>NC_139030.1:109537034-110222087 GCF_964662115.1 Mustela nivalis
TCCTATTATGTTACTGTTGTATCTGCAATATTGGAACAAACATGAAAAATTAACTCCTGATCTTTCTTTAACCCTGGACAAAGAAATTAATATTTTATATTTCAGTACAAAAATTAAGTCTAGTTTTTCAAAAATGCTTATGTACTTTCTAGATGAAGTTACATCTTTGTTAGAATTAAAAAACCAGCTGATCGATACAGTCATAATCAGCTGATCTTCTTTTCGTAGCCTGATGAGTTTTTGAGTGATACAGTCACACTGGCCATGGAAAAGATAGGTGGATACATGATAGATTAGGTAGCTGGATGAAAATGGATGAAAGGGAGAAAGAATAATGATTAGAGGATGCCACTGATAAACGTGATCTTAAACACCTTGCGTTTGAATACCTTTGAGAGAACAGATGGTTTAGAAGCTGGTAGAAGCCCCTCACTTAAAGTCTCTGATTTCATTTCAAGGTTCTTCCCTTGCCTTTTTCTCTTATGGAGAGCATCAGGGTTATAGAAATCAGATCATCAGGTTTTCTCAATACCGAAGAAACACCATGGTTTCAGAAAATTCTTCAGTTACGGCTGTTGACCTAAGTGTGGGAAAGAATTAAGCTTCCAAACGAAAGAAAGAACAGTCCACGTGGGAGGTGGCTCACAAGGCAGATACATGCACCCTCGTGTGGAGGCTTCCCTTTACTTGGGACGGGTGTCCGGCAAGCGGGAGAGAGATGTGACAGCTTCTTTATAGGGAAGGGTTCAGAGGGAAGGGAAGAAGGACTTAAAAGATTGCGTCTCTTGATATCTAGACCAAAAAAATTCAAAACTAATATGTTTATACATCAAAGAGACTCTCAAATATATCCTGCCAAATATAATTTATAAGGGAAAAGAATGGCTTATACATAAGTCAAACATAATAAAGCTGACTCATTGCAGAGTCATAAAGCCCCATCTGATAGCACAGGGAATACCAACTCAACAAATACTTCTGATACTTGGTTAGTTTTAGAAACAGCTCTTGATTCCCTTAATTATCTTACCTGATAAATTATTTCAGTGAGTCCAAAGTAGGTCAATGGTAACTCTCTTTGCACTGGGAGCTACTCCTAAGAAGTAATTAGCCTAGAACTTTCTGTTGGTCCTGTCAGTCAGAAATAGTTCAGAGCCCCAGGGTTGATACTTGATTTAATATAAGAAAAAAGCAAGCTGATAGCTGGGTGTGATCCCAGGAATGGCTGGGTAGGAAATCGGCTGCACGCCTGACATTTCCGGGGTGTCGGGATAGATCAAGGAAGGGCGCACAAGTGTAAAAGGAGATGTGGCTCGTGAGAAATGATATAAAGGGACCATTTAAATTATGTGTATTTGCTTCACATGGGAGCTTGATAGCTCCTATTCCCACTGTAACGTTGCTTTTGTATCATTCTCTACATGCTCCTCAGGCTCCATTAGCAAAATCGTATTGGCTAAAATGCTATTAATTCCTCAGTAGCTGTTCATTTTCTCTCTGAAAGCATTAATCACATTTTCCAGTTTCACGGCAGCACATCCTTGAGTTAGGCTGCAACAGAAAGAAAGGGCAAAAAAACACAAAGTAGCTGCAGTAAAATGAGTTCAGAAAAACTGAATGCGCATCCATGTTTTTCTTTATTTCACGGACGTTCCGTCACTGAGACCGGGTGTGGGCTTTGGCACCCCTTTTGTGAGCCGTACAAAGACGGTTTAGTTTGAAGCCTTTAACATCTTGCGTCTTTGATCTGAGAAGCCTCCTTGTCACTAGGAAGACTGTGGCTGGCATCGTTCCCACTCTTAATGCATTTTGGACTGCGGAGAATCATGAATATTTGAAGCAGGACAATGGCCGTGGTGATCGCCGGCGCTAGACTCCACCATACATTGAAGCAAATTAGGCATCAGGTCCTGCTGACTTTAGAGCTTTTGGATTATGAGCTTGATAGGGAAAATTAAGACACCTCTGAGGGGAACACAGAAAATGATTTCTTTTAAAACTACTACCAGTTAACAATTGAACAAAAGGACTGTGTTGCATTTGGAAACTTTCCAGTTGTTTTCCACTAAGTAAAAAGAAGATTGGTTAGGACCGTATATGGGATCTCTGCAGAAGGGGACGCTAGTTAGTCACAAAATCTTAATGATCCCAGAGTCCATTCAGTCCTCCCTGAGGGTAAATGCCTTTCGTGGAAATCCTTCGCTCTCTCGCCCCAGAACTATGAATGTGCTTTTACTTAATTAGGACTGACTTCTAACAGGTGTTTACTGATGGAGAGAATAAAAACACTCACACAATGAGAAACATAGGTCTGTTCTTGAAAATCCAAGGTTTTTGTTGTTTGTAAAGACGGCTTCATGAGAAAACCCTTTTGATTTCGAGATTCCTAGAGTTAGGAGTTTGACTCCCTCAAACTGCCTCTTCTCCGCCATGATCATAGTGCGGTCACCTCTGAAAACTGCCATGGCATTTTCTTGTTGTAGAGCTGGGTGGAGAACTGAAGAATAAAAACAAATCTTTTCTTTAATTTTAATTTTTATTATTTTTTAAAGATTTTATTTATTTATTTGCCAGAGAGAGAGAGAGAGAGAGAGAGCACGCAAGCAGGGGGAGAGGCAGGCAGAAGGGGAGGAGCAGGGAACCCTACATGGGGCTCAATCCCAGCACCCTGGTATCGTGACCTGAGCCAAAGCAGATGTTTCCTAAGTGAGCCACCCAGGCACCCCTTTGAATTTTTTTAAGATTGTGTTCATTTCTAAGACAAACCTCCCTTCTCTTTCATGCCTCCATTTGCCCAGAAAATTTTTCCAGACGTGGAAATATGCAGCTCTGGATTTGGGGTAACACATATAATTCCATTCCCACCATTTCAAGGGAAAATGCTGATATTTTTAGCTAATCCATAACCAACTGTAAAAGTTTTATTTTGTTTCCTTCTTTTATGTATTCCTCTACTTATCCTACTGAATCAAGGGGAAAAAAATCTTGTATTTTTTTAAATTCCACACAATGAAATAAGATTCAGAATGCAATTAGAGTGAAGACTAGCATTTGGTACCTCGTCTCTACGAAGATCTGTGTAGACACACACCTTATCCGTGACCCAGACTTCCTTCTGTAGTGGCCGCCAGTACGTAAACAAAGCCACAAACAGAATCTGAGCACTTTAAGGGTCACTTGGAAAGACAAATGAAAAACGGTGCATCTCAAATGCACAAAAATCAGTCTCAAGAAACAAACGACAAGTAAACAACTCACCCTCCAAAAATGGAACATTACATGAAAGCAACACTTAAAAAATAAAATTGAAATTTGAAAACAAACCATGGTCTTTAAAACAAAGGCTTACTCAGGTCTTCTGTGATGTTGGGTTCCTTGGAAAGGGATTGGGTTATCACTTAAATTCTGAAGCTTTTTGGATTTTTCTCAGTCGCTATATCACAACTGTGCTATCACACAGGGATTAACGAAACTTAATTAGGGTGTGACAGATAACCGTAGTCTGGGGAGGACTGCTCAGAAACACAGTACGACAGTAACGCAGTCTCAAGCTCACGTATGTTGTACATGTTTTTATACTTTTTATTTAGCTCTTGCAATATAAATCATGGAACTTACATTTTATATAAAAATAATGAAATACTGTGAAGACAGAACAAAGGAAACAAAATCCCCAAGTACATATTGTGTTTCTACCGCTAACTTAACAGTTTCTGTTACTTGTTTCTCTTTGGACTTGTTGTTTGAATCTCCTAACGGGGTGTTGCCTGACTTCTGGAGCTCGCTCACCAAATGCTCACTCTCAACTCCCTCTTGACTTTTTTTTCTTTTTTTTAAGATTTTACCTATTTATTTGAGAAAGTGAGAACAAGCAGGGGGGGAAGGGGCAAAGGGAGAGAGAGAGAAGCAGACTCCCAGCTGAGCAGGGAGACCCGACGCAGGACTCGATCCCAGTACCCGGCGGTCGTAACCTGAGCCGAAGGCAGACACTTAACCACGAGCCCCCCCAAGCATCCTCTGAGGCTGAGTTTCAAGTGTGCTCTACGGGTCAAAGATTCCGGTTCCCGCACCCCAGTGTAACACCCCAGTCTCAGAAATAAAACCACGAGTGTCCTAGTTCTCAAAACAACCGAACCTTCAAAAGCGTGTTTCTCATGTTGCAGGCACTGCTGGAGTGTTTCCATTCGTGGGGCTCTTTAATCCTCCTCATAATCTTGTGAAGGTAGATGCATGAATAATTCCCATCTCACAAGAAGAGAAACTGAGGCACGGTAGTGAAGCGAAGTGGTCTGCCCGAAACCCAACAGAGGTGGAGGTGCCGAGATTAGAACCGCATCAGACTGACTCCGCACACCGCCCCTCACTGTCTTCTCAGATATTTAGTGACATAAAGTGTATGTAGCACACACACACATACTGAATTTCACATTTTTTTTTCTTGAAATAGAATATGAAAACCAAGACTTAAGTGATGAAACCATATTTGTACGACGGCTTCAGTGTATTTTCTTTTTCACTAGGTTTATCTACTTTATTTCCTTGGAAGCTGTGTGCTTTTCCTTTTGGGGTTGGTTTTGTTGTTGTTGTTGTTGTTTTCATGGAAGCATTGAATTCTCTGTGGAGATCATCCTTATCCAACTAGATGAGGTTATTAGGCATTAGATGGCTAAGAACAGACCTATTGTCACCAAACCCTGGTTATTTTGAGCTGCTTCAACCTCAGGTAGCTGCTGTTGAAATGACAGCAGCAAGCCTGGTGATGGACCAGGGGAACATTATTTCTACAGTAACCACCAATACGTTTCAGATCTGTTCTTTCCAGACAGGAGGCATGTCACACAACTGTTAGAGAAGAGCCCCTCACAGCCCTCCCTCCCCTAGTGCTGGTGCGCCACCGTCCGCATCATTCCAAAGGGCAGAGAGCGCAGAGCAGTGCCGCGGAGCAAGCGCCTGCCCAGTAAGCCATCTGCCCAGTAGAGTTGTCCTTGGTATCTCTGAGAATAGCTGATGGGTACATGCCCCTTTCTAAGTAGCAAAAGAGAGTTTCTTACAAATGCATGTTCTTACTGTAAGAATAGAAACTGTGATATGCAGAGAAAGAGGGAAAAATCACTAAATTAAAGGGCAACTAAAATGGCCCATATGCCAGTGGGTTTTTTTCCCTGTCCTAGTGTCACTGACCCACTCTGTCTTTCTATTTGGCACTTAAACATATCATGTCAAGCCTTTTATTTCTCAGTCTAATGTATCTTCTTGAAGGTAACATTAAAATGGATTTTTTTTCTAATTATAAAAGTGGTACACAAAGAATTTGAAAAAAAAAATAACTAGAAATAGAAAAGCTCCCTCAGGATACCATCCCATCATCCCAGCATTCCGAGACAACCACTGTAAAAGGTGTACCCCCCATCTGTGTTTATGTGTGTGTGCATACACGTGTCTGTATATGTTCTTGATGAAAATCAAATCATGTTTTACTCATCAACAGAGCCTCCCTCCTAAAAATTTTACTTAACATTAAGGCTGAGTTTGGAGATTGTGCGGAATGCTAATCAAATCAATGAAAAATATATTCAGATTTGAACATGATTTGTGTGGCCCATATTCTAATTATCCTTTCAAAATTTATGCACTTCTCAAGACATAGAATTGAGAGTACTGTCCTAACATTTTTGATATAAAATATTTACCAAAACCTCAATCCCTCCTAAGTCTACATTAGACATTTTTCTTGGTTAACTCCAAGAAACTGGATAGTATGTGTATGGAGAACATTTCATTGTCTGCATCCAGAGCATTCATAATAAATAGCTTTCTGAGGTATAAGCATTATTTACAGAGAAACTGTCCTCCCAAAGGTGTTTTAAATTGGGTCAAAACTGTTGCTAGTCTTCAGTGGTTTACTTCCAAATAGTAATATATTGTATGTGTTGCTTCATCTAAACAACAAATCAGCTAGCCATCCTTGGCAGCCGACATCGGTCTGTTCCAGACATATTCCCCTAGAAACAGGATGTGTTCTATCTAACAGTGATTGAACAAACTGTAAAATTACATGCAACACTCAATTAAATAATCAATATTATTGAAAATCTAAATGCTTATTTTAGTAAGAAAAAGAAAGAGAGAAAGAAAGAAAGAAAGAAAGAAAGAAAGAAAGGAGAAAAGAAATGAAGGAAAAGGAAATCCGACTTTTCCAGGCACCCAGTCAATGCCAAGTACAATTAATCAGGAGTGGATCCACTCACCCCTTCATCACTAAGTTATGAATGAGACATAAGACATCAGGATGACGCACTTGGGACAGATGATCTTCTAGAGGTTGTCTACCACAGCCCTTTTTTATTCATTGCAGTCTTTTCAAAGTCTTTGACATAGTTGTTTACTCTGTTCTCAGAGCTCTTTCTAAAATGAGCTTTCTACAGTCAAAATTTGCCATCCAGGATGATGAAAGCAATTCTAGCTCACAACTAGCTGCAGTGTCTATAAGTAGCTGCTACTGAAAGATGTGTTGGATACAAAAATTGGAGGGAATGCAAAAATAATAAATAAAAGGCTAGCTTCAGATTTGCAAAAAACAGTGATATATTTCTATAAAAACATAGATACCTACATAAACATACTACTTTATTTTTAAGATTGATTTATGTATGAGAGAGTGGGGGAGCAGCAGAGGAAGAGAATCTTCAAGCAGATTCCCGACTGAGTGCAGAACCCAATGTGGGGCTTGATCCCTGGACACTGACATCATGACCTGAGTTGAAACCAAGAATCCAGCCCTCAATTGACTGAGCCACCCAGGCGCCCCATAAATGTAGTATTGTAAAACATGGAGGTATAATGTTGAATTGTCAATTATGACAAAGAAATAAAATAATATATTTGATTGAAATATGTAGGTTAATTTTAACTGATTACATTTCCTTGAAAATAATAACTAAGCATTAGTGAGCACTTACTTTGTACCCTGTGCTCATCTGAGGTCTTTGTGTTTATTAAGAGACGTAATCTTCATAAAACTAAAAGTTAGGTATTATTAGCATTCCAGTTTTAAATATGATGAAAATAAAGCACAAAGGTGTTAAGTGACTCATCTAAATATACTTAGCTGTTAAGGTTCAAAGTCAAAATTTGAACTCAGAGGCCACACTGATCTATTTTGTAAACTTTATGCTCCAGAAAACTGGGGGCACTGTGGAGAACTTGCAAGACTCAGAGGAGTTTTATATTTTCTGGGGGAAACAGAAAGAAACATATGTTTAATTAGGCTGGAGGTCCAGTGCATCCTCTGTGGAAGCCAAGTGGGTCATCATATCTAATCCTTCACAGATGTGCAGGAAGGAAGGCTGTAGTTTTCCTGCCCTTGTAGAAAGGAGGAAACCAAGTTTTAGGGAGATCGATAACATGCAAATATATGTTTCTGGGTAGGGGCCGTTCTTGAGTTCAACCTCCGATTTTTTAAATGTAATTCCAAGCTGCATGCCCTTTTTATTGAGTAATGCTAGAGGGTAGATGTCAAGGTAGGATTAAGGTAGCTCAGGAAACTGTCCTTTCAGAGGGAAGAGTAGCTTATGACTGAGGTTGTGCGCAGTAACCGAAGGCTGGATAAATGCCCGTAGCCAGATGATGGAAGACTCATCGTCAAGTGTATTAATTAGGGCGGCGCTGTGGCTGCTGGGAGAGTCTGCATCGTATCGGTGGAAGTCTCCGTCCTTGCAAGAAGGTTTACATGGGGATCACGCTGAAATAGAGATGGCCAGAAAGAAAGTAGCAAGCACAAAGCAGGTTATTAAAGCAGAAGGTACTCTCTCGAGGTGGGGGACTGGTCAGCTTCCACAAAGTGGAACCAGCCCTAGGTGGTTTTGGTTTGGATATTATTGGGTCTCTTTGGGCTGGGAGGAGCAGTGACGTGAGGGCTCTCTAATGAGGGCTACTTCTAAGCATTTGGAAACTCCTCCCACAGGTTCAGAGGGGGTGTTTGGGGCCCTACAAGGTCTGTACCAGAATGCTCATGGCAGACTTTCTTCATTCGGTGGGGGTGCTCTGGCAATGCAAGTGCATTATAATGAATCTAGGGGTTCCCTGGAGCAGAGGTGGAAGAGGAGAGCCCAAGCTCTGTACCTGTGGTTCTTGATCTGTGAAGACCAAGACTCCAAGACTCCAAGGTCTTGGAAGACACAGGATCGGGACATTGTATCCCTGCGCTTTTAATGTGTAGCTTTTCAATGTGTAGCTTCTTTATCACGGTCCCTGCTTCCAGCTCCTGTCCCTCTCAGTTCCCTCAAGGACTTGGGGCTCTACCTTGGGGCATTCTTTCCACTGCTCAAGGCTAGCTTCTACCTAACAACACTAAATGTTATAACAGATAAGTGTCAAATTCTTAGAAGTATCACACACACACACACACACACACACAGACACACACACAAATTCTCCCTTTCTTCACAATTCAAGCAAGTGTTCTTAATCAGAGAGTCTTCACGTGGTCTTTTTGGAACTATATCTCTTTCCATATCATGGACCTGCCCTTCCCTAATTAATTGTGGTTCTATTCCTTCATTTAATGGAAAGCAAAAGAGAAGAAAAGATCATACATGGGAATTTTGATCAGCCAGTCTTGGAAATGACATTTCTCACTTCCACTTATATCCCTCTGGCCATGATATTTGCTACATAGTAAAAGTAGCATTAAGGAGAAAGATCTCAGAAATAAAGTTTCATAAGGGTCCTAAAAGAGAAAGGTTGGAGTCAAGACAGCCGTCAGTGACAGTAGGTATTTATTTAGCATGTATGATGGGTCATTCTCTGGCTGAGCCCTGACGGTACTGTGTATGACACAAACAAAGTTCCAGCCCATACAGAGCTTACATTTGGGGGAGGTTCATCCAAGATGGCGGCACAGACATGCTAAGAAGAGAAGAGATGGCAGTCGGGGAAAGAGTGATAAGGAAATAGAAGAGTAAACAAGCAAGATACTTCCAGATAATCAATGTTCTGAAAATCAGGGCCCCGGGAAAAGGAGATTCTACTTAAGACTGCCTCTCTGAGATTGCCGCTGAAGTCAAATAGGGGGCAGGACCCAGCCCCACAAAAATCTGTAGAAGCGGAATTCTGAGCAATGAGAACTTGTCCAAAGGCACAGGAGGGCAGGTGAGCTCGGTGTGCTGAAGGCACTGGTTGTTAGGGTAGCCGGAGCCAGAAAATTAGAAGACGGTCTTAGATGAAGCTAAAAAGGGGCCTGATCATGAAGATTTAGCGGCCTTGGTGACAAGTGTTGATTTTATCTAAGTATACCGAGACGCCGTCAGACGTACTCATCTGGAAGTGATGTGATTCGGGCTCCTGCGCTGCCTCTCCCTCCTTAACTCTACAGACCATCCAGAACAGAGTCATTGCCCCCTTCTCCCGTGTCCCACAGCACTTCCCCTTGTTTCCATCTTTTCAGTCCCTGGTTATCTGGGAGTGCGGGTTACGTGATCTCCATAACTGAGAAGGAACCTCCCAGAGGGCAGAGACTCGTATGTAATTGGTGGCTCCCTCAGTAATAAGCGTGTTCCAAGAAAGCACTTAGGACCTGAGTAAGCATGAGTACATGAATGATGAATAAATAAGTGAAGGGGGGAAAAAACCAGAAGAGAAATATCCCCTTGTGTTTGGAGCCTGGGGTGTGCTTTTCACTTTCACTATGTCACGTGATCCGCAGGAGCTCAATGGGTGCATGTGGAGAGTCTGGTAATGGCACAATCGTGAGAAGCAAGAGATTAGAAAAGGAGTTACAGAGAAATTAAGATTTTTTGATGCTGAGCCCTGGGGAAGAATAATGGGACCGGGGAGCGGGGCTAGAGTTGATCTGGAGCATGAGGAAGGTGACGAGAGAAAGGCACCTTCTGATTCAGCTTCTAGAGGCAGAAGCACGGGCATGCTCCGTAGGCAAATGACTAACAGTTCAGTTGTGTGGTGCAAACAGGAAGAGCTGCAGGAATTCAGAGACATCCGATAAAGGGGGAGAATTTGGGAACAAGCAATGAACACAGGCACTGGACTAGCAGAATGTTAGACCGTCGGGTAAAAACATGCAAAATGTTTACGAAAAATAATGTGATTTTAGAGAAAAAGGACTAACTACATAAAAGAAAATGGAAAGATATCAGTATTTGTTAATTAAGAAACAAGAAATTAGAACTAGACCAAAAAGAAGAAAAAAACCTAGGAGCCATTGTCTTCCATTTGCTTCATTAAAAGATAAAATTACCACCCCGTTGCTCGCTAAATATTTCTTATTTTCCAGATCCAGGGTAGGGAAAACAGAACTGTGTTACAGGGTTGTACTTTCTGACTCTCTTGAGGTTAGGATAACTCACGTGTCTACTTCAACACTTTGACCAGTGACTGCGTATTTGATCGTCAGGACAAAATTCTGCAAGTTCTTGCCTTCTTCTGGCACAGTGACTGGCAGTGTTCAAGCAGGCAACCACTTGATCATCCTGGGCCCATGGGATGATAAACATGGACAAGAAACATAACACAACATGGACAAAAAATAGATCTTCGTTGCTTTAAGCCACTGAGATGTTGAGGTAGGATGTTTATTACTACAACACAACATTTTATCCCGACTGATAAACTTGACATCAGTGAGAAAACATAGATGTGGAGTGATATTTACCCTTGAGATAGGAAACAGTGGAGAAA
Organism: Mustela nivalis; assembly: GCF_964662115.1. Lineage (NCBI taxonomy): Eukaryota > Metazoa > Chordata > Mammalia > Carnivora > Mustelidae > Mustela > Mustela nivalis. Next base: position 109,547,727 of record NC_139030.1, read on the forward strand.
TTAAGGGTCATTAAAGAAGTGGAGACTCAAAATTGGCAAATGATACTTACTGCTGTGGTCTGAACATTTGTTTCCCTCCAAAGTCATATGTTGAAGCCTAACCTCCAAAGTGATGGTAATAGGTGGGAGCCTCTGGTCGGTGATCAGGTATGGGAGTGGAGACTTGATGACGGAGATTAGTGTCCTTTTCAAAAAGAACTCGCAATGCTGACACACCCCTTCTGCCTTGCAAGGTTATAGCAAAAAGACAGCTATCCTTGAGGAAGTGGGCACCACTAGACACTGGTGCCTTGATCTTGGACTTCTCAAGAACTGTGAGAAATTAATTTGGTTTTTATGAGCTTACCCAGTTTATGGTATTTTTATTATAGCAGCCCAAATGGATCAAAACATTGGCTCAGCTTCCAGCCTGCTTATCCCCAAAGGCCTTACGGAGGGCAGCCCTGAAAACTTAACTGTAGATATATCCACGTGCCCATCTGTGCCCACCCAGTGAGATACAGCGAGACCACCTCCTTTAGGGAACTGGTGAAGCCCTCCAGCTAGCCAGCTGGGTCCCCCACCTTGCCCCCTCTCCAGGCCTAGCATGAATCAGGTTGGCTTGCCAAGGATCAGGAAGCTGGTAGGACATCAGTGGTGCTTCCAGATCTCCAGCACCATAGTACCTATGAACAAGGAGGAAAAAGCACTGGAGATAAAAGCAGAATCAGAAGCATAAAATAGGACAACCGTCTACAAACAGGGAGCGCAAAATGCTTGCTTGGCTTCTGATAAGAAGGATATATTTAGAGAGAGAAAGCTTACAAGAATAAAGCAGAAATTAATTTTCCATGTGAGGCCAACAAATATAGAGTCTTGTAAATGGAAAAGAAAACAAATAAACAAACAAAAAAAGGAGAGATAAACTCATGTTTCTTCCTATAATGTGCAACATACCCATGGTTTTTTTTCCCACGCAGGAATGAAGAAGAAGGAAGAAGTGGGGGGGAAACAAATCTTTTTTTAGCTCAATCTTTGACTAGTTGTAGTGACCTAATTTTAAATTTGAGGAATTAAACTGTATCTGAGAAAACAATATTCATTGGCCATGAGCCAAGAATTCAAATCCGGCTGGTCATATTTTAATAGATAAAAGCAAGCTTTGATGGATGGATAGATGGGCGATTGTATGGAGAGATTTATATCGTATAGATAGACAGATGATAGATAGATGATAGATGATAGATAGATAGAGAGAGAGAGACAGAGAGACAGATCAGTGTCTTAGAGACCGTAGGCTGTATAAAACGAACAGAGGGCAGAAGTCTGAATGAACAGAGGACTTTTATGCTAGAATCAGTCTAACTGAGAGCTCAGATGCTGAAGTCAGACTGAGCTTAAATTTTGGTGTTGCCACTTACTTCTGGTGGCCTTAGGCAATCCCCTTAACTTTCCTGCCTCTCAATGTTTTTATCCATGTAAAGCAAATTGGAACATTTATTATATAAAGGTGTTACAAAGGTGAATAAGAATATTATTCATTTTTAAAAAAAGAATATCATTCATTAACTCGAGCTCTGTTTGAATTTTTTATTCATAAACATCTATCTCAAAAGTGTTTCTCTTTCCCTGAATAATAACACCTGATTGTTCAGACTGTGATTTGGGGAAATATTAGTCATTCTCTCATTATTGGTGACTTCTATAGTGGTGTCCTACCTTATCTCAAAAATTTATAAGTCCAAAGCAGCCTTTTAAATAGGCCTTGAATCCTAGCACTTTTTCTACTGGAGTGGGGGATAGGGAGAAGTGAAAGCAATTTCACTGATTATTTGGGATTGAATAAATGAAATGAATGCCTTGAATTATTTGTCATACTTCAAAGAATAGTATAGATGTTAAATAGATTTAAGAGTTTAAACCATGAAAAAATCACACCTTCTCGAATTCTTAAGGAAGTTATTTTTTGTGGTCGTTGGAGAGGGAAAAAAGAGTTGAATTTACAATATAAAGAAAATAGCAATTGTTCCCACTATTGTTTATTGATTTTGTATTAAATCCAGTTCTAAATAGTTTATGAAGGTGATTATGTTTAATGTGCAAAAATATCCAATGAGGGTTGCTATCCTCACTTCGCCAGGGAGGAAACCGAGGCTTACGGGGCCACGACAAACCCTCTGTAAGTGGATGAAGCAAGATCTCGGGGAGGCAGTCCGGCTCCAGAGCCAGGCTCCTCACTCCGCACGAAATCGGCTCTCAAATGACCGTCGTGCGTTAAATCCGGCTCGATGGGCCCTTGGAGATCATATAATCCTGTCTCTTTGTATCGTTGCCTGTAAATGTAAAGCAGAGAGAAGTTCAATGATCTGCCCAAGGTTATACACTTCCATCTTTTCCTCAACGTAGTAACATATTCTCGTTTAAAACTCATTTCGAGGATTTATACAAACTAATGGTGAAGTCATGACGTTTTTTCATTGAATGCTCCATAAAAGAATCGTTTTCATCTTGTTTTTCCATCTCCCGTCCATGAACGAAATGTAAAAACATGTTCAAAGCACAGAGTCCTTGCCTCCACGGATAGCCTGCTTTTTCATGGAGGGACGAAATCCATCCTTACGAGGAGTCTGTTTCAGGCGAAATACGCACGTCGCCCTTTTCTCTGTGAAGAACACCTCTGAGGCATTAAGGGAAAGAAGTCAGGACTGACCTTCTAAGTCACATAACTTTTTTTTTTTTTTAAGATTTTATTTATTTGACAGACAGAGATCACAGGTAGGCAGAGAGGCAGGCAGAGAGAGAGGAGGAAGCAGGCTCCCCACTGAGCAGAGAGCCCGATGCAGGGCTCGATCCCAGGACCTGAGATTGTGACCTGAGCTGAAGGCAGAGGCTTAACCCACTGAGCCACCCAGGCGCCCCTCTAAGTCACATAACTTTAACTTACATACAGTCCAAACATGACTTTAAGAAAAGTGGAATCCCTCCGACACGGCTGATAGTACACATTCTCGAAGGTGCTCCAGGTCACCTCACTACAGTTCCAGGGGAAACCAACGGGGCTGGCAGTGCTCTGCCTCCTCAACAGACCAATTAATTTTATTTCTAAATGTTAATTTTTTATTTGATCCATCTTTACCGTTGCTTTATTCAGATTTTAGGAGAGATGTGTACAAGTATGTATAGTTATATGAATAATCTTCTGATTTTAAAGGTAGGAATTACTTTTCATGAAATTTGCAAAGGGTTCACTTCCACCTTTTACAAAGCCTGAAAGCAGGAACAACTCTAGATCCTTTTCTTGGAAAACTGCATACACGGCTGAACGCAATTTAAAATCTGTTAGAGGTGAAGTTTCTGTTAAATGTTCTCCACAATAGCTTGTTCTGGTCTTCTACGTAAAGACCAAGCTCTCTCATGAGTTCTGTGATGTTAGTTGAGTTACCTAAACTTTCTGAACCTCAGTGTCTCTATCTGTAAAGTGGGAGAGCTGTCTACACACGGGAAGTTTGTAAGTGTTAGATGCTAAGCCGTATACAACATCTAGGGCCATCCTTGGTACTCAGTAAATATCTGACATTATCTTTGTGAGTTCAGCATCCAATTATAATACATTCATCTTGTCCTGAGGCTTCAATTGCTACCTGTAGGTATATGATAGACAAATATTTTGCAACTCTGACTCCGATGGTCTGGGTGTTCATTTATTCATTTAATACATATTTATTACCCACTGTATGTCAGCCGTTGATCTAGGTGCTGCAGTTCCAGAAGTGGCCAAACAAATAAAAAGTGTTTCAGTATTGAGCTTACTTTCTTTTAGGAAAACATGATAAATAAGTAAACATAAGTAGTTTATTAGAGATAAGCGCACAGGTTAAAAAAAAGAGCGTGAAAGTAACAGGGAACTTACTAAGACATATTGAACGCGTGTTAAGGAAGTGGGGAGTGGATATTATAATTTTAGATAGTACTCAAGGAAGGCTTTCATTAAAAGGCAATGTTTTAATAAAAAAACAAAGCATATAAGGAAACAATAGTTACCAGGTCAGTTCAGTCCTCTAGGACGACATAGATTTACTGAGCGCCAACTCTGTGCTCAGTATTTTAGGCATCCCCTTCCCTCCACATGTCCAAATTTAATCCATCGTCTCCGCCACCGAACCTATTACATCTGCCGCGATTCTGGCACCAACGCTTTTCTAAGCCCTCAAGTGAGCAATTAGCTGTGTCATTGTGGATGCTTCCTTTCCATCGCCCTGTCCATACACACTGACGTCCATCTACTCAGCTGCCAAGTCCTACAGAGTCTACTGCCACAGTTCTTTCACATCGGTTCTGTTCTCTTCTGTTTCTGTTGGTACCAGTATGTTTCAGACCCACATTACCTCCACTTGGACGGTTTTAATAGCCATCTACCTGTTGCCTCAAATGCAGTCCATGGGGATCGGTGCAGTTTTCATAGACATCAATGGACTTTTCAGCTCACAGTTTCAATCCTCAACAGTTCATTGGCTTCACAAGACCCAGGCTCTGGGTCAGCTGTCTCGGATTCCCAGGCCTTCCCACCGTGCAGCAGCATGGTTACGGCCTCCCACCGTGAAACAGGACCGTTACGGCAAGCTCAGGCATCGCATCCCTATAGCCCAGCATCCAAGGGCAGAAAGGAGCCAGCCTCTGTCTGCAAGAAACCTGAACACATGGCCATCACCGTCTGCGATGGCAGGCTTCTCTTCATGACCTCTTGTGTCACTTATTTGGGCTTCTCACAATCACGGGAAAAGGAGACCAATCAACATGCCCGCCCCGCCCCCGGCAAAATACAAGCTTCCGATATCTGAATAGGATCAAGAATTCTTTAACAAGGAAGGAGAGCAGGAGTAGATTTTGGATTAACAACAGAGGATTTCTGCCAAACCCTCTACTGAAGAAAATATGGAGTATGATACTCAAGCCTTCTGAGATCCTTCTTCCTGAGATTTTTTTTTCCTTTTATAGCATGCTTTAATCAGTCCACACTCTGCTCTCTCCTGTCTCTGTGCCTTAGATCGGTTGTTCCCAGTGTGTGGTCCAGGGACAAAGATATTACATGCCTTTTTCATTCTCATTTTCACATAAATGCAGAGTGGAGCTTTCTACAGGATACTTAATGTGTGCCATTCAACAGATTCAATTAGAATCTAGCTTTCTTCTATGAAGTTAAACATTAAGGGATTTCCAAAAGTGTATACACACTTCCAGTCTTCTCACTAAAGTTGCCCTTAGAAAATATATCATTTTATTAAAATGTTATTTATGTTAGTATGCAAGTGACATAAGTGTTTAAGTGAATTAATAAATACTATATTTTAAATGCTTCAGCTTTAGTTTCTATTGTGGTAAATATCACTAGCTATAATTTGCATAAATAAAAGTTCTTTGAGACCCTCAGTATATTTTTAAGACTATCAGGGTCTTGTGATTAAAATATTTGAGAAGTGTTGCCCCTGCCTAGATTGCATAGTCTCCTCTACCTGCAACGCCATTTCTTCCATCACTAAGGCCAAAATATTTCAATAGCCTAATTTTAGAAGTGACATGCCATCACCATGCTTGTCCTTTGCTTGTCCCGATGCAGAAGGAAAATGGGACGTTCCTATTCAAAAAGCAGAGGAAAGTTCTATCAAAGGCATTCCTCCTTTCTCTTGCCAGTCTCTTTCTTGAGTTGTCATAGTGATTTTTATTTGCTATGTCATTCTGAACAGAAAAAGACTAAAATTCTAAATTATTAGTATGTATTTTACTATTAATTTTTACATTGTGCAAAGCCAAGCTTAAAGGCAAATATAAGAGATTTTACATTGTTTATAAAGCCGCTAGAATCATGCAGTCACACTTCGTACCTCATATGTGCACATATATGTCATTCTTACCAGAACGGTGGAGACTGCTGCACAAAACTAACTCTGCTGTCTTTATTGTATGTCTCGATGCTCACACATTCTACCCTTGGTTTTCTCGTAAGTAAGAAGGACTAAAAGGACAAAGACATCAAAAAGGACATCCTTTCTTTTTCCTGCTAAGTCATAACTTCTGGTGCAAGTGGTCAGTTAACTGAGGGAAGTAACATGAAGAAAATACATGTGATCAAGTTCCTTGGTCATTCATGCTTCTTAAGATGCTGCTGCCTTCTTCCTGTGCTCGAAGCCAGTTCTTGTTTGAACAGGAAGGACATCATGTCAGGCTGTCCGTGTCCTATTTACTCAATCGTAGAAGTAAATTGCTGACTTTGTACTTGCTTTGAGGCTTCCTGAACTCCCACGAACCAAGGCTCCCCTGGAATCCTGCGCTCCTAGAGCATCTCCATCCTGTTATGCGGCAGTGGGATGGCTACGGAAAGGAGACAAGCACATACACACTGAGTCTCACCCTTCGGCTCGTGGGCAGCTGTGACGTGTCACTGAATTTCACGTATGGAATTCAAAGACAAAATTTCAAGTCGATGACAGCAAGTGCAGGGCCCTGGGTGGACAGGTCAGATAACCATGAAACCAGCCCTGCCCGTCACTTGGGCCAAGAAGAGTTACTCGGTCCAACCCCACACTCAAAGGGTGGGGGTTACACAAGGAAACGAGAACCAGGTGGCGGGGTCATGAGGGGCCATGTTGGATGCTCCCGATCCTGTTCATACCATTTCCCTCTTTTGACTTGCTTCTTTCTCCCTTGTGGTCTACGGTCACTTGTGTGCTTACCACCTTCACTGTTGTACTAGATGGCGGTCTCCTCAAGGACAGGTATGCCTCCTGGCATGCCTCTGTCGTGCGTGATGTGCGACCCAGAGCGAGCGCTGCAAACGTGCGTATGGAATGAGTGCATGGGTGAATGAATAAATGATGTGGAAGCTGATTGATATGCCGGTGAGTGGCCTTTGTGAAAAACGATCAATAAGAGAAATTGACCTTAACGTATTCCTCAAATGTTGCAAGATCTTATGACTGACTGCCTTTGTGATTCCAGATTCTTCTCTTTCCACAAACCGCATATACTGGTTTCTTTTTTTTACCCCCTCATCGTGGACTGTCCTGCTTTCACGCACGGGTCCTTTCTGACCTCTAAAAAGTCTGACTTGGGTTATTGTCGTGACTCATTGTATTTGAGAAGAGAATTGACGCTAGAAAGGACAGCTGGAGCATATCTGGAGAAACCGTTCCATTAGCATTTACATTTGTATTTTGGACTACATCAAAATGGCAGGGGAACTACACCCTTTTAATGGTTTGCACATGTGGTCAGGCATTGTGCGAGCAAATAATGCTTCCAAGAGCCTGTATTCAGTTTTCAGAAAAAGAAAATAAAAATGAGCAGAAGGCTTTGTAGATCTAAGCATTTTCTTCAGTTTTCTTCATTGGTTTATCCCATAATGCATAAGCTTTCACTTCCAGATCTGTTTCAAGGGTCTTTTATAACGACAGAAGCGAAGTCTTTGTTTCCACGGAGCAGAATACAAAATGCATCAGTGTGCCATTTAAGAAAAACTATTTTGTCAGTCTTGTTTATGCACTCAAGATAATACAGTGTTTTAAAAAAAAGGCTGGACCCAGCCTCTGCCTGTTTATTCAGGATAAACAGAAGTATCCTTTTTGACGTTGTAAGAACAGGATGTGTGCTAATTTCTCCAAGTAAAAGCCACTGCACTCGGCCATATAAACCCTTGTGTCGAGCTACCTGCTCCTTCCTCACACTGTGAAGGGACACATAAAGGATAATACGGTGATGCACATCAAATATTCATGCCCGTTGACACACGGTCCTCTATTACCCAGCAAAGTGCCCACTCGGAGCCGGTAGGGTTCTTTCTTCACCTTCGTCTTCACAGTTCAGCTGTCCGTCCTTCTGTGAAGCCCAGAACAAAGCACTCTGTCCCCCAACCAGCACCTCCGGGGAGGTTCCGGCAGCAAAGTGACTGGTGTCCTCACAGCGGTCTGTTTCCTGCTGTGAAGTACCTGTTGGCTAAGGTGATCAAGAAAGGAAGGATATTTACTGTTTCAGATTTATGATAACGGAGCGGAGCAAAAGTGAGGTCCATGCAGGAGCTTAGGGGGATGGAGTGGTGGGCGGACGTTCACAAATTCCGGGCGTTTCTTTCTTTACCAATCTCTTACCAGCATTTGAGCGATAAATACATTGCATTTTCATCATGTTTCCTCCAAGAATGTATGAATGACCAAGCAACAATTCAACTCTCCAGTTTAGAAATAAATGTGTTGGTTAAATAGTTCAGTCGAATATGTATTTCTCTCTTTGCACAAAGCCACAAAAACAGCCGAGCGGCGTCCAAGCCCTGCGCTCAGACTCTCTACCCCCTACTGCTTATCACACCCCCTCAAGCCAGCACCCATCCCATATCCTGCTTCATTTTCGACTAGCACCACACCTAGAAAGGAAGGAAGTACTGGGAAATCTGTTTATGCATTTCTAAATCTCCCAATTTAAAAAGACATATGCCAGAAATCAAAGTATTGCTTCCAGACAGATTTTTCTATTACTGTGGCACGTCTTCAGATCTTTTCCTATAGAAAATGCAAGTACTGAATTTTATACCATGATAATATGCTGAAGCAGAAATTTTGCTTTTCATCCCACAGAAAAACTTTTCTACCCCTTATAACTGATGGCTGAGATTCACCAACTACTTGGATTTGAACTGCTATTTCCTTATCATCCTCACCCAGCATGCTTGTTTGTCTTTCTTTCTTTCTTTCTTTTTTTTTAATTTATTTAAGAGAGAGAGAACTGAGGTGAGGTGCTAAGGAAGAGGGAGAGAGAGAGAGCATTTCCAGCAAACTCCCCGTGGAGCCCACAGCCTGTCTCAGGACTCGGTCTCACCACCTTGAGATTATGACTTAAGCCAAAGTCAAGAGTTGGAGGCTTAGCCAACTGAGCTAAACAGGCATCCCAACCATGCTTTTTTTTTTCTTTTTCTTTTTTTCTTTTTTTTGGACAAAAGTCCTGTATTATAGTGAAAGGCTTTCCTGTGTGTTGTATTTCTTTCTCAGGGAAGATGTTTCCCAGCACCAGCTTAACCAGTAAGTTCACAACTTGATCACAGGCCTGTAATTATCCCCTACTTAATAATTCAAAAGCTCAATAGAAATGCTTTAAGTTGAAACTGAACCACCACTAACAGTCTTAGAAAAGTGGGCATCATTCAAGCAAAACAACCAGAGGCACTTTCCCAGTCACCAACACAACACCCGATATAGCTTAAAGTCTGGATTTCTCACTGACTGCCGGTGTATCTTCCCCAGATCAATCATTTAGTCCTGACTGAGTAAACGTCTGATCGCCTCCCTTCCTGTGGACATTAGTCTGTCTCCTTTTACCCGAGGCCGTAGTACACCTCATTCCTTCCCTCTTCCTGAATGCCTCTCTCTGTTCCTCGGTAACTTTCTCCCAGCCCGCCAGCCAGCTCTGGACCCCTGTGCTTAGGGGAAATTATCTAGGCAATGAGCTTCATTTAGAAAACTCTGTGCATCAAGAGGTGGCAGCATTTTTCTTCTCAGAGTCCGATATGTGCTTATTTTTCATGCTACAGACTTTCAATGGTCACTGACATAGAAGTAGACACTGAATTTAAGATGTGTTTGTAGAAACCATTGGACTACCATTGAATAACACTGAGGATAGACTCTAAAGTAAACTCTGGTGTCCCCCTTCCTTATTCTTAAGGTTAAACACACACACACACACACACACACACACACACAGAGGAAACACTGACCCTATATTCGAGTGTATATTTTAAAATGTGTCTTCAATATTAGAAAATATGCCTGCTCTACACAATTCATAAGAAGTAAATTCTAACTCAAATTTAAAATTTTTTATTGTAAGATAGCTTTTAGAATTCCATTCAAGAACTACCAATGTTTTCTACATGCCTGACACAGCTCTGTGTTGTCTGACACTAACATAAGGAAGCATTCCACTTAATTTTATAAATTTCATAGCTTCTTTTTTATTTTACTCATAAGAAGACAAGAACCCATCAAATTAAAAAAAAAACAAAAATAACAAAATACTGAAGGACACTCATGAGTTTTTTAAAGACTACAATCTTATGCTATATTTAAATTGAAATAATGCGTTGGCTTAATACAGCTTGTGGAGACTTAATGCAACTTGTAACAAAATGAAGAACAGAAAGTATTCATAAAATATAATTCCCTTTCAGTATGTATGATAAATCAACTATGAAAAACCCTCATATGTGGGAAATACATTGCAAATTATTTCATGAATAAAGAAATATGGGACTATTGTGCTTTTACAATAATAAATAAGTGCATAAGGGAGATTTGTAACAAGTACATCTGCGAGCTGGTCCAGCTTTGGTCCCAAAGCCCTCCCCTCTACAGTGTTTTTTCATAGGATTTCAGAGGAAAGACTCAATCTAATGTTCAGCTTCCTTTAACATGACTTTTAATCACTTTGAAACTTGGGATTATCTTTCATCAGTGTGAGTTGCTGACTCTTCCTTCAGCAAGTACAGTCTGTCCCAAATTCAGGTAATTTAAGGGTAATAGAAACATCACTAAAAAGAGGATTCTGGGTGTGGTAAGGGGAAAGACCTTCCACTTCAATACTGGATCTGGCTAGCAAACCTAATGAAACTGTTTCCTAGTAATAAAACAATTAGAAATATAAGTGGTAGATAAATGGATTGAAAAGAAAGAAAGAGACAAACAAATAAAAAACTACCAAAACCTGCAGGTATTTTACAATCTATAAGCCCCCAAAAATAGATTTAAAAATGCAATCAACACCCACTAATTCTTTGCCTGCAGAAACAAAGACTGCTCATTCCTACCTCCAGCCTGTTTTGAAAATCATGAAAGCAAACCAATCAAAAAACGGGGCAGCCTTTCCTATATCTATAATGCTAGGCTTTGGGGGAAAGTAAAAAGTGCTGCTGTGCTCCTCCCTCGTTCCCATTGTCACTTTTCTCTCTCGAAGGACAGGCAAAAACTACAGTTCCTAGAATCTAGCTGGGCAAGAAGCAGAAGTGTCGGTGCAGTCCCACTGCTGCGCACACACACGTTCTGCAGGAGGGAGACGGTACAGAGAGATGCTGGGCAGAGCCGCGGTGGTGGAGTTCTGTGCACTCAGTCTATTCAGAGTGTCTTACAGGCAAGGTAGAAGGACTGGCCGTTTTAGATCAAGCAGACATTGGAGTAGGAGATGTGGTCATCCATTAGCCAGTCAGATGTGGGAGGGAAAAAGGTCAGGGAACACAAATCACAATCCACACACCTTGTATATTAGCAAACCAGACCGAGGCAAATGAGGACTAATTCACAAATGAATAAGCCAACCAGAACACCAACCAAATAAAAATCCCGAACATCTCTGTTTTCATTCTCATGATATTGGTAATCCAACCTAATATTTACTATGCTCATTAGGAGATACCTACTTCATAGGATTATTTTAATAGGATCAAAAAATATATAAGGTACCTAACGTACGTAGCTCCTGGCAAATAGTAAACATCCAAGGAAGAGTAAGTGTTGTTGGTAAACAAATGGAATGAAACAGATTCATCTGTTTATAATATCTGTTACATTATATCTATATGTAACAGGTATCTATAATATCCCAGAAATGCTTGAATTAATAAAGATGCAGGGGCTGCGGGGACCTGACAACCCCTAGGTAGAAAGAAACCAGTTACCTATTCCTTCAAAAGGGTTCAGTCGAGAAAGCAGCACCCCTGCGAATGCTGCAGAACGAGGGATTTTAGACGGGCTACGACCTTACATTCCTGAGAACTGGGAAGGAGGAGGGAGGGTGGCCGCCTCCGCACCTGGTGTTGGCGGTGACACTGCTGCAGGCCCGCAGGGTCGCCAGTGGGAAAGGACAGCTGGGTCGGAGACGAGGAACACAGCGGGGCAGCCTGGAAGGGCCGGAGACCCCTGGAGCACACATCTGTCTCCGCAAGCCTCGGCGACGCAGGTGATCTGCCGAAGTCTGTCCCTTCTGCTGGGGAGCTGGACACCCGCTTGCTCTGCTGGGGAGCTGGACACCCCCTTGCTCAGGACCAGAGACGCCGAAGGAGGGAGGCTCGGGGGAGCCCGGGACGCGAAAGGCTCAGCGGCTGCCCCTCTGCGCGGTGAGCGGGCAGCACATCAGTGACCAACGTGTCCTGCAGCCGCACCTGCCCTTTTGGAATCTCCTCTGCTCACTTCCGGCCGGTTTTCCTGGGGCCCCGAACCCACGCAGACAAGCGATTTCTGGGAACTGTGGCTCCAGCTTATGCACCTACGACGGAACAGAATGAGAGCGACCTTCGACGTCCCTGAACATGTTAATTCCAGATGACAGTGAAACAGTAATAATATGAGAGAACGAAGCCATGAGCCAAAGGTCACGTTCCTGGATGCGTCTCCCGTTGGGGGACACCCGTCCTCTGCGGTCGTCTCAGACTTTCAGCATGTGGTCGGGCTCCGCACACCCCGGCCAGCTCGGCTCTTTCTGGGTTCAGAATCCTCCGTAGCTCCCGGTTATGATGACCCTTCGGGCACTTTTCCAAATTTCTTGTATCTTCTTACATTCTTTCACTCTTGGCTGTGGTACATGGGAGTCCTAAATCTTAGATTCGTAAGCTTTATTTTTAGATCACTTTATTTCATGTCCAGCCATAATCATCCTTTAAATTGACCTCTATTTACTTAAATTGACCTCTCAATACTATGGTGCTTTCTTTCTTTCTTTCTTTTTTTTAAGACTTTATTTATTTATTTGACAGGGAGGGGGCAAGCGCAAGCTTGGGGGGTGGGGAGCAGCAGGCAGAGGGGGAGGGAGTAGAAGGTGTTTTGCTGAGCAGAGAGCACAATATGGGGCTCCATCCCAGGACCCTGGGATCGGGACCTGAGCTGAAGACAGACGCTTAACCCACTGAGCCACCCGGGCGCCCCTGTTGTAGTTCTTTTGATCAGAGGCCCAGGTTTACCATGGGATCAATACCTAAAAAGACAATCTTTAGGGTCACCCAAATCCTTGCTATTAACAAAATTCAAGGCCCTCTTTGATCCCAACTCTTGCCATGCTTTACTTCACCTGGTCCCTAAACTTTGCTTCCCAGTTCTCGTCACCAAATTCAGCCCACAAATTTTAGGGACTCCGGAATATGTTTGTTTTGTTTTTGTTCGTATCCTCCTTAAATCGGTTACCTTAATGTATAAGAAGTTAAATACTGAGTTTTAGGGGGGAAAGAGCCAGCAGTTTCATTCCCTGTTAATTAAAATCATTGGCATATGTAGATAAGATACCATTCACTGAGTCTTCCCTTTTAAAAAAAAAATAACAACAACAAAAAGGAAAATAGATTATGAATTAATTTGGTAAGACCCTTGTTGTAACATGAACTTTTATTTGTATAACATAAGGGATTAGCTCTTTTGGAGGTGTCACTTGATAGGTATGTTAAAGCTCTTTTCACCAAATGCAAATGTTTAGACAGTCCATTGATAATAAACAAAAAACTCAGTTTCATACTCTACGTGGTTAAGTTAAATTAGCAAAAATATTCCAGAAACAATGATACCCTCCAGGCAAACGATCCTAGCTCTCCTCAGTCTGGAGCGCCATGCCTTAGACTGTTGCTTCCCCTGGGGCTGACCCTGCTGTTTGCAGCGAACTCCCAAAGGCCCTCACTTCAACCCCCCATCCTCTTTGCAGACCAGACTTTCAGAAACACTATTGTGAAAGTGGATTCATGGTATATTTGTCCACTGGTCAACAGAGGGTAGGAACTGCTGAGTTTGCTTTTAAAAACCATAGTTCCCTGGGCACTCTCCTCCGGCTGTTGTATCCTCCAGCTTTTCCTATAGATTTTCATTTTCCTCTCTTGTCAAGTTCTATTCCGTTTCCTTAACTTCTCCACTCCTTCAACCGGGTGGTAAGCTCTGGATCTTTTAATAATCAAAATTCCTTTTTTTTTCCTTTGACATTCTGCCTTAACCTACTTCTTCTAAGAATCCTGTGATCCTCTCTCCTAGGCCAACGACTGGTAGAAGGAAAGGAAGTTCACTAAGCAACTGTTCCAGTCCCAAAATAGTATTAGAAAGAAAGACAACACCCCTATTGGGAGAAATGTAGTCTCTCTTTAAGATGTGAATAAGGAATATGTATTATTAATTCTTTAAAATACTTTTTCAGCTATTCAAAATGCGTAAAAAAATAAGACAAATGCTTATAAATACCATTTCGTAGATAGAGTTGAGTGTTACATATTGGAAAGGTCACTCTAAAATGGAACAAAAGTTAAAAAGTAAAACAAGACATTTATTTTGCCCTTAAAGTGTTCACATACAATTTAATATGCTGTTGAGAGCACAGGGATGGTTGCAAGTCAAATGAAGGTTATGTTATAATTGATACTCTGAATTGTTAAGGGGAAGCAAAGGTGAAATGGAGTGCTTTTTATTATTATTTTTTGTTGAAATCTTATTAAAAACTTTTAATGGAATGCAAACCAGAGACCATCTTCAAGGTCTTGAGTTAGATTAGATGTGCAGCCATTAATAGTGTCACTTAACATAAAGCTTTTTGAAAATAACTTCCCCAACACAGACATGAGTTAATGTGTTTTCTAACTTCTTTGTATTTTCTTTGCTACTTCAGAGAAAACGTTGAGCCCAAACAATAGAAAGTGCTGTCATCATATTTAATCATGGTTCTCAAATATATCTGAAAATCTCTGGATTGCAATTTACAACCAAAAAACTTTTTTAAAAAGTCTAATAAATAAGTTTAGGATTTTAATTCAGCATTCTCAGTCGTCCATAAATGCTTGAGCATCTGCACGTTATGACGTTCTTTGCAGATTTCCATGAAATAATGGTATTTTAATTGAAAGAAGTAGGAGGAAATTCACCTGCACAAACATGACTCTTTTCGTGTGTATGCAAGTCTCTACACATAAAGAATAATGATTCATAACATATATTTGAGAATTAACAAATAAAATTTATTTCCATTTCCTCTCTTAGGTAGTCTTGTTTCATTCATTTCTTCATCATAGAGCAGCTCAGGCCAATTACAAACTGAAGAACCAAGGAACCCAAAAATAAAAATTAAAAAAAAAAAAAAGTGGAAGAGAAAAACTTAAAAAAAAAATTCTGGTTTTCTAAGAATTGGAAAAAAAACTGTTATTATTTTATTTTAGTGGCAGAACATCTTGGTTGAGCTCCCAACAGAATCATTTCCTGAAAGCATACTATGAAACCTACTATTTTAGTGTGTAATGCCTCAGACACATTTCCAAAACAGAACACGTTCTCTACATGAGCAAACAAAAATAGAATTACAGTAAGTTTCTTCATATTATGAAACCTGAAGGCCTTTAAAATAATTCTTTTCATGCAAAACCAGTTCTCCATGTGATGTTCTGATCATTTTGAGCATAATTTATTTATGTATTATTCTAATTATTTGACTAACATTTTCTGGCCGCTTGAATTGCCACCTAGCAATTTCTAAGTGCTTTTTATCCCCAATAAAGAAAAATGTGCAAGTTTTAATATAGATAAACTATCATGAAAAGTCAATACAAAATACAAGAGCCCTGAAGATTTAAAAAAAAAAAAAAGACAATATTTATAAATGCAATATCTTGTGCCTGTTATAATCATTATTTCAGAGGAAGGAAGCAATTCTGAAAATAAATTTTGAAAGCTATATTTACACTAACATTACTTTGTTGTCTAAATGTACATCCATTATGGTAGAGTTATCTTTTCCTTCCTTAAGCTCAGAATTGTCAAAGTTAATTTCCTGATATGCAATGTGGGTTTTTTTTGTTGTTGTTATTTAAAATTTTTAACCAGAGTTAGATCAGTGTCCATTATTTAAATATCTGAGGGCACTCTGAGCTGAAAAGACAAATTCTACTTAGCGTATGTAGGTGAAGATATTCCTAATACTTTTTCAACGATTTTGTGTTCAGTAATCTATTAACGTCTTGTGTGTGAAGAGTTCCTATAATAAATGTAAAAAAAAATGGCATCATCTACTTTGATAGCTCTCCTCTTTTAAAGAAATCAAACAGTTGGCAGGTGACCATTAATGTATAAAAAAAATACTCATTCAACACAATATTTTGCGAAAGTGCTAGTAACCATCCAGATAGTGACAAGTAGTAAAATGGTAGACTTCTAGATATTTATTTACCTTTTTTAACTTATAACAATAAATGTTGTTATAGGGGTGCCCAAAGACAGTTAAGAGTCTGCCTTTGGCTCAGGTCATGATCCTGGGGTCCTGAAATCAAGCCCTACATTAGGTTCCCTGCTAAGCAAAGAGCCTCTTTCTCCTTCTGCTCCTCCCCGTACTTCTGTTTTCCATCTCCCTCTTTCTCTCAAATAAACAAATAAAATATTTTTTAAAAGTTTATAAATAAAACAAAGTACATGTTAGCATAACAATTGCACCAGATTTTCCCTTCCAGAAGAATTATTTCCAAGAATGTTTTGTCTTAAAATAAATACCAAGCATTACAGTAGATGTTGAGCGAAGGTGTGTAATAGAGAGTAACAATATTACGTAATAATATTGCTGTTGTTGTGGTTGGGAGGACCTGGTTTGAATCCATAGGTACACTGAATCAAGACGGAAGATCTTAGTATGTCCTGGTTACTTCATAAATGTTGCAAAGTTAATTTTGCTACCTTGAAACAACACAAATAAACCAAAAATGTAATTTGTCTAATTTCATGGAAAAACTGCACTATAATTGGACCAAAGTTTCACAGACGAATCATCAGGGGACTTGAGTGGGGATGGGCAAGAGAGGGAAAAAGGACAGAGAAGATCTAACGTTCCCGGCTGGTCCCCATGTGAAGGGACAACTGCAAAATGTCCGTTCGGTTGGACAAAGGCATCCAAATCCCCTCCTAAATAATGATTGAGTAAAATAAAATGAGAGCAGGAAAGACAAACACACTCGATTAAATGCTCAGAGTGTGAATAAACAAAACTGTTTGCAAAACTGAGAAGAAAGTAGAATCAGGAAGTGGTTATTTATGGTGTCTTAATGCATAAGGTTAAAAAAATGTAATAAGGATAAGCTAAAGGCTTATAAGCAAAGGGAAAATGTTGACCCACTTTAATTTTTTTCTGAGCAAAAAGTCTAAAATAGTTATACAGAATTTTTTTCTGGCTATTTTTAATGACTTTACCAATTAGAAAGAATATCTGTTTATTGACTGAGAGAGTCTGAGGCTCAGAGGAATTAAAATCGCCCCTAAAGGAGCTTGTGTTTTTTTTTTCACACTTCAACAGAGCTTATCGTTCTCACGGAATCAGCGAATCCCCCAGACCCCGCATTCCTCTCTAGTCCCTCGCTCTCCCTCTGCGAGCAAGCAGCATCTGTCGCCTCAGAGAAGCTCACCATCTTCGGTCGCAGAGGGGACAGGGAGGAGTAGATCTGGGGAGAGGCAAGACAGAAAGTCACCAACACAGCCTCCTCGGCTCTGGTTTGCTCATGTGGCTGATGTAGGTGCGAAAACTAAAGTAGAAGTAAATTTCTGGAAAAAGTACAAGAGTTTAATTTTTAATGTTAATTTATGGTGCCTGTGAGACACCTGAGTGGGCATGTCAAGTAGGATGGCCGGACTTCAGGCATTGGATTCTAGTGGACTCTGGGCTGGAAAAATAAATTTGAAGCTGTCAGGGAGTGAGCAGAAGAGATTTCCTAGAGAAACACTCTGGAAGAGAAGGAAGGGGAACATAGGACTGGGTTTGAAGAACACCAACCTGTAGAACGGGGGAGAGAAAGAGAGGTTAAACAGGCTGAGAAGGGCCCGGGGCAGAGAAGCACAAGGACCCAGGGACGAAGACTAATACAGAAAATGGAGGGAGGCAAAGTGTCCGCTGCTTACTGGGGTGACCAGATCATTCCGGCCTCGCCGTTTCTCCTCCATACGGATGAGGTCTCCCTGCTTCCTGGCCCCATCTTTCCAACCAGTCCCTGCTTCGATGCTGCACAGTTCTGTGAGCCTTCCCAGTCCAGCTCGAAGTCCCTGGCCAGGGGCCGATCTACCTCTGATCTGGCCTCACCGGCCTCTGCAAGCTCACTCTACCCCTTTCTTGGCACACACCCTCCAGGTCTACCGAGCCACCGGCAGCTCCTTGAGCAGAGCTTTCATGCCTCTGTGCCTGGGCACAAGCTCTTCCCTGCAGCCTGCAGACGGGCCTCCCACTCCCACGCCCAGTAAGTGCCGCTCAACTTCCATTCCTCACCCAGGAAACCTTGACACGCCACACCCCTGCTCAACCTCTGCACCTCACCTGTGCCTCTAGAACAGCGCGCTCTCGTTAATTTTTGCCCTTTGCCCTTAACTGTAGGTAGAGGCATATCTACGTTTGTATCCAAAAAGAAAAAAAAAGAAAAGAAAAGAAAGAAAGAAAAAGAAAAAAGGGGGAAAAAAAAACCCGAGAACAAAACAAAGAAACAAAACAATGCGGCTACAAGTTAGATCCTCAGCACAGAACTACTGAGTGAATGACCGGGCGAAGGAGTGCGGCCAGAGTCCGCCTTTTGTCATTTTTCTTTCACGGCTCCCTGTCATGCTGCCTTCTTATGACCCAGTGGAAGATGTAAAATTTGGTAATGCTGAAGAAAATGTAACCTAGTTTCTTTTTTCTTTCTCCAGTTGAGGGAAGCACCTTTTGGACTCTGAATCTCACTTGCTGGCTGAAACAGAGAAATGTCTGATTTCTCTGAACTTCTAATAACCAGCTGATAGAAGAGATCATGTGTGAAAGTGTGAAAGGCGCTGAGGTGAACCACGGGGTCCTCGCGCATCTCCCCAGTTGAGAGCAGGCTCTCAGACCGCGGGCATCAGAGTCACGGTCCGTGTCCCCGTTGATGAGGCATAGGATTAAAATTATATTAGTTATTCGTTTGAATGCTTTACGCAGAGAGTTGTCAAAGAGTTTTGGGTTACTGTGGTCAAACTAGAGTGTTCAAAGAGATTGAAAGAGTAAATGGCCTTTGACCAATCGAATCTAATTATGAATTGTTAATAAACAAAGGTAGATATAAGTTCACTGGTTAGATGATGTTGACTAAAGTGAAAATCATCCCCTTTCAGTACTCCATAGTCGAATACCTCTTTGTCTCTTCTTAATAATTTGTTAGCAGAGTTAATTGTACCTCTCAATTCATGGGAGTCTGTAATGGGTCCATTCTTTAGTCCATATGCAGTTTACTTTTTATGATACGGCCACCACTCCAAAACTGGCCCATCATTCTCCATTTAAAGCAGTCTTTAGAAATGATGGGCTAAAAAGTGAGTATCCTCTTGTGTGTCTCCAGACACGGTATAGATATATTGGTTCATCTCTGGATAGACCTTATATTCTGCCAACATTCATTTGAAATGTCTTGTCCTGTGAAACTTTTCATTATCTGTGACTGCAAGTGTGCACTGCTGTTAGGTTAGGCTGACACAGTGATTGCTTGAACTATGACACTGTGCTATGATATAGTGAGACAACACCAACATTTTGTGACACTGGCATTATGCTTCAAGGAAGAGGACAGACCCTAGTCTCTCAAGCTGCCTGACAGCTCTGGTACCACTTTCTTGAAAATGTTACCAAGTAAAATGGTGTGTACCTTCCGTGGAAAGGAGTTGTCTTCCAAATGCCACACTTATTATTCATATGTTTTGCTCTGCTTATTAAATGACCATTGTTCCCTGCATATAGATTATTCTTTTAAAAATATAGTAGATGTTTTATTTAGTATGAGTTGCTTAAATAGGATTCCTATAAAGTGTATTTAATAGGCTTGTTTCCTGTGATTTAAAAACATTATCAAAAAGATGGTCATTCTTCAGCCTTCAATGAAATAGACTGTAAATTGTGCAATTTTGTCCCAGTTTCAGCCTTTAATCATAAATTATTTCAGAGGGACACACATGTTGCCGAATATGTAGCCAAATGGACCCCCTTTGGAATTAACATCTGAAACCCTGTAACCAGTTTTTCATCCTTAGTAGCCTGGCAAAAATGTCTGATGACAGCCTCTAGAATGCCATTCAAACATTTTAATTTCCCTCCGTCAACAGTATTCCAACAAGTCGCAGTTATAATTTTTAGATTTAACTTTTTAAATCATTTTTGTAAATATAACTTTATAGAACAACATACATATAGTCCGATCCCTAGTATTACCTAAAAACCACCCAAGCAACACGCCGTCTGCCTCTGCACCACATATGTATCTGAGAAGTAGATCACTGCTGTTGCCCAAGAAGTCTTGCTGAGCAAAGGGTGGCATTGTCTGCTTTGCATTTGCTCATTTGTTACCCACATTTACTGCAGAGTAGACCTTCTAACGAGGGGTCTCCAGAAACCACAGTCCAAAAAAAAAAAAAAAATGCCTGTTAAAATGCAAGGTCTTTCACTCCAAGATATTTAGGCAGTATTTAACCTGCCTCCCGATTCCTATTCATGATTTAGTACTAGTTGCATATAATACAAGTGACACATTGACACACATTTGTCTCCTTGTCCTGTCTAAACTTGGGAACCTGCAGAGAGCACTTTGAGCCAGCGCAGACCCGAGTCCACTCAGCTGGCAGGAGGTACTGCTGCATCTTTAACATGAAATAGATCTGTTGATAGAAGCATAATTGGAATTCAGATCAGAATGATCAAATGGCCAAATTACTTAAATTAGACAAATAAATTGAATCGCTTGAAGATGACGCAACTGCTGGAATGGCAACGGCTTACGGCAGGCAGTGGTCGTCCGCCATTCTCTACCGCCACGGGAAACAGCGACGCACACTTTAAAAGATGGATGATGTGAAGGATGATAGCAAACGTTGTACAAATTAAATAATCATTAAAGGAAAGAAGATCTGAGTTTTTGTTCAGAATAAGAAGATTCTGACAGATGGGGAGTCCACACCGTTTTAAGCATTGCAATAAAAAAAAAAAAAAGACTGAAATCATATAATATGGATTTCATTGCCAAAAATACACATAGATAGTGAAAAGGCTGATTGTATGCACTACGTGATTCCCTAAGGCTGTGGGAACCTTTACCCTTACCGAAGACTGATTCTTGGGACGTCAACTCTATCAACATGTTAAAAACAACTTAATCCACCTAACAGGCATGCTTGGCCTTTTCTTATATGTATAATTAAGTATCAACGTCTAATAACTTGTACGTGGTGGCACTGCATTTATTTAGCAAATATTTACCGCACATCCACAGTGGACTAAATCTTTAACAGAAAGTAATATGTTTATTGTGTATAAGAACCAGAAATACTTTTCTCGATAATTGAAGCAAAATGATACGTATCCAACTAATTAATCATATGATTCAAATCGAAGCTTTGTCTGGATCACTAGAATATAAGCATATTTTAAAGTCAGAAGAATATTTATTCATTTGTTCATTTATTTAACAAATCTTTATTAAGTGCCCGTTATGTGTCAGAATTGTTCCATGCCTGAAAAAGAAAAAAATAGCAGTAGACAAAACAGACAAAGTCACTTTTTGCACGGAGCATTCACTGAAGTGGGGGAAACAGTTTGAATACGCAGTGGAATGTCAGGATTCGGAGGTGGAAGTGCGCTGGTTTTGAGAGGGTGGACAGGGAGGACTTCGCTGTGAAGGTCCTTTGTGGAACGCGCCAGGCAGAGGGAAGAGCAGGTGAACCATCCTAGTGGCAGAAGCAGACAAGGCGTGCTCGGGAAGCAGCGAAAATCCAGGGTGGTTAGAGCAGGAGACGGTGGAGAAGACGCACAGGAGTTGAAGTCGGAGAGGGAGCCCAGGGCCCGGTTATGGACGTCGGAGAGGGAGCCCAGGGCCGAGTTATGGACGTCGGAGAGGGAGCGCAGGGCCCGGTTATGGACGTCGGAGAGGGAGCCCAGGGCCCGGTTATGCCTCAGCCATGGTGAGAACCACAGATTTTTTTTCTAAGCTTGACGGGGTAGCTTTGCTGGGTTTTAAGTGAGGAAATGATTTGATCTTATTTGCATTTTGAAAGCATCACGTGGGCTGTGCTGTGAACTGACCCAGGGGAGGCAGAGGAGAAAGAGAGCAACTGAGAAACCCCCTCATGTCCCTGGTGACTGAGCGCACAGAGCCGGGGCTGCGCGGCTTTAGCGGTGTTCTGATTCTGAGTGTCATAATGTCCTCATTCTGGATTAGCCCAATTTTTTATCTATGATTGGAAAAAATTATTATTTTATTTATTTATTTATTTTCAGCATAGCAGTATTCGTTATTTTTGCACCACACCCAGTGCTCCATGCAATCCGTGCCCTCTCTAATACCCACCACCTGGTACCCCGACCTCCCACCCCCCCGCCCCTTCAAACCCCTCAGATTATTTTTCAGAGTCTATAGTCTCTCATGATTCACCTCCCCTTTAATTCGTATGTACTCTTACTAATTTTTCTGTAGCTTGGTATTCCAATTTATATACTGACAATTTTTCTCAGGGTAATATTTTGAATATCTTGTGATCCCAATTACTCTGATCTAGGAGTATTATTAATACTAAACTAAATTCATCCCAATTCTTTCTAGAAGTTTTATGTATATGTAATTATGTTAACTTGATCAGCACTTCACATTTTAAAAGTGGGTTTTTTTTTTCCATATTAGAAAAAATCCCAAACCAGAGAACAGAACAGTTCATTTATTTAGGGCTAACGTTTTATCAAGGAAAATAGGAGCTTGAACTCCAGCTCATGTTGAAGGGGCTCCTGACTGATACAACATCTGGATGAGTAGCGAGCGCATCCTGTCCGGACTGCTGGCGTTGGTCCCACTGGTGCCTTGGTGTGTGTCCGCTAATGATCGCAGCAAGCCCCACGTCTGCCTGCCTGACAACCGTCAAACCTAGGTAGATCATTTGTGAGTGAAAAAGGCATAGAATATATGTATTCAATGATTTTAAAATTATAATCAACTGTAGGCTTATTTATTTAAATAGAATTTATTTCTGTTTTATGATATGCTCATTTATAGTATGGCACTTAAAATTACTTACTTTGAAAAAAACAAAAGATAATATATGATAAGAAGTAGTGTTTTGAATTCAAAGAGATTGTAATATAACTTTCTTAAGATAGAAGATTAACAGTTTATGAAATGGATATATATATATATAGCATGAGTAAGGATAAATCAAATCCCTAGTAGATACTATATATAATACATAGTCACAACAAAGTTAAAACAATGAACCGATTTCCAAGTATACTTATAATTCTCATGTTGGTTATTGTCAGTAGCTTATTGGTTTCATTAAAAGAATTGCTCCTCTTAGAAGTAATTCAAAATCCTCCTTTAAAAAAAAATAAACTGTATTCCTGTAGTGGCCGCTCACTGTTACTAAAACAAAGTCCACATTTGATTAAGCGGCTTAAAAAGTCTTTCAATATGAAACCAAGAACAGGACCATTTTGCACAGCCATGCCTAAGAACAGAAATGCAGACATTTTAATTAGAATAAAAAGAATAGCACCATTAGCAAATAACTCTAGCACGAAAAAATGAATGAGAGCTAAAGAATTCAATGTGACTTTTTGCACGTTGCTCCATATATTTATCTAAAATCTATAAATTGAGTTTGTTTCTACTGTATTTAAAAGCAAGTAGATTCATCTCTCTTTCATTTATTTTGTCTCCAGAAATAAATACAATACATTCACATCATCTTAATAGAAAACATATTAAAAAATGTTTTTCCAAATTAGTGGCAGGAATTTTGAACTTTTCCATGTTCTGAACAGTAAGCTTCTCTGTTAGATGGTAAAGTCCATCAATGGCAGGAAATGTTTTCCTAAGAACTTAGATGACATACCTGGGAGAGAGAGAACAAGTAGTAAAATGAGAAAGATAAGGAAGAAGAGGACAGAGATAACAAGGCTAGAAAAAAAAGTAGGAGTGAAAAACTTATTTTTAGCATTATTCAGTTTAATGGTATTCTAAAATTTTACAAGAATTTATAATATTTCTGGTAACTCAGATAAGTTTAAAATAATTCAGGTAAATAAGTTTCTACTTTTCGAAAGTTACATGAAATTTAAAGATATTAAAATCGAGTGGACAATGCCAAATATCTCATCTTTAAGATAGAATACATTAAGGGTGCCTGGGCGTCTCAGTTGAGTGTCTGATTCTTGATTTCCTCTTAGGTCATGATCTCAGGGTCAGGAGATCAAGCCCTGTGTCAGGCTCCACTGTATGCATGGAGCAAGCTTTAGATTCTCTCTTTCTCTGCCAGTCCTGCCCCTGCCCCCCCCGCCAAAGTAAAATACAATAATAAAATAAAATAGAATACATTAGAAATGGTATCGATTAATAGCTTCTTTCTTTCTTAACAACAACAAAAAAAGATTAATCTTTTTGTACTTCCAAATAGGACAGGAAAAAACCTCAATTTATGGATTTTAGATAAATATGCATGGCAATAGTTCTTTCATCTACATTGGGTCAAAGCTTATCTGCAGTTGATTAATTAAGTGTATGTGGAAAGATATTGTAGCTTGGTGGCCAGCCCAGCAAGGACTAGACCAATTTAATACAAAATGAAGAATGAACTCTCCACGACCAAGGGAAGCAATAGAACCAGCTAGACACCAAATATCCTGTGCAGTTGCTTCCACTTTTTCTGATTTATAGTCTCAGAAGAACCTTTTGAGGTAGATGTTACTATGAGCCAAGAGTTATTTTCCACTTTAACAGAAGTGTCAAGCAACTTGCAGAAGGAAGATTTTAATGCATCTATTATTTATTCGTCAAGCATTTATTAGATCAACAGTGGGCTGAGGCCCTTATCACACGATGCATGAGTCCATGTTCTTCCCAGTCGATGGCAGAGACATGTGACACAGGACAGGTCGGAGGGCAAGTGGGTAAGGCTATGGATGATGGAAGAGTCAACAAGCCAGTAGCAAAACATAAGCCCAAGGAGGGAAGCATTCTGATAAATGTCAAACTCGTTAGGTAGAGAGGCGTTAGCAGAGAAGCAGCAGCAAAGACTGTAAGATGATAGGAAGCAAGGATGTGCTAGAGAAATAGAAATAACTAAAAATATGAATTTCAGGGGGAAAAAAAGGGTCAGAATTTTAGAGCCGACCACCCTGGACATCATCTTCCTAGGTCAGCTTGTCCTTCAGTACCCTGAGCCAGAGGTCCAACGCTGGAGAACGAGAAGTCCAAACAAGACCCCAGAGCCCTGTCTCCTAAGTGGGGTTCTGTCAGTGGCCTGGCCTGACTTCCAGCAGCCTCTGTGGCCTTGGGCCCCAAAGAGGACACATGGAATGTGACACAAGAGTTTTAGGGAAGGAGAAAGGTGTTTGGATGTATTTACTGTGTACGTGGACACACAGGAGAGGCATCTGCCGAGGGACAGGAGTGCGCAGTGAGCTGCTAGGGCGGCGCTCTCCCGGAGTGATGGGCTTCACATCCTCTGGCCACAAGTCATCGACGGAAACCATCTGCGGAAATTCTACCCCCACCTTAAACTTCAAGTTCAAGGGTCACATTCTCGATGAAACCTTTCCAGAGCCTCAGGGTAGAAGCTATCATTACCCCTCAGTGCCCTCAAAACATGCTGTTCACTCCCACAAAGTCTCGCTCTGATGACACCGTTTTACAGATATTTGTTTTTCTCCTTTAACTGTTATCTCTGTAACTGATGGCATCACCGAGCCATCTTGGCGTCTCTGACATTGAGCCCCGTCCCTCACACCGACCAGGTGCTCCGCTGCATGGAAGGGACTAGACTGAATTAACTGAGATGCGTGGTCAAGGAAGATGGGTATGCCTAAGAGGAGAAAGAAGACAGAGAGGAACGGAGAGTGGCCATGGTGGCTGCAGCCCTCCCCTCCTGCCGCAGGAGGACTTTCCCCCAGAGCTGGCTGCAGGGAGGCAGGTGTCCCTGCTTCTCCTTCTTACCTTTTAAGCTTAATATTTTTGAGAAACTGCAGTGTTCTCATTTCAAGGCAAAATGTTCAAACATTTCTAACTGAGAGTCCTTCATCCCCAGGGTTTCAGAATAGCTCATGACTATTCCTGGCCGACAGCACTGCCATATAGCCCTGCCTCAGAGCAATCAAAACTCACCGGCAGTGCGGCAGGAAGTCAGTGCAGGATGCTGGCGCGGACCCGCCGGCGAAAATGCCACCATGTGTTCGCGAGTTTCACATTGCAGTGGGCGAGCAAGACAGACGAGGGGAGAGGAAGAAACCCAGAGAGGAGTCTCTTTGTATCACAGACTCTCCTTGGAAGTCATTTTTATATGGACAGAAGATCAATCTTAAATAGTTATTTACAAAGAAATGTGACTTTATTCCCTTGGGATTTCTCCATGCACATGTGGATATATATATATATATATATATATATATATATATATTTTAAATTTTGTTTAGACAATTTAGAAATATATTATCCAGATCAAATCAGTGTAAAAAAATATTTACCAGGCTTGGTAACTCCATCATTTTAAGCAAAATGTCTAATCTAATATTTTTATTTTTAATTATATTTTGAAATTATCAAAAATAACATTTGGAAATTCAGCACCTAGTTTTAACAAATACAAACATTTTAGCGTATTTGCTTTTGATGGTTTCTCAAGAACCATAACGTGACAGAGAAAGTTGGGGCAGACTCCTTCTCTAGTCGTATTTCCCAGCTTCCCATTGTAGGGTTGTAGCGTACCGTCCTTGTGAATATTCCCAGGAAGATATTGATTTACTGATTTAGTTGAGAGAGAGCCAGGGCATGGGATGGGTGGAGAGGCAAAGGGAGAGGGAGAAGCAAACCCCCGGCCAAGCAGGGAGCAGGACTGGGGCTCCGTCCGCCGACACCGGGTAAATGCACCGAGCCAGAGACAGTCACTTAACCAACTGAGCCACCCATGCACCCCCCTCCGTGAATATATTTATTGTATTTTTTCATTATTCAAATATTGAAATTTTTGATATCATGTACATTTAATGTTATTTTTAAAACATTTAAATTATGTTGACCCTGAGATTAATAGATGAAAAATAAAGGATGACGCAGGCACAAGGGAGAGGATTTAATGCCGATTTTAATCCTGAATGGAGTAAGTTCATGGCGGCACTGAAGCCATCGTCATGAAAACCACCTGGACGGCGCATTGGACAAGACTTTCAAACCAGCAGTTTGATCACAACGCAGAGTCTTTCTCATCTACTTTTTTAATATCTCATGGTTGAAATCCAAGGGTATGATATTAAACTGTATTTTTGTGGAAAATCTAGACTGTAATGAGTTCATACATCTTTACTCCCAGAGTCCTTGGTCGGTTGAAAGCCTACGGGAGGGCCAGTGCGTGAACATGACCGTGGATCCGGGGACCGCGTGCAGGGACACGGCAGGGACGCGTGCAGGAATGACCGTAGGAATCCTGTCGCCGCGCCTGAAGGAACGTGCCGGGCCACGCAGCGGGATCCTGACCAAAGGGAGAGAGGGCCAACTCGGTACACCTCCTTATTCAATGCCGAGCTCGCTGTACTGTTTTAACTTCCAACTCCTCATGCTGGGGTTTTCATGCCTTGCGCCTTCTCTGTGTGGTCAGCGCCATCCAGTCCCAGCGGCCGCACTTCTCGGTAATCAGAGTCACCCTTGGTTATTGAATATGTTTCCGGCTTAATGAGCAAGAGCGTATGCATGATGCTAATGAGGGATTTTTGCTTCAAGATACTTTTAAAAACGTATAGGAGTAAGAAGAATTGTTTAGTTTGATCATTTTAAGATGTAAATGCAGCCGCTTCAAAAAGGAAAAAATAATCCTGAGAAAAAATGCAAGCGTGATCCACGAAAACGGAGCCCCAGTCCACCCTGCTTCGACTGTCTTGTCTGCGAGAAGAGGGGCCCGGGGCCACTTGCTGCCTCGGAGGGAGCTTTGTTTGCTCTCAGGGCACAGGCACTGACAGGTACCCCCTGCCAGTCGAGCAGACGTCTTCAGTCAGCCCCAGAACCAGGCAGAGTACACGTTACTCCCAGGATCTATAAAGAACTCCTCAAACTCAACACACACTACTAAGACTCATTCTCCCTAAACTGCAGGTAAGGACGCTTACGTGACAAGGCTCTGTTTGGCCCTGTCCCAACAGCAAAGAAAGGCAACTCTCCCGACCAGGAAATCCCGGCTTCCTGAGCCCCACGCAGCTGCCGGGCTGCTGGTCGCATCGGTCTCCTCTCTGGAACACAGCACAGAGCAGGAGAAGGGCAGGAAAGGGAGAGCCGGTGGGGGGGGGGGGCACGGTGCCGACATCTGTGCCTCAGTACCGCGCTGGGACATATCGCAAGTGGGGAGTCACGGAGCGTCACAGGTTCTTGCTCCTCTTCATTTGGAGGGCACACCGCTGCCCTGGGCTTTCCTCGCTAGCCCCCACGTGTGCGGCCACAGCCTGGCCATCAGCTCCCTGAAACACCCCTTGCGTCACGTTGACCTTCTCATCACCCTCTCCCCAAAACCTTTCACAGCTCTTCACCGTGGAGAAGATGAAGGCCACTCCTTAGACAGAGCTGGGCCATTTGCCAGCGGTCCAGAGCGCCGCCTCCCGCCACTTCGGTTCAGAAGAGTTCATTCCAACCAGCCTGACCTACTGGCGGCTCCCGGCTCCGGTCGGGGTCTGCCTCCCGCCTTGCCCCACTGCGTGGGCTCCATCACACGTCTGTGAACCCGCCTCACCTTCGGAGATCGCTCAGTTTCCTCCTTTAACCCCTTATCTCATGCGCAGTAGGACCTGGGAGTGTCGTGGAGGTGGGAGCTCAGCACGTGGCACAGGGGAGCCCTCCGTAGCTTCACGTGCTTTCCCACCACCCGGCCTTGGCCTCACTCGGTGCGTCACTTCTGTCGGCTGCTCCACAGTGATGTCTTAGGATCAGGGCAGATACTAAGGGCAGATACTTAGTATCAGGGCACTTACGTACCTGTCGCTGTCACCTCACGCCACAGGTGCATCCCCTGTAGCGTGTGGAGGAAAGCCTTGTAATACTTGCCACTGAATCATGTTCATTAAACAAGAATATTAAATTCCTTCTGACGGAATGAAGGGGACTGAGAAAACAGTGTTTTGAAGCCAAGATGTTTGGGGTTTCTCAATGGACTATGCAAGCTATCTGCCTGAGAAAGAGCGAAGGAACTTGCTGAAAATGCTGATTTCTGAGACCTACCTGAGACCCGGTGCATCAGAATTTCTTATGTGAATGTCACATATACTAAGTTAGAAAACCTCTTGGTCTTAAAGGGTGAGGAGGAGTATTTTCTGTAATTACGGCCCCCCACATCTGCACGTCAGAATCCCCTGTAGGATTTCCGATGACTCTAGTTCATACTCAGCCTCACACGAGACCTCCTGAGTGGGAATCTCTGGGTGGATGCCCAAGGCTGAGCTATTCCCCAGAAGGTTTTTCTTCGCATCCAAGATTAGAAACCACTAAGCCAAAAGTTAATGATGACCAATATTTATTGGTTAATTACAACTTCTCAGAAACTTCACTAAACAGTTGATGTGCGTTATTCCAATTAATCTCCACAGTCTTGAGTGAGTATCTTCATTTTCACCGGCTCGAGGCAGTTAAGTAACTAGTCCAATGCCGTACAGCTAGTGACTGATCGCGTCGGTGAAACACAGGTCTGTCTGAGACCGAACTCCAGGCGCGAGTCCCATTCCCCGTCTGCGATTATTGGAATTAGACATCATTGTGATACATGGCCATCAGTCTGTCACCCAGGAATAGTCCCACTTGTTCAACAGGTGGTTCTGTTTTTGAAAGTTCGGACACCACCCCAGAGAAGGGTCTCTCAGCTTAATTTCTCTTCATTCAGACCCCCATTGACGGGCTACCTGTTGCTCTAGACTTTTTCTCAATAATCCCAAGACCTTCCATTTAATAGACCAACTTCAATCTTCTACCTTCTTATAAAGGAAGAGACATTAATGGCAACTGAGCTTTTTCTGTGTACAAGATAACCCACGTCCGCCTTGGAAAACCTCACTGTAGTCCTTGGTAATGTGTCTGGAGAAGGGCATTATTCCTTCCTCCTAGATTTCAAAGCTAGAAGGATTGCCCTTCTCAAATTTAAAAACAAAACAAACCGAGCTCACATATATTGCCCGAGTAACAATGTAGCAGACCTGGTGGTCTTACCTCCCAGTCAATGCTTTTCCACACTCTGTATAGAGGCTTTTTGTTTCCAGTGGATTTTCACATCTCTTATTTCATTTTCCCCCTCACAAACCAGGCATTCCGGAATTGTAGTTTCTGTACAGATAAAATAATTATCATCAAGTTCCATCAAAAGGAGTTCCATGAGAGTTAATGAGTAAATGGGCTTAAATTATCGCAAGAGTCTTGAATGAAAAAAAACACACTGTTTTGTCTGTTATTAATAGAATGCCGCTCATCCGTTATGGTTCTGCGGAGAGCACGGGCAGTGGCTCTGACCTCGTTTACTGGCCGGGCCAGAAAGGGTCTGCGTAATAGCCGCAGGGACAGCCAGACTCAAGGGACACAGACCAGTCAAGGTTCAAAACTACCCAGAAAGCCGTCTTCACCACAGTACCATTGGGTACTTTAAAACTGATTAGCGATGTTGTACGGACAAAATTTGGAATGGGCAAGTCAAGGACCTTGGGGGAGGAACAAGTGACGGCATGTTTAGTAGATGAAACAAAATCTGGTGAAATTCGAGGGCGGCCACCGGCCAGACACGTGAATAAGTGATTTCTACCTGGCGGCTTTGGTGTCCTCACACTCTGGAGGACAAGGAGGCATTTCCAAATGTGAGGGAAAGGGTTCCTTAACCCACTGCAGAACGTCCTTGGAGGAGACGTTTCAGGAGAGGCAGGTTGTTGACTGAATGCCAAGCCCCCCACAAGGTTCACGAGCTAACTATGAATACATGTGGGCCATCGTAGACACCACCTTTTACTTCCTGTAATTTCAGTTCTTTACTCCATCAAGTGGTCTTTCTAAATCACCAGATGCTCTGCTTCTCCCTACAATTCAGAGAACTAAGGTTTTCTTCAATGTTAATGTTCTTTGAAGGATTTCAGAGGGTAGTATTTCCACATACAGACCCTAAAATTATTATTTTCAAGTAGGGCTGATTCTTTTTCTTTGTAGCCTAGAAGAAAAGAGATCTATGTAATCGCAGTGTCAAAATGTCAAAAGACTGAGATAGGTTGGAAAAAAGAAGAAAAGGAAAGAAAACACACACACACACACACACACACACACCCTTACAGGCACCCATGCAGTCCTCAGCCTTACAAACCCTTGGCTCACAGAAACTACCCGTGACATGCTGTAATTAACTAGTTACTCCTCTCAGAATGAATAATAATACAATTATTTGCCAAAAGCAGTGAAGAAGGGAGAGTTTCTGTTTTTAAAAATATCTGCCTTTCATTTCTGTAAAAAGAAAAACCCCGGATTAATTTACATAAGCTGCTACAGCACGGAGTGACCTGCAATTTCACTGTTGCACTGTATGATAATTCTGTCACCTTTTTATCGGAGCCTTATATTTTTCAGCGGCTTGAAACAGTCATAAACTGACAAGTCACCACCATATTTAAATTATATTGGTTCTTAAAACCTGTACCTGAATACTGCAAAATATAAGAAGTGACCTGCGGGGTGAAACCTGTCCATTTCACAACTGTACTCTGCGGTCACTGAGTCACTAAGGGCTGGTGCCCTGTCTCCATCGTGGGACACAAATTCAAGGAGGGGGTGGCCTCTTTCAAGGTCCAAGTAGCACAGACTTAGGTGAGTGTGTTTGGACAGACCACCGGTTCTTCTCCCGTGTGCTCGTGTCTAGACAATAGCAACCCTCCTCCACTCCCACGTCCATCCGGCCATTCCACAGTCGCCTCCTGATGACTTTCTGCGATGCGCTCTACCAGGTTCCAGAAGTTCAACGGTAAAAAAGACATATTGCCTTTAAGAAGGTTGCAGAAAGTAAAGGCATAAACTAGTAAACAGGCACGTTAAGAACGCAGTCAATGCCCCCACAGAGCCCATTCTCCGCACACACGTACGCAAATTCACGTATTCATATCAACACAAAACACTCTCTGCCCCATGAATCCGAACTTTAGAAAATTCCAGGCTCTTTGAAAGTTTTGAAAGAGCTACTTGGAAAAGAGTTGGTGCTAAAACTTAGAGTTAGTTGGAGTGTTCGTTTGTGTGTACGTGTGTGTGTCTGTCTAAATGTATATTTTTATAAAAAGTAGAAACAACTTTATATCGAATTTTGTTAAGGATAAAATAGTGTAGGGGCGCCTGGGTGGCTCAGGGGGTTAAGCCGCTGCCTTCGGCTCAGGTCATGATCTCAGGGTCCTGGGATCGAGTCCCGCATTGGGCTCTCTGCTCAGCAGGGAGCCTGCTTCCCTCTCTCTCTCTCTCTCTGCCTGCTTCTCTGCCTACTTGTGATCTCTGTCTGTCAAATAAATAAAATCTTTACAAAAAAAAAAAAAGGATAAAATAGTGTAAACAATTGATGCCTTAAGTAGTCACATTCACTTAACTCATATCATTTGTTATTCATTCTAAGAATCGGGTATTAATTCAGAATGCCTTCAAACGAATATTCGCTGATACATCCCTATGATGCTACGAAGTCGGGACCGTCTGTTTGGGAGGACAGAGACTAAGAGGCATTGTGACTTAGATTCATAAAACCACGATGAATAGTCCAAGAGTAGACATAGCCTTATTTTTTCAAGTCCTATTCATCCGAGGTATTCTTTTAATTAGTTAATATTGGGAATTTGGGTCTGCCTTCTTTTTCATTGTACTGAACAGTGTGTGGAACAGTGTTGGTTCTGGTATCAAACCGCCTGTACTGGAAATTAAGTTCTTCCCCATAAAAGCTATTTGACTTCTTCAGGCTTCAATTTTCTCATCTGTAAGCTGAAGATAGCAATAGTAGCTACCTCAGAGAGATAGAAGGATGAAAGGAGTCACAGGATATAAAGCACAATAACACTATCATTAAGTGAGCTACTATTATTATTGTCATTATTTGAGCTCAGTGAGAACATTTAATATCTGTCAAGAAAATTATTTAGCTACCCTATGTCTGTTTTTATGACAATATAGTAATGATAATTTATATTACTGCATCCTTTTTTAATAATATAGGACCATGTTACTATATTTATTCATTTCATTTATCCACTACCTGCAGTTACTGAATGACTAGTGTACACAGAATACTGGGTGGTGCAGGGAATACAAAGATAATTCAGGTACTATCAGCAGAGTTTCAGACTATTGTCCTGGAATCCTACACAGTTTTCCAACTAATTAAATTTAATAACTCAGATACTAAAAATAATTTGAGGATACCCGCAGAACCCTCATATCCTATATAATATACTCTTTAGATAGACAAGAAAACATGACTTTATCTCTGTTCTGCTCTTAGTTATAGATAATTATGTTGATGTTTTTCAAGGAGATAGTCCCCAGAGTCTAACACAACAACAATAAACTGTCTTGAAGGTAAAATAGAACCAACTTAAAAAAAACCAACAAACAACCCACCATGTCCATCTCCTCACCTTGTTATTTACCACAAATGGTTAAGGAGAGCAAGGCTGATCTACAAAGTCACTTTCCCAAACACGCGGTGAGAAGGACCAAAAGCTCTTGAACACATAGGCGGGGCTCAATCTCAGATCTTTCCGATGCCAAAGCAGGAACATCGGGGCGCAGGTCAGATCACCACTTAACTAACCACTCGATGACTTAAGCATTCAGAGATGGTTACCATCTGTCCTAGCTCTTTGTTCCTAAGTATGTGAAAGTAAAAATAACCAAGTGCTCCTAAAGCAATTCTCTGACAAAAAATTAAGGGCATTGGCACTACTTCTGCCAGCACTTTCGACAGCGATTTAGGTAATTCTGATCCAGATGGCCTAAGGACACACTCTGAGAAGCGCTAGTGTGTAGACAAACCCTCTCTCACTTATTCAACAAATAGATCAAGCAGTGATTCCCAGGAGGTGAATCTGGTGCCAGGCTGACGGCCCAAGAAGGCAGAATCCTAGGCTCTACCCCCAGAGTTACTGGGGCCCAGAAACCTGCTTGTAAATTGGAATATTTAGAAGTTTTCCAGGAAATTCTAAAGCACAGCCTATGGTGAGAAGAAAGGGGTTATATGTTACTTTAGCACGTCCGTGGGTGGTCCTTGTTCCACAATTTACTAGCTTCCTGACCTTATAATTGGGCTATCATTGGTCTATAAAATGGCTGTTGTGAAGATTAAATAAAGCAACGCACGTTAAGAACCCAGCGTGTAGTAAGCTAGTTGCTACTGTAATCATCATATTACATGCCCAGCTCTGAGTAAGAGCTACAGAAGTAAAATGTGAGTGAAGCATATAATCTATTTAGAAAAATAGCTTAATATTAATAGAAATTTAAAATACAAGGTTTTATTTTAAGGCAATAACATATTTTTACACATAAAAATATTCTGAGTGGCAAAGTAGACTGTAAAATACAGAGAATTAGAACAACATAGGAAAAGTCATATAAAGTTTGCTAGAAATGTCTCATTCTTCTCATTCAGGCAAACTAATTCTCATTGACTCACTAACTTTCTATGTATATTATAGAAAAATATTAACAGCGTGAGTGGTAATCAACTTGTGTTTATTACTTAGGGCTAGAATTAGAAAAAAGCAGTGTGCCTCTGGGGAAGGGGTCCATGGGACAGGTTTCAAGGGGCTCACACTCTAAAATTTTATGCAAAAAAGTTGTTTTGTGTGAGCATGAGTATTTCTGAAGACAGAGCCACATCTTTCATTTGATTCTCAAACTGTTTTATGCTCCCCCCAAGGTAAGGACCACCAAAGACCCCCGCTTAGCACGTCGCGCGCATTCCCTTGTAGCAGAGAGAACTCCTGGATGCGCCGCAAGCATCTCCCGGCTTGCTTTCTTGCAGATGTCCTCTGCGTCCTTGTCCTCCCGCGCTCACCGTTCAGATACC
Source organism: Mustela nivalis (assembly GCF_964662115.1). NCBI lineage: Eukaryota > Metazoa > Chordata > Mammalia > Carnivora > Mustelidae > Mustela > Mustela nivalis. The sequence goes on from NC_139030.1 coordinate 109,582,781, forward strand.
CCGAGAATAGAAGTTCACACAGTAGGATCCCATCTGAGGAAGCGGTAAAGCAGACTTTCAGGGCGACCTCAGCCCGTACGAATTGTGCCGACATCAGCACATCAGTTTACCCACAGGTTTTTAAAGTTCCAATGGCAGAGATTTACTGATGATTATTTTCTGCATTTTCCCTTTTTTAAATTTGTTTTAATCCTTTTATCAGCCTTTTGAATTATTTTCAGTGAGTTAGTTCTGTGGTTCTTTCCCTCTGAGGTAGAAGAGTGAAGGAGCTTCCCTACCAGGAGACCATTCAATTTTGCCGACTTGTATGTCGGCAACTGGCAGTACTCCCACTTTCTCTGTTCTGGATAACAGGATAACAACATATGACGCTACTTTTTCTTTCTTTCTTTCTTTTTTTTTTTTTTTTTAAATCGATTGAGGTGAATTGCTATATGACATTATATAAGTTTCAGGTAAATGAGCTTGTAATTTGGTATCCATATACACTTGGACGTGACCGCCATCTTAATCTAGTCACTATCCATCACCATTCACCCATTTTTACATCTCTCTTCCTTTAGGTGTGTGTGCAACATCGACTGTTCTCAAACCCACTTCAATCCCCTCTGTGCTTCTGATGGGAAGTCTTACGATAACGCGTGTCAGATCAAAGAAGCATCGTGTCAGAAACAGGAGAAAATTGAAGTCATGTCGTTGGGTCGATGTCAAGGTAATGTTTGTACCAAAACTCATTTCCAAGAATGTTTTTAGTCTTAGTGTAGAAATGGAAAGTGAAGAGAACTCCTTAGGAGGCGAGCTATTTCCTTTCCGGAGGACAATTCTGATCTATAATTGGTGGGAGAGTCTACTGTAGCATTCGTGGTGAGTGTAGGAGTTCGAGAGCCTATCCGCAGCAGCCCATATCTTTTCCTATATAATGGGACTGTATCTTCGCAATGCCGTAAACACAGAAGCCAATATTCAGCCGACATTCTCCCTGCACTGGGGGAGAAAAGGTCAAAGTCATCTTTAGCGAAGAATCTGAGGTTTTCTTAGAAAACCTTGAAATTAAAAACAAATCACACCATTTCCATGTATTGAGTCAATAGACATATTTCAAGTACATTTTTTTAAAGCAGGGTGTATAAGAATGTTCTATTTTGTTTCTTACTCAGAAAGAAACATTTCCTTGGTTTTTGACTTGTTATTCCTTTATCCATTTATCTCCGCTCTAATTGTGAAACTTCTCTTTTTCCCAAACTCTAGAAAGGTGATATCATTCTATTATTTGCTCTCAAGCAAATTGATGTAAATCTGTCTTTGCATAAAGGTAGCTTAGAACTATAGTTGTAACATTTCCTTAGTGACAGTGAAGGTACTATTGCTGGAAAAATATAAATTTGACATTAGATGTTTAAGAAGCAATTAATCAATATTAATTGTTATTTTTTTAACACAGATAACACAACTACAACAACTAAATCTGAGGATGGGCATTATGCAAGAACAGATTATGCAGGTACATTATAAATTTTCTACCATAGAATATGAGCACTTCCATAAAAAAGAGTTGGGGGGAATTTTTTTTTTTTTTTACCGTTAATCCTAAGTTGAATCTTGCAAGACTTCTGACATGTACTAATCTTCTCTTGTTTGACTCAAACTTTCAATAAGCAATGGTGAATTTATGTTGTAGCAAATAAAATGCCTTTTTTTTTCTTGCCAGAGTTAAAGCACTTGTCAAAAATGTCAGTAAGATAGAACTAACTTGTTTTGACAGTGCAAATGAGACAAATGACAAAACATTTATCAAATTAATGGGCACCAGTGGAAACTAATGCAGTTTTTGGCAGTATATTATAATGAATGCAAACATTCTTGTTTGAATTTCCATTAAAGTCAACAATAAAAAAGTTTGTTAGTCTCTAAATAGCTAGAAAGGACAGCTATAAATAATACAGGCTATCTCTTTAAATGCAAAGTTTAAAATTTATGTGTAACTTATTTTTAAAATAATAATTTATTTAAAAATAGTAATTTATATTAAAAGTACAATGTAATGTCTGACTTAGGTAGAATTATCAAACATTTATAGAAAAATGTACATTTTATTTAGCAGTTCTAGAATATTATTTTGAGAATTATTCTATCTAATATAATTTTTCTAGGGTGAGAAATAACTTATGGGTATGCAAATAGGATTTTAACAAATTATTAAATTTTATAAAAACTTAGGATTAAAATATAAAAGTAAAATTATTGATATGTAGAGTTTTGTTTTTTAAAGAGCTTTTAACTTAAATATTAAACAGTGATCACTAGATTTTTGGCCAGTAGTCAACCAAGAAATGCTTCTTATATTTCAAGATATGTGTTATCATTCATTTTTCCTGAAATTGTATTTTAATAATATTTTTGATTTATTTTTATATACAAAATTAATCTCAATGAAATTGAGACCAGATGTTGTACTATGGATACTTCCCACCTCTCAGAATTTAGAAATAACAAAAAAGGTTTTTTTTTTAATTCTTCATTTTTATCTTAATGGTTTTCAACATGTAAATAAAACTTTTCATGTGCTAGAAGCCTGGAATTATCCTGGACAATGATACATGGAAAAACATTAACTCTACTATGATAGAGCTGTTCCCAAATGCCCAGAAGAGATAGAAGCAGGGATTCCTTGGAAAGAACAGTCCATGGTCAGTAAGTTTGGGAGAAATTCAGATGAACAGATGACTTTCTCACTCAAGACACCTCACAGCTCTTGTGCGCACTGTAAAATTTTTAAGAGATACACACCTTTTATTTATTTATTTTTTAGTTTTTGTTTTAATATATACAAAGTACACCCAAATGTAGGCTGGGTAGTATAATGAAGCAAACGTACTCACCACTCGAATGCAGTAACACCAGCCCATGGCTAATCTCGTCCCATTGCCAACTGCATTCTCTTTAGCATTTTCAGAATATTAAAAGTGATAAAAGATCATGAAAAATCAAGGTCTGAGACTAATATTATACGTTTTAAATGTTAAATGGATAAAATTTCAATTCTGTATTTTGTTATAAACAATAGCTTTATCTCAAAGGAATTGTAAGCTACTACCTGGCATATTTAATTTTACTGTGGCCTAAAGTTTTTGAAGATTTCATAAAGATTTCACTTTCATATAAAAAGTTACTAATTGTGCTTAAAATACTTTTATACTTGTTTTGCAAACTAATTCACTTGGAAAAAAATCTTAAAAAATGAACATTATGTGAATAACTTCGCTACTGAAACATTAGTCTTTGGACTCCTAGGAAAAATCAAGTTTCTCCCTGAAACAAAGACCTGGTCAAGTTGATTAGCATCAATATGCAAGTATTTGTGAGTTTATAAAATTGTACATTACATATCATATTGGAGTTTACCACTCTGTCATTTTCATTCATGTTACCTTTTTACAGAATGCCCATTTTCAAAGAGATAGGGAGTTAAATTTTTCTTCTAAAAAAAATCGCATTTGAATTTGGTTTCAAACAGATAATTCTTTTTAAGAGTTTATTTATTTATTTGACAGAGATCACAAGTAGGCAGAGAGGCAGGCAGAGAGAGAGAGGCAGAAACAGGCTCCCTACTGAGCAGAGACCCATGTGGGGCTCAATCCCAGGACCCTGGGATCATGACCTGAGCTGGAGGCAGAGGCTTTAACCCACGGAGCCACCCAGGCGCCCCCAGATCATTGTTTTTTTTTTTTTAAGAATTTCAAACCACACCCAGTGCTCCATGCAATACGTGCCCTCCATAATACCCACCACCAAGCTCACCCAACCCTCTGTCTCGCCCAACCCTCCAAAACCCTCAGTTTGTTTCTCAGAGGCCACAGTCTCTGTCCTCCACGTTATTCCTTATGCTTCACAAGAAAGTGAAACCATATGGTAATTGACTCTTTGCTTGACTTATTTCACTCAGCATAATCTCTTCCAGTCCCGTCCATGTTGCTACAAAAGTTGGGTATTCGTCCTTTCTGATGGAGGCATAATACTCCATAGTGCATATGGACCACATCTTCCTTGTCCATTCATCCGTTGAAGGGCATCTTGGTTCTTTCCACAGTTTGGCAACTGTGGCCAATGCTGCTATGAACATTGAGGTACAGATGGCCCTTCTTGTCACTACATCTGTATCTTTGGGGTAAATACCCAGTAATGCAATTACAGGGTCAGAGGTAGCTCTATTTTTAATTTTTTTTTAAGATTTTATTTATTTATTTGACAGACAGAGATCACAGGTAGGCAGAGAGGCAGGCGAGGGGCGGGGGTGGGCGGGAAGCAGGCTCCCTGCTGAGCAGAGAGCCCCATGCGGGGCTTAATGCAGGGCTCAATCCCAGGACCCTGAGATCATGACCTGAGCTGAAGGCAGAGGCTTTAACCCACAAAGCCATCCAGGTGCCCCTATTTTTAATTTCTTAAGGGATCTCCACACTGTTTTCCAAAGTGGCTGCACCAACTCGCATTCCCACCAACAGTGTAAGAGGGTTCCCCTTTCTCCATATCTTCTCCAACACTTGTTAGTTTACTGTCTTGCTGATTTTGGCCATTCTAACTGGTGTAAGGTGGTATCTCAATGTGGTTTTGATTTGAATCTCCCTGATGGTTAATGATGATGAACATATTTCATGTGTCTGATAGCCGTTTGTATGTCTTCTTTGGAGAAGTATCTGTTTATGTCTTCTGCCTATTTTTTGATGTGATTATCTGTCTTGTGGGTGTTGAGTTTGAGGCGTTCTTTATAGATCTTGGATATCAGCCCTTTGTTTGTATTGTCATTTGCAAATATCTTCTCCCATTCCCTGGGTTGCCTCTTTGTTTGTTGACTGTTTCCTTTGCTGTGCAGAAGCTTTTGATCTTGATGAAGTCAATGAAGTTCATTTTCGCTTTTGTTTCCTTTGTCTTTGGAGTCATATATTGAAAGAAGTTGCTATGGCTGATGTCTAAAAGGTTACTGCCTATGTTCTCCTCTAGGAGTTTGATAGATTCCTGCCTCACGTTGAGGTCTTTGATCCATTTCAAGTTTATCTTTGTGTACGGTGTAAGAGAATGGTCGAGTTTCTTTCTTCTACGTACAGCTGTCCAATTTTCCCAGCACCATTTATTGAAGAGACTGTTTTTTGTTTTTTTATTCCTGCTTTGTCGAAGAATATTTGACCACAGAGTGGAGGATCCGAATCTGGGCTTTCTACTCTATTCCACTGGTCTAGTGTCTGTTTTTGTGCCAGTACCATGCTGTCTTGGTGATCACAGCTTTGTAGTAAAGCTTGAAACCAGGCAACGTGATGCCCCCAGTTTTATTTCTCTTTTTCAACATTTCTTTTAGCAATTCAGGGTCTCTTCTTGTTCCATACAAATTTTAGGATTGTTTGCTCCAGCTCTTTGAAAAATGCCAGTGGAATTTTGATCAGGATGGCACTGAAAGTATAAATGGCTCTAGACAGTATAGACATTTTAACAATGTTTATTCTTCCAATCCCTGAGCATGGAATGGTCTTCCATCTCTTTGTGTCTTCTTCAATTTCTTTCATGAGTGTTCTGTAGTTCCTTGAGTACAGATCCTTTACCTCCTTGGCTAGATTTGTTCCCAGTATCTTATGGTTCTTGGTGCTATAGTAAATGGAAATGATTCTATAATTTCCTTTTCTATATTTTCATAGTTAGTATATAAGAAAGTAACTGATTTCTGTACACTGACTTTGCATCCTGCCACATTACTGAATTGCTGTATGAGTTCTAGTAGTTTGGTGGTGGAGTCTTTTGGGTTTTCCATGTAAAGTATCATGTCATCTGTGAAGAGAGAGAGTTTGACTTCTTCTTTGCCAATTGGAATACCTTTCATTTCTTTTTGTTGTCTGATTGCTGTTGCTAGGACTTCTAGTATTATGTTGAACAACAGTAGCGAGAGTGGACATCCTTGTTGTGTTCCTGACCTCAAAGACAAGGCTGTCAGATTTTCCCCATTGAGAATGATATTCACTGTGGGTTTTTCACAGATAGATTTTATGAAGTTGAGGAATGTTCCCTCTATCCCTATACTTTGAAGCATTTTAATCAGGAATGGATGCTGTATCTTATCAAATGCTTTTTCTGCATAATTGAGAGGGCCATGTGGTTCTTTTCTCTTATTGATTTGTTCTACCACATTGATTTGTGAATATTGAATCACCCTTGTATCCCAGAGATAAATCCCACCTGGTCATAGTGGATAATCTTTTTAATGTACTGTTGGGTCCTATTAGCTAGGATCTTGTTGAGAATCTTGGCATCCATATTCATCAGTGATATTGGTCTGAAATTCTCCTTCCTGATGAGGTCTTTGCCTGGTTTGGGGATCAGGATAATGCTGGCTTCATAAAGAGTCTGGAAGTTTTCCTTCTCTTTCTATTTTTTGAAACAGCATCAGGAGAATAGGTATTATTTCTTCTTTGAATGTTTGGTAGAATTGCCCAGGGAATCTGTCAGGTCCTGGGCTCTTATTTTTGGGAGAGGTTTTTGATCACTGCTTCAATCTCGTTATTAGATATTGGTCTATTCAGGTTGCCAATTTCTTCCTGATTCAGTTTTGGAAGTTTACAGGTTTCCAGAAATGCATCCATTTCGTCTAGGTTGCTTAACTTACTGACACATAACTGTTGATAATAATTTTTGATGATTGTTTCTATTTCCTTGGTGTTAGTCATGAGATCTCCCTTTTTATTCATAATTTTATTAATTTGAGTCCTCTCTCTTTTCTTTTGGATTAGTTTGGCCAGTGGTTTATCGATCTTATTGATTCTTTCAAGAAACCAGCTTCTAGTTTTGTTGATGCATTCTACTGTATCTCTAGTTTCTATCTCATTGAACTCTGCTCTAATCTTGATTATTTCCCTTCTTGTGTGTGGGGTTGGCTTAATTTGCTGTTGATTCTCCAGTTTTTTAAGGTGTAAAGAGAGCTGGTGTATTCTGGTGTATTTTTTTGAGGGAGGCTTGGATGGCTATGCATTTCCCCCTTACTACTGCCTTTGCCGTATCCCATGGGTTTTGGACCAAAGTGCTTTCAAACTCATTGGTTTCCACGAATTGTTTAAGTTCTTCTTTGATTTCCTGGTTGACCCAAACATTCTTAAGCAGGGTGGTCTTCAGCTTCCAAGTGTTTGAGTTCCTTCCAAACTTTTTCTTGTGGTTGAGTTCCAGTTTCAAAGCACTGTGGTCTGAGAAGATGCAGGGAAAAATCTCAGTCTTTTGGTATCGGTTGAGCCCTAATTTGTGACCCAGTATGTGGTCCGTTCTGGAGAAAGTTCCATGTGTGCTCCAGAAGAATGAGGATTCTGCTGTTTTAGGGTGGAATGGTTTGTATATATCTACGAAGTCCATCTGGCCTAATGTGTCATTCAATGCTCCTGTTTCTTTATTGATTTTCTGCTTGGATGATCTGTCTGTTACTGAGAGGGGTGTCAAACATAATTTTTGACCTTCAGTGTCATTTCTTTTAGTTGGCATCATTTCCTATCTTATCCCGTTATTGAACATGAGAAGGAAAGAGAATATATTTTTAAATCTGTGCAAATGAAAACACTTCAGACCCTCAGTGTTGCCCAAGGTCTGCTAGTTTGGCATCAGATTTATCTAGTAAATTCCATAGAAAAACTTTTAAAATAAAAGTAAAGTTTAAAAATACATGTTTGTTTGAAATCCAAATTTAAGACAGGAACAGAGATAATGTCAATCGAAGCTTGCAATTCCTAATTAAGCACTGATTACCTACTTTAAAACTCTCACAGAAGTTAATTTAGATCCTTTTATCTTCATTCCAATCTTATTAAAACACATTGTATACCCCTCATTAGACAATATTTAAATAATAGCCACATCCCTCAACATTTCCAGGCTTTCAGTAGTATTGACATTTTCATACATTTTAGAATACAAACTTTGGAAAAATAAAAGGATCCAAATGGAGCCTCAGTATGTCACTGTCCTCTTAATTTCTGTTTCACATTTTCAAATCTCCCCAAGAAGGGAAAACAGGAACTGTGTGACTCACATTCCTAAAAGTTTGCTATCTGCTCACAAGCTCATTTAATGTCACAGCCAATTCCCTCGTTAGACAGACATCGGTGGACATTCCCACTGGGGGGGAAGTACCGATCTTAACACACTCTCATTTTTTCTTAGATGTTGTTAATAGGAGAGGTTAAAAACCTTTAGCAACACCCCTATTTTTCCTGTTTGAACCTACCTTATTGTCGTTAGTACAAAAATCACACATTACTGATTACAAAAATGAAAAATAATTTAGAGAGCCTAAATCTAAAAATAAATATGCTATGTCTCGTATTTAATGTCACTTACAAAATAGAGACTTCAGTAAGGACGAGCAAGGGCCAATTCACAAAAAACAAACAAACGAACGAACAAAAACAAGTATAAAGAGAGCCATGCCTCCAACAAGACTAAGGGGAGGTAAACTGAACTTGGGCTGAGCTATGAGTTCCAAGATATACCTGAAATGGACTCTAGGAAATCAAAGAACTTGCCAAGTCATCCCAGCCAGCATTACTTTCTCTTGTTTAATGAGACCCAAGGCATTAGTGAGTCCTGAATCAGGAGCTTTGGATCTGTTTCAAGGCAGAGTGACAGGATCTCTGTCTGATAAGCTAAACAGGCGACTTAATGTCATTCTCCCTTCATCGGTCTAAGACTTGGGCTTCCATTTAGGTCTTTCTCTTTACTTGCAGAAAGGCTCAGGGAATAAAATTTTATAAAAGCCACAGAGCTGGAGCTTTAGGGATTTCCATTGTTTTAAAATGCTAATATTAAACTTTCCTTCTGGAAGTTTTTATAAATAGCATATTTTATAAATAGCAAATGTTTTATACCTCTTTGAAATCTGCAACATTTTCTTTTAAAAAAAAGAATTTCCCCTTGTGTCTTGGAATGAAAAAGTGAAGTTTAGCCATTTTGTTTTTCTTCATCTGGTATGTGTATTTTCTGACTGTTTTGCTTTTCTGTCTAAAAATCTGATCATGCTTCAAAAAAACTAGCTCCATATTTTTCCAGTGAAAATGTACTTAATTTTATATATTGTTCGATGTAAAAAATAGACACATACACATAAATATACACACGAAAAGCAAAACAAACCACAAACTTAAATGATTTTGTCTTTTATTATTTAGAAAATAAAATGAATTTTCTTTTATGAAATTCTGTACCAGTTTCCAAAAGGATCTGTAGTGGTTTGTAATTAAAATATATTCAATGAGCTCATTTAAAGAGAAAGTGAAAACGTAAGGCCGAATTGTAGAGGAAAATGATTATAGCACCTGCATTTAGCCCTGAGCTTCCTTGCAACCAACGTGAAAAGAGAAAATATGATTTAATCAGGTCATTTGGCAAATATTTAGAGTCCCTGCTACACGCACTCCACTGGGCTTTACAAAGATGAACTCTTCATTCTGAGGGCTCTGCCAAAAGGGAACTTGGGTTTCCATTGTCTGACAGAAAGATGAATAAATAATTCGTTCAGAAACCAGACACATAGTTTCTCTAATGCTAAGTTTTTAAAAGAAACATTTGGCATAGATCTCCTTACCGCTGGAAAACATAGAATGGGTAGTATCTTCCTTCAATAGTGATTTTTATAAAATAAGCCAAAGCTTTTCACATGGCCGGGATTTTTTACAACAACTATTTGTAAGATTCTATCTTACATATTCCATCACATTGGAATATGTGTAAGTCCACAATAGTCTTTCTGTGGCAGATTAAATAATATATTTATGTGTATTTCCAAATTGGAAAAAAAAGAAAAACAACCCACAGAGTACTAAGGGCAATGGTTTTGAGGGGGAGTGTGTTCAGCGTATTTTCTTCATGGATCTACAAGTCTAACAGGAACTGGATTTGCAGAACAGTCAGAAAGCCTGGACAAAGATAAAAAATATGTTAAATTATAGTATGTATATGGGGAAAATAAATTTCCCCTGCTTTTATTAGCAGTTAACAAGAAAAGAGGTAGCCTTGAGTCATCTCCACAGCCTTGGAAGGGAGCCAGGTCTGCCACCCTGAGTCTAGGTGCAGGCGTGTGTGGAGTCTGTCTTCCTATTGTGCATTACGCTGTGCCCTCCACCGTTTCTCTTAACGTTGAGGGAGCCTTAATTTTTAAGGAAATTTTGTCTTTAAAATTCCGGGGTGCCTGGGTGGTTCAGGCATTAGGCAACCACCTTCGGCTGAGGTCATGATCCCAGGGTCCTGGGATGGAGCCCCGCTTTGGGCTCCTTGCCCCGCAGGAAGGCTGCTTCTGCCTCTCCCACGCCCCTGCTGTGTTCCCTCTCTCACTGTCTCTCTCTCTGTCTGTCAACTAAATAAATAAAATCTTAAATATAAAGAAACCTCTTCCTTATCTTTGAGCAATAATTTAGATATTAAGCTCAGATCTAAAAGAAGAAAGAAAGAAACCAGAAACATACATTCAAACCAAGTTCCATACATCCTGGATTCCATGGACTCCTTTGTCCACACTGAGAGGAAACGGACGTCTGGAAAGGGCACCTAGTCTAGGTCAATCGTCGATCATCGGCAGAAGCCTTTGCAATTTACCAAGGCCTTCCGCATCCACGGTCTCCTTCCGTCTTGATGGCAGAAACGTGAGGGAGATACTAGATGCATTTGACAGGTGAGAAATGAAGGTTCAGGGGGATTAACTGAAAAGGGAGCATGAGGTAGAGCTAAGGTTCAAACCGTCATCACTAATTCGGGAATCCAGCTGAGTGCGAATGGTGTGCGACCAGAGAAGTGTCACTACCTAACATTCTGAGAGACTTTGGGACCCACTCTGCACCTTAGAGGTTAACCCCTTGAGAGTTCCAGACTCAGGAAGGTTTCACCGTGACATCTGCTTTGCCATGAAACGCTCCAAAGGGTTCTCCTCTCTCTGATTTGTCGACATCTCATAGGCATCTTACAAGCACCGTCTGGTTTGATTCTTAAGTTTTACTGTTCTGTTCCTATCTCCCCACATAGACAAGAGAAACTAAAGAGAAGCGTTTGTTACCAAGTGATCCCACATTAATAGAAAATGTGTGTGTGATACTTTCTAGGTTTACAAAGGCCCGTTCACATTACCTTCTTTGCTCTCACGTCAGTCCGATAAAACAGGGTTACAAATACTGGGAGAAGCAAAATTGTAGCTCCCCAAAGCTAAACGGTTGACCCAGACCTGATGCAGCATTTTGGCCACTGACCACCCACCCATGAGAATACAGCACTTGCTCGATTTACCTACTACCTGCCTCGATTACTCTCGCACTGTCTGTGTACCGACATGAATATCAAGTGGTTACATATCACATTTATAACATGAATTAATTCAGTCATGTGGAAAAAATCTGCATTTCTCCATTCGCTCCTGAACACAAGGAAGGCTTCACCAGAAAGGGTGCTATGTCTAGGCCAATAATTTGATCTGTAGGAAAGAAAGAAATAGCAGCAAACGCAGCCAGCAGCTTGTAGCACAAATATTGGTATCAGCAGTGAAATAAATAAAAACGTTTGCCTAGGCTATTATACTGCCACAAGACTAGCCTAGAATATTTAAGCTCAGGAAATGAATTAAGATGTCAAGATTTTCTCAAGATTTCTGAGGGAAAGTGTCTCAATTCAAGTATTTTCCCCTCTGGGATTTACATTAGAGTGCTGCAAAATTCATAAAGCTTTCTATGAACTCTAACTCACAATTTTTCTTGCTCTCTTGAACTTCTGTGCTTTCATTGTGTTCCCCATAAAATCACGTAGCCAGTCATCTGTAATATTATGTTATGTTCATGGTTATAGATAAACACAGAAATAGTATTTGCAACACAGATGAAGGCTTTCTCCTGACGAGTTGCCTTGGGCCCTGGTAGACTCTAGAAAACTTTGTGTTTCTGCCCCAGTTCATAAATGCATTCTGCATCATTTATGTGCACTTTTCCCTATTTGAAATGCTTCTTCCTGAAGCAAATTGCTCACCTGGAGGTGTTACTCATCTACCTTTCTCTTCCATTAAGATGTGGCAGAAAGTTCAGGGGTTAAGACCACTAAAAACAAGGCAGGGCTGAGTTTAAACACTGGCCATGATTTTGATGATTTTACCTTGAGCCAATTAATTGAGCTTTCGGAGCCTCAATTTTTCCATCTGTCCAATGGACATAAGAAGCCTACTTCCTTACTGTTAAAGTTTGAATTAAAAGACGTGATAGATGATATTAGCAAGAAATGAGTAGGCCAGCTGTTGTTATTATTTTTCTGTTGCTCGGACCGTTGAAAATTTATTTATGGGAACTATAACACATCATAAGGGCTACGATCTGTCCGTACGATACATACTCAGAGTTTTTGTACAAATATTTCCATTTATGACTCATACAATTGCAAAAGGCTCACTTTTTTTTCCCTCGTCAAGACAAATAGCTTGTTGCCAGATATTCTGGCTGACTTTTTGATTCATCTATAAAAAGTATTCATTGAGCACATACCGTTTACAGGTCTTCAGCACGCTGATGGGTCACGTGACTGACTTTTCAGTCTTCTTGCAGTCAGCACAATTTTATGTATGGTACAGTTCAATCCCTTTAAAATAATACGACCACCGGATTATTAAAACATGAAATCAACTAGAAATTTAGTAGGAGGACATAAGACTTGACTGAACTGCAAGATAATGATACCATTTCTGTTTCTTTCTTACTTGATCTTTGAAATTAGTCATTTATAACCCAGGATGTATATATGAAAGACCTACATTTTCATTATTGAAAAGAAACCTATGTAGTGGGTGGTCATAATGATGGGAAAGCATCAAGCAAAAATAACAGGAATGTGTATATAAGAATTTATGTTTATTATGAAAAACATTATTTCCACTCAGAAAAGTTAATGTTTATGTTTCATCAATCAGGACACACACACACACCTTGACGAGTCCGAGCATGAAGGTCAGAAAGACAGCTCTTTTGCCTGATGATCGGTTTTTGTTGTTTTGTTTAGCACAGGAGAAAAGAGGAAACGCTAGTTGAACGCAAACATGTAGGTATCACTAGTGAAAGTGACCTACTTCTCCACCTTAACTCACATTTCACTTCAAGCACATCATTTCCATTCCCAAGAAAAGTGGCATAAGTATGGCCAGAATGTGAGAAACTGGAAGACGAGTAAGATTTGTCCAGATGTTCTGCATAATTTCAAGACCCACTGTTTCCAATAAAACTAATAAATAGAATTCAGGCAGTTTCAAAAAAATGAAATATCCAGAGCACGTTGATCGCTGCTTTTGTTAATGAGTCTGATATGCTTCAAATATATGAACCCACATTATCAAGCACATTAGAAATTCAGTTCTCACATCTTGATGATTTGAGACTGTGTACAAATATAATCAACTAAAAATATTTTCAAATATCTGTGAAACTAAAAATCTCTCAGAAAAATTGTGTTTCTAAACATTGTTACTTATTTCAAGGGTCATAGCTTGTTCCCCCTAGTTGCTCATTTGGAAATTGCTTAGACTTTTAGTTTGAACACAGATGTCATCAAGAGAAATCTAACTGGTGAGCCAAACTCCATGCATAGCAACATAGGCAAATCAGTGATAAGGCTTAAGGGAAGAGGTGGTCCATTAACCTGATAACACAGTAATAAGGACCAGGAAGGTCAGCACCCAGTCCTACCTCTGAGTCCTGAGATACAGAAGAGGGTAGAGAATATGGCCACCTTGTGAGAAGACTAAAGGGATGTGGTATTCAAGGAGAAAGTCATTCAGGATGCAAGAAGAGAGATGAAAATCTCAGTGAAACTTCTGAGGTTGGGGGCAGTTTGCTGATTGTGGAGCACAGTTCCTGGTGAGCTTTGGGAAATGGATGGAAATTAGGGGCAGAAAGATAGGCTTAGTCCAAAGTAGAGAACCAGCAATGGCAGCACATCAGGGACATGGTGACTCGGTGGAGATGGACAACTGGGACAGGAAAGGTCAGGAATTGGGATATTGACTAAATTCATTATAAAAGCTCTTGGACTTGTAGACTTAGAAATCTGAATTTTCAAAACACCAAGAGTAAGCTGTTGTTCACAGTAAACTTAAATTAACCAAATTCAATGTCTGTGTATTGATTTGCAATGAGAAAGCATTACCTGGAAGACTTGGGTCTCTTGACCAATGTGTTCTCTTCTTAGGGTTGAGTTCTCTGAGAAGTCCTGTCATAATGAGTGAGCCTGAGTAGAAGAGACGTTTTTCAGATGTTTAAGGTATCCAGCTAAGATGCAAATGACTACATAGTAAGGATACCCCCACCCTCAAATCGGGATAAGTGCCTTTGGCCTGGACATCCTCAGAGCTTACCTAACAGTAGTGCCCTGTGTTATTCTCCTTTGTCTAGCTAATGCTTGTCCGTTCTACCTCTTTTCCTAGATACAGTAAATTTAACCAGATTAAAGTTAGGCTGGTTCTCCCAGGAGAATTTGATGACTTTAAGGCATTCTGGTGCTCTTGAAAAGTACAGAGCAATTTTGTTCTCCTTAGTTCTGAATTCTTCTGGGATGTCAATGAACATCCCTGGACATGACAACATTAGTATAGAACATCAGCATTAGCCATATTGGGTTGGTAGGCCCTTCCTCACGGAGCTTACAAAAGTTTTTACACAAAGTTAACTTCGAAGACCATTCTTGAACATGTAATCCAAAGACATCTGACCAATAACAGAGAAGAATGAATAAATCTTAGAAAGCAAATTTGATATTTTTGGTATTTTCTGAGATAATTCTGAGCATTTGTGCTGACAAATATCCTTTCTGGTGACAATGGTAATGTTTAATTCCCTAAAACAAATAGAATGAATTTATTAATTATCCCACACAGAATGAGATGGAGAGTTCTGCAAAGAGTTGTGAATGCATCATCAATGTTCAACGGTGTTACATAATAATTCCTGTAAAATATATTCCAGGCCACTAAAAAAACAACAACAACAACAACAAAAAAAAAAAAAAAAAAACACTGTTTCTCCACTTTCTTGTACAGTTTACAAGATTCAAAGCTTTGTGTGTCATCCATCAGAAAACTCCTCCCAAGACTATTTCATTTAAAATTTCATTTAGTGGGACGCCTGGGTGGCTTAGTGGGTTAAAGCCTCTGCCTTCGGCTCAGGTCATGATCCCAGGGTCCTGGGATCGGACCGAGCCCCGCATCAGGCTCTCTGCTCAGCGGGGAGCCTGCTTCCCTCTCTTTCTCTCTCTCTCTGTCTGCCTCTCTGCAGATCTTCTGATCTCTGTCAAATAAATAAAATAAAATCTTTAAAAAAATTTCATTTAGTAATTGAAATAAATGTCTAACTAAAAAAGAAAATTAATCTTTAAAAATCACTCCAAAAATGAAGCTTAAAAACAAGCCCCATTTGTCTTCCAGAAATTAAGTATTCCAGAAAGAGCACGTTATTCGTCTATAGAGTTTAAACCCGCAGGCAATTAGTGTTCTGTCAGGCCGTCCACATCCAAATCCACTTCTGCTGATGGACTGTTCATGTAGTGTCACAATTATTTTACAAATCTTGCACCACTGTTTTTTTTTTTTTTCCTATTTATTCTTCTGTTATTTGCAGAGCCCCAGAGAAGCTGGAGGTTTCCACCCCTGTCCTCACATCCCTAGTTACTCATCCTTCCCCAGGGTTGGCACGTAAACCTTTGTTGTGGCTTCTGGTTTTTAGTGAAATCTAGCTGCGGGAGCATGAGAAAGAAGTAGCAGGCCAGGGACGCTTATCTACGGGGTAGTTTTAGTAAAGTCTCCACATTGTCTTCTGTAAGTACGACAGTCAGTAGTGATCATAACACCCCATCAACAACCATAAGCAACCACTGACTCTTGGTTATCTCAGCAGATTATCAGGCCTCTGTTCTAACTTTCTAGCTGGCTGCTTTTTGAAACATAGCATGTTTTTTACCTGTTCACTTTGGCCTTGAACTGGCCTTAGGGAACACGGCTAATTGTCATGTTACCCTAAGAAAGCCATTGTCCTCTTTTTATTTTTTTTAAGATTTTATTTATTTATTTGAGAGAGAGAGATCCAAAGCAGGCAGAGAGAGAGAGAGAGAGAGAGAGGAGGAAGCAGGCTCCCCGCTGAGCAGAGAGCCCGATGTGGGGCTCGATCGCAGAACCCCAAGATCATGACCTGAGCCGAAGGCAGCGGCTTAATCCACTGAGCCACCCAGGCACCCCAACCATTGTCCTCTTTATTATAATTGTGATTATCATCATCGTCACCAGGAAAACAATACCACTGGAATAAGACTACTTGGTTTACTCCCAAATCAACTAGAAATTGTTTATCTCCTTCTTTGAATTCTCCACCAAACTGTTCTCCAATAACAGGAGAAGTCCTATTTATTTCTGAATTCTGTTTGGATTTCAGAGCACATGACTTGCAAATAGCATCCTCTACAAGTGGCCGTATGGGTAAGAACGCAGAAACTTGGCTTAGTCTTATCTCTAGGGCACGCTGACCTCAAGCTAACTGGACATATTTAGGCTCTCAGAACCTCAGTTTTCCCATGAGTAAAATTTGATAATAATATTATTTTTTTTTCTGGGTTTAGGATTCTATAACCAAGTATGTAGCTTTAGTTCAGAAATCAGGAACTGGAGGGAAAGTTACTGACCATTACCTTACGACAGAGGTCCTCAAATAGGGTGACGTTTGAGAATGTCTAGAGAAGTTTTTGGCCATCTGGGAGAGCAGAGGTACTGCTTGCTTCTAGTGGGTGGAGGACAGGGGTGCTGCTGACCGTCCTTCAATGCACAGGACAAGGCTCCACAACAAAGAATTATCTAGCCAAAATGCGAGTCGTTTGAAAATCCTGCTTTGTAGTGTCAGAAACTATGGTCACGCATATATAACATGGGTTCTAGAAATTATGTGACACTATGAAGTCCAGAGCTGGGTTTTCTGAGCATTTTTCAATTCTTCTGTGCCCCAAAGGAGATACAACCCCAAACAATGGACCATTGTCTTAGTCCAAACCTTTTCTCTCCCTGCTTCAAACACACATTCTTTTTCTAAAATGACAATGGTCTCATTAATAGAAATGTGCTTCAGTGGGGGGCGCCTGGGTGGCTGAGTCATTAAGCATCTGCCTTTGGCTCAGGTCATGGTCCCGGGGTCCTGGGATCGAGCCCCGCATCGGGCTCCCTGCTTGGCGGGGAGCCTGCTTCTCCCTCTCCCACTCCCACTGCTTGTGTTCCCTCCCTCACTGTGTCTTTCTCTGTCAAATAAATAAAGTCTTTTTTAAAAAGTGTTTTAGGGACTCAGAAATAAGAGGGAATATCGGTTTCTGAAAAGACTCATCAGAATAATAAAAAATTCATCTAGCTATAAAGGAAGTTATATCCTTTGTTATTGTAAGTAATTAAGCAAAGTCTCCGTCATAATTGGACCCTTACCTTATTCACTGTTCTTGACTAATGTCTAATAACCTGGATCCCTGCTTTGCTTTCGTTCAAAGTTGTGTCACCTTTTAGTTCACATTCGCTGTTCCTTACAGATTTTGGCCAAACTGCTGACCTATCTGAAAGATCTTTAATGATACTCGTTGAGAAGCCAAAAGCAACTAATTCAAAGCTTCTTTTTATTATCCGGCACTTGCACAGGATAAATACTTGTAAACTTTGGTTCATAGGAATATATTTAAAATCAACCAGGTAAATTCTATTAAAGTATCCAACAGCAATTCTTAAGACTAAAACTGCTATTTCCAGAACAAAAGGCTTGAGAAGATGTTAGATCTCAGGTGTTCACAAAAACCAAAAACCTTCATAACTCAAACGGGGGAGACTGAAGATGTCTCCTAAATGTAACTTAGTGGTCAGCTAGACTGTGCCACATTCCTCGGGGAAGGACAAGCTCCCAGGCACAGACCCTCCTTGGGAAGGGGGAATAAACCTTGCCGCATCGGTTTGCGGCCGTACCTAGTAAAATAAAGTTATTGGTTTTGTAACAAGGACAATGAGGATATTTGTTTAAAAAGACAACTTGAAAAAATAGCAGAGACAACAGGAAATGATAAATGAGCAAGTCTTTGCTACAGTAATTACTTTAGTATTGAAACAAATGAGTAACTTTCACCACAATGTTATTTTCTGTCTTAGACGAGACTACTACCAATTCATACAGGATGTGTGCTATTGGCCTTTACGCTAGAACAAAAAAGAGCCTAAGAAAGAGGAGTTGGTAAATAAATTGACTGAAAGATTTGTGTTAATGTTTTTAAAAATTTATGATGTCCTTTTTGGAAACAGACTATCTCTGATGGGACAATTTTTTTTTTTCATCTACATTAGTTTTATACCAAAAATAAATTGTTAAAAGAAAAAAAATGAAGTAAATCTTTCTGGGGTGGATAAACAAATAACATAGAAGTATCCATTTATTGAAAGTTACTCTGTATATAGTTTGTTAATTCTGTACTGAAATGTTTTGATTTTGTGGAAAACACACTGGACAGAGTATCAAAAGACCTAAATTCTAAACCTAGCTGCTCAATTTACAAATGTTACGTAATCTAGGAAAATCTCTTAGCCTCTCTGAAAATCTTTAAAATGAAGATTATGTATTTTCTGCCTTTTTCACATGTGTTGGAAATGAAAGTCCTTTTGTAAGATCTGAGTCACTATGTAGTTATGAGGTATTATTACTGGCACAAATTCAGGATACAGAAACCTATTCTAACATGTTTTCCATATGGTCATCAAAATTTTAATTATTTTTCAGATTGAAATAATTATTTAATTTGGGTAACATAATTTGATCTAATTTTAACAAAATTCAAACAGGAATTTTAGGTTCTAAGTTTTCATTTTTTTCCTGTTTCTGCATATGAATGTATTAATTGAGTGATATTTAAAAAAAATAAGTGACAAGGCTATTTGACTCAATCTTCTTTTGACTACACCCGAAGTTTTGAATTTGAGCCCCAGGTTGTTCCGTTCCCTGCTGATTGGCTTACGCCGTGTTCGAACTCCTTTCTCCAAAAGTACAAGGGCTATTTGGGGCAACCATTCATAATGTTACAATGATTTCCCCCCTCAATATGTTCCTAAGTAATGGAAGAGTTCATTGTACTCAGCATGTACAGATATTTCAGAATTTGAGTAAAACTTGTATTATTCTAAGGTAATGTTATTTAGCCCTGTTAAGAGAACTCAATTACAGAATTTGAATGTAGCAGTATGCCAATTAAAATTACGAGTTAGAAATGTTAAGGGCCTACTCTAGATAAGACACAGTTCATCACTCCCACATTTTTCTTACAAGTTTTACCTACTGAGAATTTCATCAACAAATACATAAATATTTCTAGTAAGTTGTGACTCTTGTCCTCTCCCTGGGTAAACAAAAAATAAAGAAATAATCTCATTCCTTGTGTTCATAAAGATTAAATTCTCACTCCTTCCCTCCCCCTCATATAAATGAGCCTCTATTCTGTATTTAAATTTCTTTGGCGGTATAAATTGCCTGCCCCCCCCCCTTTTTTTTTTTGCCTGCTTTCTTAATCACCTAAATCTATTAGCTAATAACTCTCAGTATAAAAAAAAAAAAAAAAGAAAATGCTTTTTTTTAATCAGTAAGTTTTCCCCATATTGGGATTTGATTTCCACGTTGCCCTTTATTCATTTAAGAAGAAAAAGGAAAAAAAAAAAAGCTTTTGTGGGTTGCCTCCATAGTTTATATCTACCCTCACTTACCATGATATTTTTAGTGGATGGGCTACTCGGGCTTTAGCACAATACAGCTACAAACTATCATTAGAATTTGTATTTAATCTTGAGCCTTGAAATAGCATAGATCATTCACTGTTCTATGTGACATTTTAAAAACCTGAGCAAACAGTATTATTCTTAGGGAAGAAAAGCTCTTTCTCACTAGGTTCAGGATTTAGAGACAATATTGAATTGATTTGAATCAGAGAATTGTCTCTGAACACCTGAAATGAACGCAAGCCTTAGGAGGATGATCTCACCTCTTACTTCCTGCCTCCGTCTCGCGCGCTCTCTTTTGAGTGGTTCTTAATACTCACTCAAACACTGGCTGGGATCAGATCCACCCCAAAGCCACAATTCGCTTTCGCTTATGCCAGAGCCCAGGCTTGCCGCACTCCACACCCCACCGTGTGCCAAGCTGCTGTGCCTGGGGGTAGAGCCCTGTTAATAAGAAGCGAGTTGTCCTATGCCACCAGGAGCTATCATCTCAGACGCCAAGATCACTTGTCCATTTTACTATTTCTTCACCCCCCACCCCCCCGCGAAAAGAAATCGGCGTTTTTAAGTGAACAAAGTTTTCCTGCCTTACCCTTCAGGCAGAATTCTTACATTCCTTGGGGTGACAGAAGTTCATATCCCTTTCTGCCCCTTGGAGGAAAAAAAAGGCAAAGATGCATCATTAATCATGCAAACTGTCTCCTGCAACACTGCCAAGAAAATGATCATCCCCATCCCAACCATCAATATTCCTGACACCTGTCTAAAAGCGTAGGTCATGCATATCCATCTGCCTTTAAAGAAGTGTCAATGTGCAAACATCCCTTCACTATTTTTAGGGTCATGCTAAAATCATTCATCACCTACCTGTCAGTTCTTCCAATTTGTCATTTTGTCCTGATCTACCAATGTCTCTTACTGGTTATTTCCTTTTTGCATTGTGTTTTTAGAGCACTAGGGTACAGGATGTTTTTGAAATTGTCAAATATATAAGAGGCAGTGAAATCTTGCCATAGGCCAGAGTTCTCACCAGGAAATCACGATGCTCAACGTCTCCCCGTGCTTAATATGAAATGCTTATATCTGGGGTTCCCGTTCTGTTGCAAGTTCTGGTACCAACTAATTTCTGGTAGGTGACTTTCGTTATAAATTCCACAACATTCCTGTCTTGGGAAATGACTCCAAAGGGTTAAAAGCACATCTTACCTATGAAACAAACCTTTTAAAATTAAAAGGCTAAAGAAAAGCTTTTCTGATAAAACTATCAACAATCAGGGGCGCCTGGGTGGCTCAGTGGGTTAAGCTGCTGCCTTCGGCTCAGGTCATGATCTCAGGTTCTCTGGATCGAGTCCCGCATTGGGCTCTCTGCTCAGCAGGGAGCCTGCTTCCTCCTCTCTCTCTCTCTCTCTCTGCCTGCCTCTCTGCCTACTTGTGATCTCTGTCTGTCAAATAAATAAATAAAATCTTTAAAAAAAAACTATCAACAATCAAATGCCTAGAGATATTATGTTCTATGAAAAATTCTAAATTAAAAATTTGGTAGGAAAATGTGATTCGGCATCAGAAACACGAGTGATGTCACGGTGCGTCTCATCTATTATTCTTAGTATAAAAGTCGTAATTCCTAAAAAGGGCAAGTCAAATTTTGTGCTCATCTTATATAGTTTTAACATTTTTTCTTTTACATCTCATGTAATTTTAAAACTAGCATAACTTTCCATGGAACCTCCTCACCTTTTTCTCCCCTTCTACCTGTGTTCATTACCTCCTGCTAACACCTGTGAAATGGGTTATAGTATCTTTGAATGAGGGAGGCATTTCCACCCAGGTGGGAAATTCGCAGGATTAAGATCAACTGAACCCTTGATTCTAGTCATTGGTACACGGCCATCCCCAGGGACACTTGTGTTAGCACTTGGATTTGGTGATAACCTCCCTGAGCCTTAGTGTTCTTTTTGTTTGTTTTTTGTTTTTATTATTACACTTAATTAATTTACATATAGCGTATAATTAGTTTCGGAGACAGAATCTAGTGACTCTTCAGTTGCATGTAACACCCAGTTGCAGGTCCATCGTCGTTCATCAAGTGTCCTCTCTCACGCCGGTCACCCCGTGCCTCCACCCAACTCCTCTCCAGCAACCCTCAGTCTGTTTCCTATGGTCAAGAGTCCTACGGTTTGTCTCCCTCTCTGAATTCTTCTGATTTTATTCTTCCCTCCCTTCTGTGTCTTGTTTCTTAGCTTCCACATATAAGGGAAGTCATACGATATTTGACTTTCTCTGACTGACATTTTGTTTAGCGTAATACCCTCTGGTTCCCTCCATGTTGTTACAAATGGTGAGAGTCCTTTTTTTTTTTTTTTTGATGGCCTTGGTGTTCTTATGTGTCAATCACAACTCTTGTATGGGTGATCTCCGTGCCTCCCTGGTGAGAGTCTCACCAGTATCCTGTACAGTGATGACATACAAAGCGACTGACTGAAGTGTTCAGTCCTTGCTAAACGACGACTTTCCCCAAATCTGCATAAATGTGATGGAGTCCTGAAAATGGTTAACAACTGAGTACAGCGTCTCTTCAAAATCGTTGTTGCTCCAAGTTCATCAAAATAAATTCTAAGCCTAGAACAGTGCCAGGTATTTTCAGACATTACCAAGTGACATAATTTGAACTGTGACAACCTTGAAGTACAGCGTGTTGGTTCTTGGTACGGTGGCACCCAGGATTTCAGAGTGGCGGATAGAACCAAACAACCCAAGGCCCGCAGTATTTGCTCATGTGGAAGACACGGTGCCTTCGAGAGATGGAGATGTGTCAGTTATCTGGACTCAGAATTTTACCTGATGAGCATCTTGGGAGGGGTGAGCATTTCCTCGGTGATCCAGTAATACTTCCTTCCTTCCTTCCCTCCTTTCTTTTACTTTTTGGAAATCAGGAAACGCAGAGGCAAACTCTACCCAAGCCTCTAACTTTAAATTCAGAGAGGCCTGTTACACTAATAAACACTCTTATACTAAATGATGATGATTCCAATAACTTCTTTACAGCAAGTAGAAAATAAAGCATTAGGAGTGTTGAAGTAGAAACAAAATAATAGAAAACCAGACTTATTTTTATTTACTTGGTGTCATCTATTATACACACAACACGCAACTTTTCTCCTCACAACCTGCCTGGGGAGGAAGTAAAATGAGTCCTTTCTAGAAGTCAGTACAGCTCAGAGATGCTGGTGTAGAGCAGAGACTCGGCTGATGATTGCCAAGTGTAACTGGCAGTAGGAGAAGTCGGGGGTGTTGGGAGAAGGTGGCATTGTCATTGCGCTCCTCTGGCAGAGGGGAGAAGAGACCATGATAAACATAGGGAACAGCACTGACAAAGCACAAGGGCTTTGAGGAGCGGCCATGTTTAGGGGATGCAGGTACTGTGGAGTGGCTGAAGCATGGAGTCAGGAGAGGAAAAAAGGGACTCAGACTAGAATAGTGGTTTGGAGATTCCGACACGGCTCTTTCCTCGTTTGCAAGGAAAGTAGAAATGTGTCCTCTGCCTCATAGAGGTACACTGAGGCATTTTAAATGATGACATATTTTTTTATTAAAAAAGGAAAAAAAAAGATGCCTTGGCAGCAAAGAGAAGACTAGCCTCGAGGGAAGGGTCGTAGGCAAGATGAAGTGGGAGAGCGCGGTCTTCACCCCAGGACGTGAGGCTGAATGCTGCAGGTGGTGATGGCTGCAGAGAAGAGACAGACGGTGTGTGCATTCAGGAGACAAAAGGTCACCAGATTTGCTAACTGACCAGACATGAATGTCAGAAGAAGGGGAGAATTCATGCGAAGTTTCCTCGGTAGGAGGAAGAAGAGAGTGTTTCATTGGTTTTTCCCTCCGCTTTGGTCAAGGGAATCAACATCAAAGTACGCTTCCGAGGCTGGACGTCTAGAGAGAAGTGGAGGTGAAAATAATGAATCATAATCTTCAAGCAGAACTTGAATCTGAGGGCATCAGGGAGCTCAGGTACAAGGCAAAGCAAAGATGACCGAGAGCAGACCCCGGGAGAGCAGCGGGGCCTGTGACAGAGCTCCTGGGACTTGGGACACTCACCGTCCTCTCTCCTTGTTTCCTTTCTTCCTTCTCACTTCACGTTTCTTAAAACTCTCAAGTCAAATAAATGCTTATTTCACTTCGAGAGTTGTATTTAAAAATGCCCTTCGGATTGCAAAACTTGCTTTTCGGGGCAGTCACGTGTAGCTGCTGCTTCGGTGTCCTCCGAGGTGCTCCTCCCTCTCTCTTCCCGGGCAGGACCCTGCGCAGCTCTTGGGGAAAGCCCGCTTGACCGCCTTACTGGATGCCCACTTGCACTCTCTGCCTTCCCTCTGCCGTGTTTTGTTGATTTTCTTCACAGCGCTGAGTGAGAACACAAATGTATTTGTGTTTTTACCTTTTCATTTTCTGCCTTCTTCAGTACAATATAAAGTTCATGGAGGCAGGGAATTTTTCTTGTTCTGTACATGCAGTATCTGGACAAAGATGCCTGGAGTAGAGAGGGCACTAAATATTTGTTAAATAAATAAGACTGACAGTCCTCTTTCTAGAAACAAAGCTACGTGAACTTTTAAAGGAAGTTCCATATCTAATTAATGTCACTTTTGCTTTGTTCTTAAGAAATTTTGACCATATTAATATTTTAATCATTTTATAAAACTTTTGGTGCAAAATGACAGAAACAGAAGGTGCTAAAAGATGTATGTAAACTTTCACCCCCAAAAAATGCATTCCAGGTTGCGGGTTTAATTTTTTATCTCTACTGGGCATTTAAAAAACATTTTAAGGAAGGATCTGTATAGGAAATATAATTCTAAACGTTGCTTTGGAAGTAATAGCAAAGACTGTTTACTAAAAGGGGAAGAAAGAGACCTTCATATGCAAATGTATGGCATTTGAAAATGTCATATAGCCACATCTACATATAAATAAGCTGCTCTCTGAATTCCAGGGAAGGGAGACTTTGTATAGTATCAGCCAATTTCTGTATCAGAATAAAGAAAACTGATAGCGTAGCAATGAGTTAAGACATTGAAGAACACGTCTTCACTGCCTCTTAACACATTCACAGTCCTAGACCACCTGGACAAATTCAAACCAAAATGAAATCAAATCCCACAATACTTGACTAGTAATAGAAATGAACCTTCTAGAAGAAAAAGGACTCATGGATGGGAAAAAATAAAAAGGAAAAAAAAGAGAGAGACAACTTTCTATCGAGTATTTTCTTCCTTCTAAATATTGACACAGGAATCAAGGGCAACGTGATGTCTTCTACACTTAACCTCTGTGCCAGGGGCTGTTTTTCATGTGAAATTTTAAAGGTTGTACCTGAAAAGCAAAGACTTCTAATTTCTTACCTCTTTCCTATTTCATACTTGTACCATTGCTTCGGTACAAAAAGGTTACTTTGGAAAAATCCCTCTGGTAAACCACAGCATGTAAACTACCAGATGGGGAGAAATGACCTCCTTATATTAAATGAATTATCCTTCCAGGACAGCAGGAGACCACTCTACAAAGATATTTTTTATTTTATACACACACACACACACACACACTCACATATATATAACAAGTACATATATATATATATATATACATACACACACCATATATTTTTTTACTATTTTTATATTTTTTTCTGCACTGTTAGGGTGCTCCTTGCTTCTGGAAAAGTTAAGTAGTCCCATTGGAACAGGGAGGCCGTTCACGGAGACCAGGTGCAGGTGTTATTTTTATTATAGGTCATTTGCTCCTTTCCAAGTTAAGACTATAGACTTAGTCACGGGGGAAAAAATTAATAGATTATCTTATGCAACTCTTATACTTGCCATTTTATGGAGTCCACGTGGGACTTGTGTTTCCCCAACAGGAGGACTCCCAGCAACCTGGCAGGTAGTTCCTGATCACAGTTCCATGTTGGCTGTCCAAGGTATAACAAAGCCTGCCCTCGGCCTTGCACGGCCTGTTTGTGAGAGGCACTGAGGCTAACAGAGTAAACGTCTAGAATGATTACTGAGAGAAACACTAGGAAAAAGTTTTAATAGGCTTAAGATATCAGCATGGAAGAAAAGGGAAAATCCAATAGTCAGAGGAAACCAAGAAACCAGTGGTCTTCAGATGGGTACCATAATTGCTACCTTTTATTGAATATGGCTGAATGCTTGGCATTTTACAAAGCTTCTCTTTGAAAAGACCCTTCGATGAAAGAATTATTATCCCCATTGTAAAGATAAAGAAATTTAGGCTCAGAAAGTTGAAGCAATTTTCCCAAGGTCACCTAGCCTATAAGAAGTCGAGAAAATGTGTAAACCGATACTTGTCTGACCACAGAGCTGGCTGAGCTCTTTCCATTACCCCAGCCAGCCTCTCGGCATCTAGAGTAACAGGGAAACGGAGAGCAGGTTGTCTGTTGGCTACACGTACACTGTGCGGTCGGCCTCTTGTGGCAGATATTAAGGAAACCAAAAGCAAATCCTTTATGAGGATTAAAAATATCATATCAAAGAACATGCTCAGAAAACTAA
Organism: Mustela nivalis; assembly: GCF_964662115.1. Classification (NCBI taxonomy): domain Eukaryota; kingdom Metazoa; phylum Chordata; class Mammalia; order Carnivora; family Mustelidae; genus Mustela; species Mustela nivalis. The sequence goes on from NC_139030.1 coordinate 109,609,130, forward strand.
AAAAGGAAAAAGAAGTAGACAAAATTTTGTTGACTTTTTGCTAAAATGTGCTGACATTTGGAGATATTTATGCTTTTCCGAACATCTGGTGGATATTAGTATGTTTTTATTCACAGTCTTCCATTATTAATGATAAAAGGAAGCTGAGTAATTATGATACACTGCCACAATGAATGAATATTATGCGTGTTTTTTCCAATGTATTACAGAATCTCATCATTCCATCAAGTAGAAAAACATAAAGTTATTTTTAAAAAGTGGAATATGGATGTTATCTTCTTGTAACAAACTTGTTTCCATCAGAATAGATCGTATTGAGTCAGCAACTCTCACATTTAAGACATAAGAATACATTTCAAGTCATAAGATTTGTTATTAATAAGTGATTCAAATTGCACTATTAATATCGCCTCTAGTTTGAAAAATGACCTAAATCTGTTATGCATTTTTTTTGTTTTGTTTTGCTAAGGGATCATTCCATTTCTTTCATAAGACTTCATGGAAAAGAGACGATTTTATTAGAGATAGAGACACCGTGGTTTTGTCTCTTTTGTAGATTGTCAAAACAAAGCATATCTTTACTGACTCCATAATCCTACCCCCTGGCTTTTATAGAGGGCATCTTCATCTACACAGAGAGAGCGCTTGCAAGTGATCTACTACTGAATATAACTCAATCGCTTGCACAAAACCCCGGCAACAGCATAACCTCAAAGGCGGGCTCAGATCAGCACGGCAGTGGGACTTCGGGTCCTGGTGGAGAGGCGGCCTCTCCCTGAGCGGGAATCCCACACGTACTGGGTGTGCCCGTCGGCCGGTGCCTGCTTCATAGCAGGACGGTGTCATAGCTCCCAGGACATGCACCGCACTTCTTAATCTGCACCCCTACCCTCCTTTCCTATACGCCATGCTCCAGAAACCGCCAGTCTCCCTACAAACCATGCTCTATCCGCCATCTGGGACTTTGTAGATATACGGAATACTCACATGCTTCTCTCTTCTGTCTCATTCTTATGCATCCCTCATGTCTCAGCTCACACAGCCTTCCTCTGGGAATGAAGATGACTTAGACAGTCACTTTCTTTACTGAGCACTTCCTGTGTGCCAGGCGCTGTGTTTAGCAAGAAGCTCATTTACTCAAAATGCCTATTAGTTAAAAAGAACTATAATTTATTGAGTACTTACTGCGGGCCAGATACTGCTTTAAATGTTTTATAGATATTTTACAGAAAAGCTAAATAACTTGGTTGGGTCACAGAGTTGGGGAGTGTGGTGTTGGGCAGGGATCAAACTGAACCAGACATTAAGTCCAGCTCCCAAGCCTGCAGTCTTACTGCCTCACCAGCGTTCATCGGCAGCACCATCACTTCAGCCGTTTTCAAAGTGATAAAGCAGAGGTCCTGGGCTCCGCACCATACCCTGAGTCTGAGCCTAAATTCTCCCACGTGCGGCTGGGCCTCTTCCCTTGGCCAGTCACCATGTCACATTGTATTTGCCATTTTGCTTTTCTGTTTCCTTCTTTCTCGATGAGGAAACAGAAGGCTTGAGGAAGGAAGTCACGTGCCAGAAGACCGTGAACTCGATTAAATGCCCATGCTGAGATCTGGGCTCTCTCTGTTCCAAAGCCTGCGTTTCTCCCTCTGTGGAACCTCTTGTAGATGTGGCCAGGGCCTCTCTCCACAGAGGTGGCTGCCGGTGAAATCGAGAGCAAGGTGTCTTGCAAGGACACAAACCTGTTTCCAGGTCTTCTGCTTCTTTCTTTTTCGGTTCCTTTAGATGTGGTGGTTTGGTTTTTTTTTTTTTTTTTTTTAGATGTGTTTTAAAACATGACTAAGAGGCCACCGGATGACCATAACTAATAATAACTAAAACATCTGCTAAGGGCTTCTTATCTGCTAGCTATTGTTCAGACGGCTCTGTGTGGATGTTCTCATTTATTCTTCACAATAACCCTGGGATGCGAACCCTCTTGTCATCCCCACTCTGCAGATGAGGGAACCGATCTGGAGAGGGGGTGTGGCTTCCTTTAACCCCAGCTGGTAGGTGCAGGAACCAGATCTGGAACTTAATTTGACCTAACTCTTCATTTGTATGAGAGACGACATTATTTGCAGCATTACCAAAAATTCACTGTCAATTACCAAAATTCTTTGACTCCTGTGACGTATCATTTGTATATTATGAGACACAGCAGACGCGTCTTGTGTTCACTACCCTTCAGAGAAACTGGTAAATCCTTAGAGAAAAGAGAGAGATGTGTGGGCCTAACGCTCTTCATGCTCATATTTTGGTCCTAATTTCTTTGGAATGACCTAGCTTGAAAAGATGATAAAGGGTTTGTTCGGGTCCAACTTTGTTGAGCACAAAGACAGATGGGATCTTGAGATTCTGCAAAGCTGTTCCTCCGCTGGGCGTACTTCATCTTCTCTATATAAACTGATCTTCTTTAATTGGTGTGGAAGATTCATGGTTCTGACTTTCGGACCACGGTTCCCACACCGTATGCGTTTAAGCCTGGCAGAACTCTGAAAGGACAATCTTGTCATGTCTAAGCACAGTCGGGACACTGGAGTATGCTTCCAGTGACCTGAGACCAATAAAAAAATAGAGATATGAAAGAACTTCTGACCCTCAAAAACAATTAGTTCACTCCTGGCATCGCCAACTATGATAGAAACGATTGTGGAGCTCCAAGGGCATGGAAATACACTCAGTCAAGTTTGGGAACTAGAAAACCGTTTTCCAGACACAATATGAGGATGTGAAGATAGTGACTATTGAAGTTTTAATAAGCTAAAGGACGTAGATTTCACATTTCTACCATAAGAGGGTGTTAATAAGTAATAAAAGTTTCAAAGCTAAGCTAATCAAATAGGAGTAAATTTAAATATATACATATATAGAGATAGATTGATTGCTGGATTTTATTTATTTGTTTGAGAGAGAGAGAGAGAGGGCATGAGTTGGGGGGAGCAGAGGGAGGGGAGAGAAACAAGCAGGCTCCCTGCAGAGAGGGGACCGCATGCGGGGCTCGATCCCAGCACCCTGAGATCATGACCTGAGCCACCCACGTGCCCCGTAGGAGTAAATTCTTAAGCTCAAAGTCCAAATCATTCCTTTTTAATCTCCCCACTAAAAAAAAAAGGGAGACTTACTTGATACTTTAATTTTTTTTAATTAGTGTATTTTTTATAAAAATAAAATATTTATATTATAGGAAATTGCCTCTGCTAACCAGAGATACCCTCTGTCAAAATAACTGTCAACATTTTGGTGATTTGTTTCCAGACTTTTGCATTTTCCACACATTATATATTTCAGTATTCTTCTCATTTTCCTATGTCATCAAAATTCTTCACAATTTCTTCTACCTCAGTAATATTTTATCACTTAGTTATGCTACAACTTACTTAACTATACTATACTATTGCTGAAAATGTTGATAGTTTCCCAGTTTTCATTTTTATAAAGGATGCTGCAATTGATTTATTTATAACATGCCTTTGCTTTAGAACCTCCTGATATATAATAGCGTATTTGTTTTTGAAAGCTTGTACATTTTCTTTTCCACCAATGGTATCTTAAATTCTGGTCTCTGCCCTGTCAACCCCTGCCCAACTAATGTGAGCTGTGCACTTGCATTTAGTACCGTTCTCGTCCAGATGGACCGAAGGGCCCACTTACCAGATACCGTGCTGAACGACTGAACTGACCTGCTGTTTGCTCTCAGCTTTTAGACACAGCCTGATATAAAGCCATATATATATATATATATGGTCTAATCTGAGTAAACAGACCCAAACAGTATACGTAGTAAAGAGGTAGAAGTAAGTAATGAAGTGTTGACAGTGGTTTTCCTTAGGTCGTAAAGGAGGATTTTCTTTCCTTCTTTAGCTTTCTATATTTTCTACTATTTTTAAATCAATGTGAATTGCTTTTATAATGAAAAATACCCAATATACTTTATTTTTAAGAAAAAAAAATATAGAAATGTAGCTATTTAGCCCTCTCAAAACCCCCACATTCTTCACAATGAGTGATACACAGTTTCCCATTAGTAAGAGAAACACCTGCAGCCGTAGCTCTACCTACAAGTTCAAGTGCAGGAGGAAGCAATCATAGGGATCTCTCCAGGCAAAAAGCATTTCTGTCTCAATTATCTGCATCCTTCAGACAAAATTGTTTTCTGGCCTGGAATTATCCAGATGGCTGCCTCTTTCATTTGTGCCCCTAACCCTACATGTACGACTCTAAGACTATCTTATACCATTGAAAAATGGAGAAGAAAACTCCAGATTAAGAAGAGAAACACAAAAAATTTGTTTGTGGGTATATGAGAATTCTTTGAACTATCTTTGTAACTTTTCTATCAATGTAAACTATTCTAAAAAAAAAAAAAAAAAACAGTTGATTTAAAAAAAAATGAGAACACATGGCCTCTGGAGTTAGTTTTCTGCCTTTGAGCTACTGTATGACATTGGGGAATAATTGACTATTCCTGGCCTCTACCTCCTAATAGAGCAAGGAAAAAAATACATACGTGCACACATTCATGTTCATTACCTAACATTTAGGGGTGTTGCAGTCACATATAAAATAATAGATACCAAAAAAACTTTAAAAGACACAAATCATTAAACAGAGTGGAATAATAACATAATTTAATAATCTTTTGACCAAAATAGGACCTATTTTATATAATGGAAAGTGAAGACAGCAAACTTATTTTTAAAATAATTTATATTTTCTTATGATAATTTTTTTCAAAAAGAGAGAAAAGTGCTTTGCTTAAAAGCATTCCTCAGTGATGCTTTTTCACAGTCTAATTTTCCCTTTCATTTCACGGTATTTTTTATCTTGCCTTTAAATTTACATCTTCAAATCCCTTGTAGACCATTATAAATGTCCTTCCTCTTAATTTAGAAGTCCTTCCTCCTAGTAAAGATTTCCATTTAATAATCATAAACTTGCTTAATATTATTAATAGACATTTCTCCATTTCACCCCTTAATAATTTTCTTGCTAAACCATGAATTTACTCCCATTAACATCATTTATACTGTATACATACCCAAACATAACAGAATTTTCAGAAATCATAATCAGAGATCCCTCATGTTTATACATCGGTGCTTAACCGATTCTCCTCCGGTCTTCTGCATTACACAAAAGACACGACCCAGATGTTCCAGCCAAAAACCTTGTCATCTTCGATTCATTCCTCCCATATTACAGGACACAAACAAGTCATATTCAATCTACCTTTAAGATTTATCTGCAATAGAAGTTTTGTTATTTTATTTTTTTCCCTTCATTGCTGCTACCCACGTCCAAGACTTAGTCGTCGTCTTTCGCCCACACTATTACAACAGTCTCTTGTCTGTTCTTCATTTGCTCTTCTCTTGCCCCTCAATGAGCTACTTTCCATCTCTGTCAGATCTGCTCAAAACCACCCGAAATATTGCCCATTGCACTGTCAGCTGGTACTCCTTAACATGGCTTCTAAGCATCTATGTAAAAAGGAATCAGTGATTCTCTAATTCATCCTGGCCCCCTCTCTGGTCCACCTGACACACTCTGCTCTAGCCACAGTGCTGGTTCCTGGAACACCTCTTCCCTACATCAGTCTTTTTGCATCTGTGTCGTTCACTCTGGCCCGGAGCCTTCCCAAGGCTTCTCAGGCAGCTCTTTTTCATCCTTCCTTCTCTAATACCCTTTCCCTCACTCTCTGAAGTGCGTCTCCCACCCTCGCCCGCTCTGAGTACCCTATTTTTCCCTGTAACATTTCTAATTGAGATGTTGGGTTTTTGTTTGTTTTTCATTTTGTAGACTGCCCATCTCTGTCTCTCTAATATGTTTGCCATTCAGGAGAGAAATTCTTCTGTTTGACTCACCACTACATATCCTGAGATTGTAGTAATTGGATATAGGAGGAGACCAGTCAATATTTTTAATTGAATTAAATAAATTGATGAATTAATTAGGCATAATATGATGCAGATCTAGTAAATTTCAAAACATCATAAAAGAAAATATGTTTCTTGTCTACTGTGGATCCAAAGGTCTACACAGTCGCACACCAAGAGCCAAAAGTCATGGGTTGATACTGGTAGCATTCATTACAGAACGAGTGAGGTGCTTTGTTTGAATCCTCTGTACCATACTCCACTCCCATCTTGGGGCATAGTCATTGGGGGCTTTCCCTAATTCAAAATAAATGGTTCCTTATAAGCTCCGATTCTAAATGTCAGCTGCTTTATTTCTCATGGATAAAATAGGTGTTTGACTTTTTCCAAATTCAAATTTATACATGTTTTATAACCCCCATTGATTTCTTGAGTGGTTAACCATGTACTTGGAGAGTGTAAATGATACACTGGGAGTGTGTTAGACCTGTTAAAAGGTAAACTAACGCTTGAGACCGCTAAGTGCCATTTGGTTAATAACTAATTTCAAACTCTAAATGCTGCCCAAATGGAAAGAAGCTAAGATTCACATCTCATCCTTAACTATTTCTAGAGCAGCTTTTTGTACTCAAAGTTATCACTGACTAGAAATTAAGGAAGTACCAGAAGCAAATCAGTTATTCAAAACTGGAAAGAAGAGAGAGAGAGAGAGAGAACTCATAGCGATTTAGAATATTTGACAAATGAATTGTCCTAGATTTTAAAGATTTGCATTTTACTGAAGGATGACACTTCAAAGAACAGTTAATGTTCAAATTTTCTTAATGCAGTACTATAAACTCCCACTCTTCTTAAACAGAAGATGCAAAATAAACTGACATTGCCTTAAGGAGTAGGAATTCCATAAAACATTAGCTATCCGGGCATTCTGAAATCGCAGCAGAGATAGTGTGGGAGATCATAACACACCTGTGACCTGGAATCCTTTTGTTGAAAGGTCATCAGTGTCACTTGCTTCTTTCTAACAAAGGTAAAATGTAGCATCATTTGTTGTGTGACAAAATGATTATGTAAGATAACTGCCTTTCTTATAAGATGAATTAATAAGTCAAAATAAATGAAGCCCCTCCCATGAAGCTTTCCTCTCCTCTCAAAAATTCTTCTTTACTGGGATTTTTAGCATACTTTGGCATATCAGCACCTTTAAAGCATAGCTTTTGTGTTGCAAATGCAGTGAACCACAAATATTTCAACATAAATTTAAAGTAAGTTAATCATATCATGTATCACCCAAACTCGGAACTTTTGAGAGTAAAACGATGCTGGAAAAATAAACATCATCGGAGACTGCCCAAGTCACAGAGTAGCAGAGACCGACCCGTGAGCTCTTTCTCACTCATTCCATACACGTCATTAGAACACGTATTTCATTCGTGTAAGGGTCTGGTTGCTGAGCTCTGGCTGTGTCCATTTGCAAGGGCTGTCACAACAAATTACTGCAAACTGGGTGACTTACAACAACAGAAGTTTATAATCTCATAGTTCTGGAGACTTAGAGTCTGAAATCAAGGTGGTGTTGGCAACGCCAGGCTCCTCCACAGGCCAGAGAGGAGGGCGTACCTCCTTGCGGCTCCCAGCTGCGGGAGGCTCCCGCACTCCTCGGCGTGTAGCATCGTGCCTCTGACCTGCTCACGTCCTCACGTTGACTCTCTGCTTGTGTGTCTTCATGTAGCCTCTGCTCTAGAATCGTCTGTGTAATCTTGTATGTATATAACCCGATATAACCCTGTAATTTAGGGCTCGGTCTAATTCAGTATGAACTCATCTGAGCTGATTATCTATTTCCAGATAAGACTGCGTTCTGAAGTTCCAGGTAGCTGTGGTTCAGGGTGGCGGCGGGAGGGGCGTTCGTTGACCCAGTACAGGAACGAATAAAATATTTGGCTGTTAGATTACCAGATCATCATTAGACAGAAAGTTTTACTGAGGGTAAAAAAAAAAAAAAAATTATAATACTGGGCATGAGAATGACTTGTTCACTCATTATCCCGTCTCTAACGTAACGTGTTAAATGGAGGAACGACATAGAAACCTCTGATGGATTGTCGCATCATTGAAAGTTTTATTTTAGGAAACAATACCACCTTTATTATCTGTAGTATTCTGCTCAAACACAAAGATACCTGATTTGTAGACATATACTAGGATATAATTGAGAAATACCATCAAAACAAAATCACTTTTTGGGGTGTCTGGGTGGCTCAGTTGTTAAACGTCTGACTTCGGCTCAGGTCATGATCCCAGGGTCCTGGGATCGAGCCCCGCATTGGGTTCCCTGCTTGGCGGGGAGCCTGCTTCCCCCTCTGCTACTCCCCCTGCTTGTGTTCCCTCTCTGTCAGATAAATAAATAAAATCCTAAAAAAAAAAAAAATAGCTTTTCAATGACGTGGACGTTCATGGGCTATGCTATGTTCGGAAATTACTTCTTAGGAAAATTATTAAATTCTGCTTAGTATTGACTCCATGACTTCTTTATTATCAGAAATACAGCACAATCAGCTACATTTGTTTCTGAAACTTTTTTGTCTCATCATCGAATATTAGAAAAGATGGTGTACCTTCTAACCCTTTCAATGAGAATCACTTACATTAATTTGGTCAGGTACCAACATATGGCCGTACTCCAACTTTGCAAATGAATCCGAATCTACACTATAAATTCTCTAATTGCCCTTTTTGGGCCATGACATCATATGGGAGAAATATGCAAACTCATCAACCCATCAGTTGCTTCTATTTGCACTTGAGTCATTTGTAGGTGTCTGTCTTGTCTTTTATGGTTAGCAACACGTTTTTGCTCTCCAGCCTTCTGTCTTTCACAGAAGACAACTGAGGACGCATAGCAAATACGGCTTTCCCTTGTGCATCTATTTCTGTCCTACTGAATATATACATTCTAGTGAGTATACTGAAGTTCTCCACCACATTGCAACTTACCTCTCATTTTTAAAAAGATTTATTTATTTGTTTGTGAAGGGAGAGGGGCAGAGGGGGGGAGTGAGGGAGAATTTCAAAGCAGACCCCCTGCCAAGCATGCAGCCAGATGCAGGGCTTGATCCCAAGACCCTGAGATCATGACCTGAGCCCAAATCAAGAGTGGGAAGTCGGAAAAGAGACTACTAGTTTGACCAATAAAGATGTTGTGGGTTGATGGAGGTCACAGCAGTTTTTCTGAAGCCGTGACTAGAGAGCAGTGGGTAAATATTGCGTGGGAGTTACTGCAGGAAGCAAAGAGCAGGCGTGTAGATGCACTTGGATGAAGTTTAGCTTCTTAAGAAGAAGGGAAGGGAGACGAGAGGCCTGCGAAGGCACCTGCAGTAAGAGGAGTTTGTAAATTCTTATTTGAAGAAGAAAGACATTCAAAAATGCTTGCATGCTGGTGGCAAGGAGCAAAGAGGGAGGGAGAATTGAAGATGCAGGAGAGAAAGCAGGTCACCAAGGGAGAGAGCCCTGGAGGAGGATGGAGAAGTTGGGACTCTTGGCGGTTTGGTCTCAGACAAGATCCCTCTCCTGAGGCAGGAGGAAGAGAAAAGAAAAGAACTGGTTTTCAGAGCAGCAAGAGGATCCACGTGGGATAAAGAATCAGGAAGCACAAAGGGCAAACAATTAGTAAACTATGGAGGCAAGATAGCCTCTTCTTTTTAATGAGTCCTTAATCACCTGGACTGCATGTTGCACTGGCAAAAGCTGGCTTTGACCCGGGTTCTGCTTATTGATCGTGCAAATTTCTAAGCTAAGCAGTTCAACCTATTTGAGCTTATGTTTCCTCATTTACACAAAATGGGATTTTTATAAATCTACCTTAAAGTGCTATAATAAGGAATACATTTTATCATGTAAAGTATTAACACAATGTTGGGCATGTTGTAGATTCTCCAGTAAATGTAGATAAAATTTATCATCGTCTTGTCTTGCAAATCTGTTTTCTTGGCTATGTTTAGAAAACAAAAAGCAAAATCTGGGGTGCCTGGGTGGCTCAGTGGGTTAAAGCCTCTGCCTTCGGTTCGGGTCGTGATCCCGGGGTCCTGGGATCGAGCCCCGCATCGGGCCCTCTGCTCAGCGGGGGAGCCTGCTTCCTCCTCTCTCTCTCTGCCTGTCTCTCTGCCTCCTTGTGATCTCTGTCAAATAAATAAATAAAATCTTTAAAAAAAAATCTTGGGAAGACAGCCAATAAATACAGCATGTAACATACAGTACACAGCACAACACTAGACACATAGTAGGTAGTCAAGAAATATTCATTTAGCAAATTACCCAAAGCCATTTTTTGTCCTATTTACATCATTAAAACCTTTATTTCTGCTGCATTTCAGTGATTGCTCCAACCGGAACCCTCCTCACTCTCTGTTGGCTAATAGCTTCAGGGTCATGGAGGAAAACAAATGTGTCACCTAGAAAGGTTTCTCTGAATGATTTAACCATTTCTGCAAATGCAGCCCATGAAGGGAAAAATGGCTTGGCTCACATACCCTAGAAGGCAGCAGGGAACAGGGCCTGAACCCTCTGTTACTTGCTCTGTCGTGGTCAACATTGTCATCCAGCAAGCTCTCTAAGATGCCCCGTCAGCCACTGAGCAAATAAATTTGGCCAGAAGCGTGTAGATTTAGTTGAAGACTACAGAAGGAAGAGAAGGGGAGTATTCTTGACATAAAATGGCTCCCAGTCCTTTTTTTTTCCCCTTCCTCTAAAGTTTGTAGTAAACTTTGTCATCCAAGAGCATCTGGAAAGTGAGAAGGGTTGCTTCAGCGAAAGCTCCATGGGGAAATCTCCAGCAAATGACCCCAGATAAGCTCCAGGCAACTCCAGCTCTGGACTCCTGAGAGGTTAATGATCCCTACATCTTCGTAAGGCCTGATATGTATGAAGTGTTGTCAAAGACGTCGGAAGTTCCATAAAATACTGTATTTTTAAAAGGTCTTCAAGCTAAATCCTCTAAACCTATAGGAGTTACCCACTTGCTGGGAGTTAATAGGCTCTTGACTGAATGGTGGAGTTTGAGAAGGACCATTCGCAGCCGAGGACAGCTTTTGTCAGTAAGAAAAGGGAGCTCGAAGGCTCCCTTCACGCCTTCGAGGGCTCTGCCGTCCGAAGCCAGGCAGGCACTTCAGGGCAGAGGAGGGAGCAAGTGGCGAAAAACCTGCCTATTTTCCTTTTACTAATAAGCAGATACGTCTGTATGTATTATTTATTATTATTCTGTAAAATCCATGACGTGTACTTTTGACATGCAGAGTTGACGGCTGTGTCTGTGACGCAGCCTTGTCATCACAAGTCCCGGAATTACAATAACTGTACTTGAGTGTCGTAAGTGAAAATGCTGACATACAAGTTTCTTTCCCAAGATGGTCCAGATTTCTCAGCTTTTGTCTGTGTAAATACATTACCAGTAGAAACTCAGATAATAAAACCCCATGCAAAAAACCGTGCGATATTGTTGCATTTCAATCATTCCAGTCCCCAAATTACTATTTCTATTTCAGATGCTAGTACTTTTTCCAATTTAAATTCAAACAATTCTTGAATAATGTCATCAAGGCCTTGCCTGAGAATGTAATAACATGAAAATTAGTTCTCCTCTGCTTTATTTTCATTTGTGTGTCCAATAGGAATATTTATACACACAAGTGGTAATATGGATAATCACACATCACATCTTGTAGTGCCTGATTGATGGTGAAGTAAGAAAAAATGTCCCCCTGTCTCTGCTCCTCCTATTTCCCAACCCAGACCATTGCCTAAGTGGTGAAATTTTGGATCTAAATACTTTTCATGACTTTTCTGAAAAGCCAGTAGAAGAAATGCTGCATTTGTAGCAAGGGGCTTGGTTTCTGTTTTGAAGTTATTTTTCCAAATCTTTTACAGAGATTAAATAACTCAGAACATTGTGACTGAGTCTCTGCTCTTTACCAAAGGAGAATTGATTGTGTCCTCAAATGCCTTCGTGTCCCTTGCGCTCTCCTGTCACTCGCCGGCATTCTCATTTGAGTCTGTCTTAGAGGCTTAAGAGGGGAGAGACTCTTCTCATCTCTTCATCTGGGCCTTGAAGAAACTATGACGGTGGGGGAAGCTATTACCCAATTTGTTAAGTTGCGAAAACCCCACTGCATTGCATCCAGGACCTGTTCGATGGGAACACTTTTCTGGTCTTTAAAAAACTTCTGCTGCAGTTAAAGCTAGACATGAGGCTTTACTGCCACCTCATATGCTTAGCCCTGATAAGATAAGGAGAGGAAATCCTAAGAATTCTACGTCTTCTCTGAAACCAGCTCTAATCAACAATGGGAACAATCATGACTTCACTTCCACATTCATATTTTATTCCATCCCAGGGACGGTATAAATATAATAGAAAGAAAGACACTTTTTTTTCCTGTTCGTTAAATAAACAAGACACCTTTTTTTTTTTCCTGTTAGTTAAATATTTTCAAATGGGTTTGCAGCTATGGCAGTAAGTAGGGGGCAGGTAAAGTCGAGTATCCCAGCAGCTGTGCAAGTGCCTGAGTACTTCTGGGCTGGGGTTTCCTTGTGCCATAATTAAATGTAAAAAAAAAATATAGAAGTATTAAACAAATATATTCAAAATGGAAAGTGTTAGTTTTCTGGAAAAGTGTGGACCATTTTGTGTGCCCAAAGGAAAAGCTTGTTGAGAACATCATAAATGAGATGGTACTACTCCTGTGCTTGCGTTTGTCAAAGATGATTTGAGATGTTGAAGTATAATGTGAGAAATTGAATTTAATCCACAAACATATTGTTCCCTCAAAGGAAGGTAATGCATAAAAGAGCTCACTGTATGCTAGAATGTCTGAAATATAGACACTGTAAATATTTAAGATATCATATGCCCTTTGATAAAGTGCCCCCATAATTAAGCCAAAGTGATTTCTTTTATTTACTATAGCTAAATAATGTTCCTACTTGCTTAATTCTTTTTCCCCAGTATATCAAAAATAATATTTTATAATAAATATCAGTATATATTTATTGGTAATTTATTTAGCAGTAGAAATATGTTTGAAGAACCTAGAGGTCTGAAATAATTAAATCTCCCACATAACAACACTACAAAATCTTAGCAGTAGTAAGAAGACTTCTTTGTAACACCACCAGGATGTCGCTACTTCCCTCTGCTACTCACTCACATACTGCAGAGCTCTGCTGGCGTGAAAACGTGCGGTAGGAACTTGTGTCCCTGAAACTTGGGTCCCTGAAACATGCCCTGAGTCCTCCATGTTACCTCTAGTTAGGACCTGTTCCCCTTACTCTGAAATCTTCTCGCACTCCTCAGGAATCTGGTGCTACGGATTCGTAGATATCCTCAAGAAAGGCCTTGTTAAGGCAAAGGGGTGCTACTTCCAGAGAAATCTTGTCTGACCAGCCCCCGAAAGGCCTCTCAGACGACAGTGCGCCGTGGGCAGGGCCCAGGCCTCTAGCTGGGAGGTGCAGAGTTTGATCTTACAAAATGCCAGAGCTGAGTGGGCTGGAGAAAGCTGACTTATGCAAAAAAAAAAAAAAAAAAAAAGAAAGAAAGAAAGAAAAGAAAAGAAAAAAAAGAAAAAAAATGAAAAGAAAAAGAAACCAAACACACAGAAAGTCACAACCAATCAATTTAACTCCTATGAAATATGTAACTGTCAAACGGGTGAGGAATCCGGGTGGTCATGTAGGCTACACAGAAATCAAATCATTTTCAGACTGTCCGGAGAACAGGGCATCAGAGGAAGGGGGACAGGTTGACTGAGAAAACGAGGAAGCAGCGTCCGACCTAACAGCTTTGTGCCTCCGCGTCTGCAGCACGACTTGAGGTTCTCCAGTTCAGGTTGGCTCCTCGGGGCAACACCGCCCTGGAGAGCCTTTGGATGGAGAACATGACGTTCAGAAGCTCCCTTGCCAAGCTCTAACCCTTGTCCCAGGAAGCGTTCTTTCTCTGGGTCCGTGGGTAGTTTTAGGCGATTTTATATTGTCCCATTTCTGCTTCAATCCGTAATGTGTTGTCTTCAAAGATGAATTCTCTGAACGACATCTTATTTCCAGCTTTTGGGGAAGAAAAGGGCAGGGATAATGCTACACGCACACGCACACACACGCACATGCACACGCACACACTCTGGGCCATATTGATTTAAGGCTCTGAAACGCCAGGCCCAGCTCTGCCCCTTTTCTACCTACTTCCCTCCCTTGAGTTCTGTTAAGGTCAAACCTTGCCAGTCCTCATGCCCTCTGGCTCTTGCCTCCCTCCCCAGTCTCTTCCCCCGAGTGCACCAGGACAGAAACAGCGCATAGAGCTGTCTGTGCGCTAGAGCTAACCACTCCTGCAGCCCTCAGCTAGGGCGTCAACTCGCAATGGGCCTGCGATCCTGTTAGCTGTGCTGCAATTAATTCAGATTACACCAGCAACGTCTCTTAAAAGGGTCAGGATCCCTTTCAGAATAAATCATTCGTGAGCATTCGGTAGGAAACGAGTTGAAGGTTTTACACAGAAACGTGGAGAGTTTCTACCATTACCACGATCTCTTTTAGCAGAAAGAGCACAACCCCTGCCCTAAACCTCTTTTTCAGGAGAGGATGGAGAAATGGGTGTCTACGTCATCAGCCACTGTAGGATACATACATGCTTCCAGTTATCATTTTTAGGTGATTTTAAATCTTTAAGTGCTTCAGGAGTGCTCGAATACCGAGGCATAACATCGGGGTCACAAAAACTATCATCCACACACATATTTGGTTGGAATATTAGATTTTTTCTGTCTCTATTCTTAATATACTCAAATCTCATTTCTAAAATACATCTGTCGCATTACTAGAAGTGGTTATATATTCAGGTTTTCGATCAACTGGTTTACTTGGTTGGATTGACTATAAATTTGTTGACATATATTGATGATTCCGCATTTTCTTGCTCAGGGACCATTTCTTCTACTCATTTATTTTCAATCTCTCTAACGTTCTTATCTGACAGTGTCCTACAAACAGCAGAACCGAGCACTCCAAGCCCAGAAGGACTGGTGTAAACTAATTAGCAGACTTTACGATGGGAACTCTTCCCTCACACATGATCATCCTGTCTGGATAATGAACTTTGAGAAAATCTCTTGTTCCTACCACACTAAGGCAGCAGCCTCACTCAAACAAGCTCCTACTTTGCCCTTGGACTTGGGTCTGTAATTGTGAACATGGTACAAATCCAAAAACAAAAACAGTATGGGGCTAGGGATGGAGTTAAAAATGAAATAGCCTAAAAATGGATTTTGAGTTAAGAAAATTCTTGATCTTCTTTTGCAACTGACAAAAAGAGAAATAGGCCTAAGAAGGTATGTTTGAAAAATGCCATGCCCGAAATCGTGATGTAAATTGAAGTGTAGGGAAGTTAGAGGAAATTCTCCTGCCTGCAGGTGTGCGGAAGCGCTGGCGGGTTACTAACAAACACAAAAGAGAAGTGTTGACTCGTTTGTTACGGGGAGAGGATCCAGAAGTGAGAGTGAGAATCAGTGCTGGTCTGTTAGGTCAGCCGTGGGGCTTACAAGCCCCGCTGTGAAAGTCGCCTTTAAACAGCACGTGCGTGGTTCAGCCACGCTAGCTCACCGCCTCCTGGCAGCCGTGCCAGACGAGCCTCGCCTTCTGCACGGGTTCGTGAATAACCACGAGCCGTCTCAAGGTGCATCAGAATAGCAGCACCGTCCCACTTCTGTTTTGGTCACATATTCCCATATTGGAAATTTCACCCAACATTATTTATTTCAGTTTTTGTGTGTTTGCTCATTATAGCTGTCATTTGTTACCAAAAACACCATGACATAAAGCTCTGAAGTACCTTAGAAGAGTGGGAGAAACCGAAAGAGAAAACTTGGTGTGTTTTTAGTCTTTTCTGTGCAAGTGGTTTTTCATTTTAACAATATTCATTGAAGTCGAAATAGGATACAGACAAAATGTCACCTAAATAGGTAAAGAGACACAAATACAGGACAAAGGAATGATTTAAAGGCCATGTCCAGTCTCCCTAGCATACTTAAAATAAATCCTTTATTAATTTGAGTTGTGATTTGAAATATTACCCATCACACAAACGTACATAAATATTCCTACACGAGAAAGTGCTTACCGTATGTACCAATATGCTGCAAACTTGAAAGTTCTGCAGATGGCTAACTAGATCTTAAAATGTATAGATACTTTCCAGCTCTGCTTAAACGTAAATAATGCATTTATACGATTCACCTGTATTAAAGGTATTTTTTTCTCCTGATGAATATATGCATCACCTATGACTGCCAAAAACTGTAAGGATGCACCGTAATAAAAGCTGTACCTCTGTGTGAAATAATAGGAAATAATTTATTTCATGAAAACAGTAATTCATTTTTAATCTTCCATGACCGCTGCTTTCATTACTTCTTTTACCGTGGGATTGAAGAGTTTCTCAGATTGAAATCAAGAAAATTATATTTTTCATGTATTTAGGCAAGAATTTTAAAGTTTGTCAAGTCAGGTCATGGATTTTGGAAACGATTCAAACAAAGGCAAAACTTTATATTACAAAATGAATATAATCCAAAGACTACTTAGAGATAGCACTACAAATAGGAAGCACATGTATTTGGGCTAGAAGGTCAGAACAAATATCTCGGCATCTTCGTGGAGACATAAGAAAACAAAACTTGTTAACGATGGAGGACAGGATTCACTCTAGACGACAAATTCTTTCCTTTACCGTAAGTTCAGCTTTCACATCACATTGTTAACACAGGCCAGTTCCCATGCATTGGAACACACTTAGAGCTTCCAATATGTGCTGTATTAGTATCTCCATAAATGATTCTGAAATAAAGTTTCTCTTTCAATAGCTTTATTTTGGCAATAAGAAAATGCATGGGTGCTGGTAGAATCCCCTTCGCAGTCAATGAAAAAACCCTGAAAGAACAAGTCTGCTGCTGTTTGCATTTAGTTTTGGAAAACGTCTGTTTAACAACTGAACACGGCCCTATTTTAACTTTTAAGCTCCCACACTGAGAAAGTATCAAGGTATTGCAGCAATTTACTCTTAGGGACATTATGCTGGGCTTTGAAATTCAAAAACTAAGCTAGTTCTTGAATTATTTTGTGATCAATGTACAGTCTCCACACAAGGAAAATTAAAGCTGTCTGCCAACTCTTGGAAACATCACTGGCCATTAAAGATGGAAGAAATTGCATAAAAGCATGAAAAGTGCTGGGTAATTTTGCAGTTTCATCTCTAAACACAATGAGAAGATGTCTGTCTGTCAGTCCTTCTCCGTTCTTCCGGAGCGTGGCCTTTCCGTTCTTGCCCTTTTAAATATCTTCGCCTGTTACGGCTTTGCTTCTTGATGTACTGGTTGATCTCACTGAGCTAGGAAAGTATTTACAAGGGGTGCCTGCTTTTATCTGTATTCACAGAGAATGCTAACAAGTTAGAAGAAAGTGCAAGAGAACACCACATACCTTGCCCAGAACACTACAATGGCTTCTGCATGCACGGGAAGTGTGAACACTCGGCCAATATGCAGGAGCCCTCTTGCAGGTAATGTTTTCGCTCTTTAACTTTATACTATGTAAAGTCAACACAGACAACTAAATTCTGGATGATTGCAAAGAGTTGCACGGCATTCTGCCCGACGGGGTGATCAGCCGCAAAACTTTTCACTGCCTCTCCTGCACACATCCCCCCGCCCCCCCCCACAGACAGACAGACAGACACACACGCACACACAGACACCCACTAGAAAACCATGAAATGCACGTGCCTTACATACCCGCAGACCGTGTAGCATATTGTTATGGGTACTCTTCTGGTAGGACTTTGAATTGTACTTTGGGCACTACAAGCTTCTCAGAGACTCGGGCTTCTAAAGACATAGGTAGCTCTTAGAATATAACAGGTGGTCAGTAAACATTTCCAAAATGAACGGATGAGGATTTAGTGCACATGAGACAGCATTGTTGCTTTGGGGAGGTCATCTTCTCCAAAGTCATGCAGGTGTTGTAATTAATATTATCAATCTTGGTTTTGTGAGGCTCATACTCTTTTCTCTGGATCTGCTATCTAACCAGCCTCGTGTAGTGAGATTATTAGCCATACTTCCACTGATTCTAACTCAGTCGAGACGCAAAGAAATGGCTCGTCTGGACTTAGTTAATAAATTTGAATATCTCCTGAGTATTCATGAATAGAACATAATCATTGAGATGGTAAAAAGATGGTGAAGCCAAGGTGGAAAAAAAAAATGTATTTTTATTAAAGGAATCTGCAAGTGGCACATGATGAAAAAGGCTGTGTGTTGGTATACAGGGAAAGGAGTTTCCTCTCTCTTCTCCTCTTCCTGCTCCTGACCCTTTCTTCTCTCTCTCTCTCTCTCTCGCCCAGAACTGTCTCCCTTTTTTATTTCCCTTAACTGAATTCACTGACACCTTCCAGTGAAGCCAGGGAGAGAAAACAAAACTGAGCGCTGCCCCCGCTGCCCCGTCATCCTTAGCAGGACCCCCATTATTAAACCCTGCAAGACAAAGAGGAGAGACCCCAGGCTGCAGAAATTCCAAGGGAATACTAAAACATTTGCACAAAGCCAGTGACAAGTTGACCCTCGTTGGTATTGTTACGTGAACACTTTCTTCATGTCATTGTCAAATACTAACTCTAACACGCAGATGGCCCACTGGAGCTCTCTGAGGGGGGTCGAGGCGGTGAGAGGTGGCGCTCTTTCTCAGATGAACACACATGGGTTTATTCTGTGAAACTCTAGTGCCTACACCGTAATTACTTTTTTCCTACTGAAATTTAGCTCTCCAACATAAGGAGACAACTTTATGATCAACAAATTAAAGAAATCACTTATTGGACCTTTGGTCTAAACATTTTTCAACATTTATTCTCACAGTAGCATACAGAATGCTTTCTCCATAAATACATAAATAAGTAGCCCCATTTTATACCCATATCCTCAGAAACAAACTTTTTCTTGCAATCATGTTGACTTAGGTCGATTAAAGAAGGAGTTAAATAAAATGTGAAACTCGCCTGAAAAAAGTGTAGAAAGAACTAGCATTTCCGGACATGTCCTCCCCCTCTGTGCCATCTTTACAAACTGTACCAACCTCCTGTCCTCAAAATCTTATTATAAGTATAAAAGAAAACCTCACATCTTTGAAGCCAAAAACACAAAGAAATCATGTGGAAAACAAATCGTCGAAACCCATATCTACAAAATAGCTTTTTTTTTTTTTTTTTAAGAGGGAAGCAAACAGCTGTGACTTCACACTCCACAGTGAAGATGAATGTGTATAGGCTATAAACAATGTGTCCCGCGGTGACAGCTAACTGGGCACTGTCGTTTCTTCCAGGTGTGATGCTGGTTATACTGGACAACACTGTGAAAAAAAGGACTACAGTGTACTGTACGTTGTTCCCGGCCCTGTGCGATTTCAGTACGTCTTAATCGCAGCTGTGATTGGAACCATCCAGATTGCTGTCATCTGTGTGGTGGTTCTCTGCATCACAAGGTCAGTACCTGTGCCCAGATAAAGGGATCTGTCGCTCCTTGCCTCACTTAGACTGCTCTAGGCGGGAGTCCCTCCGTGGGCTCCGCAGACTTCTTCTCAGGAGTCCTGTTTCCCCATCATAACAGCATGTGAATAGCATCGATGTTCATGCTGGGGGGCTACAAAGTGTTTTCCTCATTTTTGCATTTTGATGAGGATCATTTATTTTTGGAGCAAAGATCTGTTTTTCTCCACCGTGTGATGCCAGTCTTTGTTTAAATATGCTCTTCCGTTTAGCTATAGAATGTCAGTCTTCATTCAAACTACTAACAGACTATTTAGACAACGGTGTTGCCTTATTTACCCGGATGATTGTGCCGAAATAGGTGGGAAGTGATTGTGCCCAAGGCCTAAAAGAGTGTTAAAGGACAGCTTTCATTTATGGTGCCTGCATTTCCAATTACAGCTCTGATACCATCACTGTTAACATATTTGATGTAAACAACAGGTATATTTTTATCCTAAGTTAAAACAGCTTTTAATCACAAAATTCAAAGAAAATAGCTACAGTAAAAAAGATTATGTTGTAGTACATGAAAACCTTTGATCTATGGAAACAGGAAGCAAAGATGACAACAAGCGTTTATAACAAAGCCCCAGTACAATCGAGTGGTGGTTGTTTCCTGGAGAGCTAGACTGAGACCCATCCAGAGGCCCCATACCGTTTCACTAGCAGAGAAAACCAAGGTTAGTCAGTGATGTCGGACACTGGCTGGGAGTAAAGGAGTAGCCCCGGTATGTACTCGCTTGACTACATCCGTGTGTAGTTCCGGCAGCCGAATCTGTACTATTCATGCCTTGCCTAACTGGAAATATTACTGAAGATTCTTCTTTCTAACCTGATTTCGCTCTCCCTGAGAAAAAAGTTCCAAGAAAGTTTTTCAAGGTTTTTGCCAAATTCACAAGACATTTAAACTTTCATTCATTTGTACAGCTCTACAGTAAATCAGAATGTTTCCCCCAAAATTATTTTTCTAAAGACAAGAAAATAAGAGAAAGTCTCGTATCTTTAGAAAATAAAAGCCATAATACATCTCCGTAGCTGTACCGCACTATCTTCTTTGAGGACAAGTGTGGCATTTGCTCTTGAAAGAGACAAAATATGGTTCATAAATCCTTGCCGGGCCTAAAAGCTTAAGGGAAGATCACCGACTGAAGCTTTGCGCTGCTCAGAGCCAAGCTGAGCTCATCAACTAGACTCTCACATTTAGATGCCAAGTGAGTCAATGGATTATATTAAAATAGATTCTAGGGAACATAAAGATAACTCAAGAAACCAAAAGTACTGAGTATAAAGGAAAGATAGAAAAGAATCTAAACCCAAGACATGGTGCCATGTTATTCTCAGGGCCTTGAACCTTCCAATCTGTATGCAATGTCAGTACATGAAAAACCAAATTCCATGTAGTAGATCTAATCTCATGACAATTGGACTTGCTACCTCCTATACTGACAAAGATCAAAACTTTCAGTACTTTAGCAGATCTTCTTGAGTTTGTTACTAATCACGATTCTGTCCCCATACATTATAAGAACAGCTAGAGAGTGCGCAGGGTCCTCACCCACCAAGCATTGTGTGTGGGTATGTTAGATGTGTGTATATATCACACGTGTATGTACACACACATGCACATTTAATAACACATGCAGAAGGAACAGTGATCCGTTTTCAAAATCGGAACCCGGAGGTCTGAGAAGTGAGCAAATTGCTAAGTGTACACGGCGAAGCAATAAGGGCAGCCCTGGAGTCCGGACGGCTGGTGTCCGGCCTGTGCACTGAAGCCCTGCTCACTCCGCCCCTCGGCTGGCCATGACGCCGTGTGTTCCGACACTCAAGACCACCAAAACTGAGCTCCAAATTAGAAGGAAGCCATTGTTTCAAGGCATGTGCCCATTTTCATTTTCCATATTAAAGCAAAACAAAGCTTATTCTCTAACTACCTTGGAGGAAGAGTACATGAGCTGCATGAGTATTACTGTAGTGCATTTTGTGAAGCTGTCTTAGGATGTCCAGGTCTTCTAAAGTCTTTCCAGGAGTCACACCAGTCAATAAGCCACACTCTCCCCGGCATGGATTCATTCTATTCACTTGAAAATGTTCTACCCAGAAACCAGATTTTCCACCTGGGCCATCTGCCCCTCTCCAAAGCCTCCCCTTTTCTGGCCACCTTGACCCCACTTGTCTGTCAAGACCTATTCCAACATATCCAGTTGCTAAAAGATCGGCACACTGCACCGAGCAGAGGCCCCTTCATTCTCTGCAATTTTGTTTAATTTCTCCATCACCTGGTCGCTCCTCCTTTCTCTCTTTCCCTCTTCCCACTTTCTTTTTTTCCTAATTGCTTCCCCTTGTTCTTATAATTTTAGTCAAACATCTGCCCTCCTTCTAAATACAGCATGTGTCATAAAAATATAGACACGTGGAGACATGCTCTGGGATGAAAAGAGTTGCCCTGTTGAGAAGATGGGTTCTCATCTTTTTGTCTCCAGCTCCCACTTGCTGGGAATGGGACTTTCAGCTCCAAGTTCATTTTGACAGATCTACCATACCCATGTAAAATATATATATATATATATATATATATATATACACACACATATATATTTATTCACATTTTCTTATTTGCATCATCAAAGCATTCATTTATTACAAGAGAAAAGACACCAGACCAGAGCTTTTAAGATAATTTGGCTGAATTTAGCTTTTTATAGAAGTGAAATAGTTGGCACCAATTTATGTCTCCAGCTTTTGGTGTTAATATAGAAAAATGATACCAGCCTGAACCAAAACAATATCTCTTTTCATTACATATCAGATATTAAGAGTTGGCTCATTTTCTGGTTGGCTAGGATTTAAACTTATAGCACTGAAATGTCAATATAACATTCATCCTGAGGACATTTAAAATATAAAATTGTTGAAGACATTTAAAGTGAGATTAGATGAGCTCACAACTTGCTTGATAGCCTTCTGCTGAGTCATTCTTGTGCTTATGAGGAAGTGCGTGAGGACCAGGTAACTGTGTCCCCTTCACCGTCTGCCTCTGCTCTTCAGTGCTCCCCAAAAGATGCTTACAGACAACGGCAAGGAGAAGCAAAAAAAAAAAGAGAGAGAGAGAAAGAAGGAAAAAAAAAAAGAAAGAGGGAAAAAAAAGAAAAAAAGAAAGAAAGAGAGCCTTCTAAAATATCCCAGCTTCTACCAATAATAAATTCTTTTGTCTGAAATATTTTAACAATGGGCTTAATCCACAACTTCACTCTGTAATTGTAGGACCAAACTTCAGGTAACAGCACTGGACTAAGATTTGTAAACTTTCCAACCTTCTAGGAAATGCCCCAGAAGCAACAGAATTCACAGACAGAAGCAAAACACAGGGCACTACAGTTCAGACAACACAACAAGAGCATCTACGAGGTTAATCTAAAGGGAGCATGTGGCACGGTGGCCGGACTTCCGAGAACTGGGACTCCACAGTACCGTATTATAGACAAAAGAATAAGACAAGCGATCTACACATGTTGCCTTGCATTTGTGGTAATCTACACCAATGAAAACATGTACTACAACTATATTTGACTATGTATGGATATATTTGAAATAGTATACATTGTCTTGATGTTTTTTCTGTAATGTAAATAAACTATTTATATCACACAATATAGTTTTTTCTTTCCCATGTATTTGTTATATATAATAAATACTCAGTGATGAGAAAAAATTGGCCGTCTTAAATTTGCGGTATCGCATACCTGTAAATAGAATCAAACTGGTACAATCTGTACAGGTACCAATATTTCATCTTCCCCCACATCTTGAGACAGAGCATTAGTTTATAAGGACTCAGTGGCTAGGTTTTGAGTGATTCCAAGATCAAGGGAAATGATGGTTATTGGAAAAGAGAAAAAATAATTTACTTTATATCGAGTGAGGATAAAATATTTCAGATCTTTGAATCATCTCTATTTCATCAACTTTCTTCCCTGGTCTTCCATTTTCATCCCCAGAGCTGAAAAATCTCTGGCATATAAATTAAATCAAAGAAGAAGGGGAAGGGAAGTGTTTTATAACTCATAAAAGAGAGGGAAAGAAGATATTGGTTTTTATTTGGAAAGCATCTTAGAATCTCGCTGTTAAGTGCAGATACCTGAAGGGTCGGGAACAAGTTTCATATCAGGAATACACAGAGCACAAAATCTGTTCCACTTAGGTGAGTGGAATTAAGAACTTGCAGAGAAATTTAATAACCTCATTAAAAGTGAAACACCAGAATCATAGATTCTCAGAAACACCTTGCTATGTTTATCACATTGAGTTCTTGAAAAAGAAGCTAGAATGGCCACCAAATTCCTTATGAAGAGCTTTATGTCTCATGCTGACCCGTTTTTTGAAGTGGAACTGTAGTGACGATGATAATTCATTAAAAAAAAACAGAGAAATACATTGTAAGCATATTTAAATGCTGGGATAAGAAAGAAAAATAATCCCATAACATCTAAAAGAACTTAGTGATAGGAATTCTTGAGCATATAAATAGATATGATCACTTTGGAAAGAAATAAAATATGAAAATTCTCAAAAAATAAGAGATGAATAACAAATCAAATAATTGCCGTACTCTTACTTAGTTCTCCCAAGCTTTCTGTGGCTCGTGCAGTAAATCTAGAACTTTCTTTGGCTCCTTTCGGTGACCTCCACATAGACTGAAAGCAACAACACTCCTGTGTCCAAAAAAAAAAAAAAAAAAAGACAAATATCAAATCAACACATCCTGGATATAAAATATTCAGTGAAAAATGGGTTTCCTGAAGTGATATTTATGATATTTATAAAAACACTTTTTTAAAAGGTGACAATCTGAACAAGATTTAGGACTCTGAAACACTTGGTTTTCTAGGTTAGTCGGCACTCTGAAAAGTGTGAATCTACAGGCATAATCATCACGCAAGTGTTTCCATAAATCAGTCTTGTGGTGCTTGCACAAAACAAACTCCATTTAAACTTGTGCATGGAGCTTTGGTTTGGTTAACAAGTGCACAGATACACCAGCAGCGATCTCCCCTGTAAGACAGTAGCCAACCGCAAACCCTTCCACCTACGGGAAGAGTGACACGCAACACTATAGAGCTTGGTAGAGTTTAAAAGAAACAGCAAGTTCACCCACACATCCCTGTTGAAGAGTCTGAAATGACTTGCTTTGCTAAATATCGGCATGCTATACTGCAGGATTTTTTTTATCAAAGAACCATAAACCTAAGTGTTGGAGAAGTCCATGGGGTTAACAATACAGCGCATTCCTGTTCACTTCCATGCTTTCCTACCACCTAAAGGAAGTCCTTTTAAAAGAGACATAGTGAATCATAATTGAGCATACACTGTGGGCCAAGCCCCATTCAAAGTCTTAGGGAGATACGCATGATACTGGGTCTCGTCTCTGAAGGAACTCACAGTCTTGTCCTGACAGATACTCACCCAGCCTCTAATTGCATATTTCTTATGACTTGGAATTTTAATCATTCTTGGTGACTTCTAATCTTGAGACATTATTTTTCCTCTCAGGTTAAGCTGAAATTCACTGCTCTGTGATTTCTACCCATGGCTCTTATTTTCCTTTCTGGAGCAAAGGAATAATGACTTACATATTTTAAAATATTAGAACCGATATGATTTTCCCAGGCACCCTGCGGCCCCTTAGCAAGTCTTTCTTCTCTGGCTGAAACAGCCTTAATGTTCACCTCTGATCTTCCTGTGATACTGTGTTTGCTTCCCCCAGCATCTGCATCAAACTTCCTCGGAAAAATTCTACTTTGTCTACACATTTCTTTAAGTGTAGAGCTCAGAATTGCACAGTTGTGGTCTGACCAGAAGAGAATATAGTTGAACTTGTAAAACATCACATTCAACTGAGAGCCATGATCTCTAAATTAAAGTTCCTACTCTGATCACAAATTTGTGGTGGAACCTGAGCAAGTCATTTCACATCACCAGTCTTATTCTCCTTATCATTTTTTGTCTCTGTAGTTCCAAGATTCTAGATACTCAAAAGTAGACACGGCCCTTGGCTGTTGCCGCCCAAAGCCACATTAACTATTATTGCTGCTTGTTCCCAACTTAAGTTTAAAACTTTTTAAGTAAACTGCTGCTGTTAAGCCATGTCATTCACCCATTCATTCATTATACATTTATTTCACATTATACATGTACCGAGCCCCCCCCCCCAAGTACCAGCACCATACGAGGCTATGAGAATACAAAGATAAATAAGGCAGAATCCCTGCCTGAAAGAAGCTCGCTGTCGGAGTGTCCTGGTTCTGTGGGAGACCAAGAGGTAAATGAACAATTACAAAGAATGTCACAAAGGCAATGCTAATGGTCAGTTCCAAGGGCTTGGGGACCCTGCAGGAGACATCTCAAGGCCAGACAGATGTGCCTCTTCATAGTGAGATATGCAAGGTGACTTCCTCATCCTCTACACAAATTCTGGCTTCTTGCTTCTGAGATTCTATCCACTTCTTCTGGCTCTCTTTATACCCAGAGCAAATACCAGCTTATCAGTGAAGCCTCCATGATTCCCTTGGCAGTCTTCCCAATTCTGTTACAGCACTTTCCATGTTTTCCTTAATTGTCCATGCAAGTCTCTCTTTCCCTTAGCCTGGGAGCAACAAGAAAGCAGAAAATTAGCACCTTTCCAATTATTTCCATTTATTCAACAATCATTTATCCTGTGCTTACACCATTCCAGACATTATTCTGGGTGCTTTACATGGCGATGAAGCAGATAACAGATCCCTGCTTTCGAGCTTGCACACTAGCAAAAGAAAAAGAAGAGAGGATTAATTAAATAGAGAAAAAAAAACCCAACAAAGCTATAAAGTTATGAGTTCTACTCAAAGAATTAAAGATAGAACAAGGTGATTTGGGGTGCCTGGGGTAAGTGGTGATTGGATCCCTCCAAGGAGAATCTGATACTTAAAACTTGGCCTCTGAAGCAAGACAGAAATGGGTCCCAGTCTACGTTCCACCTCACTAACTACTCAGCCTCAGGCAGGTTGCCTGATCTCAGTGCGCATCATGTTTAAAATGGAGAGAAAGACATCTTCCCATACTCCGTATCACTACTGTGAAAAGTAAACGAGATAATCCGTGTTGCACTTAGAACAAGATATGCACAGTGTAAACTTTCGATATCTGGAATTTTTTTTCATGGATATAATAACTATTTGTTGTACAAGGAATTAAGAGGAAGAAACCATATTTCTCCAGCTGAGTGAAACGTAAAGGGAGTCCTATAGCTAGAGTTAGAAGGCATCAAGCTATCAGACTTACTCAAAGGATTGTCTCTTGTGGAGACAAGAAAGCTGGGTCTGGAGAAATGAGGCAATATAGAGTGAAGAAACAATAGAGCTCCTCTAATTTTTTTTCAACTGGGTTCACTGGCATCATGTCAGAACAAGAGGAGGGATCATTCTTTCATTTTAAAAGAGGTCTAGCCTGATCAAGCACATACTGTTAAACCTCTTGTGTGTGTTTCCAGGCACAGGATGAGTGAGTCAATATTGCAGTGACTTTGCAGGGCTGAATTCTTTACTTTCGCGAATCCTTGAGGGGAAGTCAGTGCAGACTATCAAAACATGACAGAGATTATTTCAGAGTCATATCAGACTCTCTGCTAATGTTTGTCTTCAGATGCTATCTCCCGTCTCCGAAGTCAGGTAGCAGCTGGACCAAATATTCCTGTCCCTCAGTTACAGCAGACATCTCCGTTGCATAATTAATCATCTGGCTATCAATAACAAAAAGCTTTTCACTTAATTAATTGCTATCTTTATATGAGCATTCACACGATACAAAGGACAAAGCATTATATAAAGTAAGGGCATTGGCTTATCAAGCACAAACATATGAACGCATATGGCTCTCTGCGGTCAGCCCTGGGAAAGCATGGGGGGTGGGCAGCCCGGCTGGTCCTGTCCCGGCTCCCTCCAGCCTCGCTCCGGACCAAAATCCACTTTAGAATTTCACCTACTCTGAGAATGTGGCCTCCGTTGATAGCGATCTCCAGTAACACTAAATGAGATGTTTTAACTCAGGTTTTCATTTACTTATAACTTTTATTTATTTTTTTAAGATTTTATTTATTTATTTGAGAGAGAATGAGTGAGAGAGAGCAGGAGAGAGGAGGAGGTCAGAGGGAGAAGCCGACTCCCCAGGGAGCTGGGAGCCCGAGGCGGGCCTCGATCCCGGAAGTCTGGGATCATGACCTGAGCCGAAGGCAGTCGCTCAACCAACTGAGCCACCCAGGCGTCCTACTTCTAACTTTTAATTATTTCTCGTGATTTCTCTTGCATCAGATAAGAAGTGAAGGAAATGATGCCTTCTTTTATTTTCCAAACCAAATTCAGCTCAGCACAAGAACCTAACTCGGAGTTAATGAGGAGCCCCAACCAGGCGTTACTCGGGAGAGGGGACCAGAAGGAGAACTGGTCCTCTGCTCCTAGGACGTCCGTGCCCCACCGTGAGCCTGCCACTCTTCGGGACCCTCAGGGGGCCACACTGATCTCCTGAGGCAGCCCAGGCCCAGGCCCACCCAGGCCATTCTGCAGGGAGTTCTGAGAGGGCTCTAAGCCCCTCCTCTCTGGGAGGGTCGCCACTCACTGGGCTTTCTCCCCTTCTCCGTGTCCTAACCACCTTTTCCCTCACAAAGCCTTCATCCCCTGTTACCTCGCTTCCCTGCCGCAGTCCGGCTTAATTCTCCTCCATGGAGTGAAGGCTTGAAAATTCAGGCCTTTTTGGGAAACCAGCTATGAAAACAAAGCACAGGATAACGGCCCAGGCTGTCACCACAGCACGACAAGTTATGAATACACGTATTACATAAAGCACACTTAACTAAAATTAGAACACACAGATAGGCCAAAAACGTAAAATGATCCACCAAAAGATAAACACCATGCTGTTTGCGTATATCTTTTCAGATAATTTCTGTGAATATACGCTGAGGTTTTTATAAGACAATAAAATAAGTTTACATAACTGGGATCCTCACTAAAGGATATGCTACAAAGTTTCACTGTCATGTGCCCGTAATTCATCAAACTATCCATGTATACAGTGTGGTTCTTGTGGAAGGTTTAACCCCTCTCTGTCCTCAGAGTTCAGCGGAGGACCTCAAAGTATCCCTTTGCATCTTTCTCGGTCTCCCCAGACCACTAACATCCACCCCCTCCCACGCAGCTTGCTAGGGGCCCTTCCACTCTCAGGGACTTTAGAGTCCTGGCAAGGGACTCTCAGTCTTGACGTCAGGCCTGCCCCGAGTGGGCCCACAAAGGATGGGGGCCAGATGCCCCGTGTCTCCTTAACTGTCCCTCTGCCTAACTTGCACCTGCCTAGATCCAGGATGTCTAAACAGTTCTACTCTGCTCACCATGATGGTGTTCTGTTTTTCTCTGTACCTGGAGAACCCTCAGCCTGGGGCCTGGGCCAGGTCACCGCCCCATGCCCTGTGCCCATGTTGCCATTCCCCAACAATCGGCACTCGATCGTTGTACTCAGCTCATGATGGTGCAGACCTCCAAGCTGGGTCCTTCCCCAAAGCGAGACTCTCCTTCCCTGCCTTGATAACTATGAGCAAGAAGCCATTCCTCGGCATTAGCTGAGGCATTCAGTTTCTTTCAGAACCAGGACCATAGCAATGACTAAGCTAAGAAATTTGCTTGTTTTTACTTCCATTTACTCCAAAATGGATTATGTGACTCTTTTCAAAATACTTGAACCAACTTTCAAACTTGGACGCAATATAAAACTGACTAATGAAAAATATCGTAAGAACGTTGTATTACTTCCATAATATACAAAGAGCCCCTGGCGGTCCCCTGGGCTGAGATCAGCTACTGTAAAAGGACAGAGAGTTGGGCTGGATGAACTCGTCCAGTAAAGCCTATGCTTCTAGCACGTTCTGTTCCATGTCGCTTCGCAGGTCTGCTGACAAACCAAAGTTAAAAACACCGTGGGCACTGCGGTCCTCACTAACTTGACAAAATAACTCAGCGAGACGTGATTTCCCCTGTTCGTAGCCGTAAGCTCCGGCCGGATGGCTCGTGAGCGGGACCCCCTCGGAGTGTAACCGACCGTGGGGAGCGGGGGAGGAGGCGACCGAGAAAGGGGAGCCTGGGGCCCAGGAGGGGAGCGAGGCGGCAAAGCCCTGGATTAGGGGGTGGTTCCGGGAAGAGGCCTTTAAAGATGGTTCGTCCCAACAGTCCTTGGAGAAGCAGCTGGTCTGCGGCCGTGAGCGGGGTTTCGGGAGGAAGGGAAGAGGCCAGAGAGCAGGAGCAGGAGCAGGACGGGAACCCCGGGAAGGCCTCTGGCCGGGAGCCTGGGGGCCGCAGTGCCGCACGCCCGGTGGGCCCGGGAGCAGCGACGTCCAGGCTGCACAGGAGGCCACCGCGGCTCCCGGAACGACCCTGCGCGCCCCCCGGTGAGGAACAGAACGTGTTGAAGGCAAGAGCTTTGTGCTGGCATGTTTCGTCCTCCCAGTTCCCGACCTCACGACGTGCAGATGAGAGTCTCCGTATCCGCAGAACAACCTTGTCCCGGGCACTGGGTCGGCGCCCCGGACGCGCCGAGCGGAGCCGCGTCCTGTCCCCCTGGAGAACGCGCTCCCCCGGGCTGCCGAGCCGCGGCCGTCGCGCACCAGCGCGGGACAGCGTGTGCCCGGCCGCACCGGGACAACAACGTCCTGGGGTCGGCGAGCGGCCCCGAGCAGCCGCGGAGAGCCAGGCTGGGCCCTGCTTCGGGGAGACAAGTCCGTCCGCGGTCCGCCTGGGGACGCGGGGTCAGGCCGCCCAGCAGAGCGAACCGTCACGTCTGCGAGGCCCTGCGGGGACCAGCGCGGCCCTGTACGCGGAGGCTCAGCGGGGGGTGGGAATGGGCCGGGGGCCGCCCCGCTGCCCCTCGGAGCGCACGCGGCCACGGCCCTGGGAGCGGAGCCCGAGCGCAGCGGCTGCGGGGACGCTCCGGCCGGGGTCTCGGAAAGAGCCGCGGCCTCAGCCACGTCCCGCAGAGGCTGGGACCCCCGCCCCCAGCATCAGACAGGAACACTGTGTTTCCCTCCTACGAGAGGTGCGCGGGCACGTCCGCCGGGC
Source organism: Mustela nivalis (assembly GCF_964662115.1). Classification (NCBI taxonomy): domain Eukaryota; kingdom Metazoa; phylum Chordata; class Mammalia; order Carnivora; family Mustelidae; genus Mustela; species Mustela nivalis. Next base: position 109,639,786 of record NC_139030.1, read on the forward strand.
CGATAGCCGTCACCTCGACGGTCACCCGGCGGACACACGACGGTCGCCGCGGCGGACACACGGCCGGGGCTCCTGCGGGGACGCGGGGACTCAGGGGCGTCCACACCCGCCTGTGACACCTTCGGTGCCGTCCCCGAGGAGGAGGCGCTCTGCCGACTCTGGCCTGGCCCTAGGACCCCCGCTTCTCCCGGGACTGAGCCCCCCTCCCCGGGTCACCGGAGTCCGCGCCTCGGTAGAGCCAACGGGTCCCGAGGCGCCCGGCGCGGTGGGAGCGCGGCCGCGGGGGTGGCCCAGCCGGTGTCCCCTCCGGAGCTCACGGGCGCCCGTGAGCCGTCGAAGGAGCCTGCGAAGGCCGCGACCAGGGGCCTCTGGTTCCCCAGAAGCCGCGAAGGAAACGCCTTCTTCAAGGGCCCGTCCAGCTGCGCGGGCGATGCGGGACCGACGGCGCCTCTTCCGTCGTGGCGCGTCAGTCACTCCTTCCGGCCGCGAACAGGGTCGTTCTCTGAGCGACACTCGGACCGCGTCTGCGGGGAAGCAGGAGGGAGGCTCGGGCCGCGCACTCCAGGAGAGCCGCTGCCCCAGGCCCTGCCAGACCCGGTGCGGGGAAACCGCAGTCGGAGCAAAGTCACCGGGTCGGCCCGGCAGGAAGATGCGCGACGGCTCCGGGGACGGGGCTCCTCGCTGGCCGTCGGGGGTGAGATGCTGCCCCGGGAGCCGCGCAGAGCCCTCCAGGGGACTCGACGCCGCCCCCCCGGCCGGCCGCGAAGGGTGGCGACTCCGCGTGGCCGCACCGCCGGGTCAACCCTCTGTTCACCCGCCGCCGGGACAGCCCGACGCCGTCGGAACAGCTTCCAGGGGCGGAAGGGACGCCGAGAGCCCGTGCGCACCTGCAAGAGCCCGCGGAGGGGCAAGACTTGGTACTCACCGCGTTGGCAGGCAAAGGACTGGACACTGAAACTAGGCAAATTGGATTTCATTTCCAGAAAATCGAAAAATCGAGAAACACTTCTAACCCAATGCCTGGGTCCATTTCGTAGCAATACCTGTAAACACGTTGCCTAGTCAACGAGCTACCTGCGTCATGCCAAGAACTTTATAAAAAGGTCATGAAGCCCGAATTGCATGTCATCTGGGGAAGCACGTGCACACTCTACAAATTAGTTTGCTTCATGATTTTTGCCTGTTTATTTAGCAGCAAGGCATGAAGTGAAGAGACCTTCTTCAAGCCCTCGCATCCGGGAGGGCGCCTGTGTGGGAGCTGTTCAAAGCCGTCTCTGGCAAGGCTGGAAATACTGTGCCATCACCTGGTCTTGTGGGGAAAATTGGTCTAGTCATCTGTATTTTGCTTCCTTCTTTTCATCACTGCAAATTTTTCTGTCAGGATCTGAGGCATTAAAGAGATTAAGTTGTTGATTTTTTCTTTCTTTCTTTCTTTCTTTGAAATCAAGGTCTTTTTGTTCTCTTGAGTTTCCATCTCCCTGGCACACATCGCTTCCCATTACGCCCCGCACTAGAAGACATCCTCACTTTAAAATTCATGAATCAACCTGGAATTCTCCGTCCTTTGATCCTGCATTGAGTTGTTGTTTCACAGTATCAAAAAGCCTCAAAAGCTAACTTGAGGAGTGGCCATACTCAAAGCAACACTGTGCCAGAATTAATCCTAAACACACAGAACCAGAAGTTCTTCCATTTTAGACATAACCCCTTGTTGGACCTGACAACGGCTCTTAAAGGACTGACTTTTTCTTTCTAACTACGTCAGAAGATTTTAACGAATCGATACTATGGTTTACTGCTTGTAATAATGTATGATATACATAAAACTATTATTTATGACTAAGATAAAAGCAAGACCTGGGTCACCTGGGTGGCTCAGTAGGTTTGGCATCTGCCTTCAGCTCTGGTCATGATCCCCGGGCCCTGGGATCGAGTCCTGCATGGGGTTCCCTGCTTCGCAGGAAACCTGTTTGTCCTTCTCTCTCTGCCTCTCCCATGTTCCTGCTGTCTCTCTCTCTCTCAAATAGATAAATAAAATCTTTTGTAAAAAAGCAAAAACAAGACTCACTTGTGTTAATTTCCTCCTCATCTTTTATGGGAGAGGTATAGGTTGGGGCATTTTGTGAATAATATTTCACTTATTTCTTACAATGACCCTCTGAGATATGTCATTATTGTAAGTTTTAAAATGAAATGACTGTAAAGTAACTTGTACAGGTGTAGTTCATGTGGCCAAGTCACAGAGCCAGGATGGACATGGTTGAAATTTGATCCAGATTAATCCAAAATTCATTCTGTTGTACCATATCATGCTGTTTCCATTATTTTCTGTTTAATCCTAACAAGTCAGAAATTGTGCGTCTTTGAGGGTTACCGGCTGGCCAGCCAGATATTCGTTCCAATAATGCTGCCATTCTCCAATTATTTTGAAACTTTCTACCAAAATTGTGCTCAGAGACATCCACTTAGGAGTCACACCAGAACACACGTTTCACCATAAGAAAAGGATGCTGTCTTCAGGTTCCTGTCTTTCTCTCCTGTCTCCCTATCCTTTTTTCCCCAATTTTGATGAACTCAGCTGTCCACATAGCCCTTTCTACCAAAAGTATAGGTGCCAGGGGAAAAGGTTTAACAAGTTGATTTCAAACTTCTATACGTGATATCATATCAGACATGAACCTGTGCTGTATGTTTACTTGTTTTTCCATCTTTTTTCTCTGGCCTCTCCACCCCAAAGCCTGTTAAGCTAAATGAGATCAAGAAGATGGTCTTGTTTATATGGCCTCAAGGTTTAGAACAGTTCTTTGAACATTCTAGCTACTCAATTAATACTTGACAAATGAATGAATGAATGAATGAATGAATGAAATTAAAGTCATCTCTGAGTTTCTGCCAATCTACCAGGAATACTGGCCATGCAAGTCATGAACATAACTATGTTCTTATGGCAAAGTTGACAGAAGTCAAATAAGACAGGTTTGGACATCATTTGGAAGTTACTGATCTCTAAAAGAGGCCTCAATGTCTCAGCTTCTCAACTACCACACAGAGGCTGCTAAAAGGCTTTTGGAGTCCTATTTCTTTCCCCCTCTCTTCCTTCCAACCGTCTGTAGGCCATACTAGCTTCCAGGCAGTACCCTGGTGGGTCCAAGGTAGTACAGAGCCCATGTGCCATCAGTTACAGTCATTACAGCGTGTCCGCAGCCCCCCAGCGGAGAACTTTACCTTGTTGCTAGGAGAGCCTTCAAGGACATCTACTTCCAGAAAGGCCTTTTGTAACTCACCAGGGATTTTTTGTTTTGGGTGTATTGGGTGCTTTTTATCTCACAATCAATTTAATTAGAAGCTGTCGGTTTAAGAATGATTTGTTGTTTGACCATAGAGTTGAGGGTCCATATCTGGGCTCTCTACTCTGTTCCACTGGTCTGTGTGTCTGTTTTTATGCCAGTACCATGCTGTCTTGGTGATCACAGCTTTGTAGTAAAGCTTGAAATCAGGTAACGTGATGACCCCAGTTTTATTTTTGTTTTTCAACATTTCCTTAGCGATTCGGGGTCTCTTCTGATCCCATACAAATTTTAGGATTATTTGCTCCAGCTCTTTGAAGAATACTGGTGGAATTTTGATCGGAATAGCATTAAAAGTATAGATTGCTCTAGGCAGTATAGACATTTTAACAATGTTTATTCTTCCGATCCAAGAGCATGGGATGGTCTTCCATCTTTTTGTCTTCTTCAATTTCTTTCATGAGTATTCTGTTGTTCCTCGAGTACAGATCCTTTACCTCTTTAGTTAGGTTTATTCCCAGGTATCTTATGGCTCTTGGTGCTATGGTAAATGGAATCGATTCTCTAATTTCCCTTTCTGTATTTTCATTGTTAGTGTATAAGAAAGCCACTGATTTCTGTACATTGACTTTGTATCCTGCCAGGTTGCTGAATTGCTGTATGAGTTCTAGTAGTTTGGGGGTGGAATCTTTTGGGTATTCCATATAAAGAATCATGTCATCTGCAAAGAGAGAGAGTTTGACGTCTTCAGGGAAAAATATACAGTGGAAAAAAAAAGTCTCTTCAATAAATGGTGCTGGGAAAACTGGGCAGCTATATGTAGAAGAATGAAACTCGACCATTCTCTTACACCATACACAAAGATAAATTCAAAATGGATAAAAGACCTCAATATGAGACGGGAATCCATCAGAATCCTAGAGGAGAACATAGGCAGTAATCTCTTCAATATCAGCCACAGCAACTTCTTTCAAGATATGTCTCCAAAGGCAAAGGAAACGAGAGGGAAAATAAATTTTTGGGACTTCATCAAAGTCAAAAGCCTCTGCAGAGCAAAGGAAACAGTCAAGAAAACAGAGGCAACACATGGAATGGGAGAAGATATTTGCAAATGACAGTACAGACAAAAGGTTGATATCCAGGATCTATAAAGAACTCCTCAAACTCAACACACACAAAACAGACAATCATATCAAAAAATGGGCAGAAGATATGGACAGACACTTCTCCAATAAAGACATACAAATGGCTATCAGACATATGAAAAAATGTTCATCACCACTAGCCATCAGGGAGATTCAAATTAAAACCACATTGAGATATCACCTTACACCAGTTACAATGGCCAAAATTAGCAAGACAGGAAACAACATGTGTTGGCGAGGATGTGGAGAAAGGGGAACCCTCTTACACTGTCGGTGGGAATGCAAGTTGGTGCAGCCTCTTTGGAGAACAGTGTGGAGATTCCTCAAGATATTAAAAATAGAACTTCCCTATGACCCTGCCATTGCACTCCTGGGTATTTACCCCAAAGATACAGATGTTGTGAAAAGAAGGGCCATCTGTACCCCAATGTTTATAGCAGCAATGGCCACGGTCGCCAAACTGTGGAAAGAACCAAGATGCCCTTCAATGGACGAATGGATAAGGAAGATGTGGTCCACATATACAATGGAGTATTATGCCTCCATCAGAAAGGATGAATACCCAACTTCTGTAGCAACATGGACGGGACTGGAAGAGATTATGCTGAGTGAAATAAGTCAAGCAGCGAGAGTCAATTATCATTGTTTCACTTATTTGTGGAGCATAACAAAAAGCATGGAGGACATGGGGAATTAGAAAGAAGGAGGTTGGGGCAAATTGGAAGGGGAGGTGAATCATGAGAGACTATGGACTCTGAAAAACAATCTGAGGGGTTGAAAGTGGTGGGGGGGGTGGCAGGTCGGGGTACCAGGTGGTGGGTATTATAGAGGGCATGGATTGCATGGAGCACTGGGTGTGGTGAAAAAATAATTATACTGTTATGCTGGAAATAAATACATTTAAAAAAAAAGAATGATTTGTTGTTTCTGAAAGACACTGGAACTCTAAGATCCATCTGTAAAGTTGCTTTCAGACTTGTCTCCCATTCTGCCTTTTCAGGACCTGGGACAAAGCAACGTAACACCTTGTGGCCGCCCGACCCACCAAGTAAAGGTGCACGGGAAAGCTCAGTAAGAAAGTGAGGGACTGCTAAGTCTTTCTCCGATTCCACAGATGGCTTTCACATTCCCTTTAAATAGGCAGAATGGACACATGCTCTTGTTTTATTTCTTATTAATATCACTTAGTTCTGATCTGATTTTAAAGAAGAGAAACTTGTTTAATGACTCTATATGGCACAGCTCAGAAAGGCCCCAAGGTAAACTGCTACGTAGGATGAAACTCAAACCAAAGGAACAGAGAAACAAGGGGCACCTAGTCTGATTTCATTTGTTCGAATGTGGGTCTTGATTCTATCATTAGCCATTCATGTGAAGGAATGCAAGTAAAAACGAAAAACGTCAGCTACCGAAGAACGTACTTCCAGAGCTGCTGAGGCAGAAACTGTAAAAGGAACCCTGCTCTCCATGAGGTCAGTGGTAAATGGATGAGAGGTATCCAGAATAAATTACCACCGGCAAAGGCAAACCAAGAGCGCTCCTCGGAGAGGTGAGCGGGGACCTTTGGATTTTATCCACCAAACATTGTCTTATGGAAAACTGGAGAGAGAGGAAGGGAAAAACCACTGTATGTGACCTAATCCTAAGGATCTCTATGGCCACCCCTGTAGCAATATAAAGTAAAAAGAAGTAACAAGAACCTGCTTTGCTTTGCTAATGGTTCATAAAAATGATGAGTAAGAAGAAGGCACTGAATCTGTCGGACCCAAAAGGTGTATGCTAGAGAGAAAAATCTGTAAGATACTATGAGAGATTAAACTGTTTTTAATTGCATACATTACTTTTATGTGTTTGCACATTTATCATTAAAATTTGATTACTCTTTCCCTCCTCGGGATAAGAAAAGTAAACTGGATGTCCAGTGAGATTTAATTGGGTTGTATTTGTTATCTGGATTGGGTCTACTCGAATCTGTCCTGGGTCCAATGAACTATTCCAAGAGGAGGCTATGGGGACAGAACTATATTAGGAGCTACAAATTCAGTGCAAGGACAGCCTTAGATAACTATAAAGGGATTTACTGCAAAGACCTCCACATCGAATACATGGGGACCAAGGCAAAATGTTAGCAAAGCACTTTCAGTCTCTGCATAGAGGCTTGCTCTAAAACAAATTGCAAGGAGATCTATGAGGCCAAATTCTCTATGAATAATGTACACTGGGTCCTTTAAAAAAAATCACTATAATTTTCTTGTTGAAAAATAATGAAACTTTCAGAATAAATAACTTCTAATTGATCATGGACATTTATAGTTTATCATTTCCTTGTGTTTCCCATTCTTGGTACCATTCTTGAGACGTGGGGAGACCTGGGGAAAGAGGCAAGGAAGACCAAATCTGAAACCCCAAATACCAGCTTGAGGAAGGTGGATGTTTTGCACATCCTTTGGAAAGTCTTGTCTGGGCACCATGATGGCCACAGCTATTGTAGCCAAGGACTACACCACACTGGCACTTTGGCAGCAGGGTACGTTGGCAGTGAAGGAAAACCCTGAGTGAGGCACAATCTGCCTCGTCTGATGCTGTATCGTAATGAGTTGCATGTCCTGATCACGGTTTCAGGTGTGCTGTCGTCTAGGAAACAAAGAGATCTGAGGACTTAGAAAATAATTATCGAATCCTGCTAAGTTGGGGGGGGGGAGGCTAAGCATGTTGCTTAATGTCTTGGATAGTGTTTACATTTCCTAGGAGAGATGTCCACTCTGTGAATTACCCTAGATACCCCAGCATCAGACAGTCAACTTCTAAGTTTGACTTTGAGTCTCTGAAGCCCTAAATAGTACACACATGTTGAAACCGAGACTGCCTGCTGCCCCGTGTCTCATTAGAGGTGCTCCGAGCAGCAGGATTACCCTTGCTGACCATCCTGATGAATACTTGAAAGAGAAGAAAAGAAACTAAGAAACTCTCCCTCAGGAATCTCTTTACCAAAACCTTTGTAGTACTTTTAGAGTCTTCAGGATGGGACTAGAAAACTTTCCCCAGGGACTTACAGATCTTAATTTTATGAAATGTTGCTCAGATGATACAACTTAGATTGAAAGACAACCTCTATCCATTTAGGATTAAAATACACCTATTTAGTTCCGCCATCTTTGTTTCCAGCCACGGTAAAGACAGCGGTGTAGCCGGATGCTTACTGGTGACATTATGACAGTGTGTGCCTCTGTGCCCTTGCACGTGCCCACGTTCACATGTGTGTGACCAGCGAGGCCTCTTCGCTGTTAAAATGATGGGTGGGCTCAAAATTACTATAAATGCCCTTTGAAGGTAACTTTCAGAAGTGACACACTCTTAAAATTGAAGAATTGTTCAGATCTTTGAAAAATTAAAACAGCAAATGAGGTTCAGGATGAGAGTTCAATAGGAATGAGAACGAATTCATGTAGCTACAAAAGATTCAAGAAGGTTACTTCAGATTTCAACGATCCTAGCATTATTAATTTAATTTCCAGTCATTACGGTAATACCAAGCATTTAGAATGCAGTTAGTGTTTATGTAGATGGAATCACTCCTTCTCAAAAATTACAATTTGAAATTAATATGCTATTAAAAATGTCACTAGAAAGTGCTTTTATTATTCTGCCTGTAGAGTAACTGTTCCCTGTTTCTTTTTATACGTGAGATTTCAAGATTTATTTTTTGATCATCCTCAGATTTTGAAAACTGTAATGTTTCTGTTTAAGAATTCTCCTTATACTGCATTAGTGCCATGTTCTTTGACAGCATAAAAAATATGCAAATATAGCCTTTTTAATGGTGATTTTCATTTTGTTACTGTCATTTAACTAAAAAACAACTGATGATGTTTCAACTTATCACTTACAACAGTGAAGTTACTGAATTGATATTTATGTTCGGAGCAGATGACACAGAAACAAATATGTGTGAAATACCATCTGTACCGTGTTGGTTTCTTCCTTAAAGGCACAATGGAGTTGTTAAAGTCTAGCTGTAGAGGGAAAGTCAGACTCGGGGGCAGAGATGGCTCATTCCTGTCCAAGAAAACTGGGCAAGGAGGGTGGCTGGATTTGGAGACGGGCTGTGGGGAAGAGGGGCAGAAGGAGACCGTGAGAGTGTGAAGCCTGCACCTTCACAGGCATCTCCGCACTCTGGCAACAAGAGTGCTCTCCCTGCTTCTGGCCCTCCGCCTCCCAGACTGCCCACTTGGCTCCATGCCTCACTGCCTACCTCTCCTCAGTATTTCACAGCATCTCCATCTGTTGCTGGTTGCCAACCTGCTGCTTAGGAAACCCCAGAATACTCTGCGCGGATTACGTGGGAGTGGCCCTTCCACGGCTATGGGACCCCAGAGAAGCAGGCAGCTGGGTGGGAGGAGAGCGGGATGGGAGCGCGTGGCTGGAGCGGCGTGTCCTGCAGAGCCAGACGGACACTCCGAGGTGGAGCTGCAGGCTTACCTCGGGAGTTGCCGGGAGATGTCGTGTACGAAGTGTCTGTTACTCCAAGATGATTAGAAAATGAAGACAACTGCTCTCGATGGGCCAGTGGGTAGACCAGCAGACTGAGGGGGACTTGACCGAGGGAAGCGAAGTGCCTGAATTCCCTAACGCTGGCAGAGCCACACGTCCTCTTCCTCTTCCTGGGGAGACAAACCAGGCCTCTTGGAAATCTCTCGACCTTCTCCTGCGCACACGTTTTGTCCCCGGTTCATCTCCAGCTTGTCCCGTCAGCAGGCAGAACTAATTGTTAAGAGTTCACATTAAGAGTTCACATTTGACATCATTGCCATAAGCCCATGTACCCTTCAGAGTCACTCTGTACAAGTCCCCACCCTGCTCTGGGCTCCCCCTTTCTGTGCCCTGGGAGGCTCACCATTCTGGACTGTATCTTTAGGCTCCCTTGCCTTTTGGCTTCTGGATGGATTCCGCTTAGAAATACAATAACAGCAGCAGGTAAGGGGAAGGGAGAAAAATGAGGTCTGGGTATTATTCCCTTTTTTCCCTGTCACAGCAGGTCAGCTGTGTCCTGCTATGAAAATCCCTAACCAGCAGCCACCCTCTACAGCTACAGATTCCCCTCCTCACCCCTTAAAGTCTTGGGGTGATAAATCTGCACCATCCCCTGTTCTTTCCATCTATTAAACTCTTTTCAGCCGCCTGACTTGGGTGGGCTGTCTTTTCCCTCCGGGGACCCTGAATGATGCATATGCATAGAACCCTCTCAACAACCCCAGGAGTGAGCATCCTTTTACAGGAGAGGAAACCATGACCTCAGTTGGCTCAGAACTTGCTCCAGTCCATGTATCTAGCAAACACAATGACCAAAATGCAAACCCATTTTCTAACTCTGAACCTATGACCGATATTACCAAGATGATCAAGGTTGATCAGGACTAATAATAGTTTATTATTAAATAAAGTGATATTTATTTGCATTAAGACATCTCTTGTCCTTCTCATTGCAAAACCCCAATCTCTTGCTTAGACTTACTGCGATTCTGTGACATTAGGGAAAATGTACTTATTTATGTAACAAAGACTGGGATGCCTGGGTGGCTCAGCTGGTTAAGCATCTGCCTTTGGCTCGGGTCCCAGGACCCTGGGATCAAGTCCCATACCAGGCTCCTTGCTCAGCAGGCGGCCTGCTTCTCCCTCTGCCTGCCACTCCCCCTGCTTGTGCTCCCTTTTTGACAAATAAAAAAAAAATAAAATCTTTACCAAGAAACTTTTTAATATATAACAGAAGACTTATTTATATAACAAAATTTATTGATTTGTACAACAGAAAACAGTTCAAATTATCATAAAAAAGGAAAATTAATCTAAGGTTATGGTGGGAAGCATCAAATTGTCTCCATGACTCCCCACTTCCCGGTATGTATGTCCTTGTCCGATCCCTTCCCCTTGAGTGTTGACTAGATTTATTAATTTCTAATGAGTAGACTATGGCAGAAGGGATGGGATACTGCTTCCACTATTGAGTTATTTTTAAAATGCCTTCTACTTGGCTCCCGGGATCACTCTCTCTGGGAGAAACCAGGTACCCTGTGAAGAGACCCACGTAGCAAGGCCCTACGGCCTTCTAATGGCCACAACAGTGAGCTCAGAGATGGATCCTGCCCTAGTTAACCCTTTGGATGACTGCAATCCCGGCCAATGTTTGATGGCAGCCTTGTGAGAGATTCTGAGCCTGAATCTCCCAGCCAAGCAGCCCCAAGATTCTTGACCCACAGAAATTACGAATTAATAAATGTTTGTTGTTTTTAGCACCCAGTTTAACCAACATTTGTTTATTCTCAGCCACCAAGTTTTGGGATAACATATCAGACAACAACAGATAATTTAGATTTTGATTCCAAGAGTGGTTCCAGGGGACCAGAATCCTAAGGATAAGTTCTCTGAACTGGCTCTGCACTCCAGGAGTCCCTCAGGACAGCTGCAGTGTCGACATGACGCAGCAGGCTCTACCTCCCCTAGATCTTCCCCTTCAGCTTTCCAGAATCTTGGCCCAGTGCATCTGCTTCATTCACAGCCTTATAGAGACTCTGCCTCCCCAGATCTTTCCATTGTGTAAGGTCGAATACCATAAACTTCACTAATGCAAGAAAAGGTTCCACTAAATGCCTAAGCAGGTCGGGATCCAGAGGAGTCAGCAACGGGAGCTTGTGAAACGTTCTTCTCTACCCCTCCTGAACTCAATGTGGCCCACCGGTGTCTACCCTGAACTCAATGTGGCCCACCGGTGTCTACCCTGAACTCAATGTGGCCCACCGGTGTCTACCCTGAACTCAATGTGGCCCACCGGTGTCTACCCTGAACTCAATGTGGCCCACCGGTGTCTACCCTGAACTCAATGTGGCCCACCGGTGTCTACCCTGTACTCAATGTGGCCCACCGGTGTCTCTCTTCAGGTTCTCCAGCCCCAAAGTCCATATTTGTGAGCGGAATTCCAATTGACCCAGCTAGGGTCAGCTGGGTCAACCTCCCCTTGACCGATAAACTGGAGGTTGGCAGTATAATACGATTAGGAAAAAAAAAAAAAAAAAGGAGAAAGACATAGTTTCCAAAAGAGAAGAGCAAGGCCAAGAGCCCTCCCGATCACAGCTTCCCAAAAGGTCTCCCTGCCTGCTCTGATGTATCCCACCCCCGGCCCCTAACCTACCCCTACCCCTCATCACACCTTCCTAGGAGCTCATCTCAATGTGGTCTAAAATTACCGCCTGAAATCCAGCTAACTCACCAGTATGGTCCAGCACCTACATCTAATGTGCACAGGACAATTTCAAACCCCATCAAGTGACATTCATATGCAACCCATGACAGTTCCCACTTGGTCTTTTGATATAATTACTCAGGGACTTCAAATCTGAGTTAAGCTCTAAATGTGTTACACAGTCATCTCACTCTTGTTTAGTAATACACCGCACGTTGGTCATGGCACCACAGGGGGCAAGGCTACCTGGCCATGCTTTAGATTTTTTTTTTTAATTGGATTCCCACCCTTTCACTATCAATAATGTTTGCTCACCCAATGGTGACTGCTGGATAAGACAGAAGCTATGACGCCCTCATAACATTCTTTGCCAAGTAAGGGCAAGCACAGTAGTAAGGAGAGGGACTTAGACATACATCTGCAGGTGCTGAACGGCTTTCTTAACACAAGTTGTTGGGTGCACAAACAACACTGTGCATTTGCTTGAGTACATACAATGTGTTCATGGCATTGAGCTGAAAGAGTGTTCACGACGTGGTATTGTCTTTACATTTTCTAAATACCGCATGACTATTTTACATTGTAAAAATGAGCTCTGGAAACTAGAACCGGATCTCAATATTTTGTGTGCATGAGAATATCATCTGAAGAAGTTGTTTGGATGAAAGTCCTGAGCTCCAGAACTGTAAATTCAGAGTTCATTGATCCAGGATGGACCTGGAACTTTAAATATTTAATAAGCCCCCCCCCCCCCAGGTAATTCTGAAACAGGACATCCGCCCGCCCACACCTTGAAATAAAAACTGAAGTAAACCCAGCATTTAAACCAGTCATTTCTCCACTGAATGTACACCAAAAAACAACAAAACAAAACACCCTCCTACTATCTTGAGAACCCAGTCCTATCTCCAGGCCATGCCACAGCCCACAGGCATTCATTCTATCTGACCTGGAGGCTCACCCTGACTGAAAAGGGGGGTCAGCCATTGGGTCACACAAGCAAAGAAAACCCCAGGAAGGAGAAGAGGTCAGAATGAGCGTGAGCACCCTTTAGCCTGGGTTTCTCAGCAACTTGATCCTAAAGTCTGTGCAGCTCAGTGGCAGCTGAGAAAAAGTGTTCTAAATGCTAGTGAAATGAGAAAGGAAGACTGTTCTGTTTTAAGAAACAGTTTCTGTTGAGAATGTTTAGGAAATCAGCTCCTCGTAATAGCTTCCTTTTATGGGTATCAACTCGGGAGATTTGGTAGCTTTCAGAATGATGTTATCAAACAACTTCCCTTAAAACCCACAGCCCTGTTGCCTTTGCTGTGTGTCAGGCACAATTTAACCTTCATTATGTTCTCAGCAGAGGTGTTTATGTGAGACTCTGTGATCTCCATGCGTTGCTTCCTCTCTTTGTTCTTCTATAGTCGCAGATACCAGGTGCTCTCTGGAAAGCCTGTGTTTAGTACCACTAGCCTACCTGTTTAATCCAAGCGCACCCTGAGGGTGACGGCTTTCAACGGCCGTGTAGGGTTTGAGGATGACAAAGTGGCCAAAAAGGCTAAAATGGAACTGATTATATTGCATGACAGATGGGGTTCAAGTGACCCGGCTTTCTGGCCAAGCAGAACAGGGAAGTCAGGGATTCGGGTGGGAGGTGAGAGAGGAGACAGAGATGTGGCCAGGAGCAGGGTCGGAGGCCGAGGCTCCGCACTGCGCCAACAGGCCGCTGGAGGAAGCACGTTCTCGTTCCGCTAGAGACAAGCAAGGAGCAGGAAATCACAGTCAGAAAGTCAAGGTCCATTACTGGAACCGCAAGGCGGAGAACAACAGCCGTCACACTGGTCAGCGGCGAGAGGCGGCGAGTCAAGACAGAGCAATCCTGGTGGTCTTCCTGCTGAACGTGGCGACGCGTCCTCACCAGGTCCCCGCGTTACTGCCTCCCTCCAGAGCCCTGAAAACAGCAGAAGCGCGTGTTCTCCCGAGGCTCCGGAGAGCAGGGGCTCAGCTGCCGCCGCGGTCCCTGCTGCGGCTGGAGACACGCCCGCGGGGCTCGTGCGATGGCCCCGCGCTGCCCTCCCCCGCTCCGGTCCCGGTCAGCAGTTAGACGCCGGCGCCTCCAACACCGGACGCGCGTCTCGTGCCTTCGAAATGCGAACCTCCCGAGGGGAGGTCCTCGGGGGCCACGGAAGGTCTCCTGACCATGGTCTCAGGCCGGACGTCCCAGGACGACGCGGGGCAGGCCCGCGGGGGCGTCGCGCCGGGACAGAAACATTCACCGCGTTTCCGGAACGTGGTTTTTCCCGACGGAGCACCAGGCCCTGCTGCGTTCGTGTCTTGGATTGTTGCAGCAACTCATGAGCCCGACCCGGCTCCGTCAGGGCAGAGGGACGAGCAGACAAGGGAAGGACACAGAACCGTCCGAGGCGGCACCGGCGACTCCTGCGGAGGGCTGACTCCGGCTGTCTCGGCCCCGGCCCCGGCCCCCCGCTCTGGCGGGTGGAAGGGAAGTGGGAGCGCGGGGAGACCCGCAACAAAGTAGCAGCAGCGGTTGCACCGCAGCTCGCCCAGGGCGCTATAGCGACGCAGAAGCACCTGCCGTCGCCGTTCGCCCCGCCCCCGCCGCACGCCCCGCCCCCGCCCCGCGACGCACCCCTCGCGAGAACACGAGGAGGAGTTCACGTGCGTTGTGCGGGGTAGAAAAGCCCCAACCGGCCCGCACGGCCCCCCGCTCCGGCGCACGCAGGCTCGCCGCCACCCCGAAGCCCGACCGCGGCCGGAAACCCTGAGGACCCCGCTGTGCCCCGCGCGCACCCCCAGCGGCCCCGCAGTGAGCGAGGCCCTCCTGGACGCGCAGCCGGTGAGGGCTCCGCACCCGCTCGGCCCCGCGGGGGACCCGGCACCCCCGAGGTCAGGTCACCGCGCAGGTCCTGCAAGTCCGCGGTCCTCCGGGAGCTCCCGTGGGGTCCAGAAGGCGTCGGAGGTGACCCGGGCCTGCGAGCGGCCAGGACGGAGACGGGGCACCGCGCCCCAAGGTCCCGCACTTGGGAAGACGTGTCCTCGCGCTCGGGGCCTGCAGGAACCATGGGGGACCTTGTTTGCGTCAGAGGGACACAGCGGGTGCGTCCGAGTCACGCAGTTACAGGCCCTCGTCGGTGGCACCGCTGCTCCGGCGTGTCCGGGTGCGCTGCCTCGGGGAAGCAAAGGGAAAAAACTAAATATATGGACACAGAGACACAGACGTACAGAAGTTCCCGGAGACCGCAGAGGCTCGCGGGACGGGTGTGAGGCCTGTAGAGGCCGCGCTGCCCAGGACGGCGGCCACCGCGCGTGGGGCCCGGGGACCCGCGCGTGGCCAGCTCCGTGCGCAGGGCCCGCTCGGTCTCAAAAATGCAGCCCGGAACAGAAACCAGCTCCGCGGTGTGCACATAGGCCTAGATAAGCCGCAGTACTGAAAGTCATCTCACCTGTTGCTTTTTACCTTTTTAAACACGGTCACCAGGACATGGTGGGTTCCCGGGTCGTTCCCGTGCTCCGCAGCGGTGGCTCTGCACCGCTCAGATCCTGCTCACCTGTAGGTAGTGACCGTGTGTTAAGTAATAAACACAAACAATGAAATGGCAGTTGTCAAATCGGCTCCACCTCAGTTCGGACCAAATTTCCAATGACCCTTCACCGCTGTCCAGCTCCCTGAAGGGGTGGAGGAGCAAGTCCCGATGGCAGTGCGAGGGCCACGGAGCCGGCGGGTGCGCGGCTGCAGAAGAAAGCTGGAAAACGCGTTGCCGAAGCGGACACCGATCACCTGAGCCTCGGGAGTGGCGAGATGCACCCAGAAGCATCTGGTGGGAGACCCGCTCTTGAACCGCAGTCCCGCCTGTGATCCAGGCATGGAAGAGGAACAGAAGAATCTCCAAATTCCGTCTTGTGGTTTTGCAGTGCTTGCAAGAGACGGAGAAGGAGAAAAGGTGCATGTCTGGGTGGGAAGAGTTTGCAAAATACACAAGCAGCCCTGGAGACAGCTGAAACACCTTGTTGCAAGACCAAGAAAATGTGGGAACCAATCCCAGCAGACAATGCTGGAACAACAGCTACTTGGGCAAGCTGGTAACATCAAAGGGCCAAACAAACATTCCTAAAATGTAACCCTTGCTACTCTCGGAGAAAAGGAATGTAGAGCAGGTCAGAGGCAAAGTAAAAACAAATGGCCCATGAAGAGAGCAGTTAAAGAGAACTGCGCAAGAAACTCCAAAGCGGAGATGCAAACCCTGTAGGTACAACAGCTAGAAGAGGTGAAGGTCACTCGGGGATGAAAAAGCAATGAAGGAGAATCAGTGAATTATTTGGCTCAGTTTGTAATGAAGAAAACTTTAGAAAGAGTCTCACTTTCGTCTTGCTTTTGGTTTAAGAAAAAAAAAAAAAAAAAGCCCCAAATGGAGTCATTCCCACCCCCTCCCCATGAAAGCTTTCAGAGACTTCATTACAATTTCAACCTGTCCCAGGAATGTGACTTTCTCACAGTCAGTCGGAAATTTCCTGCTCAGCACTAGTGAAATCATCTGCATGATAAAATCCCCGCAGGTCCCCTGGCCCCAAAAAGATAATGTCCTGGCCTAGAACAATTCTTTCTTTTCTTTTGCTAATAACTTCTTGCCCCACCTGCTTTCCAGTAAAAACTCGCGTTTGGTACAGCTCCTCGGAGTCTCTCTCTACTGGCCACATGGGATGCGTCATGCGGATTCCTGAATCGCTTAATAAACCAATTAGATCTTCAGCTTTACTCAGTTGAATTTTGTTTTTTAACACTTTGAAGCAGACAAGTCAGAGGTATTAGAACAAACAGTGGGGAATAGAATTTTCCTAGACTTAAGTTAAAAACCAAATGTAAATAAATCACCAGGACCAGACCCAATCCACCCAAGACTTTGAAAGGAACTCAAGGGTGAAATAAGCAACTGTTGGCCAAAGCGCACAGCCTGTTGTTACTAACCACCCCTAGAGGAGAAGCATGGCAGCTTGCCAGCAGGATTCTCAGTCACAGCAGGGGCTCTGAGGGAGATCCTGGAAATAAGCCTCTCAGTTTGATTTCTATATTTGATAAGGTGATAGCTTCTACATAAACTTGAAAAAGCAATAACTAGAGGAGCTACGGTCTATAGGAGTTGGCTAGTCATCTAGGAGGAATGTGTTTCAGGTGTGTTGTGAACCTTAACCAGATACGAAGACATTCTCAAAATTTGGTTAAGTTTATTTTTAAAGACCGCTTATCTGTTGGAAATCAGACTAGGTATTTATGAATAAAATTATATAATATTTGGGATTTGCTTTAAAATACCCCAAAAAAGGGTGCCTGGGTGGCTCATTCAGTTAAACGTCTGCCTTTGGCTCAGGTCATGATCCCAGAGTCCTGGAATCCAGCCCCCTTGAGCTCCCTGCTCACTGCAGAGTCTGCTTCTCTCTCTGCCTCTACCCCTCTCCCCTGCTCGAGATCTCTCCCATGCGCTCATGCTCTCTTTCTCTCTCAAATAAATAAATAAGATCTTTTTAAAAATACCCCAAAAAGAAAAGTTAGGAAAAAGAACAGATGTATCAAGAAAGAAAGCAGACTGTCGAAAGATGTACCCGCAGTGGTTGATTACCCTTTTCTTTCTCCTTTTGTGTGTTTGAAAATCTCCATTAATAAAGCTAAAAATTAGTCAAGGAGAGAACAGGGAACATAGGAATATATAAGTATGAATCCAAAGACAAACCAATGAATCCTGTTCGTTTAAACTTTTGAATACACTTTGACAAAGTTCCATACCAACATTTTATATGCATGTGAGCACACACTTAACGCATACACACACACACACACAAAGTGGGTTTGGGTTTTTTTCAGTTGTAATGGGAGTTTTTCACACAGAGAGGGAATCGTCCTACAGACAAGGGGAAAGGAGAAAGCTTAATGGGAATTTCTCTGGATGATGAAGTGTTAACAGTGGTATCCCTAATGAATTGGTTTTATATAGAATCCTAAAACAGAAGAAGAAAAAAAAAAAAAAAAGGACCAAACGAAGAAATCAAGTTTGTAAGTGATATGAAATTGATCTCTGCAGTGAGCTATCCAAACTTATAGGGAGAAATAAATAAATAAATGAATAAACACATAAACGCAAACAAAAACCTTCCAAGTCTGCCTAGATAGAAAAATAGTAGATGATCTTTAATGTGTACCGATATTAAAGATAAACTTTAGAAAATAGTAATATAGAATATATGCATATAAGATAGGAGATCTTACCAATTACTAAAATACTAGAAAATTGTTTTCCTAGTCTTCCTAAAATCAGCTTATTTTGTTCCTGTGACTCTAGAGAAACACAATGTTGAAGACTCCTGGAAATGTTTCAGAAATAAAACATTTTCAAGCCTAAACATGTCTAAGGCAACCAAGAGTCTGCCTTTTCTGGTCACCACATGTCAATGACAATATGACCAAACTCAATGAAA
Organism: Mustela nivalis; assembly: GCF_964662115.1. Taxonomy (NCBI): domain Eukaryota; kingdom Metazoa; phylum Chordata; class Mammalia; order Carnivora; family Mustelidae; genus Mustela; species Mustela nivalis. The sequence continues at coordinate 109,657,923 of NC_139030.1, forward strand.
TTTAGAGAACAGCATCAAGAATCAGTAAGGGAATTGAGTCGACTGTCTCCTAATAGATTTAAAGAGTTAAAACATCTTGGCTTCGAATCACAAGCCCTGAGTGATATTGTATGATCAATGCATATTGAATACAAAGCATATAAGTAGACTGACGAGGACTTCATCCACTGATGGACAGAACAAAGGGCTGCTCCTTGAGGCATTAACGCTTTCGCTCTTAAATAAAATTTGTAAGATGCAAACTTCAAAAATACACTACCCCCAAGAATGGATTGAAACAAAAAACATTAACGGGATTGAAGTTAACTTTAAATTTATGTCCAATTTATTGAGCAGTAGTGATGGATATTTAGGGGAAAAAAAATCTATATTTTTTTCAAAAAAAGAAGAAACTGAGAAGGAAAAAAAAAAAGTACCACAATGTCTTTTTGTCCTCCTCTCGGCGTTGGACTATAGTAGACTACGTGGACAACAATACAAGTTTTATTGGATTGACTTCACCTTTGATGTATCGCTGTCACTTTTTCTTTTATTATAATCAAAAATTAATTGTAATGATACAAACATTTTAGTTATACAATTTTGTAAAGTATAACTATACTAATTACAAAGGGGCCCACTAAAAGCCCCAAATACTTATATTACAATTTGTCATTACACTATTTTTACACAGTTTAATTCACCAATGATTAGAATACTAGTATTAGTAAATTATTTTTAGTTTTTCCTTAAAAGCTATTTTTATATATTTATATTTTAGTTTTTATTTTATAAACACTCATTAGCTAAATAGCTTACTCTTCCTAAAAGGCAAATAATATTCTTATAAGAAATTATTTTTTCAATGTGTTACTCATGTCATGTCTTTTAAATCTCAAGATGCTGATTGTAAATGGTTAACTCATTTTATTAAATACCCAGGAATGTTTTTGTTTTTGTTTTTGTTTTTTTCTGGACAGGGAAGCTCATGTAAAATAGAGATAAAATGACAGTAGGAATGCTGTCCGTCAAGATATTCGCTTATTTGATCTTTCCCCAAAACTATTGCAATGCTTTTCAATCTTGTCATAATCTGTAGGAAAAAATCAACTAACCATTACATTCCACAAGTAAACATTTTCGTGCTGCTTACCTAAAAATGTAGCATCATTTCTTCACCTCTCAGTTCTGCCTGTTCATAGGTTTATCATGTTCTAGATACCTAACACTTTTACTTGTTAATTTATACATTGTGAAGCCACAAGTGAGGTTAGAGTGAAATTTCCTGTTCATCTCCTGCGGAGGATGGTGGTGACAGTTTCATGGCTGCCTCACACGAGGCGAGCCATGTCTGATGCCCAGGGCAACCTCACACTCGTCTGCCTTGTCACACTGGCCTCCGACCCAACTTCCACTCAATCTTCACATTACCTGGTAGATTAGGTAAATAACACAAAAATAAAACCCTCGCCATCATGACCAATATTAACCCTTGCCTTATAACCTTTGCCTGCTTGGGGGTCTAAGGAGAAAAATCATTCAGTTGCAACAGCTAATTAGCTAAAATATTAATAATGGTGATCTTTGGTTAGTGGTTTTATTGGTAACATTAATTTCCTTTATATTTTTTAAAAATGTTCTGATTGTCTTTGATATAGATTAATTGATTTATAATCAGGAACAGCATTAAGAGTATTTTAAAATAGGTTTCGCGGTTTTCCACTTATATGTTTATACAATGGGAAGGAATATTTAGAGTCAACGATAGCTCACTGGCAAACGAGTTTTCAGAACTGCAGTCTTACATAACGACGTCTCATTTTCTCTAAAATAGCAAATGCACTTGATTTCCATCCCTGTAGAAGTTGTGAATCAAAGTCTTTTGTAAGAAAAACAAACTAAAGTGATCTATGGGGCTCCATTTTAATGTTTGATGAAAGCACATCGTCACTGTCAACCACCACAAATAATGTCTGTGAGAGACAGACAGACAGACGGACAGACAGGCTCCCCCAGGACAGCCTACAGAGGGCGCCGGTCTGCTGCTGTCCCGGGACCTCCGCGGTGGGCTGGATCCTGAGGGGGAATTCGAAATTTTGGAGTCAAAGGGCACTCATGACTCAAAACAGGACTTGGAGAATTCTCAGGGTCCACATACAAATACCTCTCTTTCTTTCCTTTCTTCTTTCTCTCTTAGCCAGGGAAACTAAGTGGGAATTTCACTTTACCTCATTCACTTAAGGAATCTCAATCAGTTGTTCCCCAAATAGCAAAGTACAGACTCAGCAAACGATCCAAGAATTATATCACACATTGTTTATGGCTGAGCGAGCTTACAGAGTGCGGTATATGCTGAGCACACAGCTACTTGTCATAAAGCCATCAATCAAATTCAGTTGATAATAGAAATCCCTAAATAAATGAATTATAGAAATCAATGAGTCTGCTATTCTTTCAGAGTTTAAAATCATTGCAAAATTTACCATGGATTTAGAAGGCAATTAAGTAGTGCGGCATCAATATTCTCTTACTCACTTCACAGGTCTCTCAGGCCTAACTGCTCTGTTTATCAAAGACTCAAAGAGACTGGACAGACCCCACCGGGGTTCTCCCAGAAATAACGGGAAGAAAGGCAGGAGTCCAGTTGTTACCCGTTTTGCGAGCTCCTAATCACAAAATAAGTGGGGGTTCTTGGGTCTCCTCCAACCACAACGGCCAGCTTCGGCCCGGATGTCATTTCCTCTCAGTTAAGGGGCCCCAGGGAGCAGAAAGGAAACTGCACAGTCACGTCAGCATAAGTTTAACTTCACTCCCTTCTGCCCACAGGTTACTGAGAGCACCTGACTTGGTGAGTCACGTCTCTCCTCTTTGTCCCATTACAAAGCATTATCAATGCCTAAAAGTCCCAGATATCAGCAAAGGAGAGAAAGGAAAGACACAGATAATTAAAGACTCAATCATACGCACCCAGGGGAGTTGGTTCAGCCCGTCTGCAGGTTTGAAGCCAAGACTGGCGAATGCAGCCCAGGGCTGGGTGAAAGGGGCGCGTCTACACAGACAGAACGGTTACGCTTCCTTCTTCCATTCTTCACAATACTGTCAGGGCGGCTCGCCCGCTCAGCCACCAGGGCGGCGGCTGTAAAGACTGTCTACTACGCGCCTGGTACCACGTTAGGCACCGAAAACACCAACAGGGACAAGTGATGGGTCCCGTCCCAGAGAAGCACCAGGATGCTGCGGAAGAAAGTCATCAAAAGCAATCATTGTCATGTAAGGGTGAAATGCGTGATATTGTACCACATACGAGCAGAAGAGAGTTATTAACTATTTCCAGGGACAGATACGGGGCCAGAGAGGGCTCACAGGAGGTGACCATGTGAGTGTTAGTGGCGGAGATGTCTTTGAAGAATAAATGAGATCTAGCCAACAAACAAGGAATGGAGGTGAATTCACGTTAAGGTCATAATGTGTGCGAAGGTACCAGGGGTGGGAGAGGGAACGATCTATCTGGGGACGATGAATAATTCGGCATGGCTGGGATGAGACGTCAGCCACAGTAAGAGCCTCTGTCCTTTACGCGCACATCCGTCCATCCTTCTCTGATCGGCTTCTATAGACTGAGAGGAGTCCGTCTGGGCTGTACGGTTGTCCATTTTAGTCCCTGCTGAGGCTCTGATGATCACTCCATCCGCCCGTGCTGCACTCGCTCCTGGTCATTACCAGCCACGCCGCATGGCTGAACTTCGGCTGCGCTCCGTGTAACCTCCGCTCACCGTGCTGGCAAACGGACACTGGGAGAGCCGATGTCCTTTCATGGAAATGTAATTACTAACAGGGTTTTGTTGCTAAAAATACAAATTAAGTTCTTTCCTCCCTCGCTTATCCCTATCCATCCTCCTCCCCGCCGACCTCTAGTCAAAGATGCATTCTTAGTACGCACCCAAACTTCAGTTTTGTCTTTTTGAATACCCTTTGATTATAGGGATTGTGTTGTAGTTATAACCGTTCCTACGTAGCCGGCAGAGGGGCTTGTCCATTAATAATCAATGAACAGAGCAATCAATCAATCAGCTCGTCTAATCGTTGAAGGCAAGTGTGGCATATACGATGCTGTACAGAGCCGGCCAACTGAAACAAAGGGAAACACGGTCCATTGTCTGCAATTGTAATGATCTAAGAAAATAAGATATATGAGAGAACATAAACATTTGTCTTTGCATAAATCCTACCTAAAAATAAAACAATGCCAGGTAAATCAGTCATGATGTCTTGCCTACAAGAAATGGAAAGTTTGGGATGTCTAGGTAGCTCAGTCAACTAAGCGTCTCTTTTTTTTTTAAGATTTTATTTATTTATTTGACAGAGATAGAGAGATCACAAGTAGGAAGCGAGGCGGGCAGAGAGAGAAGTGGGGGGAGCAGGCTCCCTGCTGAGCAGAGAGCCCGATGCAAGACTCGATCTCAGGAGCCTAAGATCATGACCTGAGCTGAAGGCAGAGGCTTAACCCACTGCGCCACCCAGGCAAACCCCTGATTCTTGATTTCTGCTCAGGTCATGATCGCAGGGTTGTGGGATGGAGCCCCCATCAGGCTCCGTGCTCAGCGTGGAGTCTGCTTGTCCCTCTCCCTCTACTCCTGCCCCCACTTACTCGCTCTCTTTCTCTCTCTCAAATAAATGAATAAAATCTTTAAAAAAAAAATGGAAACTTTACTGCCTAAACAACAAGGAAAATGCATTATCTCACATAAGAAGAGTCCCAAAGGTGCAGGGTGAATTAATTCAGTGGTTCAACAACAACACTTTCCTATCTGCTACCTTCATGCTTGTATTCCTATTGGCCTCCTTCAGGGTTTTAATCTGGTGGTGGCTTCAAACATCACATGATCACATGACATCCAGATGCCAGACTGAGAAGTTAGGGCATATCTTTCTCTTGTATTTTCCTCCTATCTCTTTGGCCAGAATTACATCCCAGGCCCTAAGCCAAAGGCGGTCAAAGGGACAGGAATTACTGTGACTGACTCAGGGCAGACTAATCACGAACTACCTTGCCGAGAGGGTTGGTGGGGGACAGCAGTGTCCTGCAGGAAATGAAAGAACGCAGGGTTCTGAAGCAAGAAATTAGGGTGGGGAGATACAAGAAGGCTTTGTTGATAAATAAACAGCCGGTTCTGTCTGCACTAGTCCATGATCTATTTAACTTTATTTTGTTGTGCTCATTCAACTTCCAAATGTTCGAATAAACAACAGGTCAAGTGCGTTTTCCATAAAAAAAGGCACAACTGAATTTACTTTTAAGAAAGGAGAAACAAGTAAATAACATTTCAACAACAAAAAAATAAGCAAATGAAAGAAAAGTAAAATAAGAAGTTCATAAAAAATGTTTCAGTATCCTACTCGCTCTGCTTGGGAAAATATGTTCGATTCTTGTGGACTGTCTTTCCAAAATAAATATTAGGTTTTTAGTGCTATGTCCAATGCAGTAAGTCAAAGTTCCTCCCTGTATTTTTCCTGTTGATGGTAAAGACTGAAAAGTGATCTTACTTAATGTAAGAGACAATAGGCTAAAATAAAAAAAAAACAAAGACTGAACTTACCAGCTACAGCTCTTATAATTACATTTGCTATGTCTGCAATCTTTCACCCAGAAATATGCAGGTTTTCACCAAGTCTTTGAGGATAATGCTCATTAATTTGTTAATTTATTCAAGAGTTATTTTGGTGGACAGAATAATTTAGCTCTAACCACAAGTCAATACAGTTTTTAGGAACCTTCCTGAAATTCTGTGCCCGTCACACATTGAGGGTCAATACCGTGCTGCAATATTTAAAAGTTTATTAACATAAAGAACTCCAAGCTATACATTTTTAAAGGAATCTCGAACTAAATTGAAGGTTACACCCATTAAGCATAATTTTAAGAGGTGAATGTTGGGCCTAAGAATCCCCACTGGTTGCCTAGCAACCCGGGTACGGCACTCACAGTCAGTTCATCCCCAACATTAATGTAAAATCAGCGATGACTACGCATCCCCTTCAAGTCTGTTTACTAGGAAATGCACTTTTTCGGCTGTTCATGATTCTGTATCTACCAGCCTGGGGGATGGATTTCAAGGCCTGTCTTGGTCGGTGGCCGTCACCCGCTCTCCACCAGCGGTCGAAGGACAGACGCCCGACTATGAAAGCAGCGATGCGCACCCGGGCCATCAGGGGTGCAGTGAAATCACCATCCGATGAACACCTCAAACCATTTTTCTTTAAGCCACGTGGGAAGTACCCCTGCTTCCAGACATCCAAATTCCCGAAAATAAGAGGAGAGCAGGTTATGAGAGCCTTGGGCGCTCTCAAGGCTTTGCCATCCTTAAGAACGCCCGAGGTCGGCCCACGGTCCAGACATGTCTTCTCTCCTCCCAACCCGTTTTCTCCCCGCTCCGGTCACACGGCAACAAATCACCTTCCTTCTTCTGCCTACAGTCCTGTGCGGGGCGGGCCCTGACCGCAGTCCCTGGGGCCAGCGGGCCCTGGCCCAGCTCTGCCGGCTCGGTGGGGCGGCCGGGCTCCCTCGGGGCTCCCCGAGCGGGCCAGCCGCTGTGCTAATGGCATTCATTAGCCTGGGTTTTGACAGACAGTTAAAGCCGGACTCCATCGCTGCCTGGTCATAATGCCTTTTCGGGAGGCGCAGCTAATTCAGAGAAGATGATAACAGGGTTTGCAATCAGGGAACATTAGAGTGTCGCAGCGGAGCGGCCCAGTGGGCAAGGCAGGCGAGGCTGCCAGCAACCCTGATTTGATTTCTGGCACTTCCCGGCGGGCTTGGCAAAAAGCGGACGGAATGAGATGCGCTGAAATACCAGGCACTAGGACCGGTCTTTGAGGTAATTCTCCTCTGGGGTAGCGAGGGACACAATGAGAGAGCTTTCAGGAACAGGCGGTGGGCCCCCGTGGGGCCCGGTTTCCATTACGGCAAGACGCTCCCATGAGCGACCCTCTCCCCACTCAGGAGAGCGGGGTATGAAAAAGGTTGTCAAGAGGGAGTGGAACCTGGAAAGGGTCTGGGAAAGGAAATAAAGCTGAAGACAGACAGAAGCAAGAGAGAGAGAGATTGCCGGAGCCCGGCAAGGAGCCGGGAGTAAGTACGGGGGTTCAGAATCCGTGTTAGCAGCCGTGATAACTTACGAGGCTTCCCTCACTTAGTCTTTACATTCAACATGCTCGGGGGAGAAGGGGGGGGACAAGGCAAGGGACACGTCAGGCCCCAGAAGCCCCAAGAGTAGTAAAATCCCTTAAGACGTTTTCTGGTGGAAAACAGATAAGCCTTTGGCATTTCCCCTTCGGGGCTCTTGGCTCTGTCAGGTTGAGGACCTGAGTGGAATGATTAAGAGAGCACTTTCTGGAAGTCCAAGCCTCTAAGCTCTGCATATAATCAGGCTCACCAGGCGATTCTTTATGGAGGAGCAGGCCCAAGGCTAACGTTGAACCAGAAATGAATCATTTCTCATTCTGCAGTGACTACCACTTCTTCTGCATCAAATCAGAGGTAGCTGGCAAACCAACGGGGGAGCACGCAGGTTACGAACCGGAGAGTGACTCCGTGGGCCCAGACGTGAGCCGTAGCATTTTTTAATCTTTCCAAGAAAAAACAACCCCAGCGGCACGTAAATACCACACCAGGATTGACAACGGAGAGCATGGACAGACGGTGTCCTCTTTGCCCTGCTTAGTTTAAGGAGTGGAAACCAGGATACAATGTTTGACCCCAAACACACACACACACACACACACACACACACACACACATTGTGATTCTGGAGAAGCTGCGTGTTTCAGTGGTGCCCTTTTGATCTGTGATTTCTGCATCTAACCTACCCTGTGTGGTTATTGACATTCCTCTTGTTCTCCAAAGATCTCCCTGGGCCCTTCCTCTGTTCTTGTTAGACTTATTATTATGCAGACGTATTATTATCTATATTTAGACTTATTATTAGAACGGTATCCCATTCATTCCTGCAATTTCGACTATTGCCTCTGTGTAGAATTGACTATCAGACTCTCAACCTCTTTCTAAAACCCATCTATGAACCGAAGGCCCACATTGTCTTTGGCCTTCTAGAGGGTACTGATGATGTACACAAAGCTGGCAAGCAAAGTATTTGGACACTCAACACCAACTCAAATTCCACTTGTCCAAAACTCTTCCCTCTGTGCTCCCTCTTCCATGAATAACATCATTACCTCTTCATTCACCAGCTTAAAACTTGGGAATAGTCTTCTCTTTCCTCTTTTTCCCCACACCAGTTAGAAGCAGACGTGGTTGATGAACTCTCCTTACCTCTCGCACTGACCTCTGAATGTCATCCGATCATGCTTTTCTAATTTAGGGGCCACGTGATGAATTAAAATGTACTTTATGGATAAAAAGGGGGACATAATCACTGGAATATTCTTTCATTGGGAAAATACATTCTATATACTTACCAACTAACCAACTTCAGCTCAGTCCTGACTCTGCACAAGACCCTACATTTATATCCGGTCAGTTCCAGGTCTTGTGGCTCTCTCTCCTTTTCTCTTACTTTGATACCTCAAGGTAGAGTCCTGCTGGTGTCCTAATATCTGCCCTCAAACCTTCAACCTGGAATATTATAAGAGTCTCCTAATCAATCTTTGTTACATACATTGCTACAAAGTCAGTTTTTGAAAACATGGATCTAACCATGACATACCCCAACTAACAAACTTCCATCCTGTTTCCGTCTCAGGAGCAGTTAACCTGGCACCAAAGGCACTCTGTGCTATAGCTGGGTCTCATTATCCAATGTCACCTCCTTCCATACTTACTCTAGTACTCCAACCACTCAACTTTGATTTTTTCTTGTCAGAAAAGGGACATACTTCTCAGAACAACCACTTTGGGGTAGAATGCACTAATATCCCATCTTCAAATTTTTCTGTCACATTCATCCAACCTCTCGATGGTCCACATCGGATATCCTTCAGGAGGTCTCACCAGTATCTTCTCCCATCAAGTAAACTACTAATCCACCCACCCTATAAACAAATGTTAACTTAGCATTCATTTTTGCCAGTATTCTTTCTTCAAAAGTAAGATGATAGCAGGGTTTGTGTCTGAGATCATTTGGTGAAACACATACATGTATGTTATAGGCATGTAGTTGTAATTCTTCCCTATGAAATAACTGAAAAGTCAGTGTCTTCATGACTAGGTTAATAACAAAGTCATGTACCTGGCAGACATGACTTGTATAGCTGATGAACCCCCACGTTCTCCAAAGGGATTCCCTATATGGTTATGCCACATACCCTTTATGTCTGTCCAAACCATCTTGAGGTAGGGATTATTCGGAAACATGACACTCTCCCCATGTGGCTCTCTCCCGCCCCCCGCACTCTGATGGTGAAGAAATCCCGGCCATTTCCTTGAATTCTTCAGTTGATATTTACAGGGCTCCCAGGCAATCAAAGACAGCTATTCAGTTAGAAATAATATTCAATTCAATTAGAAATAATAATTTATAACTGCAGAAGATTGGTTTTTTTTTTGGTTGACAGTGAGGTATAAATCAAATTTGCTGTGAAGTGAACCCCTTTCTTAGATTTCTAATATGCCTCTTGGGGAGGATGGGAAAACATCTCTCCTAAGAACTGCTAGCACATGAGCACTATTACTGGCCCTAGTATATCATTTCACTTGGGTAGTTTGAGGATGAAAAAAATCTTTTTAGAACCTCTGGCTTAGGTCATGCTGACGGTCACATTTCCCATATCATAAGGTTGCTGTGATAACAAATACGAAAGTGCTTTCCTAGAAAAAACAAACTCTAAATGTCACATTTTAGGTGACCTGAATAGGTCCTCCCAGGATGGAATAATATGTCATTGATAATCCGTCATTTTATCTCTGTTGCCGCAGACTCAATGATGTGGCTCTTCTTCCAGATTTTACTTATCCAGCACAAAGCTGAACCGAGTCCTGTAAGCTGGTGGGGTGTGGGGCGGACATCCCAAGTCTCGCTCCGACTTCGGAATCTGTCATGTCAGCCGGTTGTTTTCGTGTCTCCGCTTCACCCTAAGCTCTGTGGTCTCTGTTGTTGTTGTTGTCAGGGAAGTCGAGGCCCACAGTCACAGAACACAATTAGACTCATAGAATTTTCTAGCTGGAGGAGACATAGAGATCATAATTGAGAGGGAAGTTGATTTAAGAATTATAGTTTTAGGGACGCCTGGGTGGCTCAGTTGGTTAAGCAGCTGCCTTCGGCTCAGGTCATGATCCCAGCGTCCTGGGATCGAGTCCCATATCGGGCTCCTTGCTCCACAGGGAGCCTGCTTCTCCATCTGACTCTGCCTTCCACTCTGTCTGCCTGTGCTCGCTCTCGCTCGCTCTCTCTGACAAATAAATAAAATCTTTAAAAAAAAAAAAAAAAAAAAAAAAAAAAAAGAATTATAGTTTTATTTTTTCCCCTTTGTGGGGTAAATGACCAGTACCATCTGCTCCAGATTGCCGTGTCCCTTCTTAAGAGTAAATTAGCTGTATCTTCTAAAGAAGGAAATTCCTTCCTCTGCATGTATTTTAAGTGCAAGTTACCGGTGCCTTTTCCAGTGTTTTCTTCTTTGTCTCCTGCTGCTGTCCTGCCAGACACGCAGTCTGGCGTCCAACTTCCCGAGGAACATTCGGATCACAATATGCCCTCTCCTCCACAGGGTCTCGGGATGAAGGAAAATAAGCAGGCACGTGAGGAAATACCATAATGGTCAACCTCGATGGCGCAGGGGAAATTATTGAGATGAAAGAAAACGTCCTTCAGCATGCCTTGACAAAATCTTCAAAACAGCAAACATATCCTTTAAGTGTAGTTTTAGGACCAAGTAAAATATAGTTGGCATGAGGATGCTAAAGTCAAAATTACAAAAGGAAAGAGAATCAGAAGAGGCGCATTCTAATCCCAGCTCGACGTGTACACACCACAGTGTGCACATCAGATGGTCCAGGTGGAAGTAATTTGGAAATTGTAAAAAAAAAATTTTTTTTGTTTTAAAGCATGTAGCACAAAGGAATTTGTAGCCACCCTGTGTGGTACGCATCAGTTACTATCTGCCTTATCTGCTTGTAAACCCGTGCATGTCAGCAACCTGTTTTTTTGTGAGCTTTCTTTCTTTTTTTTTTTTTTTTTGAGGAGGGCACAATCAATGATCCTACATAACATCTTGTACATGAGAGACGCATAATAGATGTGTGTCGGAGAGTACGTGGATACAGAGTTCAAGAATCACAGAATGATCAGGTTATTGAATCAGATTCAATTCTGATTGAATCTGATAATTTATAACTGCAGGAGATTGGGAGGAGCATCTTTTTTGGTTGACAGTGAGGTATAAATCAAATTTACTGTGAAGTGAACCCCTTTCTTAGATTTCTAATATGCCTCTTGGGGAGGATGGGAAAACATCTCTCCTAAGAACTGCTAGCACATGAGCACTATTACTGGCCCTAGTATATCATTTCACTTGGGTAGTTTGAGGATGAAAAAAATCTTTTTAGAACCTCTGGCTTAGGTCATGCTGACGGTCACATTTCCCATATCATAAGGTTAAGGGGAAGGGGCGGGAACAAAGCCACGAAGAGACCACACACACACTAGCAGGTTAGAGTAGTTGAACAGCATTCTAATGTGACTCACAAAACCTTTTTTTTTTCTTTTTAGCACATAAGAGACCATTAATCTAAGGTGTTTCTCTCTGCCTGCTTCCTGAGGAATAACATTTCAAAACACTGTCACCTTTCAGATTTTCTTTTCAGAGGGGGGCAAGCCAGAATGCACCCACGCTAGGACAGGAATTACAAGGGCTATTCTTCGGCAAGCTTCGGGACACAAACTGATGCCATCTGGGGTCAGGAAGAAATTACAAAGCCTCTAGAAGCGTCGTCCAGAGCATGCTGCAGTGCTTGTGGCCCGCGCCGCAGCACCAGCACCGAGAGGAAGCTCCGCTGTTGTTTTTTTATGGAGCAGCAATTCAAAACGAGAAGAGGGCACGGTAAAGAAACCTGCTCCCGCGGCTCTGCTGTTCTGGCCTCCAGACAAAATGCAGGCGGTGGGCGACGGAAGGAGGGAAAGCGGTGACATGGTTGATAGAAGATCCAAAGCATCGTCCCTGTGTGAGGGACCACAATATTTCACCGAAGGACCGGGAACATAGCAGAACCTTCTCCGGAGAAAGTACGCAACGCAGAAAGGCAAATATTTCATCTTTAAGGTCAACAGCTAGATCACCGTCAGTTTCCTCGCTGAAAAGCTGCTCTGGAAGTAAAAGAAATGTCCTACTCAAACGTAAAGCTTTTGGGCCCAGGCTAGTAATTTCATTAAGTTAAAATGGTTCCGTGAGATCATTTCACCTGAGAAAATGAACAGGGTATGTAAGAGAGGAGACTCCTTTCAAGGACACGATGTTTTTTAAACACACACAGGAGACAGCGGCTGGTGGCAAAGCTGCTGGGTTTATTTAAAGAAAAACACAATTGTCAGGCATCGGTCCCCATAGCTGGATTCCCAGGAACCTGGATGGCATATTCAGAACAAGCTCCGGTCTTTGGCTGGTCGGCCTGCTTCTCAGGCACAGACCTTCCTGCTGATGCAAATGCAGGTGAAGCTGCCTTTAAAGCCTTAGCAAAAGCCACCAAAGTCCTTAACCCCATCCGAGCTCTCCACTCCTGCAGGGAACAGCTTGAGACTTTGTGCTGTGCCCAGAGTCAAAAGTTCATTCTATCTCGGGGATACGGGCAGCCAGGGCCCCTGAAGAGAACAGCACCACAGTCTGCAAAGTCAAAACGTTTTGCCAGATCCTTGCTGTTTTGCCTTAGACGTCAGGGAGAATGCTGTGAGAAGCCTGCCACGGATGACTGTACCTGGTTCAAGTTCATCGTGCCCCCAACACGCTAGAATACAGCATATGCTGCGTGACTAGAACGAGTAGGTGGTGCCGAGCTATTAGGGGGAAGAAAAAAAAAAAGAACACATGTAAGTCCAATGCAGCTCTCCCAGAAACTGTAAACACCTTCAGTAATCAGTGTGTGTCGAATGCCCCCATGTGCAGGAGGTAGGAGCGCGATACTGCGCACGCCTTGGCCCCTGTCCTTTAAGTGCCGAAGTGATGCATTCAGTAAATAAACTCTTGTTCGTCTTTCAAGTAGTCCCCAGGTCTCGAACTTCTGTGAGGAAAACAGGAGACAGTGTCACTTATACCAGATGTGACTAGGTCCACTTGTGCCTCCAGAGGAGTGGGGAGCAGTGGGGAGAGGGGGGTGCATGGTTGATCAAAGGGCCTCGGTGACCCGCGTGTAGGCAGAGGAAGTCCAAGCCATCTCAGGGTAGGAAATGGAGAGAGCTGAACTGCTTAGCATAAACAAGCATGAGAACAGATAATTTTTCTTTTTGGAGTGGCCGAGAGGAAGCTCAGAGAAGAAAGGGAGATAGAACCCCCCACATCACCCCTGCCAAAAAAAAAAAAAAAAAAATTATAGCAGGCATCTAGAGGTGAGGTTGGGAGAGCCAGGGGAGGGCTTTCCAAAGAGCCCCGCGTTCGGATTCTGGATGATCTGACTGTGGGATGCTGTATAACTTCTCTCCCTATTATCCACGTCCTCAGTAACATGCTGCCCAACATATTTCAGGAGCCCGAGGGAAAGAATCCTGGAGGAAAATAAAAAAGGGGGGAGGTTCCAGGTCTGGGTTGCAGCCAGGGAAGGGATAAAGGAAGAGCCACAAAACAGAGTCCAGAAAGCCAGCATCGGTAAGAAATCCGAGCCCAAGACAGGAGGAGCAAACCCCTGGGACAGGTGCCTGTACTCCCTTTCAGGTGTCTGGCAGATGCTCTTAAGGGCAGCAGATGACCATTCTAGATGGTTCCTCTGCAGGGCAGGACCATGCCTTCGTCTTTGTGTTGTCTCTGGGGGTGCTAGTACCAACCTCCTAGGAAGGACTTAGGACTGTTTGTTGAATAATTTATAACCCTGAGATGAAATCTCAGCAGTAAGTTCCCGACAGGGAATCGGGGCTTCCCAGGGGCCTGTGCACCAGAAAGGCAGGGACTGCTCTGTATGCGAGTGAACAAGGAATTGCCCCAAGACCCTGATTTCAGAGATTTCTTTACCATTCACGCAAGATCGAGATTCCCACCACTAGGGGTCTTGGGAAGACTTAAGACAACAGATTTAATAATGCCGTATGTCGATTACACCTCAATAAAAAAATTAATTAAAAAAAAGATACGCGATTCAAGAGCGATGCCGTCACACCTGGATCTCACACCCAGCGCAGAGAAAACTTCGTCACATGTTGAGGAGGTTTTCAAACACACACTCTTAGAAGACGCATCGCCTCCTTTCTGCCTCATTTGAATTTGAAAGCAGGAAAGCCCGATGGTGTCTAAGGCAGTGCCACTGTAATGTCAGAAGAAAAAGGAAAATAATGTGGACGGGACAGCAGTCTCCACCTCCACGAGGCTCGCGTTCCCGCGGAAGACACCCAGCAGCGAAAGGGGACGCTGACACAGAACTGGAAGTGGCAAGGGGGAGGGCACAGCGTGGCAGGAGCATGCGCCAGCGGGTGCCAGCCTTGCAGAAGACATACGGGAGGACCAGCTCCGGCTCAGAGAGAGGCCGTGGGAATGGGAAGACGATTCTAGGAAGAGGTAATGCACACCCTGGATCGGAAACCCAGACCACGTCTGGGGTCGGAGGCCAACAAAGCAGGAACAACAAAAGACTTTTTTTTTTCAAACTATTTTCAAAGGAATCGAAGTAGCGATCATTGAAAAAAAGAAGAAAAAATGCACACCTTGGTAAAGCTGACTCACGGTCTACTGTACTGTAGGTTTGGAGTTCTTCTCTGGACTTCCGAGCGCGAGGTAGACGGGATCCTGCGTGGCACCGCTGGAGTGCCCGGTGTGCCCCAGCGTCGCTCGGAGTACTTTACACTCAGCCAGCCCAAGTCATCCTTGCAATAACTCAATTATCCTCCCATTTTATTGATAGGAAAACCACACCAAGAAGTTAAGTAACTTGCCTGAGGTCAAACATTAGTAAGTGACAGAGTTGGAATTTGAGGCTCAACAGTCTGGTGCCCAAGTCCCTTCTCCTGACTACGGATTTTGGCCTACATTTGGGGGAAGGGAAGCCAGCTCCCTTTGGCTTAATAAATTTTATACTTAAAAAAAAGAAACTCAAAAGGAGAAGGAAAGTGAGATCCTGGAGAGTTTTGTAAGCCACATCAAAGGGATAACGTCTTCATGAGGGCACTGGGAAGACTTTGAAAGTTTGTAAGCATGGAAATGACACCAGCGTATTTGCTCCGTAGCACCTTCTCTCTGGCTGCAGAGAACAAAGGAGGTAGAACAAGGTGTCGGGGCGCAGAGACAGGGGGAGGCGGCCGTAGTCCAGGCGGGAAACCGTACTTGCTTGATTGAGGATGCGAGTAGGGAAGACGGAGGCGACTGCACGTTCGAGGGTGTGCAGGATGCAGAGCGAACAGAACGGAGGGCTGGCTGGAGGCGGGGGTTGATGGTGGGGAAGGAGTCCAGGGAATGCCCCCATTTCTGGTGGAGGGCGGGAGAGGACACAGAGGGGCCAATCGGGGGACAAGACAGGAGGTCAGCCCAGGACGCGCTGTGTCTGGGGGACCTGATATCTACCCAGCAAGTGATGTTCACTAGGCAGTCGGACTTGGAAATGTGAAGTTCAGGGGAAAGAGAGACTCATTAAAACTAAGGGAGCAGAGGGGACCCCCACAGCGAGTGTGAAATTAAAACAAAGATGGGGGGGAGAAGTCCCGGACCTTGAAGACTGGCAGAAGGGAAGCCCATGGAGCCGATGGAACACGCCGTCAGAGTGGTAGAGGCAGAAAAGTGACGTGTCGGCAGCAGAGAGAGAAGGGCGTCAAGAGGGAGCAGAGGTCTAATGCTGCTGAGAGGCCAGGAGAGAAGGTTCCAGAGGCTCCACAAGATGTAGCAAGAACATTATTAGTGACTTGGGCGAGAGCTGTTCTCATGCAGAGTGGCGGGAGAGGCCACACAGTAGCAAAGCGAAGGTGGAGATGTGGGTACGGGCTAGAAACATCTGGAAGTGCGGCTGGGGAGGGGAAGAAGAAATTGGGCAGAAGATAATGGCGACCATCATCCCTGTCATCACGTTCATGGCTGGTGCTTTTCACAAGATGTGAGCGCAAAGGCTGATGGGAAGGAGCAGAGAGTTAAGAACATTGACAAAGAAGAGACCCTGGAGAAGGCAAGATTGAGCCGGCAGGTAGAGAGGATCCTTGGGTCCAGACGAGAGGACGGGTTACACTAATTAGACAAGGAGGCCCTAGGCTGAGGGGACTCTAGTGTCAAAGCGTCCTACAGTGCATGTGACCTAAGCCTGTCCACGCCTGGTGGTCATGAAATGGAATGCTCTGGGCCACCCATCACAAAGAGCCAGCTAGGCTTTAAGCTGTAGCCAACTAAATAATTTCCTTGCTTTGTGCCCACCTTTTCTCTAGAAAAGTCTTTCCTTAGTTCCCACTGGTAGAGTTTTCCTAATTCCTTCCGGCTTGGCACTGCCAGATACGAATTGAGTTTTGCCCCAGTAAACCCCCGAAATACTTAATATGGCTCAGTTTATCTTTTAACGGAAGGAAGGAACGGGGCTGACCTGCCCTTGGTAGGGGCAGAGCAAGAAGCAGAGGCCATTTCTGAGTAATGGCCTCCACTTCCTATGCAACGGGGGCGAGGTTATCTGCTGAGGGCCAGGAGAAAGAGAGGAGGTTAGAGAAGGTCACCCCTCTTCTCTGTAGCCCTCCCTGCCCATTCGTGGGGGCAGCTCAGTTCAGGGCCCGAAATTGCCAATTCACTAACGGAGCTCTTCGTGCACTTTTTATGTTGTTATTTTAAAAGAGATAGTTCAAGTGTTGAATTTCGTGGATGGAATTATGCTAGACACATGGGGTTATAGAAGTAGATAATGGAGCCTGTCAAGGAAAAACCGTCAAGAAATCATCCTAATAGGAAGCTCCTCTTCAGCTGAAGTGAAGAAAAATTCTTCTATAGAATGGATTTTAGAAACTTCCAGCATCTTTGTTTGTGTCTATTTCTATATTCATATCGGACACTGGGGCCTGGGCAGTACCCATAGAGAATTCTTCCATAAAAGGGCCCAGCAGTAAATATTTGTGAAGTTGCAGATTCTTTTTATTTCCCATATTCTATAATAGAATGGCATAATTTTCAGAATTGAGTCAAATTTATATTTTGAATTCTTTCTTCCTTTTTTTTTTTAAACTGTCACCAAAAATACAGTACATTGTACTGCTTAGCTATCCCTTTATTAGCTCCTGTGAATTAAATTTCATTCAGAAGCAAATGCTGAAACTATCTCTTTTGAAGAACTGATGTGCTCCCTCCCTGCTTCCTGGTGACACAAATTAGGCAACGTCCCAGGCGTCCTTCTGTGACACGGCTGGAGGGAAACACTTGTCTATCGGAGCACCTGTGTTTGCCCTTGCAGGGAGCGTGTGCCTCCTTTCCATTTCTTCTGGTCTGTCAGCCCAAACTGACGTGTTCTTACTGGACACAAACCTTCTGCAATACACAACACAAATAAATTCATTAAAAGACCAACTTAAGCCTGTGGATAGTCAAGAACAATCCATTTTTCCATATACAATTACGTGTTCACCTGGTTTTCGTGGTACATGATAAATCTGTTGTGAACTAAATATGCTAAATTTTGCTCTAAAATTTGCTCTAGGTTTTGCTCTAAAATCCTGAGCCTACACTGGAAAAAAAAAATCTTGAAAAATTCTAAAAATTTAAATTGAATTGTGTCAAAGCCACAAAGTGGCTTTCCAGCCTCTTGTTAAACATACGACAATGTACAAAGAAAACCAACAAAAGTATAACCCATCAGTGTTCAAAAACATTTTTTGGACCGGGTATTTTACCAGATATTTCGTTGCCCGTTCCACCTGGCTGTCTTCCAGAAAGTGGCATCCTGATTTTTCTGAGGATAATTGTGGCTCTGCTTACCCGGTGGTTTTTATTCTTCTGAGTGATTTGTTTTACTCAGTTTGTACTGTTCGCATGCGTCGTGTTTTCTTCCAGGAGCCAGCCCATGATACTGAGAGACGATCCACATCTGGTACCTTTAAAACCAGCATCTGCATCGCCTGCAATAATTAGCATTTTGCTTTATGGCGCATCCTGCTTTGCATTTATACTGCACCCTGGATCAAATGGCTTTAAGACCCTGAATTGGTTAATCTATACAACACTGCTATCTTGCCCAATATCTCAGAAAGAGCTAAAGAAATGTTATTCAAATTTAACCCAGAAAATGGGTGAAAGTGAAATTAGGCAAGCAAGGCAATAAAGCAAGAAGCCTACAATAAGAACACCTGGAGAGGAGAAACCCAGAGCTGCATCTCTAAGCCAAACTACTTCCCTAAGAATTCCTGAGCTCTAATGAGAGCAATTAACACTGCACACAGCTTGCCTCTCCCGCGTTCTGCCTGATGGTGGACTCCCGGTGACCTGCAGGTCTTCTCCACGATTGCACCGGAAGAGAGCAGAAATTATTTGTAAGGCATTTAAAGGCAGCTTTCCTGTTGTCCTACAAAATTTCCTCTACATTGAGTGAAACAGGTATTTTAAAAATTGTTCAAGAATGCTGCCTTTCTCCCCCATAAGCAGTGGATTGTCTAAAAGCAATTTTTACAAATGATTCCTATGGTTATATTGTAAGTATTCTGCTTCGCTTTTGGAAAAAGTCTCATTCCCCTCCCCTTCCTCATCTGTCTACACTGGGCAATGGGAAAAGAATATATATAAAGTTCGCTCTGCTCTCTATAGTCGAAATTTGGCAACTGGCTTTCCTTGGGCCTAGGAACAAGTTATTCCTTTGCTCAAGTTACGGGTGTAGTCGGAACCCAACGTGCATCTTCAATCTCATTAGCTTTTTCTAGGATGCAGGGCTGTTGTGTCACATTTTAGAATTTTTACTGTTGGTATCAGGATCAGCGACTTGGCAGTTTCACATAAACGAGTGGTCCCAGCGTTATCTTCTGCCCGGAAGGGGAAGGCTGCACACTTACGTACAGGATTCCCGTGCTTGCTGGACTCTCTTTCTGAACTTCCTATTTCTTCTGCGGTCCGTCTGTCTTATCTATGCTCTCGAAGCCTGTTGCATTAAATTCTGCAGCTTACAATAGGTTAATGGTAATAACGGTCCCTTTTCAGTGCTCCTTCTCAGAATTTCATTAGCGATTTCTATTTATTTTCCTCCATGTCCTTTTGCATCAACATGTGTATTTTTAAAATATTCTATTGATCCTTTCATTGGCATGCCAATTTATAAGTTAGCTTAGTCAGAAGGATATTTTCATTGACGATCACGATCCAAAGCAAGGTATTGCTTTCACGTGTTCAGCCGTTCCTGGTGCCTCGTAACAGTGGTCTGAACCTTACGTGGATCACGTGTGTGCTGCATCAAATGTTATTCCTAGGCGTTTTATTCTTTTGTTGTCACTGTACATAGGATTTTTACAAATTATATTAGCTCTTAAAACTGACTATTATTTGTAAATGGAAACTATTGATTTATATATAAAATGTTTTTAGACCACACTGTCTTATTTAATCTCTTATTTTTTAGTATATTCTCTAATTTTCCGGGTATACAATCACCAAATCACAGTGATTTTTTAGATGCCTTTAGAATTTCTGTGACTGTGTTATCTTTCTTTAGTTTAACTGCATAGACTATTACCTCCAGCACAAGGGTGAATAAAAGCAGTGACATTGAGAATAGATATCCTATTCCTGCTTAGGGTGCTAGCCAACTGGAAAAAAATTATATCCATAACTTATACTTTTTACACCATACCAGAAAAAATTCCAAATCAACCAAAACGTACACTTGCACAATTAAATCATAAGATAAATATGGGAGAACTTCTTCGTAAATCTCATTTTAAGGATTTCTTTTAAAATATTTTTCAAAATCCAGAAGCCATAAAAGAAAAGACTAATAATTTTCTTACATTAGAAAAGATTTCTACTGGGCAAAATAAAATAGAAACAAGGCCAAAAGACAAAAAATAAACTGGCAACCAAAAAGTATTTATAAATCATATAACAGGGAAATAACTACATTAATGAATAAAATGCTCCCCAAAATTTATTTAAATAATTAAAAACCAATAACCTAGAGGAAAAGGATATAAACAGAGCTCACAGAAAGTAAAATACAAATGGCCTATAGTCTAATGAAAAGACACTCAGACTCAATCTCACAGCAAGAGAAATGGGAATTAAACACTCGTACGCTGTCTCACCTATCATGTATAATGAATATAATCTAAAAGCTTGATCTCACACTCTTCCAGCAAGTCTGTGGGGAAACCTGTTCAGACTTTATAGACAGAAATACAAATTGCTGAAATCTTATGGATGGTAATTTGGCAATATTCATAAATATTAGAAACTCAAATACCATTTGACTCAGCTCTTCTGCTTCTGGGTATTTATCCCACTAACAAATCTTCCCCTGTGTAAGATGAACAACATACAAGATGATTCAACAAATGAAGGAGATGCATCATATATATATATATATATATATATATATATATATATATATGTTGAATATATATTTATATATATTGTTTTATATATATATAGTTGAAAATATATATATGTTGAATAATGTTCCATTCCACATACGCATATAATATATATATATACACATACACATACAATGGAACATTATTCAGCCAGGAAAAATGATACCTTGCCACGTGCAACAACATGGACAGGTCTAGAAAGTGGGGAAGAAGGAGGGAGGGGTGGGAGGGATGACGGAACCATAGGAAAATAGGAAATCCTCTCCTTGAAGCCTGTTCAGCGCTTCATGAAAACACCGAGCTAAAGGATGACCTGAAGCCACACGAGGGGAGCACAGACCGGAAGCCCGCGGAGGGGGCACAGACCGGAAGCCCGCGGAGGGGGCACAGACCGGAAGCCCGCGGAGGGGGCACAGAGTGGAAGCACGCGGAGGGGCACAGACCGGAAGCCCGCGGAGGGGGCACAGACCGGAAGCCACACGAGGGGAGCACAGACCGGAAGCCCGCGGAGGGGGCACAGACCGGAAGCACGCGGAGGGGCACAGACCGGAAGCACGCGGAGGGCACAGACGGGCAGCGTCTCCCGCTGACAGAGTTAACCTCGCCCCGACGCATTTCTCTGAAACGAAAGGACGTTTGCCCCGATCGGCAGGAGGCTAGCGGGAGAGGACGTTACGCGCCTCAGAGCTGCTCCTAAGCTGCTGGGTTTATCGGACGCGGAGATGCGGCCGCCGGCTTCACCCGGCCGCTTCCGGGGCTGCGCACGCCGGTCTCCGTGTGCCGCGGTGCCTCGGCCGCCGGGACGGCGCCGCGCTCTCGTGCTCCGGGGTCGGAAGGGACGCGCGGGAGCGAGACGCGGCCGGACTGCGGACGACCCGGCGCGACGGCGCGTCTGGACTTGCGTCGCATAACGGAGCGGAAGCGGACGGCCGTCCGTCCCGGCCGCTGCGCTGGGCGTCGTGACGGGGCCTCTGAACGGCTGCGGCAGAAGCGTGGGGATGACACGTCCCGCCGGACGAGGGTTCTCGCAACCTGTGCCCCCGGAGCAAACACGTCACCACGTCGCTTTTGTGCTAAGAAAAGCACAGCAGGAGGGCGACTGCGTTGGGGAGATGTAAGAAGCATCGGGTCACGCGTCATGTCCGGCACCGTCGAAAATCCCACTTAGCCACGGAGAACTGATAGCACCGCGCAGGACAGCAAGTCCTCGGGGCGCCCGTCCGGACGGAGCAGCGGCTTAACGGCTCTGCGCAGCTCACGCAGTGTCGACAGGCGAAGCGACTGAAAAAGAGAGAAAGTTCCTCCACACACACTCCTTCCTATGTAAGGCTACTCCGCCGGACAGGGAAGGAGGCCTGCGACTTACAGGGACGCGAATGCATCCTGCGCGCCGTGAGGTGAGTCAGGCAGAGAGGAGAGGAGAGGAAGGAAACAAGTACACGTGATCTCACTTACATGTAGAATCTAAAAAAAAAAAAAAAAAAAAGAAATAAAAAACAACAGAAAAAGAGATCAAATGCGTGGTTATGGTGTGTGGGGGAGGGGGACTGGAGGAAGCTACTCAGAAGAAACAAATTGAAGTGATGATACCTAGCCCTGGGGATGGTCTGTACAACGGACTGATGACCGTTAACGCTGCCCTGCCCTGTATTTAAAAGTTCTTTAGAGTGGACCCTAAAAGTTCTCATTAAAAGAGATTTTTAAAAAATAACTATATGAGGGAACGCCTGGGGTTAAAGCCTCTGCCTTTGGCTCAGGTCATGATCTCAGGGTCCTGGGATCGAGCCCCGCATCGGGCTCTCTGCTCAGCCGGGAGCCTGCTTCCTCCTCGTCTCTCCGCCTACTTGTCATCTCTGTCTGTCAAATAAATGAAATCTTTTAAAAAAATAAAATAAAATAAAATAACTATATGAGGAGATGACCACTAACTGATTGTATTGTGGTCACTACTTCACAATATATGTAATATATGTAAGTCAAGTCTGGCATATGCCATAAATGTACAGTGCACTCTGTCACTTATACCTCAATTAAACTAAAAAAAAATATATGGGACATGGAGAAAGATATGACATGTTCTCACGGAAAGCAAAGGTGAAGGAAAAAGAAATGAAAAAGTCAGAAAAAGAGGATAAAATAGAAGAGCGGGCAGCAGAAATCTGGCATCTAGATAATTGATCTTCCTGGAGGAGAAAATAGAACACCCTAGTCCAAAGCCATTTAAGAAATAGGCTTTAAACTTCCAGCATTCTCCTCCAGTTTATTCTTGCTAAAACCTGAATGCCAGCTGAAATGTCCAGTTCATTGAACCTCTTGCCCAGATTGTGGGTTGTTTTCCTCAGGAGTAAAATATGAGAGTAGCAACCCCAATTTCTTTTTTTATCTTAAAAGAGACTAAGTGTATTTATTAGATAAAAATAAGAAAGACACAGTAGTAAAATATTATACTTATTCAGATATTGCCTAGTAGTAATCAAAATGACAATAACAACTTAGGGATCTTAAATATTTTCTTTATATCGGAGACCAGGCAAAACCTTATTTAACTTAGCTATCACCACAACCCTATGAGGAACATATTATTATCGTCATGGTTGTACTGACTAGGACTCTAAAGCTTGGCAGAAGTGATTGAGTAGTCAAAGATCACCCAGTCAGGAGAAGGGAAAACAGAGACTTGAGCCTAGTTAATCTTTTTTTTTTTTTTTTCCTGGAGCTTATTCCCTTAACCACCATGTCATTGCTACATGACAAGTCCAGGTTATCCTGGATTGTGATGTTTGCCCCCAAACTGTTCCTAGAACTGTGCATCCAGGTATGGACAATGGAGAATCAGGATCACCTGAGCCTCTAGGTGAGCAGACCAGCCCCAGGATCTTTGCCCTAAGTTTTGATTATCTTTATAATATGTGCAGATATTTATATCCCATAACTGGCCAAAGCCCGGAATTATCTTCAACACTGAATAAAGCCTTGTATTGGGTGTCAGTGAGATCCTGGATGGCTCTGAATGGAGGAGATAATGAAAAAGAGACAGGACCGGAGGAGGCAGAGGACAGACAACAGACAGTGAGAGCCAAAGTAGCTCTCCAGCTAACCACACAGGTTCCAACCGATCACGTACTTCCAGTGGCTGGAAAGGACGACCGACATCAGGGAGGCTCTTAAACATCCAGAGAACAATAAAACGATCTCTGGATTTAGCCTTACTGTTGGTATAAACCATAATCGTTAACTTGGTTATAAGGGCCTGCTGCTTTTTATGTAAAATGTCAAGTGAACTGAGTCAATTTATAAATTGAAAGGAAAATGTTGACTTCTCCTAGACCAATAGAATAGAATAGAAAATTGTGTCAATAATATCATAGAAAAAAAAAAAAAAGAACCTCCCAAAAGGAAAAAATAAATAAACCTGAAAAATGATAGGACATACCTGATTGTCAACCAAAACAATGAAAGTGACCAACACCTCAACATATTCCCCCAAATTGTTGAATTTCTGTGATGAGAAAAAAAAAACAAAAGAATTCAGGCAGGAAGAGAAAGTAATGTAAGACTGAGTAACAAAAAATCAGGTTGACCTCAGACTATGATGCAATTTAAGAGAGACTATCCAGAGGCGCCGGGTGGCTCAGTCGGTTAAGCATCTGCCTTCAGCTCTGGTCCTGATCCTGGAATCCTGGGATCGGCCCCACATTGGGCTCCCTGCTTGGTGGGCGCCTGCTTCTCCCTCTGCTGCTGCTTTCCCTGCTTGTGCTCTGTCTCTATCAAATAAATAAACAAAATCTAAAAAAGAGAAAAAGAAGGAAAGAACCAAAATGAAGTAGCATCTACCCTATCTACGGATTCTCCCCGGGGGCCCAGAGCGCACAGGGGCACAGGACGGCTCTGCTGAGTCCTGCAGTGCATGGGCAGGGGAAGAGATCAAACATCATGTTGTCTACACAGATTGACCTTTTGACGTCTCCTCGCTTCCTGAGGGTGATGTTATTATTATTTTACAAAGAGGAGACGCTGAAGCAAAGGGAACTTCATAAAATGCCTGAGGTCGCCTGTCTAGAAGGTGGTGGCGCTGCGAAGTGCACTCAAGCTCTCCAGCTCCAAAATCGGTGCAAATAGCCCTTCTGCTGTCTGAAAACCAACGAGTCATCTCAGATAAAGACAGTGTGCAAGGACCGACCCATCATCGCACTGCAGTCGGCCCGTGTGGGGTGTGGGGGAGCTGCTGCTCACCCCCCGGTTTTAGCTTAAATGTCGCTCCATCAGGGAAATCTCTATGACCTCTTCAGACAAGGCTTCCAGTCCGGGTGTAACTAGGAAACCGAGCTTGCTGGTATGTCAAACAAAGATTTCGTGCAAAGACCCGGTTACAAAGGTGGTGGAAACTGTGAAGCCAGTGAGCAAACGGCAAGACCAGGGATCAGGAAGAGAGACCAATGGTGGCAGGACGGTCCTGTGGCCTCCAAGGAGTAAAAGGACGATGACAACATGCAGTGTCCCAGAGACGATGGCTATTTACAGGAAGCCAGGGCCACAGAGTGAGGGGCTTTCTGAGGGAGCTGGTCACCCAGAGGGGATGCAGCTTTGGCTGCAGAGACCAGAAGATGCAGGTACAGAAGGGCAGGGGCACACCGGACTCTCCCCTCTGCCTTCTAAACTCCGGGCACCTCGCACCAGCTGGACCAGTCGGAAAGGGTAGGACAAGGAAGGCGGGGTCGCACTGCTGGCTGGGACACAGAGCAGAGCAGGGAAAGAAGACTGACAGCCCATAAACTTCCCTCTATAACCAAACTCCCCCACGACGTCCCTATGGTAACGCGTGCTCGGCGCTTGCCTTCGCCATGGCAACAGCCATGACCACGACAATCTGTCCAGTTCGCGGACGGCCTCCAGCCTCCTCACCCGCTGGATCCACGGCGGGATTCTCACCAAGGCCGTACTTTGCCAGGGTTGCCTGCACACAACAGAGATATCACAGCGGGGCCCCTCCTGGCCTGTGACAGATGTGACTCTGGTCAGTAAGCTGAGCCGGGCACTCGCCCCAGCCCAGCTGAGACTTTCCCAGAGCCACACTGGACCCGAGGTCCTTCCTACCTTGTCCCCTCTTCCTGCGACATTGTCGGACCTGTTCGTGTTCTGAGGCTGCCCTCCTCGACCCGCACTCCCTTTGCCATGATCTGAGACCGGCACTTTCTGCGATCCCTTTCCTTTCTAATTCCGTCTTGGCATGTGCTTTCCTGGAAAACCCACCAAGCTACAATCTTCTAGAAAGAAGAGAATGTGTACTTCTTGTTCATCGCTAACGTCCCATGACCTGGTGTAGTTCCTGACACAGAGCTGGCCCTCGGGACATATTTAATGAATAACTGTTAAATGTTTGAAGGACTGAAATGACACCACACAATCCATCTTCAGCAATAAGTATTAACCATGAATAGATTGGAAACAAACAGTAAATAACTCACCTTCAAGTAAGGACTCATTACAAGCCATCTTGCTGTTTGTAGCTTGCTCTCCCACAAAAGGGAATTCTGTATCAATCATTAAAAACCAATAACATCCGCACATTTCTGGACTTGGCATAGGGGATAACTCTTAGAATTCATTCTTGGTTTCCAAGGAAAGCAAATCACTTTTAAGTTGGCATTTCAAAATTTTCAGATTTTCACTGTTCACTGAAAGATGTGTGTATTCAACAGATAGAGAACAAAGGCCCCAGACTATATAAGGTCAGAAGACAAGATTATTAGTAGGATTATTCCCGTAGTCGGGGAACCGAACACTACAGAATCCAATTTAACTGCCCCACACCCCACTGGCCCCTTATTTGAGCCTCGTGCCTTTTGCAGGGAGGAAAACATTTAAAATATCTGAATCAAAGCCGAGATTACTAAAACCAAGCACACAGGGCTAGAGAGTGCTAGCAATTTTCTTTCATCTTATTCCACAAAACCAAGAGCAAGATAAGAAGATAGGATGTCGAGAGAAATAATAGGCATCATGTTAAGTGCCAACCTTTTTTAAAAAAAGTCTCCTTTGCCACTCAGATTAACCCCTTCCTAAGATAAAAATTTGAACTAGGCAAACACTTTTGTGCTTTTGTGTGAAATTTTTGGAAAAATCTAGGCTTATTTGGCACAATGGATATGTGCTCATTCAAGTTTCAATGTCTGTTTTATTTCCAGAATTGGTTCTATATAAAATGAGTTCGAAACACAAGTGTCCCCTTTGACCTGCATTTCTTGTAAATTGGCTAAGTAAACCTCTAGGCTTCCCGAGATTTGGGTTTTTTCTTTTTTTGGCAAGAATGTTCCAGAGGTGATGCTGTGACTGTCCACGGGGAGGCATGTGGTGTCTGGTCAGCGTCTGGTCAGTGTCCATTTTATGAGGGCAGCAGAGGATGGCGCTCAGCACCCAGCTCCGTCGCGTTGGTGGGACTTATGAAATGTTACTGTAGTATCGTTTTTGTCCTTCGTTATAGAGAGAGTACTTTGTAGAGAGAAGCCATCTCATTAATAATTTGATTACCTCAGGTACAGTTAGTAAAGGAAAAGCAGAATAAAAGCTCAATTCTATTCACTTACTTACCAGCTTTCAAAATAATAGATTGGAGCCATACAACCCTCAAAGGTGACTGATGGATTTTTCTTTCTTTTTTATTTTAGTATCATTAGGAAATCATTTCTTTAAATGTATTTGATGTGTTTTAATTCATCATAGCTGTTATCTTTATTCATGCAAAAACCAGTCCATCTTTAGTCAGTGACAACCCACTCAACTTGGTTCTTGGGTCTTGTTGAAACAACCCTTCTGTTGTAAATCAGCAGTGCAGGCGTGCAATGAGAAAAACCCTGGTTATGGAAAAACAGTACCATCTTATTTCCTTAAAAAAGAATGAGAGGAAGACAGAGACGGAGAAATGGAGAAGAAATACATTGTGTAGAAGAGAAAACACATGCCCATTAAGATGGCTATTATAAACACACACACACACACACACACACATACACACACACACACACACACACTTTGGTGTAGAGATTGATGTCCCCAGCAGACCTGCCCCCTCTGCTTCCACTTGCCCTTAGAGCCCAGTATTTCAAATGCCCTGATCTTGTGCAATATTTCATTTCATATTTTAAAAGTAAAATTCTAGTGCTCATCCTTAAGAAAAACAGAAAATAATATGTATTGGTGAATGTGAAGGAATTGGAACTCATGGGCATTGGTGATGGGAATGTAAAATGAAATTACCATATCATCCAGCAATTTCACGTTCTGGCCTGTAACTTATAGAACTGAAGGCAAGGTCTTTAAGAGGCGTTTGGACCCCATATTCATAGCAGCATTAGCCACAAGAGCCAATCAATGTGGCAATTCAAGTTGCCCACATTGGATGGATGGATGGATGGATGGATGGATACGTGTATAGAGATATACAATGGACAATGGACTTGTATTCAGCTTTAAGAAGGAAGAAGGTTCTGACACATGCTACCACGTCAGTGAAACTTGAGGACCTTATGCTGAGTAAAATTAAGTCAATTACCAAAAAAAAAATTAAAAGTAAGAGGAAATACTCCAAGATCTATCTACGTGTGGTACCCAGAGTTGTCAAATTCAGAGACATAAAGTAAAATGGGGTTGCCAGGACCTGAGAGGAGGGAAGAATGGAGAATTCGTGTTCAATGAGTATAGAGTCTCTGATCTGCAAGATGCAATCAGTTTTGGGGAAGGACAGTAGTGATGGTTGCACGTCGAGAGTGTACTTAACACCACTAAACTGTACATGAAAAATGGTTAGGACGGGGGCACCTGGAAGGCTCAGTCAGCTAAGCCTCAGACTCTTGGTTTCAGCTCAGTTCATGATCTCGTGGGTCATGGGTTGGAGCCCTGCATCAGGCTCTGTGCTCCGCTGGAGTCTGCTTCAAGATTCTCTCTCTCTGCCCTTCCTCCCACTCACAAGTACTCCCTCGCACATGCGCACTCTCTCTTTCTCTCAAATAAATAAATCTGTTTTAAAAAACAGGATGGTAAACTTTATGTTATACGTATCTTATCCTAATTTTTAAAAGAATTATGAGATAACAAATTACAATGTTATTTGGATCTGGATTCAACCTTTGTTATAAACAACAACAACAAAAAAGATAGGATAACATAGTTTGCATTCCCCAAGGGCTTGAGATGTCACTCCAGGAAACAGACTCATGGGGACAGGAAAGTATTACTGGTAAGGAGGAAAAGCTGATAGGAAGGTACATTAGGGAGGCAGCCTGCACATGAGGCCCTGCACAGAGGCCCTTCAGCCCGGGCCTCTGAGAGGCACATGGTAGGCTGACGGGGGCTGTCTTCGCACAGGACATGAGGAGCGGACTCCTGCCCCCTGTTAGCGCAGTGTCCCCCGTGGGTTTTTATGACCCGCACCTTGGGGACGCATTATGCACTCTGGGGTGTGCTGGCTCCTTTGACCCCAAAAGAAACAGACCTCAGGCTTAGAGTAAGAGTGGCAGCAGGAAAGAGCCCGAGCTCATGTGAGACTCTGAGGCTGAAATCAGAGGGGGCTGAGACCGTGTGACCTACAGACCGTGAGGCCTTGGCCATGAGAGCCCAGGCGGGCAGGAAGGACACGGAGTACATGTTGATGATGTGGAGGAACGATTGCTAACTTTTTTAGATTTGGTCATTAGATTGTGGTGTGTTTAAGAGAGGAAAAGAAAATTCCTGTTTAATGGATACATTTTGAAATATTTACAGTTGAATTAATATAAATGTCTGGGATTTTCTCCAAAATAAATGGAGAAACGTGCTTCCCTGCTTCAGTGGGGACAACAGAAATAAAACTGGTCACAAGTTAATACTTGTCGAAGCAAAGTACTCAGCGCATAGGAGTTTACTATAATATTCTTTCTATTTTTCTGTGCATTTATAAGTTTCCATAGTAAACATTTTTATTTTAATGTAACTGTTTGATGACATTCATTAAGACAGCCTCCTAAATTCCCTGAGATCAACATGTGTCTTTCTGGGTGGACTGTTTTTGTTTGTTAGCCATGAAAATTATTTTCCATTCTCAAGTTCTGAAGGATTTCTGAAAAAGATCATTTCCGTCTACAAAGTTGGAAAATGTTTGCAATTAAACTCAGAACTAGAGAGACTTTAAAATGTTAATGATCCCTGTGGTGCACTCATTTACTACCTATGTTTTTTTGGTCTCCTGCTGCCATAAAATACCTCTACGATTTAAAGTCGACTCTTACAACATCGTTATCATGGATATAACAAATCCTGAAATAAGAAAGACAGCAGGCGGGGGCGCCTGGGTGGCTCAGTCGGTTAAGCATCCATCCGCCTTCGGCTCAGGTCGTGGTCCTGGGATGGAGCCCTGCATCGGACTCCCTGTTCAGCGAGGAGTCTGCTTCTCCCTCTCCCGCTCCCCCAGACTATGCTTGCTCTCAAAAAAATAAATAAAATCTTACAAAAAGAGAAAAAAAAAAGACAACAGGCAGAGCTTTGTCACACTGTGTTCACAAGTTACAAAAACTCGGGTTCTACAAAGGGAAACCCGAAATTGCTGTGACCAACTGTGTGTGCCGTTTCCTCAGAAAACTTACAAACGTGTCTTAAAAGTCAGAGATGTTCTGCATTACATTTTCTGGACAAATCTACTGCTCCATATCGCAGCAGCTCACCTATTTCTACTATGATGATGGCTCTTTGGTGGTGCGGCCGCAGGAACCGACTGCTGGCAGCTGACTCTAGAAAGGAAATGGCTGGACGGATGCAGGTAACTCACAGGTAAGGAGAGGCTGCTCAAGCAGCTGTCGAGGGGCCGAGACCTGAGCCACGTCAGATACTGTGGGAGCGGGACACAGGGACACTCCCTCTCGGCACCACCCGACCAGCCTAGAACAATTTCCAAGCTCTTAGTCCCTCTGCTCAAGGTTCTTTTCCCCTCGGAGCCTTCAGCTGGTGTAGGTTGGTCTTGCCTGACAGTCCTAGAGTGGCTGTGTCTATAAGGACTTACATTTCTCCCAAGCAAACCAAGACCAAAAAAGAAGGAGATTTGAGGACGCAGGCCAGGCAGGCAAAGGCAACAGAGCCCTTCTCCTATGTCCCTCACCGAACCGCAGGCGGCTCCTTCATCTCAGTCTCCCCAGATCCCGGCCCAGTGTCTGGCTGGGGAACGGGGGAAGCAGATGCTAACCTTGGGCCACAATAGACATGCCAAAAGCCTGGACCAGGGGTGTGGGAAGGCGGTGCCCTCCCATAGGACTGGACAAAGTCAGATGTGTTGGAAGACAGCAGGTCAACCCAAGCAGCTTAGAGCCAGACAGAACGAGGGCGGGAGGAAGACACACACGAGACGCACACGTCAGGTAGACCGCGTCGCTCTAAAGCAATCGGAGGCAGCACACATCCTTTTAAAGAAAGTTTTGAGAAAACGAAAGACCCAGGGGCTGCGGGTGGACAGATATCAATTAGACAACTTCCTGACTGATCACCTGAGACCATGTGCTGACCTGTATGTGGAACCCCCAACTTGAGGACGAAATTACAACGTGAGACTCTGCCGGTAGAGACAACAGTGCTTCCCACTCTGTGTGCAATGAACTATTTATCCCGTATTGATTTGGTAGATACATTCTCACATATCGTCGTCAGTATTATCATTTCCAAACACGAAGGGCAGTGGTATTTTGCCACGAGTATGAAGGACTACCGTACAGTGCCGAAGCACAAGCAGACAGGAGGCATTCGTCATTGAGACTGCCTTACGAACAATTATATGAAACATGTCAGGGCCTCGCCTGTCTAATCAACATGTAGTCTGTTCATATTAATACGCAGTTCGTGAAAGGTCTTCTCGGGTGCAGATGACTTTAAGAGCAACACGCACGCAGGAGTAAATATTGTCTCACACTCCATTCACGCAAATGTGGTTACATGCGATGCACTAAAATAATTTTGCACCAGAAAATACACAAAAAGTAAGTCATTAAAATAATGTTCCAATAACAAAAAAGAAAGAAAGAAAGAAAGAAAGAAAGAAAGAAAGAAGAGTTCTGAAACAACCAAAATGTGCTTTCCCTGTCTAGACACAGAACCACCCAGTCACTAAGGAGAAAGTTAGATGATGTACTATCCATCAGTGGCTCGTCCTGGAGAGTTGAAATACTTCTGCACTTTTCTAATTATTTCTGTTTCTCTACAAAGATGCCTGAGCAGCCAGTGAGATCAAAGTTGTTCAATAATGACCATCTTACATATAAAGACACCGGCTGGACAAACCCATATTCCAAAAGTACATCCCTTCTCTACTAATTGTGTTTTATTTGAAAATGGCTTCATAATCTCAGTTCAGAAGAGTCCTAAATGTCAATTCTTCAATTTGAGCCAATCTTCCAAAGAAAAAATTTTCTTCAGAGAAGAGAAGAATGAAGGAGAAAGAAAATCTCTCCCACACAAAATATGCTTCAAAAGTGGTTATTGAATGAACAGTGTTGAGGAGCCCAGCTACGCCTGCATGGCGACCACGTTTCAGAAAATTCTGTCTGGACAGCTCAGGGAAGCTGGTAAGTAAGACCTGACAGAAACTTACTTGCTCCAGGGGATGAAGAACTTTCCAGAGAAAACCATCCTAAGAGAATAAAAATTGCCCCAAGCCATGACTCAGTTGCTGAAGAGAGGACCCAGGTGCCGGCACTTACCTCTTTCCATTCCCCATCCAGCACCCTGGAGGAGAGAGGACCCCAGCTAACACCCCAATGTCCCATTTCATAGGTCTCCACTGAAATAAAGGCACCAGCAGTGCCACGTTCACACACAACTCAAAGATCGGGGGAGGGCTCATTCCCCCACTTTGCCTCCGCCATCCTGTGGGTGGGCCACTCAGAGGCGGTCTCGCGCCCTGTATGCCTATGGCAGGGGTGCGGGGTTGCGTTCTGACTGGGAGAACAGGGCTGCCATGAAGCTGGGCATGTCCCAGGTACATGTGGAAATCCCCGGAACAGCCACTTTGGAGGAGCACAGCATGTGGCTAGAGCAGGTGTTAGCGAGAGCCTGTAAAATCCAGGATATTAATGATTCTATGACTCTACTGTACCTAGAGATTAACAAGCCTGAGTCAACTCAGGGAACAAACAAACGAATAAGCCCTAGTCCCTTTAAAGCACTTTTCCCATCACAAGATTTGACTTCACTCAAAATTAGGAGACTGTGATGTCACCGCAGACTGTGATGTATCAGCTTAAAGGATGACAACGGGAAATATCTGAGTTTATCCTGGTCAATGGTCTGTGGCAATTGCCGTTTTTTTTTCTTTAAATCCCTCGGCTGCAGCAAATCAATCTAAGCAACTCCTAAGCTCCTTAAAGATTTGCTTGATTTTTATTTTTAAATATGCATCCTGGATAGTCTCTTTCCATCGTTTTAATGTCATCTTGTCTCATTGCATCTGATAAGCAAAAAAATTAACTCAGGTTGACATCCTCTCTACCAGAGATGCAGAGCTATTGAATTAACTAAAGATGGTTCTAAATACCAGCCTTTAAAGGATAACTGATCTGCGAAAAGCAAGCATTGTTTCCGACATGCCATGTCACATCTCTGACTCCTCACTCTGATTGCACTACATCCCGCAACGTCAGCGAACGTGCAAAACAGCCATCCGGCAGCAGGACAGGGCGACTTAAAATTGAATGAAAGCCACTAGTCAGCCCGCGTACCCATGTGATACCATCCATTAGGAAAAATATAAGGGCAGAGAATGAAAGGTTATTTTCAGAAACCGTTGTTTAAAATAAGCTCTGCTTCCTTGAACACTTGCATAAAATGCATCTCTCTTCTCTGTGTCTTTACTCCATAATTTATTATTGTGAAAGCCAGTTTAAAAGGTAAATCCTGTGCCATTTCCCTGATCAACTTGCACTCACCCATGCTGTCCCCCCCATGCCATGATAGAGTGTCTGGCTTGAAATCATGAGCCTTTTAAAATTCTGGAGTTGGAAAGGACCTGAGGCGCGGGACGGGCTCCACAGCAGCCCCACCGCCGACGGTCCGACCGAGCGCGCGCCGATCGGTCTCTGCTCTATGTCCATCTCTTGTCGCACTGCAGCGTCCTGAAAGGCTGTGCTGCTCACGCAGAGCGGTCAAGAGCCCCCGTGAACGTGTAACATATTCTGCTGCATCAGCCGAAAAGAAAGTGAACGGAAGCCCCACGGAAGACCAAAGGAAACGAGAGAGAGGGCGGGAGGTCTGGCGAGGGGAGCGGGCGCTGGCGGCCGGGCCGCTGCTCCGGGTCTGAGCTGGGCCAGCGGGGAGCCGACCCGTTCACGGGCCCGTGGCGGCTGGAAGCCAACACCGACCAGCTCTCCCCTCGGGCCGCTTTCCCACAGACGCCTGATGACCCGACTCCACAGCTTCATCCCGGTCACCTTCCCCGCCACCAACGGCCCGTACCCCGGGGAGGACAGGACGAAGAGCAGACTGGAAAGGCGCGTCTAAAAAAGCGAGCTGTGTCTCGGGGCAGGAGAGGCCCCCACGGAGGGACTCCGGAGCGTCACGACCCCCTCCCGGCCACCACCCAGGCCCGACGCGACCACGGCTGCTCGGGTTCAGGATTTCTGCTCTTTGTGCCCAGACCGCCCGCCCTGAGATCCGCGCCCGCTCCCTTCCAGCGTGTCCTCACGGATAATCCTAAGTCCGGTGTCCCCTGCGCCAGGTCCGGTGTCCCCTGGGCCGCTCTGCCGCACGCCTTCAGCTCCGCAGCGCTGGCACTCGTGTCCAGCTTCGCTTCCCCGTGCGAACGGGCACGAATCCTTGCTACGTTAGGCAGCCTCCGTTTTCGAAACTGGAGCCGTCTATGCAGTTAGGGCAGCTGGTCCTCCCCCCGCCTTCCCATCCCTCTGTCCCCGGAGCACCGCCTGTCCGTGACCCGCGTCTGCACAGGAACCAGACACAGGTGTCTACACCGGCGCATCCGAGCGGGGCTCTCTGGTGACCTTTATCCGTTCCCGCCTTCCAGTTCTCCGACCACTAGTCTCTCCCCTTCCTCGAGGGGAAGCATCCCGCCCGGCCCAGGACACGATGCACAGAGGACCAGCCCCGGGGGGCTTTCTCGCTGTGGCTCACGGACCCCCGCCACTGCCCCCACACAGAGCACTGACATTAGCTTTGAAAGCCTCCGTCCCGAGTCGGAACTGTCCGCCTCTCCTCAGGGAGGTTCCGCATGCATCACAGGTGTAGACCGGGTCATTGGCATCTGGTCCTTCTCCCTTCCTCCGAGCACCTTCAAACCCGACACAGCCCGGCGCGGTCGTCGCCCGCGCGCAGACGCCGGCGCCGCCCTTTCTGGCTCGTCGAGCGGACGCTGTGTTTCCTGCAGGAGGACTCTCCTCAGAGTCACATTCCGGCTCTCCATGGTCTCCCGAGTCACCTTGCCGGTGAGCGTCCCGGCGGGGCGGAGGGGACCGTCACCTGCTGCGGGCACCGGGACAGGAGAGCGGAGCCCGTAAGGCACAGGTTAAGCATTTGGGCATCTTTCGACGTCAGCCTTTGACACCAGCCCTGTCGCAGTCGGGAGGACATCACGGCCGCTCCCTCCCTCCGCCGACACCTTGGGGCCCCTTCCCGCCCTCGGAGCAGAAGAAGCCGAATGAGGCGTCCGGCCTCTCCCGGGCCAGCCCTCATCTGCGCCGCCGGGGGAAGCATCGGGAACACCGTTGGTGGAAGCCTTGACACGCTCTGCAGGGCACGAGCGGTGACGGACCCTTGTCACGGCCGCAGAGCTCCCTGGCACGGAGGGTGCATTTTCGCACCTGGGAAGTGAGTGCAGCTCGTCGTGGGATGGGGAAAGGCACCTGCATTCGTGCTTCTGCCACTCACGGGGGCTCCAAACGCGCTAAAATCTGCCCCAACTCCGAGCCCCCGTTGGACACAGTGACTCATCCTGGCTGCTGAGATGTGGCAAGTGGCCGCAGCCGCCGGAAGGCTCTCTGCCCGCCTGTGAGTCACGCCTTCTGTCACCAGCATCTCGGCCCGGTTCGCCGACGCACCGCGGCCAGCAGTGCCAGCGGACGCAGGTGCTCCCCTGCTCCGTTTGATGTCACAGGCCCCAGACGGCTGCCGGGAATGAATGACTGAGGACCTCGCGCCGCCTCCCGCCCACCCCCCGCCTCGGCCTTGCCAGAGCGCTCTGCCGCCCGGCATGAGGGGAGAGCTCTGCCAACACTCCAGAAGGCCCTCGGGTCGTGGAGACGCCCCTTCAGGACGCCAGCCTGGCACCTCGGAGAGGGACGAAACTGAAACGGAGAGCTCTGCTCACTTCGCGGTCTGGGGCTCCGCACACAGGAGCAGGGCCCGCAGCTCGGCGTCCGCTGCTGTCGGAATTTCCCATTTCCTGCCAACGCGCACTTTTGCAATATTCGTAATTCCAGGGCCTGGACGGGAGGCCTGTCCCGACGTACACAGCTGCTTTCTAAAGGTGTACGTATGCTCCGACCGGGCGGCACTTTGAGCTGCTCGGAGAACACAGCAAGACAAGTCCCGCTGCCACGAGAAATGACGGCATTATGTACTGCAATAAACAAGACAAATGACAGGCCGGACAGGCACTGGCTCGCGACAGTTGGCAGCCACAACCATCTGTGGGTCCAAAGTCTGAACTATTTGTTTTCTCTCCCTCGGCTGCCTTGATCTTTGTCTACCTCCGCTGGAACCACTGATCTTCCAGGCAGCCTGGACAAGCCTGCAAACCTTTGACTTTCTTAGGGTTTAATTAAGAAATACAGGTGTTGCTACAGAACGGTCCAACCTTTCCGTGGGTCTGGGGAAGAAAACATGACAAGAGACCTCGTGTCCCTCTCTCAATGTGGAGAAGCTTTTTGCTTGCAAAGAACCTGAAAGCACAAGAGCAGACGAGGCAAACCTAAAGATAATTAAGAAAAATGATAGTGTTTGTCGCCACAGAAGAAATAAATCTTCTGTGTCTCTCGTTTATTTATTGATTAAACAAGGAACCCTACAATGGATTGAAGCTCCTGCTTTTGTCACTAGGAAGGTAACAGTGAGGTCCATTATTTCATTATGTGAAACGCTAATCTATATTTCTCATTTAGAATCTGAGTCCTCTGCATGGTGGAAATCTCCGCTTACACCAGTGATAAGAGAGAGCCTAATGAGCCCTAATGTTGCCACTGCAGAACTCGCCCAATTAGAGCAGCTGTTCCGTTACAGAAGTACACTGTGAACTTCTAACGCAGGATCCTGACAGTTCAGAGTCGAAAGATCCACGCTAAAGAACGTCAGATGTTTAAGCAGGTGTCTTTCTGAGCATACCTACCTCCTGCCTTGATTCTCCCTTCCTGGCCCTGTAGGAAGATACTGGGAAGGGTTTCATCAGAAAGGCAGACAGAAGGATTTTTCAGACAGTGAAAGTGCTGGCAGAGTTCTCTGTGGTAGGAACCTTTCCCCGTCCCTGTTGAGACCCGGGAGTGAGACAGTGGAGCAGGACCGCTGATTTCCCGATCACTGCATTTTCTCTTCTGTATGACTGTTTCCCTTTCAGCACTCATTAAAATAAGGCAAAATGACCCTACCCAGGAGTCCTCAGGGGCAGACGCTGGAAAAGCAAAACGGCAGGGTTCCGGGCGCCTCTGCTACAGTTTCTTACCCAGGTAGCAGCGCATCTTCAAATCATCGTCACCACAGGCACAGAAACGCACTTGGTAGCATCGACAGGCCACCTGCGCGCGGGCCCCTCTGTGTACGCAAAGAAGCAGAGCGGGGGGACAATGGGGCACGGGCTGACCCTAAAGCGGACACGGCCCGTTCTGCACAGCTCCCAGTCCGTGAAGACGGGCGGTCCTAACGCTCCGCTGAGAGGACAGACGCGGGAAGTTTTCCCGGAGGAGACGGTCCTGGAAGAAAGGGACCCCTTCAACACGGTGACTTGGGGAAGGGATAGGGCACCCCAGACGGAGGAATAAACATGAAAACATCAAAGCAGGAACGTGCAAAGGTGCTGTGGAGCCAAGTAGAGGGGGGAGAAGATGAGCAAAGTCCCAGGCACGCGAGCGAGCATGGAAAACTGTTTGCTCCGAAACACTCACGTTTCTCTTCATGTATTTGTGACACACTTCAGGGCGCTGGGGAGACAGTGTGAGCAAGACAAACAAAACCCCTGCTCGCCCCGTTGTTTCCGAGCTGGAGAGGATTCGGACAATGAATGTCAGATGTGTTTTAAAGTGACGCAAGTTCTGTGTATGCTCTCACGTTACGAAACGACGGAAAGCAAGGGTTCCAGAAGGAGTCCCAGAGAGTTTTCCTCCTAAGGTAACACTTAAGCGGAGACCTGAAGTGACGGCTGCTTTGGAAAAGAGAAGCCCCGGCCAGGACAGCCACGTCCCCGGCCCGAAGAGGAGTGACGTGCGCAGGTGCACCAGCTCACTCCACGGACAGCCTTACTGGTGCCCTCACAGGGGCTTTTCTCTCCCCCAGAGCTTCGGGACTCCGGTTCCCCCTATGCACAGGGAGAATGTTTCGAGGTTAAAAAGCCAACTGCACTCCCCTACTTCCCGGGCTAATGGGAACTGTAAAAAGTAATAATGTGGTCTTCGTGTCCAATAGCCACCTCTCCCTTCCCAGTAAATTCAACATAAAACTTCTCCAAGATGATAGATCCAGACGTGTGTGCGGGCAGGTGCCGTCCGTGCTGTCAGGCCGCAGAGAAAGAGCAGGGACTGACTGATGGCCGTTTCCCCGCCGGCACTGGTGCCGCTGCACATCCTTCCTGGGACTTCTGGACGCGGCCCTCCTGGCTCTCAGTCCCGCTCTGATTTTCATTTTTCCCCACAAAGCCTATCGCAGCCGCCTTTTATTACCAACACCGGTTAGCATGTCCCAGGAGAGATGATTTCTGGATGGTTCCAGTTCTCTCCACAGTCTCACAACGGATAAGCTCTTAAAATCACCCAGGTAAGAGCGGCGACAGCTCAGCCTCGGATGGAACGGAACAGACAGGAAAAACCATATTTCCAAGTGCCTGCAGCAACCTCCGGGTCAGTCTCCCTCTCTGACCCAAAAATAAAAAAGGATGGGAGAGAATCCACCCGCATAATGTGACGAGAAGCGCAAGGTGATGTGTCAGAAATAACAAGGCAGGTCAAGCCTCTTCTGTTGTTGCTGAAATGATGAACCACACGTCTTCCCCCATGACGGCTTCTGCTCCTCGAGGAACAATAGTCGGAGCCTGTCATTAGCTTTCCAGAACAGTGGAATATGCAGATTTCTCCTGCTAGGAAATGACAGCCCCATCACGAAGTAAGGCTGAGCATCCTCTCCTGCTACGTGGCATCGTTGTTGTTTTGTTTGTTTGTTTGTTTTTTAATGGCAATTATTCATATAACTCCAGTCTCAAAAAACACTTTATATGGTTTTCAAGTTTTCACATACGTGTGAATCACCTGAAGCTTGTTAAAAATTAGATTCCAATTCGGAGAGTCCGGGGTGTGGCCTAAATTCTGCATTACTCAGTCACCCCCAGGTCCACGTCTGCGGGTCTGCCAAGCACATTTCGTGTAGCGAGACAGGAAAGCGTGTCTCCAGACTTATAGTCTTGATTACTCTGTACTTTGTTTTGCTTTATGGAACACGCCAGTTTCTACTAGACTTGGGTTTGGATCAGGACCCTTGCTCTCCTGGTGCTTGCGAGTTCTCTGGTGACGACGTTTGAATATCTTGACTTTTTCACAATTATGGTTGGTCATGTATTACTGTTCCCAGTGAGAGCTGGATTCTTTACAATTCATGCTCTGCAATTTATTAACATGCAAGTCACTATGCTGATGAGTTGAGGTGCAGAAATTTTCTTTCTTAATTTTTGAGAAAGTTAGTAACTAAATCCTTTAGAAACCCAGTAAGCAAGTATCTGCTTGTTTAAGAAAGACAGTGTTTCTTTGGAAAATATTAAAGGCACACCCCCTTCCTAGAGGCCAAAAAAAAAAAAAAAAAGTTATTTTGCTTGTTCCTTGGTAGAGGGAGAGCTATGAAAAATCATGGAAGGGAGTTTAGAATAAAAGTAATTTTATTTTGCATTTTGGTTCAGATCTTGTAATTTCAAACAAAGCCTTTGAAGACAGGTTGATTTTTATAATTTCCTGTATTCCACTTAATATCACCTGGAGCCCATCAAGAGAAGTCAGAATATCCTGCTCTGACACGTGGGTGTGAAGCGAAAACAACACCTTTATATTTTAAACTTCGCTGTTTCTGAAAGTGAGAGGTTGAGAGGCAGAGAGGTTGGAAGTGCTGGCTTCGTCCAGGCGCAGAAGGGAGTACAGCACTCGGCCCCCAGATAAATTCAGATCAGATTTGCAAAGCTGGTATTTCTGTCTGAAGCCCTCTTAAGCAGAATCTGTTGACCAAGCCACAGTGCATCCTGTAGTTGGTTTTGCATACAAACATCCTCTAAAGTCTGTGGCTGAGAATGTTTTATTTCCTTAAAACCCATGCCAGTTTTAAGATTGTCAATTTATTTTCAAATTGCAGAGTTGGGATGGTACTTGAGTGTGCAGGAGGATGTATTGCTCAATTGTCATTTAACCATAGATTAAATGTCTGCATAAAAAAGGAATGCATTTTACAATTTTCAAATTGATGAAAGTTTTATGGGGAGATGTAATGAGAATAAGGATGTATTTTATGCAGGAGGAAACGCTGTCTGGCACTGAGAGCCACAGACAAGGATTTAAGAGCCTGGGATTGAACTGGTGGCATCACAAGAGATGCCTTCAGGCACGGACGCTCCAAGGTAGGTCAAGAGAGCATCCGCTGAACCATAAAGGCTCATGGTCTCCTTTAGAACCTCAAAGACGTCGGGGCTCCCCGCTGTAAGGAGAGGGCAGGATCGTCGCAGATCTGGCCGTCTGAAGTTGGGCCCAGAGCTGGAAGGAGTGTAACACAGAGCAGAGAAGGCATAGCATCGTGGTCGGACGCGTGGGTCCCCAACCAGACTTCCTGCACTGGAATCCGCTTTCCAGCAGGGTGACCTTGGGCGGGTTACTTAACTGCCTATGCCTCAGTTTCTATAAGCCGATGAAAATAAAAATAGTCCTTACCTGGTAAGGTTGCCATGACGATTAGTGAGTAACGTTTGTATAAGGCTCAGATCAGGGTCAGCGCAGGCCCTTTGCGCTTGTTAAGTTCATGAATGAACGATCAGGCGAAGCGTTGGAGGCGTCTATTCTCCAGACTCAGGCTGCTGAGTTCCAGAGAGCCCCGCCGCTCGGCCGGGCAAGCTACGAGTCTAGCCGAAGAGTGGGTCACGCGCATCTCCCAGGACATGAGTGATCTTGGCCAAGACCCGAGCCTCTCCGAAGCCTGGTTTACTCACAGAGCAGCAGACCTCCCGACGTGGCTGGACAGTAGCTATCTCCCCCTTGCTGGTCTTGTTGGTGAGTCGATCAGGGTATCTTTAGCTCACTGAAGAGTAGTAAGCAAGAACGGACCAAGGAAAGAAAACAAAACAAAGACCCCGCAGGGCTACACCAGTGGTGCTCCTGGAGGCGGGCATCCAGGCCGCCATCAGCTCTCTCTGGCTGTCGCGGTTCGTCCCTTACGACTCCACGTCAAGGTGCTGTCACGCAGCCCACATCGGGCTACTCAGTTCCCAAAAATAGCCTCTTCTGACTGCGTGTTTTCTAGCACACAGTACGTGACGGTAACACCTCACACCGAGAGAGCACGTTACTGTTTTGCAAAGCCTTTCACATCTAGCATTTTATTTAACTAGACATATTGTAAGAAAGTCATTTGTCTCTGAAGAAACAGCTTGGCAGAAATTTCCAAATTTAATTTAAAAACATACTTTCATTGTTAACAGAAGTTATCATTGAAAACAGTATTTCCGGGGCACCTGGGTGGCTCAGTGGGTGAAGCCTCTGCCTTCGGCTCTGGTCATGATCCCAGGATCCTGGGATCGAGCCCCGCATCGGGCTCTCTGCTCAGCAGGGAGCCTGCTTCCTCCTCTCTCTCTCTCTGCCTCTCTGCCTACTTGTGATCTCTCTCTCCTCTCAAATAAAGTAAATTAAAAATCTTAAAAAAAAAAAAAAAAAGGAAAAGGAAAGAAAGCAGTATTTCCATCAGTGACTCCTTCTAGTGAGGGACTGCAGGCAGGGCGTCTCGGGGTGTCGGCCGCAGAGCACAAGGCCGGCCCGCACTGAAACCGCTCTCCTCTCCCCGCTCTCTCTGCTTCTACCCCCAGCCCTTGCGGCCTGTTATACTGAACACATCTCAACTGAAATTAAAAGTAAAGTCTGTTTTCACTTGTTCAAAATCTCTACACACGCACCACAAGAGTAGCTTCATCTGTAACTCCCTTTCCTTGAGCCCCAAACCCCAAGATGTGCCCGCTGCCCCGTGCGCAGTGTGCGGAGCCTGAACATTAGTGTTTCCCTAAGTCCACGTCCAGCTCTGCCTCTCATCTCCTGGCCCGACGCTAACTTAATTATTGATGACTTGGGCTTCTCTTTTATTTCACGAAATGAGTAACTGTATCTCGCCCACTTTCCAAAAACATCTGAGGGAACTCAAAATCAGGTGAGCGACTGGAGAGCTCCAAGGAACAACAGAGTCGGGCTTCCCAGGTCTCGCCCCTGCTGCCCCGCAGCTGCTCCTGTCTTCTTCTCACTCACCTGCTGCACGGGGACATCCGGCACTTCACTGGAATAATCACGGCCTTAGTCTCCCTCTGTGAAGGGAACCCAAACCTTGTGAGCCACAGAATCTTCCCAAGACCCATTTCTCTCCTCCCCCAGCCCGGATCCTCCGTCTCAGACAAGCCAGCCCCTGGAGACTCCGTGTGCCTTTCTCCCTCTCCTGCCGTCACACCTGTCCTTAGAAGTTTATTTTGCTTATTTAACAAACATGGACATCACGTTCTGGTTTGTGCCTGTCCTTGCTCGAAGAGCCTTATATAGTTTAGCGCCTTTAGAGCTCATAACAACACACAATGGGTAGAATTATTATCTATCTTACAATGAGAAAACTAAAAGGGAGAGAAGCTCGGTGGCTTACGCAAAAATGTCAAGTCGAGTGGCGCAACCAGGATGGGACTGGGGCACCCGGGTCTAGAATCCGGGCTTCCCTGGACTCCGCCTCCACGCCGCTCCCTGTGTGGTGAGTGTGGATCTGCCTGGGTCCCTCCTGAGCGCCTGTGAGAAGAGCTCATGCCACTCTTCTACCCTGAGCATCTCCAGAGCAGTCGTGCGCCTCTCCTCCAACGTAGGCCCCAGTCGCTGGGGACCCACTAGCATGAAAAAATAATAACAATAGGGGTGCCTGGGTGGCTCAGTGGGTTGAAGCCTCTGCCTTCGGCTCGGGTCCAGATCCCAGGGTCCTGGGATCAAGCCCCACATCGGGCTCTCTGCTCAGCAGGAAGCCTGCTTCCTCCTCTCTCTCTGCCGGCCTCTCTGCCTGCTTGTGATCTGTCAGTCAAATAAATAAATAGAATCTTTAAAAAAGAAAAAAGAATAACAATAACTCAAATTCATGGAGAGCAAGTTTCATGGACCCTAGTGTGGTTGTATTCTGTGAAGAATACAATTTTTACATTGGATACTGATAAACAATGTCTGAATTTAGAAATTTAGAGATGTTGTTTAGATTTGAAGGAAACCAAAATAAAACGACATGCTGGACTTATAACAACAACAACAAAAATGTGTTCCCCAGGTTTGGTTTTGGTTTTTTCCTGATATGGAAAAGATGCAACCCATGTAGGAAAATGGAGAGGACGATTTTACCAGGATGGACAGTGCCCAGGTCTACTTAGTAACCATGTTCTTTTCTTGCACTAACCTATCGTGGTGAAACGCAAGAAAGCATCCCACAATTACACAGACCTTCTGTTCCACCAGTCCAAGCATTTTCAGCTCTAGACTTTCACATTGTTTTTATTATTTCATACTGCCTAATAAATTACCAGCAATGTACTGGCTTAAAATATTTATAATCTGGAACACCACATGATCAGTGAAGGATGGCAAATTTCTGTCAAAATAACTCACCCCCATCGATTTTGCATGAAACCAGAACTTGCCTATTATTGTCTGGCTCTGAAAGAAAAAACAGGGAAAAATTTTAATCTTACTCTATTTTTCTCTTCCCGTCCTCCAACTCCACTGCCTGTCTCCCAAGGATTCCTCCGTGTCTCTCCATGACCACACACACACACACACACACACACACACACACGCATTGTGCCGCTTGAGAAGCAAATTTTCTCCAAATGAATAAGAACTGAGTATTAAAACAGGTTACTTCACACTAAAAGAACATGGCATAAGTTTTCATTTCTCAAGGACCCAAAAAATTAAAAGCGAAAGATTGGTGAAAACATTATTATACATTTTACCTCTACCATTTAAATATTTTCTTAAATTTGGGAAAATATTTTTTGTTGATGTTTTGGAGCATATGTTGGGCTTATGGTGAGTATTGTGTCATTTAACGTCTTATCAAGAGATGGAATGAAAGATTTCTCATATATTTTATACCAGTCCTTAAGAGATAAGCTCAATAAGATGCAGCCTGTACCCAAGGCATGGTTGTCATTCAGTCATGCATTTG
Source organism: Mustela nivalis (assembly GCF_964662115.1). Classification (NCBI taxonomy): domain Eukaryota; kingdom Metazoa; phylum Chordata; class Mammalia; order Carnivora; family Mustelidae; genus Mustela; species Mustela nivalis. The sequence continues at coordinate 109,702,196 of NC_139030.1, forward strand.
TGAAGGGAGGGAAGGATACATCTCAAACACTTGATTTTATAGACACTCAAACACAATATTAGTACCTGATCAAGAAAGCACCACCAATAATTAAGTGAGGAATAGCTCATTCACCATTGGGCAAACTGGTTATTTAGAGAGGGAAACTTCTTTGCCTATATCCCATATCAAAATTTCCACAGGTTTCGCAGTTTACAATGGGGTTAGATCCCAATAAACCCATCATAAGTCGAAAATACATTAAATACATCTAAGCTACTGACTACGAAAGCTTAGCCTTCCCCACCCTAAATGTGCTCTGAACACCTATATTTGCCTATAGTTGGGCAAAATCAGCTAACACAAAGCCAGTTGGTTTTTGATCTTTTCCCAGGCCAGTTTTTATAACAAAGTGTTGAATATCTCATATAATTTATTGAACGCTGTGCAGGAAGTGAAAAACAGAATGATTGTAGAAGTATCCATTGGTGACCCTCGTGATTACGTGGCTGACTGGGAGAAGCAGCTCACCGCCACTGTCCAGCATCTCAAGACAGTGTATTACCACATATCGCTAGCCTGGGAAAAGATCAAAATTCAAAATTTTATTTATGGTTTCTACTAAATGCATATGACTTTCGTGCCACCATAGTAAAAAAATCGTGACTTGAACCCATGTAAGTTGGAGACATCTGTATTTAGAAATACACATTTAAAATATTAAATGTTAAAATGTTAAAAGTATATAAAATATCTGAGAAAATATAGAGTAAATATTTAATTACTAACTAAGCAAGAATTTCTAAGCAACAGAAACAAAACATACGGACAATAGTTAACTATCTTAATAAAACATTTTTAATTTTCAAATATCTTAAACTAGAATTAGCGCATTAAAAATAATATATTGGGGAAATATCTGACAAAATTCTAGTATACAAAATGTTACATATAGAGTTTTGGGAAAGTTTTTATTTAGTAAGAAAAGTAATAAAACATTATTAGAGTAATGAGTAAAGAACATGAATAAATAATTCATAAAAGAACAAATACAAATGACCAATTAAGGCAAAAGAAAATATTTCCTCCACATTAATAATATGTAAAAAAATGTTTTTCAGCTGTCTAATTAGATTTTAAAAACTAAAACATTCAATTGTAAGGACTCTGTAGGGAGAAAAGTGATCCCAGAGACTGTACCATGTATATAAATTGATGTAATCTTTTCTTGAAAGCAATTTGGCAGTAGAGATCAAGGACTTTGAAAAAAAATTAAACATTTTAGCCCAATAATCCTTCTTAGAGGAATCTAGGTAAAGGCATTAAAAGGCATTTATAAACCAGATTATTTGATGTAAGAGTACTTGGTAACAAATTTTCTGACAAATAGTTTTAGAAGTTGGTATATCCATGATAAAATTTATGCAATTATTTTTAAATTCATAATTTAAAGGAACATATTATGACTTGAAGTAATGCTTTCAATATGTAAATGAGTCAAACTAGCAAGATACCCCACTGTACATAAAATGATCTCAATTTTATATTAAAAAAATATATATATGTGGCTCAGATGGTCAAGCGTCTGCCCTCAGTTCAGGTCATGATCTCCGGGTCCTGGAGTTGAGCCCCATGTCAGGCTCCCAGCTCAGCAGGGAGCTTGCTTCCCTCTCTCCCTCTTCCTCTCCCCTGCTTGTGCTCTCTCTTTCTCTCTCTCTCTCTCTAATAGAAATAAATAAATAAAGTCTTTTAAAAAATAAAAAAATAAATAAATATGTATTAAGGCTTTTAAAAGGCTAGTATTTGTTTTAAAGATTTTACTTATTTATTTGAGAAAAACACAAGTGGGAGAAGGGACAGAGGAAGAGGGACAAGCTGAGTCCCCTGAGCAGGGAGGCTGAGGTGGGGCTTGATCCCAGCACCCTGTAATCATGACCTGAGCTGACATGTAACCAACTGAAACACCCAGGTGCCTGGTCAGTATTTCAACAGAGATTGCCCTTGGTGATTAGATTACAATCACAAATATTACTCTCACTGTCAGAAAAAATAAGATCTTACTTAATATTTATTGATAAAAATATACCTAAAGTAACGGAGACTAGACTTCTGGGATGATTTGGAAAACTCAGGTCAGACCCTAGCATAAGCAAAATGCATGATTAAAAATTTGCCAAAACAGGTTTCCAAAATGATCTCTCTAGTCGTCTTATTTATCTACAATTATTGCCGGGAGACAAATCTCCATGGGTCTCTCCTGTTTTAGCGTGTCTTTATTCTTAACTATTCTCTTTAGTATGTTTGCCTAATACACAGCTGTGGAGTACGCGGTGTCTCCATCCAGAGCAAACAGCAGACATGTTTATGCCCATTTTCAAAGATTTGAGTTCACGGTGTTCTGGATTCCCCTCTTGTAAGACAACCCACCCTGTGTGTAGGTGTCACCTGGCCCTCTTCCCACCACTCTATGAGAATCATGGCCAATATCTAGCTAATAATACCCCTGTGAGTAATAAATGGTCCTTTGTCTCTGACCCAAGTATTTCATATCTTCTGCCAGCATCCATGAAACTGACAGGCTAACATGTTACTTTGCAAGTAGGGCAATATCTCAGACTTTTCACAGATCTTCACAAATATCTCATTAAAAATTTATTTCCTTGGTTTGAAAAGTTTTCTATTAAAATGAGCATACATTAATAAAGATAGTACCTATACTTTACTCATCTATAACTTAATAATATGAAAGAATTTATAAGACTCTTTGTTACAAACAAGGTTCAGGCAGAGGAGACTATGATAAGGATGTATCATGCATCCATAATGGTTGAGCTCAGTAGATAATGGTACACAGAAAATAGGAGAGGCAGACTCTTCTGAAAGGGAAGGAAGGAGAAGACAACCACTGAATAAGGTGACCTTGTAATTTATTGTCACTTTGAAGTATGAAAGGGCTGTTGCTGAATATTAGAAAAGGGTAGTAGATTTATAGCATATGATAAATTACAAAATCACTATAAAAAAGGTGTTCAGATTACTCCATGCCCCACACCTACCTTCCCATACCTACATACTGTACCCTGGCCCAAAAGAGCATTTCTAACAGTGCAAAGGCACAATGTCAATTTCAGTAGCACTAATTGATTGACAAATGTGGAAATTTCAAGTAACAAACTACAGAGACTGGAATTTTTTTTTTTTAATAGTCTCTGACAAGATATTTTGGTCCTGGTCACAGTTTGGATTTTTTTAAAAAAGGAGGACACATGTGTCTTTGAGTAAAAGCTTCTTCCCAGTGGAGAAATTTGTAAGAAAAAATAATAGGATTGACTTGAAAGCAAATCCAGTTCCATTTCTGTTTTCCAAGATTGACTCCTCTCTGCCGCACCCCAGCGCCGTCCGGGCCGTGCCCATGATGATTTCCAACTCAGCATTAACCAAGATTGACGGCAGGCATGATGCCCACGAAATGCTCCTGCGGCTTGCCTTCCTAACCTATGGATTGTTTTCAGTGAAATTGTTGTCTAAGAGAGAAAAAATCAATAAATGGATTGAGCTTTTTATTAAAAACTCTCCAAGAAATAAGATTCAAATGATGAAAGTGTTAAAAAAAAATAAAGTAACTTCAAATGCTTGTATCATAGAGAAGAGTCCTATCATTGTGAAGTGGTGACCAGTGGATAAAAAGGGAGCCAAACACTTGAAGACTGAACATTTCAATTCCTGAAAATTCCACAGGCTTTTCTCCTTCCTATAATCTTCAAATAAGGGAAACTTGGGACCACTGCTTCTTAGAGAATTCTGCACTTCAGAAAAACGAATAAGTAAAATCAAATTTAATCTTGATGAAAATGACCTCCATTTGGATAGAAAAGTCATTAGCAGGACCAGAGGAGTCTTGTAAAACATGTGGAAAACATCCTTGTGTTTAGTTAATACTGTTTTCACTGTAGTCTCTACCTGCGTAACCTCGGATAGAGCCAGTTGTGATTCTGGATTCCCCTCACCCACGCTGAAGCTAGCTAGCTCTATTTGCTCTCATCTCTGCTTGAAGGGGGAAAAAAAGGTAAAAGAAAATGGGGAAAGCTCCTGGATTCTTACATGGTGTGTGAATCCACTTAACACAATTATAATGCCCAATTAATCTTAGCAACATGAGTGATGAATCATTTCTCCAGGTGTCTCTTCAAAAGAGAGTAAATTGAGTTCCAACATTTGACTATTGTTTTAAACCAACTATAATCATGCCAGATTAATCAGGAAACTAATAATTAAGCTCAAATCCATATTCAAAAATACTCTCTCCCCAGGTACCAACATAACAGCACACTCACTACCCCGGATACCAATTTTTCCAGGGGATACAAGGAACAATAACTGAATTCTATCATTTGTTTCTCCTTTTTAATCTTGATTTGATGGTATCTCCTGCCATCTACTGATAGATAAAAATAGATAAAAACAACTTTTCTGAATCATTTTGCCATCTACCTTAGGTGATCCATTGCCATTTTTTGTTTCAATGTGAAAAATCACCTAAACTTAACATCAAGATTTTTATATCCAAAAAATAGAATAGGTTTGTTTCTAGTGGAAAGGTTTTGATTGCATTCATAACATTTTACATTTAAAACATTTTACATTTATCAGGGGCACCTGGGTGGCTCAATGGGTTAAGCCTCTGCGTTCGGCTCAGATCATGATCTCAGGGTCCTGGGATCGAGCCCTGTATCGGGCTCTCTCCTCCATGGTGAGCCTGTCCCCTGAACCCCCTCTCCCTGCCTCTCTGCCTACTTGTTACCTCTCTCTCTGTCAGATAAATAAATAATTTTTTTAATTGCATTTAAAATACTATCATATAAGGAAAAATACCTCTGGCTTTGGAGTCACAGGGTTCTTGTCCTAGCTCACTCTAGGGCACAGACCTTGTTCTTTTCAGCTTAGGTTCCTTATTCTAAAATAAAGTGTTGGTGGTAAGGGGCACTTCTCCCAATTTCAAGATGCTCTAGGTCTCACAAGGCGTCTGAGTTCTTGACAAACACAGCTCCAAAGCACAGGTCACCCACAGTTCCACATGTGGCTCCATTAAAAACCCCAGGCTGCTCCCTCCCGGCCATGGTCACAGCGTCCCTCCGCCACACCATGGAAGTCTTCCTCCCATTCCGTCTAGTTCGTGTCTGTTGCGTCCCAGCCGCACACTTCGCCTGCCCCCAGTGTGGAGCGCCTTCAGGAGCGTCCGCTGCGTCTCCTGATGCTGACACAGCATCCTCTCTCGGAAAGACTCCTCTGCATTCACTCCGACAAAGTCAGCCTGGGAACCGCGATTCAGCTGTTGAATTTAAATGACTTTGCCACCTTCTCTGCGGCTGACTCCAAGTCCCAACTGGATGACAGATAGATTTGATTCTTCTTCTAACCTTTGAAGAGCAGTCCGTCCGAGGACTCCTTGCTTATCTGAGTTCACTCACAGGGTAACTTGAAATGTCTAAGACACAACTGAGAAACAAAGACGGACCAAAAACGTCCTCGGAGGAACATCTTTAAAGGTCTCCAAGAAGCTAAAAGGCATGTCACCAAACTCCTTTCACTAAAACTAATGCACCGAAGTGCGGGTAGCATCAAGATCTCTAAGCCCATCCACGCTGCGTCTGTAGCCATCGCCCTTCCCAAGCAGCCCGCTAGACACGGGGAGAACGTCTAGGAGAGGCAGAATGGCAGCCCCGAGAGGAGACAGGAAAGCATCTGTCAGTAAACAGAGAAAATGAAAATGTTAGAATCTCTTACTAAACCTTTTAAGAAACCAAAAAGTGTATAATTCCTTTTGGAAAGATTCTCATTAAAATTTGCTAAAATAAAAAATGATCACAAGGCTTAAAGGTGTACGTTTTCAATAAGAAAAATTCACCATGCAGTTTTCTGCATTTCTAAGTGATTTTGTTTTCAAGACGAAGCATTCCTACAGAAGTACAGCAAGGGAGCTGACACACTTGGGTTCTTCCCTGGCCGTGTTCTTCTGTTCAGACTTAATTTTTCAGTGAATTTCCCCAGCTACCTCCCTGACCCCGTGCCCCAGCTCGTAGGTTCCTATGCTCTTAAGCATGACTATGCTTATGATGTTGCTCACACAGCATCAGCACTAAAGACATCAGCGGCCACACCAGGCTGCCCTCAGGCTGACGGAGTGTGGGATTGTGTGGCCCTCCACAAAATGGTCCTTGGCTGTTTTGTTCTGGTCTGTCAAATCGAGCCTTAGTTTGCTGAATGGCTGGGATTCACCATTTAGAAGGTGGCCTTCCTGCCTGGGGAGCCTCTCCTGTAACCCTCAGCAAGCTTCCCCCCGCCCCTTCTCTACCTGCTCATTCCAGCGGGGCTCGCTCGGGTTGACCCCACCTGAGTTTGAAGAGTCACGCGAGGCAGGCCAGGCAGTTTCTCATCACTCCTGACCTTCGTCTCCACCGTTAGGACTGTCATGTGAAGCAAAGTGTGTCAAAAACAATAATGTGTAACAGATTGCAAAAAAAAAAATATGAATATGCTTTTACCTCCCTCGGATTTGCCCTTTTACTGTCAGGCACTGGGGTGTGAAGAAGCACAGCTTGGGAGGAATTTGACCGACTCTGTAAAGGTCACGAAAGTTTCCAACAGAAAGTGATGACTCATGTTCCACACATCCTGATATTTCAGAGTGTTCAGGAAAAATGCAGTCGAGGCCAACACACCCTTTCTTTCCATCAGCGTCTTGCCAACTCACTGTACTCGTGAATTCCACTATAAGGGAAGGTCAACAGCCGAGGTGAGGGAAATTGCTTCATGTGAACAAAAGTTCAGAAGCAGGGCAGGAGCGGGACGCCTCGTGTTTATGAACGAGACAGGTTTCATCCAAACACACAGATCTTTCCCATACAAATATGTGGCTCAGTGTTTTGGCATCTTTCAAAGCAAAGTTTGAGAAGCTGCCTTTCCTCCCCAGTTCTGTACACACACATATGCACGCACACACAAACACCAGCTTTGAAATCGGCTGGTATTGTCTCAGAACTTGAAAGCCAGCCAGCGTCTGACCTTAACTTTCCAGCACTTCAGGAAGCAGGAATTCTCACACCCGAAGGCCTCTCGTTGGAGGAGCCCCTGGACACCGCTCCCCCAGAAATACTTCGTCGTACTCACTGCATATTTACCGTGTTCTCTTCCCATCGGAAACACACAGGGTCACACTCCAAAATCTCGATAGGACTTTCTCATTTAACGATCAAGCAATATGGCTCCATAACAAACATACGCGACTTGTGAGATCAACTTGCCATCGGCATGTGCGTGTAGGCGACGTTCCCTGCACAGCGCACTGTGGCGAGACAGGCAGCTCCAACTGTTCCCAGTGCGTGGACCCCGGTACTTGACACTCAGATTCCCAGGACAGAGTCGGACGGGCCGACTGTGGCTCAGCCCCCGCCCCTTTGTCTGGAAAAGCAAAGGGTGTTTGATTGAGGGAAGCACCGTGTAGTGGGAGGTGGAAAATCGGAGGAACTCGGAGTGGACACCGAGTGGACAAAAGCCGCAGGTCAGCTCTCCGAGTGGGGAAAAGGCAAGACACCAAAGCTCAGTTAAAACCTTCGGAGGCTGTGCAGGCCGTATGGATGGTACTCAGCTGATTTGTTTTCCTTAATGCAAGATTATGTACTCCAAAAAAGAAAATAACTCAAAAAAAATAAATAAAGGGATGTAAAACCAACTTTATTAAAGCCATGGAATGGCTTAGTTGGCTTGATTATTTTATCCTATTAAGAGATACAGGAAGAAAAACAGGAGGCCCTTTCAAGCCTTTATCCATCCTCTGTCAACATGAAAATTGAACAGGAAAAGTAAAATCCGAATACCACAGAATGCTGGAATTGGAAGAAATCTCCATAGGTCTGACCCGACTCCTTACTCCGTGCGGGCATTCTCTCTACGAGCTCTCGGAACTTTCTCTCGTACAGATAGAGTCCGTCACTGCACCGCTCCAGGAAGCAGAATGGTCTTCCTGTACAGAACAAAAATCTATTTACCCATGAACCCCACATATCCCCTCGAGTTCTGCTGGCTGGAGCTGCATGGGAAAAGGAAAAATGACTTGCTTTTCGAGCATCGGAACCATGGCCACTCCCCCTGCCACCACCGGCCAAACAAATAAATAAACAGTTGCTCCGTCCAGGCTCAACCCCTCCAGGTGTTTCAACGGCTCCTCAGAGCGCTTGGCTGACGTCAGCATTCTCCGAACCCTCTTCTGTGTAGTTACTGGTTAGGTACCCATGAATGGAATTATTTTTTTTTTTTTCTCCCACCTTGTTGCAAAAAATATTTCTGGTGGCTGGGTTCCAGTGTCACTACCCCTTTAAAAAATAGGATGCCCGAAATGAAACACAATACTCCAGAGTCAGAAAGCAAATGCACTCCGTTCAGCACACTTCCCAGATAGGCTACCATATGTCACTGAGTGTTTCAGGATCTGCTGTCATTGAGGAGGAGGAAGTACAAGACTGCAGGGGAGTGAAGACAGAGTCCTGGGTTGTGTTCCAGGATCATGCAGTGTGAAATATACCCTATATAAGGAAAACAACAGATGTAATGTGCTGCTTGTCATACGAAACTCTTCCAACGTGGGAATATCTTATCACAGTCGCAATCTAATGTTGCCTCACACCCCCTAGGGGAAATTCCCCTGGGATGTGTTAGGAAAGGAAACTGCCTTGAAAGAAATTTTTTCAGGCATATTAGAGCTGACAGAAATCAGTTCTGATGTCAGGACTCGGGATGTAAAAGGAGCTAACCAGGAATACAGCCCAGGTGCTCCCCAGGAGCCATCACAGCCTGTACCAAAACCACCTCCTGGATGTTCCTGGCGCGGAAGGCTGTGACAATCTCTAATACGGGGGTAAGAAGGGGAAAGGAGGCTTCGGAAGGTAGGAGGTTGTAACTGAAGGCAGATTTTGTTAATGGGTTATCAAAAGCACATTTCACAAGTTCAACACATTCCCCATGCCTGCTAGAACAAACAACATATAGGGGCTTCCGTTGATTTGCAGGCAATTGTAAACTGTCTCTGTGCGATTTTACAAGTGTTCAAGCTAATTTGGAGATTTAAAAATCCAGTCCCAGGAGCATCTTTGTGCATTTATGAAGCATCTGAGAAATCACTCATTCTGGAGCCAGAGGATACCTTACATTTTTCCAACTATCAACCCGTTTTTGCTCTATTCCCTAAGATACACACACACACACACACACACACACAATCCATGCTGATCCATGCCCTGTGTGTATTAATGGTCTTTTTTAAATCCATCTATAATTTTCGACTTTCCAAATCTCCCAATCACCTCAGCCATGGTAGGTCTCCGTGCTTTAGCTGAAGCCTACTCCTAAACTTGCTTTTGCCACTGAAAGGAGTAAAATAGTAGTTACAAGTTTTGGAAATGTAACCAAAGAATCGTGCTTTATTTAGGTGTTTTGAACTCAGAGGTATCAAAAGAAAAAGAAATAAAGAGCTCTGCACAGTGGCTCTGGCCAGGCTGACGACACGCCGCTTACCCAGACCTGAGTCGGGGTCGTTGTCCCTCACAGCCAATGGCAGGAGCCTGCTCGAGACGAAGGTGTGTCGCCCTGGCTTTCCGGAAAAGCGTGGAAAGGTATCTTGCCCACGTATTTCAAAAGGAGTCTGCCAAAGCCCGTGCTGTTGAAAAGTCAGCCTCTGACATAACCATCACTTCACTGGGAGGCGCACCATTTCCTACCCAGCTCCCCTGTTACGTGGAAAATAAGCTCCAGAGGACGGGGATTTTTTTTTTTTTTTTTAGTCTGTCTTGTTGCGTGATTTATTCCAAGCACCTGGGACCGTGTGTGGCCCATATTTGCTGAATAAATGATGTGACTGACAATGACTATTCTAAGTCCAAGTCTGAAAAGATACTGTTCCTGGACGCTGTACTCTGCTCATAAATATTAAGAAGTAAATTGTCTCCTGTTGCCAAATATCAGCATTTGGACTAAGGCGGGGAGAGTCATCAGACGAGCAGGCCTTGGTCGAAAATAATATCTGGATCCATGTGGACATTTCTTAAAACTGGTCTTCTTGGGGCGCCTGGGTGGCTCAGTGGGTTAAGCCGCTGCCTTCGGCTCAGGTCATGATCTCAGGGTCCTGGGATCGAGTCCCGCATCGGGCTCTCTGCTCAGCAGGGAGCCTGCTTCCTTCTCTCTCTCTCTGCCTGCCTCTCAGTGTACTTATAATTTCTCTCTGTCAAATAAATAAATAAAATCTTTAAAAAAAAAAAAAACTTGTCTTCTTGTTTTACCGACCAAGAATCCATTCTCCACGTCTTTCTGTGGTATACAAAGGGAGTTTACAAAGAAAAGACCAGCAGTCTTCATGATCAGGGGTTCTCTTATGTCTGCAGGAATTTAGCATCTTGGGGCACCTGGACGGCTCAGTCAGTTGAGCATCTGACTCTTGGTTTCAGCTCAAGTCATGATCTCAAGGTCCGAGGATCGAGCCCCGCGTCAGGATCCGAGCTCAGCAGGGAGTCTGCTCAACCTTCTCTCTCTTCCTCGGCCTCGCCCCCACGACCCCTGCTCACTCGCCCATTCTCTCTCTCAAGTAAATAAATAAATCTTAAAAAAGGAAAAGAATTTAATATCTGAATAACTCTTATATCGCAAGGTATTACAAGGTTTTGAGACAAAGACCAGGGCAGATAAATGGAGCCCTGACCTCAGTGAGAACCCTCTGGTAAACAGACGGCGCCCAAGAGGAGAGAGTTGGGTGGGGAACAAGGACCCGGGATGCTGGGGACCGAGTGTGACTGAAGCGGAAGGTGCAGCTGCCGGACAGCAGCGAGCACGCGGCCTGCGGGCAGGGTGGACGGGGAGGCGCCGGCCCCCCATCCCCTGCCTTGAAGGGTGGAGAAGGGGGCAGGCAGGGTCCTTGGCACGTGTGCTCGGCGATCCCTACAGTTGTTCTTCTTTCCTACATGCTCGCGGCTGCTCAACAAACAGCGGGTCCGGCGCATGGACCGTACGTTTTCAGGAAGATCCTACAAGCACAAGTCAGCGTGGGTTTGCTCCTCACATGACATGAGCGACATGGTTTCTAATACATATATTCACAACGATAATACTAAACTCCATAAGATAGCCATAACCTCCTTATAAATCAGTGACATTTTTCCTCTAGGAACCTTCGAAACCGTATTTGCTATTTGCACCTACTTAAGAACTACAGGTTACATAACACTCGTGCTTACTGTAGCCGGGACCAGAGCCCTAAAATCCAAGCCGTCCGCGTCCTGCACACTTGCTGATTCTGTTAAATTCCTGCCTAGTCTCTTTAACGGTTTCACAAAAATTCTATAATTATGCCAATTTGAAATGAGAGACATGACAAAAATATTTACTGTAGGATTTTGTTATCGTATTTTTTTTTTTTTCCAGTCAGGCACAGAGGACAAAGATTCAGAGCCAGGAGTCAAATGTGGCCTGTCCTTCAAAAGCACTGATTTCAGGGACCAGCATCTTTGGACTTAATAACCGTCAGTCTTCGACTGCCCAGCCCTGAGGGGACAGCCAGATGTGTGTGCAGGGGGAGACATCAGGTACCTTGGAATCAACATTACCTGTATTTTAAGTGTAAAAACAAGTAAAATAAAATAAAGGTAAAAGCGGGTCTGAGGCCTAGAATTCTATCAGACTCAGGATAACATGGAACGAGTCTCCCACATGTGGCGCCATTACAAGGAATGACAAGAGCCAAGTCCTGTCATCCAGCACATGTTTCCCAGGAGCAGGTCACAGCCCTCGGGACTGACTTCTCAGACCTTTCCCAGGAAAATCTCATGTCCCGAACAAAATATGCGCATATGGGAGCTTGGGAGTCACTCGCAGATGAGATTACATAGAAACATCTTTGTTTCTCCGTCATTATTTCAACCCACACAACAATGGAAACTTAGCCTCCCATAAACATTTTAAAAATCTGGATTTAATAAATATAGCTTTCTGCTTCCTGAACTTTTACCCCATTAGATGTATAGAAAACTGAAAATAAAGCTTCAGTTCAACCAAAGTCATATCTGCCTTTTAGACTTCCTTTGTTCTGGAACAGCCATAGGGGAGATACTGGGGACGAGGCTCAGGATTGTGCCAACATCCTCCATAGGGATATGGACGCCTGGGAAGGAGCCGCGTAGAAGGCTGTCTCTCCGGAGCCGTGGGAACCGCGGAGGCCGGGAGTCCGGAGAAATCTCTCTAGCCCCGCGCCCCAGCTAACGGGCCGTGTGATGTAGGCAAGTCCCGTACCAAGTTCTGTCTGTTTCCTCATCTGTGAAACGAGGGGCCCGAGCACGGATGGCGACGTGGACAAGGGAGTAATAGCGAACAAGGAGCGCTTATGAGCCACAATGTACTTCAGTCCTCTGGACACCCTTACGATTTAAATATAATCATGATTATCTACACTTACATGTGAGGAAAGCGGGGCTCAGAGAAAGGTTTGATCATTAGCTTAGCGGCATGGAAAGCAGAAGTGAGTTTGCTACGGAATCAATGAGGTTTAAGCTTCAGAGCCCCTTAATCGCACAGGCCCCCTGCAGGACTCTATACCTCATTCTGTATTTTGTCTTAGAGAGGGCTTCCAAAATTGTATGGGGAAGTGTCAGACTCCACAAAAACTGGCTTTGCCCCTGAGACGGGCAAGGAGGTAGAGTCCGAATTCGAAGGCCGGCAAGCCAGAGCCGAAACCTGACATCTCCTCCCTCCGCTGAGCTGACTCCTTTGTTCCTTGCACGTTTCCAGGCTGCCTGTGATGGACCGAATCCTGTCCCTCTGCCCGCAACCTCACCCCCGAACATCCGTACATTGAGGCCTTAACCACGGGTCATGAGACTGATGGTATTTGGCGGTGGGGCCGCTAGGGAGGTAATTGGATTAAATAAGGTCATAGTGGCGGGGCTCTCACTCCTTGGATTGGTGTCCTCCTAAGAAGAGGAAGAGCAGACATTCCTGGCCCTCTGTCCCCAAGCGCACCCTCTGAGGAAGGGCCACGTGAAGACAGAGCAAGAAGGTGGCAGTCTGTAAATCAAGAAGGAAGCTCTCACCGGAAACAGAGTTTGCTGGCACCTTGATCACGGGCTTCTAGCTTCCAGAACGGTGAGAAAACAATCATCGGTTGCTTAAGCCACCCAGTCTGATGTTTTGTTCCAGCAGCCCAAGTAGCCTGATATCCTGTCCTCTGCCTGCTTGTCCTTGCGCTCTACGTTCTTGTAACTGGACTGCCTGCATTTCTGTCAGATGGTCATTTCACAACACATTATCTTGGAGACACCCAGGGCAACATTTTTCGGAGAGTGATTTTAAATCATTTCTCTTAGGAATGAAAATACTTTTTTCTTCTCTGATTTTGGGGAAGCAGCGCAGTATTAAACGTTGGATAACATACAACGAAGTTCAAGTTCTAATCTCAGTTATTTGCTGATGACACCCATGGCTTCAGGGTCCAGGCCATTCCAGCATCATTAGGTTTGATGAGGTCATCTACATAGGATTGCTGGGCGGAATAATTCATCAAGAGTATACTACAGAAAACAACCAATCTTGGAACAACGAATGATGTACCGTATGGTGACTAAAATAACACAATAAAAAAAAAAAAAGATTATGCTACAGAAACTTTGCTAATATAATACCGTACAGTAAATGCCATTTGATTTCCCCTTACATTGTGTAATGGTCCCAAGCCAGTCAGTGAGGAAAGTGAATTAAACGGAAAATCAAATCACATGATTGCCTTGAATTCAACACAGGACACTAAACATATAGCCAATAGTTTACTTTCCCTTCTCACTGACTTACTTGTTTAGATGGTGTTTGTTTATTCATTCACTCAAAAGTACGTGTTAAGGGCACCTGGGTGGCTCAGTGGGTTAGGCCACTGCCTTCGGCTCAAGTCATGATCTCAGGGTCCTGGGATCGAGTCCCACATCGGGCTCTCTGCTCCTCAGGGAGCCTGCTTCCCTCTCTCTCTCTCTCTCTGCCTGCCTCTCCGTCTACTTGTGATCTCTCTCTATCAAATAAAAAAAAAAAAGCCACAAATCTATAAAAAAAAAAAAAGTACGTGTTAAATTAATACCTACTAAGTGGGGCTCCTGGGAGGCTCCGTCGGTTGCGAGTCTGACTTCTGGCTTGGGCTCATGTTTTAATCTCAGGGGTGTAAGATCCAGACCCGTGCTAGGCTCCGTGCTGGGCGTGGAGCCTGCTTAAGATTCTCTCTCTCCCTCTCCCATGTCCCTCCCTCTACTTGCACAGACATGCTATCTCTCAAAAAAACCCACAAAAACAACCTACTGAGCGTCAGATGCTCTTTTAAGCCTTGAGACTACAAAGTGTGGCAGGCAGAATTATAAACTGGCTGCCAGGTTTCCCATCCCTGGTGTGCCTGCCCAGGATAATCCGTCCCCTCTCTCGCTGTCCCTCTACCCCACTCTTGCTTTTTCCCTCTCTCTCTCAAATAAATAAAATCTTAAAAATATATATGCTTGGGTAGAATGGGTGCTATCAGACATTAATCAGAATCAAAGTTCTCATTATAGTAGCCTTTTAACTTTGGCTCTTCTTCAACCTTTGCCAGGCAGAAATTTGCCTTATAGAACACAGTACTTAGCACATGATGGAAATCAAAAGGATAGTTTGTGAGTGAATTCAACTTTATTTAAAGTTTCATGTTTGTTTGAGTCTTTGGGGAGAGAATGTTGTTCCCTCATAGTAGAAAGATAAAGAGCTTTTAAATTGTTTTATCTGAGACCTCTGACGATTAAGTCAGAATCCGAATTAATATATTCAAGAGATATATTAAATGAATAAATGCACAATGGGACACATTAGTAATTCTGGCTAGCTGGCTTGTATTTATGTATGTTCTGTGTAATAGGGATGGGCTGTCATTAAATCCGTGAAACGCTGAATACTATTATACAATTTTATTTAAGTAATTGTTATTATTAATATCATCACAATTTTTTAATGAAGAAATTGAGGCCTCAAAAGATTGGGAACTTTTCTCAATATTCTACAACTAGGAGGTGAGAGGCTGGGACGTGAATCCAGATGACCGACCCCCGAACCCAGCGTGTAAATCGCCAGCTGCTCGATTACCGCAACGATGACAAGCGTACCAAGTGCTGACCACAGGCCGGCCGAGCACATTCCATATGTGAACTCATCTAATCATCATAGCAACCTGTGGAGTAGATATTCTCAGTGTTTCTCATCTAAGAGCTGAATCTCAGAGGGCTGAGAAATTTGTCCAAGCTCACCTAACCTCTCTGGGGCTCCGTCCCCTCCGCCTAAAGCGGGACATCAACCGTACCTCCCTCTGATGGTAAAAGCAGAGGCTGGGTGGGATCCCAGCCAGTCTGGGGTCACAGCCACACTCGGAAGCACCTGCCCCGCGGAGGAGCCGACGCAAACATACGGTGACAAGACAGACCTGGCAGCCGTATGTAGCCGAACTCACTGTGGCTGGACATCATGGCTTACTCTTCCTCGCCCGTTTCTTTAACTAGTGAGTTGCCTTTTTTCCTCTCCTCGGGACTCTCTTCCGTTCTTTGGTCTGTGTTTGAGGGCCGAAGTCAGGAAGCCCCTGCTTGAATGTGAGCAGCTACATGCCGCTGAGGTGGCCAGCATCCGCTGAAACAGGCGTGAATCTCTAGTCTGCAGCATGACCTACGGTGAGACGTATTTTGTAACGTGGGGCTAAGAAGACCAGGAGACTTTTTGTGTCGTGAGAAAAAGACCAACGTGACCTCTAAATCCGAGAGAAAGAGAGACTGCTTCTCGATCTCAGCACGGTGGCAAGAGAATCCTAGGACGAGGATATAACTAAGAAGAACGTTCTTATTTAATCAATTGCATTATAGCCTTTTGTGAGCAGCAAACATGCAGCAGGAGAGATGTGGTCTGAGTGGAATCTAGAAAAAAAGATCCAAAAAGGAAACACCCGCCAATGTTGACGCAGCCCCGTCCTGGACAACAGGCCCTGAGTCTGCCGCAGTGCTTTTCAGATCATGGGCCATAAAATTGAATTGTTGAATATCAACTGACATTTTAATCAAGATAGAATAGACCAGAGTGTATTGCATGAGGTAAAGTTAATTATTGTTTTGTGAAACTTCTATTTCTATTGTAAATATTTATATATACATATTTATGTATGTGCCAGTTGCACGTAATAATGTGTTTCTCTCTGTGCATCTTGATCAAAAGTTTAAAATACCACAGGTATACAGATCTTATTTCAGTTTTCCAAACCAGTCATTCTCAGACTTTGGGATTTCATGGACCATAAATCACCCCCCAAAAGAGGAAAAATAGGGAACTGTCAAAAGGTTGCCAATATTTTCATTTTGCCAAATTAAATATATATATATATATATATATATATATATATATACACACACACACACATATATATAAACATATATATATAAAGATAGCATTGTAATTCCCTAAAATCAATTTTTTAAATTTTCAGTTTAGTTTATTTTTTAGAGAGGGAGGGGCAGAGGGGGAGGGAGAGAGAGAACCTTAAGCAGGCTCCACGCCCAGCGCAGAGCCCAACCCAGGGCTTGACCTCACAGCCCTGAGATCATGACCTGAGCCGAAATCAGTAGTCAGATGCTTAACTAATTGAGAAACCCAGATGCCCCTAAAATCAAGATTTTTGACCTTAAAAACAACAAGGGCATAATCACAGAAGAAAGTACCTTCTTTTAAGTTAAATATATTTGGGTTTTGGTAAATCAATTACGCTTCCTCTTTTTTCTCCAGTTTACTACTGATCTCTGCAAACACCTCATGATCAGTCCTTGGAGGACAGGCAGAAAAATGCTCACAATGTGAAAAGCCAGTACAGCCGTTACTCTCACCTCCATAAAATATTTGCTCTGGATTCCTATCTTCCTTTGCTACGTGTCAGCCGCCCTGAGCTACCATGTCGTGGAGTTTCATCCCTGAAGAGGCGCGACCTCCACGACGGTGGGCCGGGGTCAAGGAGACGACCGTGGTCTGCTCTGCCCTGAGCTCTCTCTCTCGTCATTAAGACACGTGGCTTGTGAATCACCGTCTGGTGCGTTTGGACGGCATGAGTTCGTCACCCCACCACTTATCATCTAAGAGTGAGTGGATGCAGTTCCTGGACGTAGGACGTGGAGCACTGGATAGTTTGGAGCACATGGCCCACGGGCAGAGTGCAAGTTCAGGTCACGACAGGTCCTACCACCCCATACCGCGCTGCCCGGGGGCAGGGGGGCTGCGTCCCGGTGTCTGCCAGGGTCGGATGCTCTGAGACAAAGCCACCCCCTTGCCCTTTGCTCCTGCTGACCGTCATCCACACCCACACAGTGTCCCAGACGCTTTCAAACTTTGCATCTCAGCTTCTCCTTAGTCCTTAGCCCTTGTCTGGGCGCGACCTCCTCCTCCCTGACCAATCGCCAGGCGTGAGCAGACGCTGGCAGGGGCTCTCCGCACTACTTTGTTTTCCTTCCCTCTTCCCAGTGTCTGTCAATGTTTTCGTGCCCAAGAAGAGCTTCCAGAAGCTCGTCAGTCACGCCCTTCGCTACGCCATGGCATACGACAGCCTGAAGCAACCAGCTGGCCTCCCTCTGTGGTATCTCTTTTAGCAACAACTTTTTAGAGATAACAGTTTCAGATCTGATTGTAATAAAATGGCAGCTTCTAGTAAACAGAAGTCAAAGTGGGACAACATTTGCTCAGACCCTACTAATAAAAACCAAAAAATTATACTGGACTCGGGTTGACCTCTGAACTTGCTTACATAAAAGGTTGGGGAGAGGTCATCAAACAAACGAGCAGCATGAACAAAATTTAAAGAGCTTCACTGGTCATTTTGTTTTTAAACATGTTAACGCACAAATTATACGCAGAGTCCTGATGGATCAGAACTTGCGGTTCATTGAAAAGAAGAACGTAATAGCACTTCAACTTAGAAATACTTTTCTGGCAATTAGTTCAACTGACCACATGTACTTGACAATAATATAATGGCATTTCTTTTTTTTTTAATCCTATAATTCAGAGTATACTTTTCTCTCATTTAGATTGGGTTTCCTTCCATGTAAACTAAATTAGTTCAATCTTACGTCAGGGAGATTTACGCCCATTTCCCTACTGGCTTCATTACCTCTCTCTGCCCTGATTCTTTTAAAGGTCAATCCCTGAGCTGGAAAAACTCCATCTTCCCACGTTTTCCTGTCTTACACCCTGCGGAGGAGTGTGATTAGCAGTGAGCGACGGACTTGCCTAATTGCCACAGTAGATTGCGGTTCAGAGTTGCTGCCGCACTGAACCCTAAGCACTAGTTACAGGGTCTGAAATGCAGACCAAATACACCGTCCACTGTCCTCAGCCACAGGAGAACATCAGCTTTCATAACACTTGAAAACCCAAAAGCCCACTGTGCCTCCTCTGTGGGCCTAAAGCTTTGCGATCCCTTTTTCTATTAGGATGCCTGACCCTGTCTTCCTCCCACAGAGCGCTTCCCCACAAGAAGGGCTCCGGGGGACCTCATCTTTGTCCTCCTCCCAAGTCCGCCCTCATGACTCACGGAAAGGTCTTAAATGTAGTGAACATCTACTGAATGGAGTTAGACCCTCCCGTCAAACCCTACGTGTTCCACACGAGGAAACCCTGTCCCTCAAGGTTGAGGGTCAGTGTCCTTTACTGAGTGTTGGAGCCCAAAATCAAGATCAGGTCTTTTGACTCAGACCACCCAAAGGCTAGGACGGGTCAAGTGACGTTGGCTGTGAGCAGAGGTGGGATCCAGTGACCAGAGGATTCTGGGTGGTTTGTTTGTTTCTGATTTCTAGTCATACTTTATTTTTCTTCTTTCTTTGTTGTTGCTGCTTTCTTTGGCCGGGTTTTGTTAAATGAAAGGAGCAGAAGGAGAGGAGAGCTTGTGGTCTCTTGGGCTGTGAGGGACACCCATGGCCCTGCGCTCCCTCCGTTCAAAATGCACTGCGCGCTGTCCTGAAGTTATACACCGGGCAGGCAAGGCAGCTGGGGGGGCTGGGAGAGGTCGGAGGTCGGGACCCATGACCCAGGCAGCCCGCCCTCATGGGCAGGGAGGGAGCTTCTCGGATCCCACATGCACCTCACCCTGAGGGCCAAGGCCTGGGGGTGGCAGAACCAGGACTTGGGCTCCAAGCCACAGTGAGGCCCCAGGCCCGACGGAGGCCCCTTCCCACCCCAGGAGGAGGGACAACCACGTTCGCCCGCTGGAGGGTGCAGGGCTGTGGGGCAGAGGACCCAGTCCCCTCCCCATCAATGTTCCAGACCCATGGACTTGTTTGTTGGCCTCTACTGTTCTTGAAGCTGAGACTCCGGGAGACAATGCTGGCAAAATTACCCTGCGAAAATGTACTGAAGTGTTCATTAAATTGTAAAATGTTATCGCTAGAGAAGGCTTTAGAAATCAAGTAGACAAGTTTTACAAATGAGGAAGGTAAGGCCTGAAGACACCAAGTCCCTTTCGCGTTGTCATACGTTCTATCACGTTCGCCATCAATCAGGACTGAGTGTATGACTGTGTCTACGCAGCAGCCTAACATTTTTTAGAGATGCTCCAAATATGTTTTACTGAAGCTCGTGAGGACAGCCAGCCGGACACTGCCTCCCCCTACTCTTGTCCCCTTTCCCTGCTACCTGGATTTGGGGCTCGTTCACTGCTTCTGTTTTCAACTGGAAGAGAGCCGTAGCTGCGGCGAAACAACAGCTCCTTGAAGCCAACACATGGGAGCCCAAGAGGATAGGAATTTGGAATCACACATTTTTAGCATTCAGAGATAATTCAAGATAGTTCAAGTACGTTCTAAGTGTTAAGCCACCAGGCAAGTACTTCTTGCCACAACCATTTGCCTACAGAAATATTTTACTATGAAGACATGCCGCATTGACTAAATATTTTTGAGAAAAAGCTTTTTCACCCCTGGGCTGTACATAGATACAGCCTCAATTTTATCAAGGTTCCGAACTGTAACATCAATGTGCGGAAACTACATAAATATGACTAGTAGGTAATTTATAGAAATCCATTATGCGGCTGTTCATTAACTCAAAAAACAGACCAGAATCGGAGGAAATGGTTTTATATTTCTACAACAAGGATTTAAATCATCTATGAAGAAGAAGAATTTCCTGATAAATACCACACTTGGTTACCAAAATCGTCTTGGAATTTCCTTCTTTACAACTTTCAATTTAATATAATTTCCTTTTAAGACAAGGTAAAAGGGTTTTGTTGTTGTCCTTGGTGTGTGTTTGCTTGTTGAAACACAGAATCAAATTGTATGGCTTCTTCACGTTTTTTCATCATCCTATGTCAAGGAACAAATTCACAAAATAGACCTCGGTGAACTAAAAATAAGCCCTATTAAACTCTGAAACCGGTGAGCAGGGAATCTCTAGAATTCCCTTCAGAGGCAGGATTTAAGGTTCCATTAACAGCAGCAGGAGGCCCGGGCAGGGAGAGCGGAGGAGGCAGCTGGAGAGGGTCTGTCTGCGGGGGACGGAGGGGCTCTGTCCCCAGCGCGCCTCCAGGCCTGGGTCAGGTCAGGAACCCAGCGGAATCCCTGCCCACTTCCTTCATGCATTGTTTTTCAAGGTCGCCCTGTGCCTGGAGACAACACACAGGCGCTCTGTGCTGCCAGCACGTTATTCCTAAGTCACTCTTCTCATTTAAATCTCTTTGCCTCGGTTCCTGTTTGCTTTCGGGCTCTGTAATGAGAAAAGCAAACGCTAAGGTTATTGGGAGGTGAAGGGGTTTCCTGAGACTGAAGAGGGGCCACTTCATGTCTCCGTTGGGTATTTGCCTTGTGTTGTCTTCTAATTGCTTCTTGTGAGTAAATCTTGCTTTTCCCCAAACTCTGAACTTCTCCGTGATAAAAACCTTGGTGTGTATTTGGTGTGTGCGCTCTCGAAGAGTCGAAGTCTACGCCAAGCACACAGCCACTCACTTGTAGTCGCTGATTCGTCTCTCTGTAAGGAAGGCCAGGGCACCCCACATATCTCCTCTGGGTACACCCCAAAGACCTCCGTGAATGAGCAGGTCAGAAAGGGTTGGCGGAACGAGTATTAATTTTGAATATGGCGTTTGCAACCCAAAACACAAACATGTTTTTGAAAAAAAAAATTAAATCCCCTCTTCCAAGCCACGAAGGTAAACTAGACTTTTGCAGTAAGAGTTTCTATCGACTCAACGTACGTACTGAACGCATGTGTTGCCTACCCGGCTTGGAGGCACCGGTCCAAACGTTCCACAAATATAAACTTATTTAATCCTTATAACCACCTACAACAATTAAGATAAGAATTATTAGGATCCACATTTTATGATAAAAACCTGAGACCTAGAAAGGAAACACAATTTGCCCAAGTCACACGACCTTGGTGGAATCTGAGCCTGAGAAGTCTGGTTTCCGATGAGTCCACGCTCTTGACTGCTGGGACTTGAGGGACTCGCCTGGCAGGGGTGAGAGTAGGAGGGAGAGAGTCAGCTATGAGAGAGCAGGACAGGGCAGGAAGAACCACCACACTCTCAATACACTATGTCCATTTCTTCCGCTGCTTCCCATAGCTGGAGCATGGGCGGCCCTGTGGGGGTGGGGAGTGGAGGCGGAGGAAGGACGTGCACCCGCAGAGTGCGCATCCAGGCCTTTGAAGTGTCTGGAAATGGCCCATATCATTCCTGCTTACATCCATGGAACAG
This sequence comes from Mustela nivalis, assembly GCF_964662115.1. Lineage (NCBI taxonomy): Eukaryota > Metazoa > Chordata > Mammalia > Carnivora > Mustelidae > Mustela > Mustela nivalis. Next base: position 109,723,980 of record NC_139030.1, read on the forward strand.
AGCTCGCTAACCTGTGACGCGGAGCTGAGAGCAAGCCTGGGAAGCGTCCCTGACAGCTGGCTGTGCGCGAGACCACCGGAAACGCTGTGGCTGTGTTTATAACAGCATACTATGGGGCGCCTGGGTGGCCCAGTCAGTTAAGCATCCACCTTCGGCTCAGGTCATGATCCCAGGGTCCGGGGATCGAGCCCCACATCGGGCTCCCTGCTCTGCGGGAAGCCTGCTTCTCCCTCTCCCGCTCCCCCTGTTTGTGTTCCCTGTCTTCCTGTGTCTCCGTCAAATAAATTAATAAAATATCTTAAAGAAAAATAAATCGCTTATTCCTACAGAAGAAGTCCCTCTCCTGTCACCGGGATTCCTGCAGCATAGCTCTGCTTCAATGACCCTGTAGGGAAAACAGCCTTGACCACCGGAAGATAAAGCCCTGTCGCTCTCCGTCCCTCATTCTGCTTTATTTTTCCTCGCGGTGCTTATCACGGCCTGACATTACACTGTATTTTTAGTTATCATCGGCCTCCACGCTCACCCTCAGCGCACAAGCGCCACACAAACAGGGACTTCGTCTCTGGTTCACGTCGGCTTCCGTGTACCTACTTGTGACTCGGTCATGCTCGTTGATCAAATGAAAGAGGACCAGAACGTCCTAAGTCATCTCCCCAGCCCGGATCTTGACAAAAAAACAAGATGGACAAAGTTCAGTTACTCTTAACTGGCACCATAATTCTTCTTAGGAAAATAGGAAACTATTTTTTATGATACTAATAATAACATACCTTTTGGAGGTAGAAGATACAACCCAAGAGCCAGTATTTGAGTAAAATTTCCTTGTATGAACAGAAAGTGGAGGTAAGGAGAAAACAGGAAGACAGAAAACCGGGAAGAGAAGAGCGAGTGGTCAGACACCTTCCAGACTGTAACCCTGAGGCTTCCGTAACGCTCACTACGCTCATGAGGGCTTTGTAAGTTCTGTGTCCACATCTGGACAGGCCCAGATGGGACAGAGAAGTCACCTTGGGAGATGGGAGCCTGAGGGGTGAGCAGCCCTCGCGAAGGCAAGGCCCTCTGGGATTTCCAAAACCTTGGCATTCCCTAAATGGGAACTCAGGGGAGTGAAGCGGATTCTACCTTTTCGGTCAACGTTAGACATTCACTACGCGGCGTCACACGTGTATACGGGCTCTCCTATGTCACCATGTCGCACACTGGCTTCCCTGACAGGCCGTAGATGATTAGGAGATACGAGGGTTATAGTCACATGTTTTTTGTCATGAATACTTCTAGTGAAAGTGAACACTTAATTCCTCTCCGTTGCCTCAGCAAAGGATAAAAAGGATAAAAGGCAAGACATTCGGGCCTTCTGCAAACTCTACCTTTGCTTCCATCTGGACCCACGGCAGGAGCCAGTGCAGAAGGAAGCCAGATGTGGTCAAATGATCATTCACCTCCGCAAACAGAAGAGTTAACCTGCCAGTTTCATGGCAGAAGTTACATGACTCCTGGCTCCGAGACAAAAGCTTTATCACTCATGGCACAGCAGGCCAATAAGTTTCCTGCTCCCATCAGCTCCCCATCCCTCCCCTCCTCACGTCACGTGGGGGTGACACAGAGGTGGGGACAGGTGGGTGCGCACATTCCGAGGATGGGCATCGCATGGGAAGGATCCCACGTTTAGGGAATTGCAATCTGTTACCAAAGACTGCAAACCATGTTCCCAAGCGTCTCCCAACATGGAAACATCAGCTGTGTTATGGCGGACATCTAATACCCTAGCCTCGGCTGCCTCTCCGGCCTCTGCCCCCTCTCTGCTTTCCAAGGCTACTCGCTCCACACTCTTGAAAAGATAGTCCAGAACAAAGGACTGTCAGCATATCTGCTCAAAAGACTTTCATTGATATAAAAAAGATCAATGGAGAGTTGCTTCTTAGCCAAGAGCTAGCCCCATAGGAGACCTCACAAGTATACGCCGTGTGGTAGAAACAGTTTTCAGTAAGAAGAATAAAAGGTGGTAAGATGCCTCTTCCTCCTGGAAGACACCTTCCTTTTCTTCTCTTTCTTCCTTTTCTTTTGTCCCCCTTCTCTCCTCTTCTTTGGGGGGAAAAAAAAGTCACCCTCTTCTTTCCCTGTGGTTAATAGTATCACATGACCTCCTGCTCAAGAGGCAGCTCAGACTGTGAAAGGCTTTTGAATCCACTGTGGGGCTCAAAGGAGAAACTGCATAGAGTGGCCAGCATCGCTTTTCTGATTCTTTAACCACTGAAGAGAAGGGCTTTCTTTTCTGCAGGATCATCGTTCAAGGACTCTAGTCACTGCCACAGGACTAAGACCAAGAATTCAGGATTCCCATATAGGTTGAGATGAAAAAGGCCAACCAAGAAGGACACTGAGCTGCCTCTGGCATAGAAATTGTGCTAAAGGATTAACCAAACGTTACTAATGATCCAAAATGGGAAACAGAGTTTGAGACAATGCCCTTGCCAGTAATAAAGTAGAATTTTCCTGGAATGACCTCTATGCTTGCATGCCTTAGGGAGCGGAGGTCACAGCAGGCAGCTGGTGGCCATCTGGAAGGTTCAGATCCCCAACCATACCCTGCTGGGACTAAAGCCCTCATGGTCCCCATTCAGCACCACACCGGGACGTCCACGCACAGTATTTGTCTACGTGCCTAATTCATTGCCACACCAGCTCTTCAAAAACAGGTCACTTTCACATGTTCAAAAACTTCTAGGAAACTCCTCTCTGACATTGACTCAAGTCGAAATTCTACTACCCAGTTTCTAAGGAACACCCTAGTATGGAATAAGTGAATCTTTTTTTTTTTAACTTTCTTCTAGGAGCTGACTGCCAAATTTTACTAATTCCTCCCAGACAGAAATACTGAATTTTAGATCAACTAAATGGTGTGTGGTCACTCAGGGTTACCCCCAAATTCTAACCTATCAATGGCGCTTTCTTTTATTGCCTTTGCTTTCTCCTGTATGAACTCTTGATGCCCTTCAAGGTTGCATCCCAGTCTATTACCTGGTTCCATGCTGTTTCATACAGGACATGTCCCCATTATACAGCCCCCCAGAGTCCCTGTTGATTATAAAGTTGTGCAGGAACGCAGATTACATCACAACATAAAACTATTCACTTAGGATCACATACAAATATAATTTCCAAAGGATATACTCCAAATCCATAAAAATGATTACTTCTGATAAGAGGTGAAAGGGAATGGCATGGAAATGGTGACGAAATGGGCCTTCAGCTTTATTTCTAACAGTGTTTTGAAAGAAGAATGTGTTCGTGTTGAGGTAGATTGTTTCCAGATCTCTTGCAGGACGCTACCCTCCCTTGTGGGACTTTGCTACTCCCCTCGTGAAGATGGAGACTCTATGCCGCCTCCTCAAATCCGAGCTTAGTCTGCGAGCTGCTTGTGATGGAAGTGACAGGGGAGAGTGCCGCCGTCCCGTCTTCAGGGATCCTGAAGCTGTTGCTTCCAAGCCCTCGGAATCCTGAGACACCATGTGAAGACGTTTGGCTTCCCCTACTAGAAAGATCAGAGGGCGGTTCCTGGAGACTAAAGATGGAGGAGAGAGAAATCCCAGTGGTGTCCTCAGTCCAGCTAAGAAGCCAGACGTGTGCCTGAGACTGTTCTGGAATCCGCTGTAGTGAACGCGCCTGCCTAGCAGAGGCGATCCCTCCAAACGGAACGGCCGAGCCAATCACGGAATCACGCGTCAACACAGCTCGACTGCTGTTGTTTTCAGTCACGGAGTTTCGGGCTGGTTTGTTACACAGCAATAGACAATGGCGCTGTTACTTGAGTTATTCAAAATTACCTTTAAAACATAAATCAGGCCACATGCAAACCTTTCTTCCTGTGTGACAAGGAGCTTCTCTCCTTCTCACCACCGCTTCATGCCTGCAGGGTCTCCCCTCATCTCACTGACGACGCAGCACCCGACACGGCAATGCGAAATCCATGCAAATCCATGCAAAATCAGGGCCAAGTGATTTTAATGTGAAATTGAAAATCTTTCAAAATATGTAAGAAATCATGAAGTTGATGAAGGTAATGTTAAAGAAACCCTTGAATCATGGACGACATCACCTCTGACAAACAAGGATCTGCAGCTGGAACGGTTAGCATTCGAAGAAGAACAAACTCCACTCAGACGATGGCACAATAAGTGCTTCAGAGGGAATGATGTGACTGCCACAACTGAAGAGAGGCTCTTGGGAAACTGATGAAGCCCTCAAATATTTTTGCAACAATGACCCTTTTGATGATTCGCCCGCAGAAGTCAAATGTGAAAGGACATTGTGTCATGATATTGTGTCATCTTGTTAGAAAATTATGCTTCTCAAAATCAGCACTCGATTCATCCTTTGTTCTAATAGTTAAGCACATCGCTGGCTAACTAAATTTTGTTAAATTTAAGGTAAATTCATTTAAATAATTTTCTTACATTGTTTAAAGGTCAAGTCCCAACCAAATGTTTTCAGTTTTTAAAAAGATTTTATTTATTTATTTATTTATTTATTTGAGAGGAGAGAGAGAGAGAGTGGGAGCGTGTGAGAATGAGCAGGGGGTAGGGGTGGAGGGAGAAGTGGACTCTGCCGAGCAGGGGGGCCCGAGGTGGGGCTCCAGCCAAGGACTCTGAGATCATGACCTGAGCTGAAGGCAGATACTTAATTGACTGAGCCACCCAGGTGCCCCCAAATCTTTTCACTTTTATTGTCCCTATTTTAACAGATTCATTTGAAGTGGACTTGGGGTACCAGTCATCTGAGGAAATTAGGGTCTTTGAAAACATCCTCGACTCATCTCTGTGGCTAGCAGGTGCAGTCTGAGATCGTGCTTCGCTCATGTCCCCTGGCTAGTTCGTCCAACCCAGGACTAAGCAGATAGTGGGGACTCTCAGATTCCGCAAATGTGACAAATCACCCGCTGACTGACCGGCTTACGGGTAGGTTTTTGCCGGGGAAGGACGGTGCTTCTCCATTATCCCTCCCTGACCCGACAGGAGCCGGCCTCTGTTCTGTCCGAACGGTTCCGAGAAGGTCCATTATAAACTTCCTGCTGAAACACTCCGAAAGGCTGGATACATTTAAAACCAATTCAAGCATGTAAAGTCGTTTTAGGAAATAAGCCCCGCGTCCCAGGGGCTCCGCCGAGGAGGGCCGTGTCTCAGAACAGGTGTGCCACTTCACTGAACAGGAATTTGGAAATGTCAAACGTTAGAGGCTCTTCAGAAACCCCGACTCCGCCGGCCCGACACTTAACACTTGCGGCACGTGTCAATAAATGACTCGCAGAGATAGGTATTTGAGAAAATCTCTGGGCACAGATTCAGAATTAGCTGAGCCAAATCAGCATGGTACGTTCTTAAAGAGACTACACTTTTTTTTGGTTTTTCCTTTTTTGATTTTACTTCTCAGAAAGAAACTCTGTGTTTTAGAAAACTCATTCCAAACCTCACCTTCTGTTACGTGACCAGCACACAACAGCGGCACATGTTTTCACATTCCTGAACCTTAGGCTCTTTCGACTTATGCTGCACCCACAGTCGCAAGAGTCGTAAGCACTGGGCTGTCTTGTCTTGTCGTGCCCGGGGTGGCTTCTGTTCCTTTGGAAATTAAAATCCCACAAGACCAGCTGGGCTGCAAGTACCCTTTTCAACGGAGCCCCTCCCCGGCGGGACACGTGCCTCCTGCGGCCCCTCGTCCTTCTAGGGCAAAGGCAAACAATACTTTCCGTTGCAATAACCTGTATCCAGGAAAACATGCACGCACACACACGCACACACACACGCACGCACGCACACACACACACACACACAGACCCGTAGCATAGCAGCCAGAGGGAAGTTTACAAGCTCTAGCCAACTGCAGGCCGGGGAGCGAAGCCAATTCACATGTTTCTCTCCGCCTCTGGATGAAGTCATGGTTGAAACATGGCCCTGAACTTCTGTTACAAAGGGATAGAGACGCAGGAAAGAAAACCTGCAGGAAAGAGCCGGGGGCCAGGGAGCAGGGGGTCAGGAAGTGTGCGGCCGCTTCTGCACCCTGAGTGGTTGTCGGGTCTGAGAGCTTCGCCTCCCACTGGGTGGAGTCCGGCTTTTAAGAGCGGCTGGAAGGCAGTTCCCCTGGTCCTGGTCCGCGGAGCCGTCGGAGCGTGTGAGCCTCCGCCGGTGCCGGAGAGCCGGGCTCGGAGCGCAGAGCCGCGGGCCCCTCTCCGCAGTCCGCTCCCGTCCCTCCCGCCCCGGGAGCACCTGCCCACCTGCCCAGCCATGGGGGAGGACCTCGCCCAAGCCGAGAAGCTGCCGTACCTGGGCTCTGGCACGTGGCAGGAGAAGCCAGCCAGCCCCAGCCTAGCGCCCTCCTCCACGCCGAGCCCGAGCCTGAACCTGGGGAGCACGGAGGAGGCGGTCCGGGACAGCGCGCAGGTGAACGCCGTCACGGTGCTCACGCTGCTGGACAAGCTGGTGCGCATGCTGGACGCGGTGCAGGAGAACCAGCGCCACCTGGAGCAGCGGCAGATCAGCCTGGAGGGCTCCGTGAAGGGCATCCAGAACGACCTCACCAAGCTCTCCAAGTACCAGGCCTCCACCGGCAACACGGTGAGCAAGCTGCTGGAGAAGTCGCGCAAGGTCAGCGCGCACACCCGCGCCGTCAAGGAGCGCATGGACCGGCAGAGCGCGCAGGTCAGGCGGCTGGAGGCCAACCACGCGCAGCTGCTCCGGCGCAACCACTTCAAGGTGCTCATCTTCCAGGTCAGTGCCCCCCCCCCCACGCCTCCCCCTGCGCAGCTGGGGCCCCTCAGGCCTCGTGATCTCAGCCCGCCTGGCCCTCCTGGCCCTTTGTGCATCTGTCCCGCCTGTCGGGGACCACACACACGCAGCATCGTCCCGTCGCCTTCAGCAGGAGGCGGTGGGATCCGCGTGGAGGTGCGACCTCTCCGGTCACCGCAGCCTCAGCCAGGGCGGATGCCCGGGGGCCCGCAGGCCGGGTCGTGCCTTAGGGGCCCCGGGAGGCAGCCCGCGGTTGGGAGGGAGCGGGTGCGCCCCCCTGGTCGCGTTCATTGGCCTCTCCGCGCTCCAACTGCAGCGGTCAGCCGGGCAGGGCACGCTCATCCCGGGGCTGTTGATTAACTCTTGGTGGAAATGAGACAATCGTGCGAGCTGGTTTTTTCATCAAGTCAAATTCATGACTGTGTCTGGAGAAGACACCCGTGTGGGGGACTAACCAAGTATTAAAGGCGGTTCCCTCGGAGTTGAGCTAGTCTCTTCCTTGAAGATTCTTTGGGCCAAAGCAGTCTTTGCTGAGTTACTTTTCTAGCCAATGATGCACTAAAAATATAGAGCGAAACTCTTTAGGAGCGCACCAGGTAGGCTTGTTGTGGCCCAGGGAAACCACAACCGTAAGGCAAAACCCAAGCAGTGCTACCAGCCGCAGTCACGGAGGCTCGGAGGCTCGTCTTGAGGATTTTCTCCTGTAAATGGTTGCCTTAGAATAAAAAGGCCACTTAATTTTTTTAATGCATCAATGATGCAATTAATGTAGTAAGAGGGTATCTGGGGACAGGGAGATTGCGTGGGGCTGTTGTTCCACCAAGTGGTGGGCATTTGTGCGTCCCGGGGCAGCCCTGCCTAATGCTGGAGGCCTTCCGCCCGGTGGAACGCAGCCAGTGCAGAGCCCAGGAAGCAGTTGCCATCCGTGCCCCAGGGCTGTCTCCTTGTGACCATGTGAATAGGAGAGGGTTTCAAAGCCATGGAGGGGAGAGGCTACAACCAACTGTTTGATTGTGAAAGGCACACAAGAAGAGCCTTCATCTCCCAAGGGAGATTTAGAAATTGGAATTTAACCGAGGGAGCCTTCTTTTTTCTAAATGACTCTGCTCTGCCAAGTTAGAACCTAAGCCTCCTTCCCTCCATAAAAGGAAAGACTCATCCTGCTGCTTTTTGTCCTCCTCAAGTTGCACTTGATGTAAAGCTTCAGGCGCTGATGATCTCCTATACCTCGCAGGCTCTCGCAGCCCAGACATGTTTTAGCTTTTCATGCAAATGGGGGAGCTTTCCATGCACCTGATGAACTGAAAAGAGATATGGTGACTGCGCCTTTCTTAAGCCACGTAAGATCCTTACTTTATTAGCCTAAAAGATATTAGAAATCTCAGCTCTCAAGGCATTTCTAAATTAAATACTGATCTCCAAACAAAACCAAACATGTACAGACGTGTTTAAATCTGAGTCGTCAGAGGGGATGGTCCTTCTTCCCATGGGAGTCGGGGAGATCATCTCTCGTCCTCTAGCCTCCGTGAAGGGGGCGGGAGGGGAGGACCTGGTAGGGGGAGATCACCATTTGTCAGGATCGGTTCACATTTCATTTTGTCATGGATGTTCTGTAGATGTTGGGGGCAGGATGGAGAGGTCGCGTGACTCAAAATTCAAGAGAACAATAAATCTGACATATAAAAAAACAAAAACAACGGTTGGGGAACTTAAGGACTAGATCTGCTGTTGAGTCCTATCTCAGTCTTCAGCTTGGGGCTGACAGGTGTGAAGCTGCAGCCAGAAATGGTAGCAGTTCTCCATATAGCGAGTAGACGGCGAAACGGGGTGCGCAAGCGAGGTGGGCGCTTCCCAGAGAGCCCAGAGCAGCGTCTTCAGGCTCTGTGGTGCACGTTCTACTGAGCTGCCCCAAGGGCACTCCTTTTTTTGTTTTTGAAAGAGCAGTTTAGGAGTCAAGGAGCTGGACCTTTCTTCAACTATGGAAGACTCTTTAGTAGCCTGAAGGATATCTGAAGTCTCCACTCGCAAGACATTGTAAGGTGATTGTTTTGACAGACACTAGACAGGTGCAATCTCCTAGTGGACGAAGGGCCGCTCTCTCTCTGAACGCGGGGTGTCCAGGTCAGTAGCTGCGTCCATGGCTGGAACACCGGCGTGTGCCGGACAGTGCTCCGGGTCCAGGCTTGCGATGCTCTGCTTTGTCGCAGGGACCCTGGTTCATATTCAAGTTTCACCGCCTGCAGCTCCGGGATCTTGTGCACACTTCGCACCTCTCTAAGCTTCTGTTTTCTCATCTGTACGCTAAGGCTGTTAATGGGAGCAAAACACTGTTGAGCTCTTTCCGTAAGCTCAGCGTGCTCTAAGTGTCTTTCTGCATGTTATCTCATTTCCCCCAATTTACAGATGGGATGCGGAGATTCAAAGATGTTTCTGTCTCGATGTTATCTGGCAAGAAAGGAGCGTGGCGCGGTAGGCAGGGCCACGGACCTCCTTGCATGTGTGCTCTTCCGCGTGAAGGCTGCTTCCTTCCTGCCTGTGAATGGAATAACCTGTTTAAAATGGTTAGAGACTGGCATGGCGTCTCAAGGGACAGAAGCTCTTCCTGGGCGATCTGAAATGCATTTCCACAGAGTGGAGGCTACACCTCTGCTTGGTTAGAAGTGTGCCTCTTGAGTAACAAACGGCCCCTCCCTACCCAAGACCTTAAAATGGCGAGGCTTACGCTTCTTAGTTGGGACATTGTATGACAACTGTCGTGTTGAAATCAGTATTATGTCCACAACACACCATGAGAGCAAAGGGCCGACCCAAAATAGAGCCTTCTTGTGGCTCTATTTCTTCACGAAGTGACAGCGGGTGGGTAAGAGAATGAGGCAGCAGATGATACACCAGGTACCGCCTCCTAAGTAATTTGTCATTTTCAGTCCACTCAAATCCTATGCTAGACTTTCCTCTACTAAATCCATTGGTTTTCTAGTATAAAACAAACAAAAAATTTGATGTGAAAATTAAAAATAGAAAAATAGAGAGGGAAGAAACTCTGTCACTTGCTTGAGCACATTTAGTACATAATGTCCAGACGATTAGGCTTCCAGTTTGCGAAGTCCTGTTGTGTCCTCCAGAATCTGCAGGTGCTTCCTGGCTGGTCCCTCCTTTGGTTTGTCGACTAGGTACTCACACGCTACCACTCCTTGAAACTCCAAACTTTGTCCTTATTTTGTCCTGTTTAAAAATTCAATATTGGGCACTTGGGTGGCTCAGTTGGTTGAGCGTCTGCATTTAGCTCAGGTTGTGAATTCAGGATCCTGGGATCAAGCCCTGTGTTGGGCTCCCTGCTCTGCAAGGAGTCTGCTTCTCCCTCTCCCACAGTCCCTCCCCACTGCTCATGCACGCTCTCTCGATCTCTCACTCTCTCAAATAAATAAAATCTATAAAAAATAAAAATAAATAAAATATATAATCTATTTATTTACTTAAATGTCTGCTGAACTTACCACATCGTTGTGGCGTTAAAGCCTCTCATGTCTTTGTCAATTACTTCAAATTACAGTATCTAAAACTAGAGACCACTCCTCTCCCTTTGAGCAATGAAAAAAAAAAAAAACGGTAAAATCCTTGTTAAATTTAGCAGTTTTTCTTCTTACACCATTTTATAATAGCTTCAGAACAATGTTTGAATTCAAAATACTGTGACAGGACCCAGTATAAATGAAATAAGACTCAGAGGGATTGGTGGTCAAAAAGCAAACGCTGAAGACTAATAAGACTAATGCTTTTTCTGTAAGTGTGGCTATCTTTGCCTAAAAATAGCACTTATACAGAAAATCAGTGAATCTACTGTTAAAAGGGAATTTTCTCTGTTGATTGAAGAGCCTAGAATCTCACAGGTAACTGGCCAGGAGGGTGTGGTGCCCACTTATGCCTGAAGGTTCTCGTAATGATTATCTGAAAAAGCAGTTTGGGAGTGATTTCCAATCTAGGGAACAAAACGAGAGTACTCATGGACAGCTTACACTTTCGTCCACATAAAATTGTGAAATTGGGTGAAAAGAGTAGAGGCGGGTGTTCACTGAAGGCAGATTCGTGGAGAATCGGGCCCATCTGCGTGTTCAAATATTCGCCGTTTGGCTTCCTTCGATGAGATCAGAATTTGAGAAAAGTGCTAAAAGTGTAATATCTTCAGACTATTTTAAAGTTGATTTTTTTTTCCAAAGATGGTACTTTCTCCACCCAAAGCCACTGCTCTGAAAACCACTAAATTATTAAACCTGTGGAAGAAATGAGAATACAGAAAATCAAAGACCTGTTTAGGTGACAGCTCGCCATGCTGACGTCACATTGATTACCATTCCCGATATGGGGTATTGGTTTTGATGCGAGGGTTACCCCGTTCCCTTTGAGTTTCTGAGATAAACAAAATACGGGCCTCTCCTCTACGTGTTACTATTGGTACTTACGGAAGGTGAGCACTGCCTCAGGCATGTTAAGTGAATAACTGATCATTGTTTCTTCAGAAGAACCATTACTTTCTCTCATTTATTAAAAACTAGACCGTTTCTCAGGTGCAGCCCTCCCACGTCCACGCGGCCCCCTCCACCGTTTTGCGATCTGGATCTGGTAGAACTGAGTGAGCGAAAAACATTCTCCAGGGCAGCTCAGGTCCTAGAGTCGGGATTCTTGCATGAAACGAAGGCTGTTTGGCGTTCATACACTGGGAGAACGCTTCTGAAATTTGTTAATTATTTTTCATGGGATTTACATTAATATCAGAAAATCAAACGTCTTGGAGCTGGAAAGTACTTTAATAATCATTTGGTTTAACCTCATTCTATATCAAAGAAACAAAGGCCCTGAGAAAGTGACTAACAAGGTTTCCTTTTATTAATAATAGAAATTACAGAGATGAATGGCAAAATGAAGTAAAAACAAACACTGTATTCCCACTACGGCAAAGTTCATGTTTACTGGGTTTTCTACACCAGCTTTTAAATAATTCAGAATGATTTGTTTTCCATTTTGTGGTGGGCGTGTGTGTGTGTGTGTGCGTGTGTGTGTGTGTGTAACAAAGAATACCTAACCAGTGTGATTTTAAAAAAGAATTGAACCCTTGATAACACTGAAAAATAATGAAACTTTTAAATCCTCCACAATGTGAAAGACTGCTCAGGGATTATAACTAATGCATTTTATTCTTATGACTTGCTGATTCTACCGACAGCTGCCTTAGGGGTGCAGTTCTAATCAATGGCTTTATCCACTTGGCAATCTATACCTCAGAAACACAAATTGGAGAAAACCATCAATGTGTAAAGGAGACCTATAAATCAGAGTGTCAGGTGGGCATAGTTCCATTTTAATAACTAGTATTTAGAGGTTATCGGATAAAGCATCCCATGGACTCAAATTTATGGTCCTCATATCCCTTCAGGATACCACCACATCCCTGTGGGACTGTGGCAGCCGTAGTTAATTTCTTCTAACAACAGGGATGATAAGTTAGTGACAAAAGAGCAGACTGCTGGCTTTTCTCCCCTCATTCAAGCTTTACCTCTAGGCTTCTTTTTCCAATGCCAGTCACAGAATCTCCTTCTCTTTTAAAGTGTCTACTTCTGTATACACCCGAAGATTTGCTTCCATGATCTCCAACCCAAGAGGTGCTTGGCAAGTTGGCAAGTTTCTCCATGTTGATATCTCCATGCACAACCGGGATGGTTAGTTCGTGAGAATCGGTATCAATAGCAAACAAGCTGAAGTGGAAGAAAAAATGCCACTTCTCAGTGGTTCTTTCCAGTCCTTTTCTCTTCGTGCTGCAAGCACATCATTCATATACGTTTGAAGTGCACTGTTTAATTCTCCCTTCCTTTGAAAGACTCCTAAGGGTTCTCGTGAAAGGTCAGAACCCAGAGCAGCTGCATTAGTGGCGGCTGAGTACCTTTTTGAAAATAAATCTGTAGGGCAAACAGTCAGCGGCTCTTGGGGGACTCTGCTAGACAGAAGTGCCCAAGAAAGCAATGCAGCCCACCAAGGATTCTTCACGCCACGTTAAGGAGCCACAAACCCAGAGCAGCTCCATGTGTAACTGGATAGTTAAGCAGCGATGGAGCTGGGGACGTGTGGCCCTCCCCCTGGAAGGAGCTGTCCTTCCCAGAAGGCAGAGCAAAAACATGAGGACAGAAGGCTGAAGGGCAAGTGTCCCTTCACCTGTAGACAGGGAGCTATCCCCGGATGTTTCCACAAGGTGCGTGTGAGAGGACCAAGCAATGGCCCATGTGCAGGGACGACGGGGCACCCAGGGACAGCGCTGTTCTAGAAAACCTACTGTCTGAGATGCTGGTTGAGTTTCCACCATCGTAACAGCCCCTTCATGGTCCAGTACAGGTCCAGGTCTGTGTTTTGTTTCACCAAAACAATAGACATTTTGAGGGAGTGTCGGTATTTTCCCGCTTCTCCAGACACAGAATGGAAAGGTGAGACCCGCGTGTGCTCTGACACCTGCAGATTCCTGTGGGAAGGGGAGGCGCTTGCCCTCACACTGGATGCCACAGGCGACCACGGAATAAACCACGTCCGGCAGACAGAATGCAGGACACTGCTCAAAGAATAACAGTGACCACGAAAGCTTACAGCAGTTAGTCAAAAAGACATATCTCACTTGTTTCCAGTTTTATGAAGACCCGCCCAGCTCGTTCTGGATTATGTCCGTTCCTGCTGGGTTTATTTTCAGAGCTGGTGTAAGCACGCTTGAATCAAGGTCCCAGGCGTCCTAGAAAGGAGTCCAGTGGGTCTGCCTCCATCCCTCAGCTGCCCTCCTATGTGCCCGATGTATCCACCACACATCACTGCCGACTCACCTGGCCTTGCTCAAACCTGTCCCCAAAGGACATGTCACAAGCGAGACCAGAGTTTCAACTCAATAGGAAAAATGTTGTCTTAATAACAAAAAGCACATTTAAGACAAAAGGCAACACTGTTGCATTCTTTTAAAAGCAGTTACTATGTATACCTCTCTGGTAAGACTGAAGAAGGGAAGTCACCAGGGTAATTCTCTGAGTACTGGAGGAGATCAGGCCATACAAAATGTAGCTGTGCTCTGGGAATCAAGGCTTAGTTTCAGAGTTTCCCACCCAAATTTCCACTTCTTCACTGACGACTGGTAGTAACATTTCACGGAGTTCTTGGTTTCTGCTTTTCCTCCAAACAGCTCCCTGCAAACTGTCCCAACCCCTTGTCAAACCCCAGAAGTCATTTTGCTTCTAGACTAAGCATCAGGGCCGTAGCTGTTTCTGTGGTCGCGCCGCCGCCCGACCAATGCTCAACCACTGAGAATAATGTCTTTCCTGAAAAATGGAATGAGGCCTAGGCTCGCCTCATTTCGCAATGGAGCTACAGCCCACAGACTTCCTTCTAAGACACAGAGCTAAGCCCGTTCTTTTGTAGTCCTCAAACCGACCCAAAGGACAGGGCTAATTCCTGTGGCAGCCACCCACGTCCTTTCTCAGCCCCACCTGAGGCGATGGGCACTCGTTCGGCAAGTGGCTACTCAAGCATTCTCATCGCCAGGGCCCAACTGAACAAGAGACAAAAACTGCCGCCCTCCTGGGGGGGTCACGGTAGCAAACTAGCAGCAAGTTGAGACTTGAAACATGGGAAAGTCGCTCTCTAGAGAAGTCTATGTCATAAATGACTCGTGGGAATCTCATCCACCTTTCAATTTTTTCTTTTTTTTTTTTTTTTTTACTGTGTCTTTTGTACTGTGTTCCTGGCACTTTCCACGGTGCTCAGAACGGTTGGTTGTGGAGAGCTTTGGGAAGCAGAATCTGTGAATTCTTTACTCTAAAGAGATCCTGTTCAACGAGATTTTGTGCTATTTATCTCTATCCAAGACGTTACCCTTCATTTGTAACCAGTTTATGGAAAGGACCAGCTTATGAGTGTGTGTGTGTGACACAGGGACCTGGGAAGACACAGGCTGTATTCAGAGTATCACAGTCATACTACTCCGTGGTTAAGAAGAAGAGGGACTTTGAGTTTCTCTGTATAAAACGTTGTGCATTTAGCTTTTGAAAGGGTGCCTGGGTGGCTCAGTCTGTTGGGGAACTGCCTTTGGCTCGGATTGTGGTCCCCGGGCCTGTGATGGGGCCCCACATCGGACTCCCTGCTCGGTAGGGAGTCTGCTTCTCCCTCTGCCTGCTGCTCTGCCTGCCTGTGCCCTCTGTCTGTCAAATAAACAAATAAAAAATCTTAAAAAAAATTTTTTTAAAAAAAAAAAGGTCAAAGGTGGGCAGGTACAGTCACAGGGTATGTGTTTGACCATGACCCCGATTTTACTGACTTTCTTGTCAATCAAAATTGCAAAACAAGAAGGGAAGTCCTTCCTGTTAACATGAACTTTCCATGAAGTGGAGATCCCGGGTAGACCTTTAAATACGAAATCTGGTTATTTCTCAAGCTGAGACTCTCCTGGGCGGTCACAGTATAATGTGGACACCAGAGCTCTGGTTGAAGCCAGGGTGGGCACGGGCTCGGAAGCCTGGCCGACCCCGGCCATCCTCCGGCCCCGAGTGTCCTGGAAGTGCGGCTGGAAGGCTGCTCATTGAGGGCAAGTCCCCTTGTTCTTGTCTGGAAGACACTGAGACCTGAGGAGAGTAGGTTTGCTGCAAGTCCCCCAGCCTGTCAAAAGTTCAGCAGGGCCGAGACTCCGGCTCCCGTCGCTCGTTCTTTCTACGAGCTGTTTCTTCCCATAAAAATGTGAAGTCCCTGTCCGTTGGCTCTCGTTAACCCAGTATTCAAAGACCAACATAAAAAATGAAAGGGCTTCCTATGCTGTGTGACCAAGTCTGTCTGAAGTCATAGCCACCGACCTGGCGGTGTGGGAGCGCCACTGCCCTTGACTCTGAAGGCACGTTCTCGGGCTCTGCTCCCTGAGACACGGGGCGGGGGTGGCGGTGGGGGTGGGGTGGGCAGACCTTTGCCTGTGCGCCTGGAGGCTGGAGCAGGAGCTGTGCTGGGAACAGTACAGGGAAGGGGGCAGACTCCTGAGCCCTGTCACTCTTGGCTCTGGGTGGGGGCCCAAAGTGGTCTTGCCCTAGGAAGCCCCATATAAAAGAGCCTTGATAAGCTACATCAGTGTTCCCACTCACCACTCTGAAAATGGCCGTGGCATGCCACCTCTCCTTACTAATGTCCACAAAGGATATCCTAAACCACAAGGCTCCAGGGGTGGGCCCCCAGGAAGGCTGGTCCTTGCTTCTCTTACTCTAAAGTTATATCGTTAGAAAAATTAATGTGCAGTTCCAAACAGACACCAAGGTTGACCATACTTTTACTTCTGGCTCGCACCTGGGGAGGGAACCCCATCAAGGCTTCATACGGTGTCCGATACTTGAGGACTTCCCGGGCCTCTCCCTTGCCCCCATCTTTTATCTTCTAACTCGGCGTCCAGGCTCTTTTGCAGTGGGATTTTGGAGGAACAGAGCTATCTGACCTTGAAGGAGGGTCGGAGAGCGAGGCCTCTTGGGTTCACAGTCACTTACTTTAGCTCCTTTATCTAGGCGACTTCCTGATCTACCCGCAGCACAGCCCACTTCCCCCGCTGCCTGTCACTGATAGGACCCTTGCCAGCTGCCCTGGGAATATTCCCAACAAGCGGCCCTTATCCAGCCTACGGCAGCGACTTGACCCGTTTAGAATTAACTCCTCACGTTCTAGAAAACAAAAGCCGCACACGAAAGTTTGGTTTCTGTCCCCCCCCCCCCCCCTGTGCCCGACCCAGCCCCTCCCAGCAGTTCCGGACAATTTGTGAAATCTCTTATTAACACGAAGTCCACACTGTCCGTCTTTTCAGGAAGAAAATGAGATCCCTGCCAGCGTGTTCGCGAAGGAGCCGGCCTCCAGCCGCGCCGGGGAGAAGGGGGAGCTCGCTGAGGAGAACAGGTCCCTGGAGGAAACCTTGCACACGGTGGACCTCTCGTCGGACGACGAGGTTCCCCCGGAGGAGGAGGCCCTGGGAGACAGCGCGGAGGAAGCGGTCGAGGAAAGTAGGGCAGAGAAGATGAAGCGGTCCAGCCTGCGGAAAGTCGACAGCCTCAAGAAAGCGTTTTCTCGCCAGAACATCGAGAAGAAGATGAACCAGCTGGGCACTAAGATCGTGTCGGCAGAGAGGAGGGAGAAGATCAAGAAATCCCTCAGCCCCAGTCACCAGAAGGCGCCGTCGGGGAGGGGCTCCCCCTTCAAGGTCTCTCCGCTCCCCTTCGGGCGCAGGAAAGTCCGCGCGGGAGAGAGCCCTGCGGACACGGAGACCAAGTCGGAAGACCTGCCCGGCGGCGACCCGGCACCCGACGAGCAGGAAGACGGTCTTTGCTCCCGCGCCCCGGGGGGGGGAAAGAGCAGCGAGGGGCGCGCGGGAAGGGCCTCCCGGGGCAGCAGCGTCGACCTGACCGCCCCGGAGGACGAAGAGGAGCCCTCGGTGGCCGTGGCACAGGCCCAGCAGGTGCGCCGCGAGGGGGGCGACCTGCTAGCCGCGGAGGACGCGGAGGACGCGGCGCCGCCCGCGGTGCTCCACGTGGACGCGACCTCCTGAGCGCGGCCCGCCGGCCCGGCCTGGGCTCTGGTGTCCCGCGCGGCCAGGGCGCGAGCCGGCTCCCCAGCCCGTCTCCAGCCCGTCCCCAGCCTGTCCCCAGCCCGTCCCCCGCCCGTCCCCAGCCCGTCCCCAGCACTGCCCGTCCGGCCCGGTCCCCGTCGGGGCCGCGGTCACCGCTCCGCGGCAGCCCCGCGCGCAGGCCCGACGCCGCGGCCCCCGAGCTGCCGGCGCGCCTCTCCCTGGCCTCGGGCTCTCTGCGGGCGGAATTTCTCCGCGATCCCGCGGGACAAGACCGGGGGACACGACGCCGACCAGGGCGGCCCCGCTGCAGGCCCGGACGCTCCCGGGGACACGCGCCTGCAGCGCCGGTCGGTTTCGGCGGTTCCGTGGCCGCGCGCGGCGCCGGCGCGTCCTGAGGCCGCAGAGCCCGGGCAGCCCCGCCTGCCCTCCGGGGTGACCCGCAGCAGACGCTGGAGACGCAACTGCTTTATAGTCCGGGGGGGGGACACTTCTTCAGAACGGCGCAGGCGACGTCCAGAGGTCATTCACTCAATAGAAGCCAGTGTCTGAAATGAACGGACTGGCCGTGAAGGAAAAACCAAAGACTGTAAGAGTCCGCGGAGGAAGGGAGAGGAGGGGAGCCGGGACCACCCGAGGAAGGAACCGGGGAGAAGCTGGCACGTCGAGGAACCAGAGAGGGAGAATGCCAAAGAGAATGCAGAGAGAGAGAACACGTGCGTAGGAAGAAAATATTTCCAGTATTAACTCAGATATTCCATTCCTTAAATAATAATTCGAAAGACTTTCGTATATCCTGGAATAATATGTTCTATCTTCACAGTATTCTTATTTTCTAATTTTTCAAATAATATGAAAACATAGTTTACTGTGTTAAAGTTGCATTTTTCTTAATAAATCAAAGACGTTACAAATATTTCTCCAGGGAGGTTTAAAATGATGTTGTCTCTTTAACATGAGAATGAACACAAATCTTCAAAATTCCTATGTGCTGTCTTTTGGAGGAAGCTGGATCATACTATTCTTTCATGTTCTCCAAATTTGAAATGACCTTTAGGCTCCAGATGATGTAACACAGGTCTAAAAAGATGTTAAAATCAACAGGTTTGAGAAGGGAAGGATTTTGTTTTTCCTTTTTGTGCATACTGCTGATTTCATCCCAGGTCATATTTTATTTATGTATTAATTTCACAGAATATTAATATGATTCTTCCAAAAGCATGCTAGTGTATATGGGCACATTCATTCTGATAGGATAATTTTTACTACTGCCTAACATTATACTAAAATAGTGCTTTATCTATTTTTAATTACAGAATGCTAATGTTTTGAGAAAACTATTGAATTTTAGTTTAGAGGCGGTTGTGCTTGGGAGCAAATGCCCCACCTCTCGTACAATCCACTCACCATATGTAACCTTACAAATAGAAGTAATCCATGACTGTATTAACAAACGACGCTTTGTGTTAGGGAAGGAAAGGATTAACAGATGGATTGATGTCATAACCTATACAGCTCTGTCCTTGTTTGGCAATAATGTACCCCAAATACTAGATTGTTGAACTAACAATGGCTGTGTTAAAGAAGACTAAATAAACCAAAAAATAAAAAGTTTATAACAATGTCAGTTTTTTTGGCAGAACAATTTTAGAACAAGCAAGAAGAATTGATTTTTAAACTCTCCCCCAAACAGAGCTGTAACGTTCATCCTTTCCGTCTTGATCTCCCCTATTAACTCTGCTTTCTTTTTCCCCTGATCTCATTTAGAAATCCAAGTCTCATTCTTCAAGTTTAACTTTCTTGACATCACTTTGCCAGCCTTGGAGAGCACCTGACTTTATCACAGCAGCTTGATAAATTTGATAGTTCCATCTGCATTTTTATTGTTTTGTGCCAGACCTCATAATGCCTTAAAGAGCCCTGCAAACATGGGTGTATTGAGTGTATGTGCAGTTCATTCACATGGAGCAACCTTTATCGGTGGTGGCACCATGCGCTTGGTAGAGGACTTCGTTCACTCCAGGCCCTGAGCTGGCCTGTTTAACCTTTATGAAGTTGCTGTCGCTTTTTGCAGCCAGAGTTCGGGGATCCGGAGTTAATCTACAGTTTATATTTTTCTTTCCAAAAATGCTTATGCCGTTTGTTCCTATAAACTATTTGCATGCTGGTGAAAAGTCACACTTAAAGCTTTTTAGATTTTAGTGACAAACATTTATTTTGTGTTCCCCATTTGAAGCATTAAAATTCTAAGTAATAAAACAGCGAATTAGGCCAGATAATTGTTGGAAAACACATACTATAGGGATTAGAGACAGCAGCAGTGGTGGAAAACGAAGCCGTTTGTTCTGTATCATTGTTGAGTTATTTGCACACTGGTGAGGCTGAAAAGTCCCCAAATTAGATATGTCTTCCTTCTACCCACCCAATAACCCGTTCCTAACTTTATGTGCCTGGAGCTCAGGAACTAGATTAGTTTCCCTCCAAAGACGGGTTATACATTAATAAGCACTGAGATCTGTATCTCAGAAGTATAATTCAGGAGTGAAGAAGCATCTCTTCTACAGACCACAAATCTCACCAAAATATAGTAAAGATGTCACTTTACTACAAGATCTTATTTTTAATATATACAGACATACGTATTTCAACAGGAATATTTTCCCCTTTCCACTCAGGAATCTAGCATTTGGCCGAATTTCTTTTTATGCATGAAAATAAAAGCTCCACACTAAGGCTACTTCTGCACAAAATAAAGATTTTTCACATTTATCGTATGATGAAAGCCCCAAATTTTCTGTTTTTAGCACTGCTCGTGTGTTTCAGTCCACCATCAAGAGATGAGAGGCTCCTTCCACGGACCAAACCGCTAGTGTAAGTAAAGGTTATAATGAAAGGCATTTCCGACATTAAGACACGACTGCCCAAGCCCAGTTAATTCTTGCTTGAAAGTTTGTTTACTGCCCTACAGCTCAGGTCTAAACGATTTCATAGCGGAGACTGGGAGTCTGAGGGACTGAGGTACAGGCAGCAATCATGATTAACAGTTCCATAGCAACCGCAAGTCTTTTCCTAAAAACCAAGACTCCGACGCGGCTAAACAAGTTTCGGATGAAATTGGCATTGCGACCTTTGTATTCTGCTCGATCTGGGTGTCGAGATAAAGACTGCGGCAGCCAGGAGCTCGTTCCTAAAGGGGACGGGCAGTAACTCACATTATTACATTACGACATCCTTAACGACCCAGCCCTCTCTTTTTTGTTTTAACCACTGCATTACCCTGTGGTATCTGAAACTCTAACAGCATTTCTAACTCTTCACCCAAACTGCCCCAATTAAGAAGCCACACCTTTAGCAAAATGACCTGCTGGTCATACTTGTGAAGACTTCCCACCACTTCGGGTCAGGCCGTGTCCTACCACGTGCCGAGCACACGTATTCTCTCATTTCAGATTTTATTTATTTATTTATTTATTTGAGAGAGAGAGAGAGAGAGAGAGCACGCACAAGGAAGGGAGACGGGCTGAAAGAGAAGCAGGCTCCCTCCTCTGGGAGCTCAGCCCCAGGACCCTGAGATCACGACCTGAGCCAAAGGCAGAGGCTTAACCCACTGAGCCCCCAGCAGCCCAGTATTATCTCACTTAACCACACAAATCCTATTAGGAAAGTACTGATTTTGCACCTGAGACCTTCAAGGTTAATTCATACAACTAGTAAGATGGAGGGTTGGGGAGAATCTCCAAAGTTCTTAATGGCTCTAAGTTCTCACTCTTGTTAGAATTCGATTATTTTTCCTTTGAAGTTCACCGACTTAAGACGTGTGCAAGTTTACATAACTGCTGAACGTCAGAGCAGCGCCCAGCGTGGCCTGGGATCCCTGCCGCTGCCGAGACAGACCCCTAATGGCATCATCCAACTGTGCTTAATGATGAATCACTTTATAAGCTCTCAGATGGCATCGTAGTGACTTCATTTATCGTCCCATATATGGCATCAGATGCAGCTGCACTTTATAAATGATTTGGGCGCTTGTCACACCAAGGCCAGGAAAACACAGCCCCCAGGTCCCAGGGAGCCACAGAGAGACGATTATTCGGGTCTGCTGAGGCCACCCAGGGGCTCCCGAGCCTCTCGGCATCACCCCTCATCAGTAGCTGCAGGGCTCACTGTGGGCCGGGTTTAAACAGGGCGAGCTGTCAGCGAGGTGCTGGAGTCCGCTCACTCCAAGACGGTACAACAAGCCTGCCTCCGACTCAAGTGAAAGCAGTCACGTCCTGTGTCATACTAGAGAAACTGCTCTCTCCTGAGGGACACATCCTCTCACAGGCTGAGGAAACAAGCAAACACCAGATCAGCGTGGGGGGTGCTGGGGGCTGGGGATTGGGTGAACCTTGAGGACATGGAGACCAAGCCTCTGAGTACGATTCCTACAGAACCATCTTCTCAAGGAAAACAGGAGCCAGGTCAAGCGAATGCTGATGTCTCCATCTCTGTGGGCAGGCCATCAGAGACAACCTCGGGGCCAGCCCTCCCTCGTCAAGAGGTACGCAAGCAGCGACATCTTCAGAGGCTTTGGCAGTGGTCACAAACCCAAATGCCTGCAGGGCTCACACGGGAGTAAAATTGTCCAAGATGGTGGCAGCTGCCGAAGCAAAGTTGTCACGCGTGGGCGTGTGGGCACCTTACAGTGCATCTTCCCAGAGGCAGCGCCTTTTTCTAATTCCCAGAAAGGGATGGTACCCTCTGGATGCCGCCCTGGATTGTGGTGAACCAACAGCCATTACCCAACCCCAGTTGCCATCACTTGAGCTTCTTTTAGGAAAGGCCAACATTCAGATCTCTTTCCTCATGAAAATCTCCTGCCTTTTCCTTTTTTGGCAACAAGCTCAAATCATTTTAAAATGTTGCGTGAACCCATCCACTGTCCACTGTCAGCATGTAGCCTAGGCACAGACCATCCGTTTCTGACTCCAGGTCCACAGGGATGAGGGCTCTTGGGTACTGGACGTACCTTGAGAAAAAGCACAAAAACCTTCTTAGGGAAATAAGAAATATAAAAATACTCTCACCAGAACTTGTGAGAAAGTTTTTCTTGGGCGCCTGGGTGGCTCAATGGGTTAAAGCCTCTGCCTTCAGCTCAGGTCATGATCTCAGGGTCCTGGGATCGAGCCCCACATCAGGCTCTGCTCAGCAGGGAGCCTGCTTCCTCCTCTCTCTCTGCCTGTCTCTCTGCCTACTTGTGATCTCACTCTGTCAAATAAATAAAATCTTTAAAAGAATTTTTAAAAAAGAAAGTTTTTCTTGCTGCTTCCTGAATTTGCTGTTAATGTTGTTTAGTTAATGTGAGGAGGAGACAGTCGCCCATCACACCGGAGGACGGTTATATGATCTCTAATGGGAAAACACCGTTCGCTGTGAAGAGCATCTTTAGCTACCTCTGGGTTACCTGCAGATCCCTCGGATGTCTAAAGGACTAGTATTTTTGGTAAACTGAGCATGGGTTATAACTACCCCACTTCCATATTTTATTTGAAAACTACCAAATCCTGTCAATAACCTGAACTTTCTGTGCATGACAAAAGTAAGTGTACATTCTACTTTGCCGTATGTCACAGTAAAATTGCCCACTAGCACCTTATGTCTTCAACTTTTTATCATGAGTAATGAGGTTCTAATGGGAAAAAACAGGGCTCAATTTTTTGGATTCTAAATTGAGCCTTCAGAGCTCAGGGTTGGGGGAAAAAAACTGGCATAGATGTAGCACAAGAGGCAAGATGTCCTTTGTTAAAGAGAAACTTCTGCTTGCAACCACCTGCAGCTCTAAGAAAGGAAGTAGCTGCTGCGTCCCTGTCCCCAAGGTCCACTGCATGTTAATTACCTCCCAACCTCAGCCACGTGCTGCGAAAAACAGTGTGCTCTGCTGAGTGTGCCCTTATTTGGAAAACAAAATTTCCTAGGGGCTTTAAGTCAATAATTTTAAGTCACTACGTAATAAAAGGAAATCCCCTTCGAGGGTAGATGGGGGAAAGCAAGATCTTAGTTTATGGGGTTGCCCCTGAAATTAACCAGAGAACAGGAAACTGATAGACATTGGGTCTAATTTCATTTTGGCCTACAGTTCTCTTTTTCCTTCCCACCATCACTCTTTTTATTGTCAGAGACCAAAAGACCTTTCCCAACTACCTTGTAGCTAGATTTTAAGAGAGTAAATAAAAGCAGTTAGACCGGAATTATCTAATAACCACAGGAAGGTTTTCTCCTCCTATTTCTGCAAGAAACATTTAAAAATCATCTTGTTTTATGGACATTAATTCATTTACTCAGCATCTATGTTGGGCCCATGGATGAGAGAGAAGAGTAAGAGAAGTCGTTGCCATTTAGAAACTTTGTACTGAGTAAAGGGAAAGTGCTAAGAAACCCTCAGATAAAGAATTTGAACTTACAGTAGCAAAGCAAGAGGAAACAAATAATTTGAAAGAAAAATAAATCTTCAGCCTTGAGGAAGTAGTTATTTGAAAAATAGTCACTCAAAATAGGTACTGGAGAAACGGTAGCTTGGCTGTGTAGCATATCGTAAATGTCCAGGATAGAGATGGAGAGAATGCGTAGTTGTGCAAACTTAAAGAACACACAGGCATAAGAATTTTTCTGCTCTAAAGTATGAAACAAAATGGTAGAGGGGAGACCAAGCAGAAGAAAATCTACAGTCTTCAAAATGCAATATTGACAGCAAGCACATGCATTTGTTTTAATGAGCAAGTGCATATTGGACACGTACTGTCTGCGAACCCCTGGGACAGCCCCTGGGTTCACTAGGTAGATGGGAACGGCCGAGCAGACACTCTGTCCCATCCTAGCATCCCAGCACGGCTGGCAGCAAACCGCGTGCTTAGTCACTCTCTGGCCAAAAGTGTTCACATTGGTTTGGGTTTGGTTCTTTAATTTAGGGAACTTTCCCTCCTGAAAACACATGACTAATTTATAATGTTACATACTATCTTTTCTAGGATGAGACAGGGATGAATCAATTTAAAAAATACAATGAAAATCAATGAGAAATTTTGACTTTCCTTAGGTACAGTAACTTAACATCCAACTTCAAAAGCACATGTTATCCTTACAATAAGGGTTGGGTTTTTTTAATAGCATTTCTTAAGTTTCTTTATTTAATTAAAAATATCATTAAGCAGGGAAAAAAATGGCCCATAAGCCTAGTGGCCAGATAATCCCTGATGTAATTGTTCATTTTCTTAAAAATATTACAGAAAACTAATAGCTTTCTATCACTGTGTAATAAATGACCACAAACTTAGCAGCTTTAAATAGCCCCCACTTATTAGCTCACGGTTCTGTCGGTCAGAAACCCAGCATGATGGGGCTGGGATCTCTGCTCCATATATCCAAGGCTGGAATCAAGGTATTGGCTGGACTGAGTCCTTGTCTGGAGGCTCTGGGGAAAATCTGCTTCCAAGCTCCTTCTCGTTAGCAGAACCCGGTTCCCTGCCTTTGCAGGACAACAGTCCCCACTGCTAGCTGGCTATCAATCAGGGCCTGCTCTCAGCCCCTCGAGGCTGCTCACGTCCGTCACCATGTCGTCCTCTGCATCTTCACCGCAGCAACGGCACATTCAACCCTTTGTGTTCTTCGAATCTCTGACTTCTTCCTTTTGTTCTTTTTACCTCCCTTCCCCAACCCCTCCGTCTCCTTCGTCTTCCTCCAGCCAAAGAAACTCCATCTTCAAAGGGCTCCTGTGATTAGGTCAGGATAATCTCTCTACCTGGATAATCTCTCTCTCTCTCTTTTTTTTTTTAAAGATTTTATTCATTTGTTTGTCAGAGAGATAGAGAGAGTACAGGCAGGCAGAGTGGCAGGTAGAGGCAGAGCAAGGAGCCCGATGCGGGACTCGATCCCAGGACGCTGGGATTATGACCTGAGCTGAAGGCAGCTGCTTAACTGACTGAGCCACCCAGGCGCCCCTGGATAATCTCTCTTAAATCACATCATAGAACATAAATAAAATCACAAGAGTAAAATTCACCATATTTGCAGAGCTGAAGATTATGCAAAGCATGGCATCCGGGGAAGTGGGAAATCTTGGGTCCATCTTAGAGTTTTGCTTACACATAATGAAACATGGTAAGGAAACTCAAACGATAAGAAGAGGTCCACATTCAGTGGAAATTGAAGCCAGCCCTTTCCCACTTCCTCTAGCATCATATTCCAGTGGTAACCATGGTCAAAGGCTTTCCTACCTATCCTTCTAGGAAAAAAAATATGAAAGACATACACGCAAGTCTACAGTTCCTCTGTATATTTAAGTATCCAGGATCTTCCTGAACTGTTCTCCTGTGCTCTCTCAAGGTGCTCTTTCCTTAGTGGCAAATGTGACCTCCATTATTCTTTTTCACAGCTACCTAGGAGGTTTTTATCTCCTTAATAATTACATAAGAATAAGCAAAAGGATCCTCAATGACTCATCCCTGAGATGAAGACAGATTATTTATTATTCCAAGGATTTTAAATGGTGGGGACAGTCTGAAGAAGACCCACTGTTCTTTCTTAGAGCAGATGGATTCTCCTGCAGTCCCTGTTTTGGAATGGAGTCAACTAATTCATCTCCAAAATAAAATCAAATAATCCCTTCTAGAGGAAGGGACCCATTTCGACACAAAAGGATTTTAACAGAATTTCCTCTCATGTAAAGAAAAAGTCCAAAAAAAAAGACGAAGAAGAAAGGAGGAGGAAAATCAAGGGGAGGAGGAAGAGAAGATGGAGGAGGAGAAGGAAGAAAATAGAGATGCAGAATACAGCAGCTGGAATCACACTGAGGTCAGGAGTGCTTCTGCGCTTCGGGACAGGAGCAACGTTCTACCCGCTGACCATGACCTCATCTTTTCTCCATAGCAATACCAAAGAAGTAAAAAGTATTTTATTTCTTTTTTTCCATGAAAGATGCATTTCTTTCTAATTATTGTCATTCTAAAGTTCTTGAACGACAACGTTTGATCTATGGCTTTAGAATGCCCATTTTTCATATCTGTTTCTTCTAAGTACAAAAAGACAAAGAGATTTCTACTCCCTTTCATCCTTCTTTGAATAGGACTAGACAGTAAAAAAATAGATTTACATTACTAGTCATAACCTGCAACTCCCGAAGCTCCCACAGAACCCTTATATTCAATTTTTTCTACAGAAATGACAGGGTGCTCTGCTTTCATCACTTTAAATGAAAACACAGTAAACAATAATAATGGTCCCAATTCCCATGGGCATTTTCTCGGTGTGAGGAGTCCATGAGCAGAAAGTTTCTCTGCCAAGCTTGGTCCGCTGCTCTGAGATGGAGATGAGCCGCAAGCATCATGGGGACTCTCAGTCGTTTGTGGTAACACCTGAAAAATGCGTGTCTTCTCTTCAAATGACAACTTCTCATCTCCACTCTCTAGAGAGATGTCCTAAAAGGACATCCCTAAAGATTCCTACCCAGACATGGAGGGGGGCACTTTGATAATAACTTAGCAGCAATTTAAGAACAAACCCCAAGGTTGTATAAGGCAATTGCTAATGAGGCAAATTACAACAGAGAAGCTATGAAGAAAGCCCATACTGCACTTAGACCCAGGCAAGCAGAGACCCTGTCCTGTGCCTGCTCCTCAGGGACCCCCATCTGGGAAAGTTCTTTCTAAGAAATTGTCTAAGTTCCCCTCTGGTGCCTGGGACCAGCCAGGGCTGCTGTCATCAGACAGGATGACTCAGATCAGGTCAGGACTCTTGTGGGACCCAGTCTCCATTTCTCCTTTTCTGAGTATCAAACCTTTATCCCCTACAAGCAGTAGACCACATGTCCCGCAAAACCTTCAGGAGGGAAATGCTGCTAGTCAGTAGAATATTTCTTTTATGAAGGTGTGATCAGGCCCTCTGATATACTACTGATGTGCTAGTTTGAGGACATTCCCATTGCTGAGGGACACAGAACAAGTTCAGGGCTCCGGGATCCTGACGGTACCACCAATCCTTGGGCTTGAGACAAACATGGGAGCGGGTACAACAGTTCTTCAAACAGAGATGCCACCTGCAGTCTGTAGCACCAAGAAAGCAAGATGGCAGCAGATGTCCTTACCTAGGGCTGTCATCCCACATCTTCCTCAGCTTCCACACCATGTGTCAGGCCGTTTTCCCATGGTTGCGTCCGTCATCTCCTTCAAGCGCATTGGAGACCTTCGTTCCCCTACATCCGGTGATTCTTCTGACCCGTGTCCTCTTCTGCCTTACATAATGTTGATGTTTGTTCTCTCCCAGGCTAGTCTTAAGCCATGCTAAGTGAAGGATGGACATTTCTCGTTCAGATGGGACCACTCTTCCTATCTCCTTGAGTCTTACTTATCTCCTTCATGAGTTGGAAGTGATAGAAGTCAGGGACACAACCAACACTGAAAGAGAGCAAACTGTAGGAAAGCTGGGGTCACCTCCTAAAGAGCTGAAGAGAAGATGTATGTATCATTCTCTGTGTATGCCATAAAACTTTGAACACTAACTTTGGCATAACCAGAAAAAAACAACAGAAAAAAAATTATCATTCACGTTTTCCTGCATATACCATATAAGACTTGCATTTGTGGTGATTATCAAAAAAGCACAGTAACAGCCTTCGAGAAGTTCGGGAAATAGGTGTTCATACCGTGATGGATAATATGGAATCATAAATAACAACATAACCAGCATTAAATAAATGGTTTTAGGAACTACAAAGGCAAGAGGATCTATATTGTTTCAATTCAGACAAGATCTAAAGAGTCATGGCATTTGGAATAACAGCATTGCTACCTTTTTCTCAAATGATTGGAGATACAAAATTAACCAGGAACCATTCATTTGACAAGAAAAAAACAAGAAGATATAGCACATAGTTACTAGTTACTATGAAAAATATTTACATGCGGGGCGGCTGGGTGGCTCAATGGGTTAAAGCCGCTGCCTTCAGCTCAGGTCATGATCCTAGAGACCTGGGATCCAGCTTTGCATTGGGCTCTCTGCTCACCAGGGAGCCTGCTTCCCTTCCTTTCTCTCTCTGCCTGCCTCTCTGCTTACTTGTGATATCTGTCTGTCAAATAAATAAATTAAGTATTTTATAAAAAATATTTACATGCAATGATGAGACAGTAAACAAACGTATAAATAGCTCTACTTAATCCATTATTCTGAAAATTTGTTGAAAATTACCATAACTTATATAGGTCTATGAATTTTCTAACACTTTTTAAATCAAGTTTTTGTATAGACAGAGACCCTACAGAAAAGATTTGCTTAAGACACTTTATATCCTAGGGATGGCCTTGAGGAGAACTCCTGAGAAAGGGTAGGAGGTAATTTACCAACATATAATTTCATCTTTTCTCAGTATGGAAACAAGATTTCACATTACATGGTTTAGGAATCTGCATGTCTTAATTTAGCAAATATTTTATATACACAATGAGATAATTACCATTATGCATTGCAAAGACTTGGGGACTTTGGCAATGTTTTTTTGTGTGTTTGTGAGTTTTCTTTCTTCTTCTTCTTCTTTTTTTTTTTTTTTTTTTTTTTTTTTTTTGGTAGCTGTATGCTTTTGTATTTTCCCTGCTTGAAGATATTTCTCAATTACTCAGTTTTGCCTTATTCATTTAGTAATTTTTTTTAAAGATTTTATTTATTTATTTGACAGAGAGAGATCACAAGTAGGCAGAGAGGCAGGCAAAAAGAGAGGAGGAAGCAGGCTCCCTGCTGAGCAGAGAGCCTGACGTGGGGCTTGATCCCAGTACCCTGGGATCATGACCTGAGCCAAAGGCAGGGGCTTTAACGCCCTGAGCCACCCAGGCGCCCCCATTTAGTAATTTTTTTTAAAGATTTTATTTATTTATTTGACAGAGAGAGAGACACAGCGAGAGAGGGAACACAAGCAGGGGAACTGGGAAAAAGAGAAGCAGGCTTCCACCGAGCAGGGAGCCTGATGCGATGTGGGGCTCTATCTGAAGTCCCTGGGATCATGACCTGAGTCAAAGGCAGACGTTTAACCACTGAGACACCCAGGCGCCCCCCCATTTAGTAAATTAAGTGCATAAAACAAATGCTTTATCTCTAGACTGTCTGACCTCCAACTCGAGTATTTTTAGGTGGACTTACTATGTCATTAGTTGGTAAACTCAGACAATGTAAATTAATTTTTAGGTAGCCTTAAACTTTTTAATTATGGAAGAAAATTCACTCTAACAATCAGATAGATGCATACTAACATATCAGATTATTTCTGAAATATCAGCCACCTGGATTTATATCTTTGCCTTTTATATGAGCATTTATAATTAAGGTTTAACCATTCTAAGGCTGCAAATGTATGTTTTTCCAAACATCACTCATATTTGTACCTATAAAAAATTATATATTCACTGGCGATTAACAGTTAATCTGGTCAAATGATTATTTGGCCAAACTACTAAGAGGTTGATAGTGGAAGTTCTATTTTCAGTTGAAGAAATCATGGTTTATTTCTAAAAATGGGCAAAAAAAAAAAAAAACAATTTAGGTAAAGAAAATCAGAAAAAAATATTAAATTTTAAATCAATATATTAAACCAACTCAGACATGATACAGTCATTCTAGAAGCATACGTCCTTCCTCTTACCCAATAATGTTTTACCCTGCCAGATTCTGACTTAGAAAAGTGCTACTAGAAATGCTTGAGCTAATCAAAGTAAACACTTTATTCTCCTGGGCTTTTAAAATTACAAATTCCACTGCAATTCATTTCGGTGAATCTTACAAATATGAAAAAGAATAAAACATTCTAAGAACACAGCACATTAAAATGGTAATTTGAAGTTCACTTCTATTTTTATGTTTTTAAAGATTTTATTTATTTATTTGACAGAGAGAGACAACAAGAGAGGGAACACAAGCAGGGGGAGTGGGAGAGGGAGAAGCAGGCCTCCTGCGAAGCAAGGAGCCCAATTTGGGGCTCAATTCCAGGACCCTGGGATCATGACCTGAGCAGAAGGCAGAGACTTACCCGACTGAGCCACCCAGGAGCCCCTGAAGTTCATTTTTATATTCCAAATTTC
Source organism: Mustela nivalis (assembly GCF_964662115.1). Classification (NCBI taxonomy): domain Eukaryota; kingdom Metazoa; phylum Chordata; class Mammalia; order Carnivora; family Mustelidae; genus Mustela; species Mustela nivalis. The sequence continues at coordinate 109,754,450 of NC_139030.1, forward strand.
TGTCTAATCTGAAACTGAAAGACCAATAGATGACTGCCACCATTCTTGTTTTCAAAACTTGAACGGGTTTCTCATTTAGAGGGAGATAGTTATAAAACACATGCAGGCCATAGAGAAAATAGGAGGGCGTACTTCTGACTTTCTGAGTTCTTTTTCTTCGGCCCTGCCAAGTCTTGCCTCCCTCCTTGTATCAGACGGGATACCAAGTGACCAAGCCTCAAAGTTGTATGTAGCCATTTCAGAGAGGCCTGATAGTCACTGGGTGAGTGAAGAATGGATTTTGAATAGGGATGTTAGTAGCTACAAAAATCACTACTTTCTTAGTAATGAACAGCAAGTTCCAAGCTTTTTTTGTTTTGGAGTTTCCACAACAAAAAGTGTCTATATTTTCCTGAAAAGCAATGGCCTTTTTGCAATGGAATCCCTGAGAAATAGTCTTGAAATGTGAACGTCTGTGATCTTCACAAGTAGACCATAAGCGGTGCCGTAAAAACCATCACCTGAGGAGCGCCTGGGCGGCTCAGTCGGCGGAGCATCTGGCTCCTGATCTTGGCCCCGGTCGGGACCTCAGGGCCGTGAGACTGAGCTGTGCCTCGGGGTTCCAGACTGAGTGTGGAGGCTGCTGAAGATCCTCTCTCTCCCTCTTCCTCTGCCCGCACCCCTGCTCCTGCTCTCCCTCGCAGGCACTTTCTCATTTTCTTTCTCTGTGTCTCAAAACACAAAATAAAACAAAATAATTACTGACTTTTCAGGTACACTGAACTTCAAGTGGATGCATCCCAAAGAGTAAACGCTAACAGCTACACATCCTCCAAATCTAGCAAAGATCACCTGTGAATATAAAGACTTAAACCAAAGTGACAGCTAAATAGACAAGAGCAGAGGCTCAGGGTATGTGGAAGGGAGAGGCTCCACTGGCTACGTGGCCAACCCTCGGCTTCAGCTCAGGTCATGATCTCAGGGTCCTGGGATTGAGTCCCGAGTGAGGCTTCTGTTGAGTGGGGCGTTGGCTTTCAGATTCTCTCTCTCTCTCTCTCTTCTTTCAGTAAATAAATAAATAAATAAATAAATCTTAAAAAAAAATAAAATGGCAAGCACATGTTTACTATAAAAGAAGTTTGTAGATTTAATTAGCAGACATCGATTATAAATAAGCAATGACACAGTAGAAGCCAAGATCCCGTTTCTTTAGACCAAAATATTGTATTTAGAAACAGTAATATTCAGTTTGGTCTATCAGTCAACATGTTTACACATTATGGTTGGTCCAGTGCACAGTTTTGATGTCCAGGAAGGGTTGAGACTTCCACTGTGGAGTCATGTATCTGCCCCGCCCAACAGAAATAATTCCTTTAAAATAGTTCTGTTCCCTGTGTCTTTTTCACCACCTCTACGTATGTTCTGGTTTTCTAAGCGGCAGGGTCAGCCTGACATTTCCTGCAGGACTGAGCCTGTCAGCTAGAATCGCCGTTGCCGGTTGCCGGATCAGCCCACCCCTGTGCCCCTAGCTGGTAGTGATTACAAGGAGACTTCCAAATTTTGCAAATTTTTTTGCCTGGATCGGAATGGGCTCTAGGCCAATTTCCTTAAAACCAGTATAGGTTCTCAGACATTTACATAATCACATTGCTAATGACAGAGGACCCTGAAAATACCTGTCATTTCCGACATGGATGGACGACTCGGTTCCGAGTGAAAATCTTTTCTCGTGTCACCCAGATGACAGCCACATTCTAAGGCCACAGTGGCTGCTCCTGCTGTGGCAGGACATAGGTCTAACTTGAAAAGCTCAGCTTTTAGAAGGAGCGCTGTAAGTAGAGTTAATATTAGAGGAACCTACCAAAAGGGGAAGAAGGGAGTAGGGATCAGGTGTTGCGCTCAAATTTCCAACCATCGTGGCTTTGGTACTCCGCCAACCACGCTTCCTTGGTGTACGCTCATGGTAAAGGTTGCACAGAGAGCAGTGCCAAACTGAAGGAAGTTTTCTTCTGCTGCAGCAAAGGTTTATTAAGGATCAATAGAACAGATTTCAACAGTTTGGAGACAGTTGCTATTTTCAGAGGAATTCTGGTTCATAATGGCAGTGTGTTGGTTAATTCGCCAGAACAAAATAAGTTAAAATAGATGGACAAACCGCCTGCTGTAGGTCTGGACACCCTAGAATCAAAGACTAAAATAGTGGTTCCAGGGCAGGTGTATTGAGGGGTACTCTTCAGGGAAAGTTTTCCAGGAGAGGGTCTGACAAGCAGGAGAGGGTCAAGGAGTCTGGGCAGGGGCTCCCACAGCACCGACTACATCCACTAATTGCGATCCACTCAGAAATTCAAAAAACACCTAGGACTCGGGCAAATTTTAGTCAGACGGGAAAGGGTTCCCTCTGGTATCCACAGGTGAAGTCATGGGGAGGAATTGGCTGGCAATCTTACCCAGTTGCCTTTAATTGTATTATAACCTATGACTTGTGCTTCCTTCGCTTGTTAACAATCTACAGCTTCTGACATAATGTATCCTTAACCTATTTTGGTGCTCTTAATTCAGAATTATTCCTTCTTCCCGCATGAAAGAAAAGCTGCCAGTTTTGAGAAGACCCATTAAGTTAAGGGCACAAGGCAGAATGTTAACATTCAACTCAAAGGAAAAGCAGTAAGACTCTATAAATCACAAAGCACAATTCTTTTTTTTAATGTAAAAATGAAGTTTTCCATTAAGAGATGGGGGAGGGTAGAAAAGTCTCCTTAGCTCAGGTGTAAGTTTTATTTGCATTTCGTGGGTCCTTTTACGGGGACATCCTTCACCCGGTAAGGAATGGGCCCTTCTGCTGTGGCTTGTGACTGCCCCCATTCTTCAGGGACGGGCATTAGAAATTCCAAACATGCTGTGAGTCATTTTTACCTTCTTTCCTCCTGGATGTCACACTGGAGATGGAGTGACTTGCATTTTCATTGTTGCTCTGTGGTGTACTGAAACAGTCAAAGCAAATCTAAGTCTTTATTATCCGACAAGTAGATAGGAAATAGGAACCCAAAGGCTGGACAGCAATAAATTTGGTAGTCTTTACCCAGATGGGCTTTTGAAACAACAAAAAACTCAAATGTGTTACTTTGTACTTCCAACTTCTCTCCACTCCGTTTCGAGGTGATTAATTTTTTCTGGATGTCTAGGGAACAGACAGCTTCATATTTGAGTTCATTATAAAAACAGAGAAAGAGAAGATTTGTCTACCTCTAAAAGGAAGTCCATCTCTTTCTCTTTTGACCTAATCAATAAGACAAGGCATTAAATACAATGGCTTCAAAATCTTAACTAGAAATGCCGGTTTGATCACAAAAGGCTTTGGTAAAAGGGCGTGCAGGAGTCCGTGGGGAGGGTCATCGCTACAATAACCCGCCCAGGACGGTTCGATTTCTGTACCTCTGAGTCCGGATATCTGTCCTGGGTTCCGTAGCCAGCCAAGCCAGTGGGATACTTTTCTTCTGAGGCAAACAAATCTCCCGGATTCATACTGATCCAACCTAATTCTAGCCGCCCAGCCTACACATTATATATTTCCTATTTTGAGAAAAACATTCCTGGAACAAGGAGTGGGCAGTGGACTCAATTCTATTTTCCACTAAATTAAGACACCTTACAGATAAGGAAAGTCACATTTTCTGTGACAGGGAAGAGGCAGAATCCTTGCTGCGGTGAAAAAACCACAGACCGAGAACCAGAGGATGAGAGGAAAATGGCAGATTGACTTCCGGTTAAAGGACAGCCGCTAGGACAGGCTCCCTCTGGTGCGCTCCCTCGTTCCTCAGCTCTGTCCACAGCCACAAAGAAATAATTTCCCCAAAGCAGAGCAAAATTCCAGCTTCACAAGGGCTTCTAACCCTGGCCTTGCACAATCAAGGCAAGACCTTCAAATTATAATTAGCTTTCCTTGACCCTTGTCCAAACATCTTTTAGCCTGGGAGCAACAAAAGCTGTCAGTCAGCATGATCAAATCACTGCTATTTTTATCAGGGCTCCGTGGCCATTCTCGTGGCCACGGTTGTGTCCTGACCTTCTCTAGAGGGAGAGCGCTGGGGATCAGTGCAGTTCTGTTCACACTCAGATCGAGTTGATATACCACGTCCGGGAATCAGAATCCTGGTTTAAAGAGTAAATGGCGACTTTTGGTTTTATTACTGGGGCAAGACAGTAAGACTTCATTTTTAATATGTGATATTTAGTCGGGGGGAATCAGTGACAACATTTATGGAATACATTCATAAAGTGAGAAGAAGAGGAATATGGAGGAGAAGAAGAAAAGGAATGGAAACTTCTCATTAAAGTTCTGCCAAGTTTACAAGGAGGCTAAGATTAGACCAGTTTTCTGAATTAGGACTAACACGAATTTACCTCTTTAAGGAGCCAGAGCTCAGTCTCACAACAGAAATTTTTACCTCTTCAGAAAGTCAACTAAGGAAAATGCAAGTTCGGTGAACAGAAGTGCTAAAGCCAGAGGAACAGCCTCTTGGCTAATAGAATTAACTGACATTTATTTTGTGTTTAAAGGTGTCAGTGCTATTAAGAGTTCAATGCTAATATGAAGTGTTACCACTTCCAGAACACAAGCTCGTCGACGGGATTAAAGCCCAGCTGGAATGTTTATTAGCTGTGCACCCCTAGAAAATGTATTTCTGGGTGTTTCTCCATTTTTTTTTTATTTTGTAAAATGTGTGTTGGAAATAATCCCCATCTCACAGGTTGTCCTAAGGTTAAAGGAGCTAGTACGTGTGAACCATTGAACATAGAAACTAGCCCGTGAGGAAAGTTTAAATAAATGTTGCCTATTATTTCTCTCACTGAAAGTAAGAGATGAAAGTGTGAAAGTGATGATGAAAAAGTGAAAGTCTAAAGGTTAAGTATCTTTCTCAAGGTCACAAAGAAGGAGCAGAATTTGGATTTGAATTCAGGCAACCCATCTCCAAAGTTCGACCGTTTATACAGTAAACCTTAAGACCTCCCTGACAGGCGTGTTCCCAGGACCCAGGTGACTGGAGTTCAGCCCTTTCTGACAAGGCAGGAGCAGCGCAGCGACGAGGTGGTGATGGGTTCTTTCGGCCGGAAGCCTGTGGCGGATCATGAGTCTGAGTCTAGAACGATTAGTCACCGCACAGGCTGACCGCACGACAGACCCGGAGGCAGGGTTGATTCCTCCGTGGGGGCAGGGGTCAATGCGGAAAAGTTGTTGGCTGAAACTAGATTTCTCTCCTGAAATTCAAGCATTATCATGAAATTTAAAAAAAAAAAAAAAACAAAAAACCCTCAGATGAATAGCTTTAGTGACGGTAAAATAGTTCACCTAAAGCAAATAGAAATTATCTTTTGTGGTAGAAAGGTACACGAGTCCCAAACTAATAAATGCATTTTATATTCACACTGTATCTCACTCAACCTCTGCCAAAACTCCGTGAATTAGAAATTATTAGCTTTGTTTAACGGATGAGAAAATAGAGAGGTTAAGAAAATGTCACAAAATGGCAGAGCTAGGGTTCAGCAGAGTGAAACACATACTGCCGTACTGCTTGTGCAGTGATGCTTTGTTTGTGTATAAAAACTGCAAGGTTAAAAAAATTTTAATAAAAAATAAAGATAATTTAAAAATTAAAAATAAAAATAAATAAATAAATAAGAATAGAATTTGCAAGGACGGGGCTCCTGGCGGCTCAGTCGGTTGAATGTCTGACTCTTGGTTTCAGCGGGGCTGGTGCTCTCTGGTCCTGGGAGCACTGCACACGGGGCCCCCCACTCGGCAGGGAGTCTGCCTCCCTTCTCTCTCCCTCTGTTCTTGTCCACACCCATGTACATGCACTCTCTCTCTAAAATAAATAAATAAGTCATTAAAAAAGTTGCAAGGTCGCCCCTTATACAATAGTATAATCTTAACATGGCTTGTCATGCAGCCAAAAGGCTTAATAAACATTATTTTTCCTTCTAACCATACACTTAAAAAGCAGTTTGGAATTTTACTATATGTGCTGCCGAAGCAAGCGCAAGCAGTTTGGAATTTTAAAAGACGTGCACTTCTCTTCTGTTAAATAGAGCTAAGGAAGGCACTACTATACTCACTTCCCTGACTGAGATACCGAGACTTGTAAAGAGTAACTCTCTCCAGTCAGAAAGTTTTTAAGTAATGCCATCGGCCTCACCCTCTGGGCTTTTCACTATACCTCATTCCCTACTTTTGGCAACACTGTCCCAAACAGGCTATTAGAGGATCTAAAAATACAATCCTTTCTCTAATTATAAATGATCTTTATCAAAAGGTAAATATTTGAGATGTCTATACAGTCATTCCAAAAACATTTCCACAGAGACAGAGTTTTGAACATGTGAGTTTCCTAAGATTGATAGATCTTTGGGATCTAACTAAAGCTATTGACTGATACCTTTGAGCTCTGGTTCTCCTAGAACAGCCACAAATATCATGTGGTTTACAGGCTCAAGACAGCTTAATGACCAAAAGTGCCTGCAAGCTGTTGGTGGGAGGCCATGAGGCATAAAAGCGTGGCCGTTCTTGTAGGAGATGTGGTAATTGAGACAATGCCAATTTTTTTCTTGTTTATCTCCTGACTGTGAAAGGATTAAAGCAAAAGGGGGGGGGGGGGAAGGAAGGAAAAGAAAAATCGAACAACCAATGTCTGCCACACAGCACCCAACAGCAATCACTTCAGCACCAAGCTCATTGAACTTACATCAGCCTTAGCTTTGCATTGAACATTCAAGATTCAGAAAACAGCATGCCTGATTTTGCCCTTCCTTCCCTCTACAGGAACAAGGGAGGGGAAAGATAAGCTTGCAGAAAGAAAGAAAGGGGAAAAAAAGCTTTGATTCTCCACAGGTATTTACTTATGCAGGAAGGAAATGTCTTTGCAGCCGCCTCTAGAAGGGAGAGTGCTGGGGACTGGAGGAGACCTCCTGGCTCATAACGGGCACTCAAGGAACGCTTATCGGATGAGGAGCCTGGGGCTCTCCAAGTGATGGGGATGACATCAGTCCTATCCTGGAGGGACGTGCAGTTGAAAACTTCTGACGTTAACCCAGACGGAAATGGACAGGCCATCCAGATAATGCACTGGGAACTTTGAGCAATCGAATAAATATGCAGCTTGATTTTTTTTTATTTTTTACATCACTTATGTTATGGTCACAGACTGCTCAGTTCCCAACCCCCCTCTGAGCAACCTTCGTTCACAGACGATTGAAAGGAAGTCACAATCCATATAGAAAAGCGGCCTTCGGTAATGTAAATATGAAGGCATTTTTGTCTGGAGACGAGTAGAATGTTCTTAAAGAACCATTGCAAGGCATTTGTGAGTGAATCTTGCGTAAGATTTCACTTTCAGTTCTTCGGAAAGGTAAGGGTGATGGGCAGTTAAACTAGTTTCCAGTTGGATATAAATTTGATTATTCCAGCAAGCTCAGAAGAGTTCTAACGATTCTACTGGATTCTTCAACAGCCCTAAGTGGTTCTCCACACTTGACTATTTCTAGTCCCGACAGATTCAATCATGCGCACATGGAAAAGGAGCCAGGTTGGGGGTGAAGCATTATAGGCAAGGCCTGCTGATTTTCACCCTGGCACTCCTCACCAGCTGCTGGGTAGGACTTTATACCCTTACAGGCCTTTATCGCCCTTTATGTTAACGTTCATAATTTCTCATTCTTCTCCAGCCTTTAAAGGACACCTTTCAATGGAAACCCACTGCACAATCCCTTCGGATTGTTCTCTATTGTCTGAAACTCTTCTCGCGACTGTCTTCTGGGACACGGCCCAGAGCCTGCTTACATCTCTGTGAAAAGCCCTAAAACATGAGGAGAGAAACGAGCTTGTAAATGCAGTCTGGAGAGGTCAGGCTAAATATTTTGTTAAAGGCGGTCTGGGGAGTGATATTTGTTCATGAGGCAGACACGCACATTTCCACGAAGGATCACTAGTGAACCCATTTGTACGACGCTTCGTGTTCAAAGTGTTTCTGTGCATTCATCTCACCTTGGCACCTTTTCTCTATGAATAAACGCCGCCGGCTGTCTGAGTTCCAGAATGCTTCTGCGCGTTGTGCTGTTATCCCTGCCGGAGAGCGGGCTGAAGAGACCAGTGCGTCACTATCCATCTCTGCTCCCTGCATTCAGCAAAGATTTTCCTGGGATCGCCGTTCTAACTGCATCTCGTTTCTCTGCCTTTAACTCCATGGTCTGTCTGCTGCCCTGAAGCCTGTGCTCACCACCAGCCACCCCATCTGTGCGGGCTGAGCCTCCAGACCAGGTCTGCGATTGTTTCCCAGCCTTTCAAAGCTCTGCAGACTGTGTGAGGAGACCCCGCGGGGCCCACCTCGGGATGGCGGCCGCGATCGCTCGTCCATATCTGCTCTGGCCAACGGGACAGTGTAGAGCCACCAGTGCTACAAAGGAGAGGGATCAGGGCGACGTGGACGATCACGGACAGACCTTTGCTAGATTCCATGCTTGGCTACTTACCAAGCACATTAATCAGCCTCTGTAAACCTCGGTTCCATCCTATGTAGAAAGAGTGTCATGATGCCCACCTTGAACAAATGTTCTAAAGATCGAAGTAAGATCTGGGAAGGGCGTGGCTCAGACTGAACATGCCTTGAGACAGCCGTGGTTACTCATTCCTGCTCAAAGTGGACAAGTCTAGGAGTAGGTACCACATGACTTAGGAAGTGAGAGTAGCAAACATTCGGTAGATCCCAGATAATTTGGCAGGAAGCTTGGATTCATGCCCACTCTGGGCATCCCGCATATGAAAAACAGGCTGGCCTTATTTAATGGGTTTCGGGATTTCTCCCTGTCTCTTAGTACCTCCTTGGATGGTGTGCTAGCGGGTCGTGGAATCCAGTGACAGATCTATGACAGTTTTTGCTGATGGAATTCTTTGACTGGGGCAAGATGGAACATGACCCCTTTCTCCTTCAAGTTTAACATCAATCAGTGGTGTTCAGCCAGCTCTATAAAGAGGATCTTAATTTCTTTTTGCTCTTACACTTCAAGAAAAGATTAGGCAGAAACCAGGTTTTTGCCCAGTAAGCTCACAAGGGCTTTTTAGCCCCTGGAATAAGAGCAGAGACCTAGTAGGCACCCGATAAGCACTTGGATGCAAAGAAGAAAGAAGAGGAGGCCTCATGTGATGCTTCATGTCAGAGTGGGAGAATTTCCCAGGGATCTGGAATCTGTGTTGCCCACAAGTTCCCTTCGCATTTTCACATGCTTGAACATGACTCGGTCAGATAATATTAGAACTCAGGCAGTTCCATTTCACTCCATCGACAGCAGGTCCCTGTCAAAACTTGCATGAACGATTGCACCTGGGTAAATGTCAAGACAGGCACGTTTCAGACTGAACGGGGGCCTTCGTGGTTTGTCCTCGTCCATTTTTCCGGCACACCGACATTAGTGGCCATGTAGCAGAGCTCATACCGACTCCTCCACTTTTCATTCTAAAGACACATTGTTTCCCATGTGCGGTTAAGGAATCATTCTTGATCTCAGCCATAAAACTGGAAAGCTGCATAACTGACAAGATGATCCCCGGAAGGCAGCTGAAACATGGGGTAGATTGAAACCGACAGTTAATGTGTAGCAGTAAAAAATAATGATATCACCATAAAACAAGTTTAAGATTAGACCAGGCTCAAACGCTCTGCGCACACAGAATATATAGATGGGTATTGTCAAGCTTAAATAACAAAGCAAAACAGACCTGAACCTCACAGCCTCATGGAGCCCAATTTATTTGCTTTTTCGTGGTGCACTATCACCATCTGCTGGATACAGCCGATAAAAAGCCTAGCATTCTTTAGATCTGGAATATTCTAGTGAGCAGATCCTGTTGTTAATTACTATGCATAAGAAAACATATTTTTTAACCTAACAATTTCACTGCAATGGCACAAATAAATCAGATCTTCCTCGAACACCAAACAAATCAAAGAGCCCACAAAGCTAGCTCCTGCCAACGGCATCCCGGTCCGCTAAGCCTAAGAGCCGCATTTGCTGAGTGCGTCAGTCCTAGCACATTCCCTCTTCATTCCCGAGCTTCCTTCTGACACGCATTCACTTTCCGACTTCCTCCTCCCCAGCTGCCTCCTCTACCAGGCATCCTACACAGCACTACAGTGATAGGCAAAGCAGCAGCTCTCAGCTAAAAACAGCCTCCTCCTGGAGATCTCAAAGGAAGAAAGCCACTGACACTTGTCTTCTTTAAGGAAAGCGAAACTCCAGTGGGATTCAGCAAGCAAGAAAGGCTCTTGTTGGCTCCCAAGCCTCTGAGAGCAGAGATTTTAGCGTGGTTTCCTTAGGGTTAAACGCCGTGTGATATGTCAGTCTTCCTAACTTGGCAACAAGAGGGAGAAAGGGTAGAGTCTACATAGGCGAATAGAATCAAGCGACCTCTACAACCTTGCCCATTTTGTCTGATGTGTTCAGTCTTACCATTCCAGAGTCTCTGTTATTAGCATCCCAGGCCTCTGGCTCCTCAACCACCCCAAGGATAGAGAAGGCCTTAGGAAATAGTCCTTCTGCATCATGCCTAGTGTCTGTTGTTTTGTTTTTTTAATTTTGTTTATCTGAACTTAATTTTTTTACTTGGTGAGCATGCAGTAGTTGTGTCTTGTAACCATTTATAAAAATTCTTCGACCTTTTGTGTATCTAGAAGGTTTTTCTGACAGTCCTATTTTTAGAACGATAATGTAATAATTGCTCTGAGACAAAACAGGTAGCTTTGAGCCATAAGGTGACTGTGTCACGAGGTCTGGGCCTGGAGAGAAGGCTACCGCCCAGGGCAACAGCAGCGAGGAACACACTCGAGCTGTCCTGCGCGTCCCCGCACGACCAGGCTGTCTCAGTGAGAAGGCCCTCAGCACTCTCCCCACGGGCCTCTCTACAGGTGTCACACTGCACGGAATTAAGTTCTTTCTGAATATAATCATCTTTGCATTTATCTAAACAATGACCCCCCTCTCCTAAACATTCCAAGAAGTAAAGTTCACCTCGAAGGCATTGCACATTTTCTTCCTGACGCTGCCATTTGAGAAAGGTCATATGCTTTATGTATAACAGAGGTCACCTCTGAGAGCCACAGATCCTTGACAAAATTTTCCCTTCAAATTCTTTTCTCTTGTACAATGACCAGTGACTATTAAAATGTCCAATGTCATCAAAATAATTAAGGTCAAATTACCCTAAAATAAAATAAAAACAATTTTTTTCTTATCAAATAACAAAGAATTTTTAACAAATAATAAGTAACCATTGTGCTCAAGGGACAGGAAAAGTAATTCTATGCACTGTTGCTGGGAGTGTCATTTGGTACAGCTCTTCTAGAGGGCAATTTGGAATTGTTTACCAGAAAGCCCTTTTCAAAAAGCATACCTGCCCTGTGGTTCGTACATTACAGTCCTAGAAGTTTATCCCTAAAGAATAATCATTTCTGATGAATATTATAACATGCAGCATCACAGCCTTGACCATAATTTATAGGCAGCATCACGGCTTGTTTATAATAAAGGGAGATTCTGTTATTCAGATATGGTACGGCTGTCTGATGTCCTCCCCAAAGACGTCCACATCTTTATCCCCGGAACCTCCGAATGTGTTACTGTACAAGGTCAAAAGTATTTTGCTGATATGACGAAGTGAAGGAACTTGAGCTTATCTGGGACTACCTGGATGAACCCAATATGAACATAAGACACCTTCCTTAAAACAGAGGCAAACTGAGCCACACAAGAAAGGTAATGGGGTAATACATGTAGGGGTTGGAGTGGTGGTCTTCGAAAACAGGGGAAGGGGCCATGAGCCAACAAATGCAGGGGTCTCTAGAAGTTGGAGAAGATGAGGAAACAGACACGTGCACAACCACCAAAAGGAACATGGCTGAGCTGACACCATAATTTTAGGGTTTCTGATCTCTAATACCATAAGATTTTTAAAATTTGTGTTGTTTTAAGGACCAAGTTTGTAGTCATTTATTACAACAGCAGTAGAAAACCAATGTACCAGATATCAAGCAATAGGAAAGTTGGTCAACTTAGGCCTCCAAAAGCCTTATACTTGAGGGTCTGAATAATGAAAGAAGGTTTTTTTTTTTTTTTTAATCCTGTGTTTTTATTTTGATGGTAATCTAAAAAATGTCAATGTAAAGATATTCTGGACCATCTGGTAGACTAACTTGTAACTCACAGTTAAGCTATGATTTCGATGTCCAAGTCTGTGTGTGTTTTACAGTCACATTGGTAGTGACTTTGCCAAGCAAAGGCTAACTGCACGGAGTGCTCGAGGAACAGAGATGACACAGCAGCTCCCAGAGGAACGGTGGGAGGACCGAGCTGTCACCTGGCAACAGCTGCCACTACCATACTCAGGCCACGAGGAGCTATGTTTGTACCTAACAAGAACAGGTTTAGCAGCAAAGTATTTTTGTTGAAACTTTTGTTGATGTTATCTTTTGAGGTATTTCAGTAAAGTGATTGACCCATGATAATAATAGATCTCTGGTTTAAAATCAGTTTGTTATTAGAAGGGGAAAAAATGATGATGGTTTTCAAGGTGATTCAGATGGTAGTCCAAAATCAAACGAATCATGCCAAGGGAAAAAAATGTAAAACATTTTTCATCCTACTATTAAACATCAACCATCCCCTCAAATGGCTGTTGGCATTTTAATTATATTGACTTTATATCTAAATTTAAATGTAAATCTGTGTTGGGTTTATATTTGTAGACAAGTTAGGACAATGAAGAATTAATATATTTTTTACATTTCTATATAGAGGACTAACAACATAATAAAAATAATCTACGTCAATCCTGAAGGTAACATAGGAATTTATTTTTCCTTCAAAAAGGATCCACATATTTATTCAAGTCTGCCAAATGTCGAGTCAGTTATGGTGAGTCCTTCCAACGGAATACTACTCAATCATTAGAAATGGTGCCGTAGAGTAACATTCAATGAAATGCGGAAATGATCAGGATCTATTGATGAAATTTAAAAATAGTTACCAATTGTAATAGTAAAATTCCAATGTTAGAAAAGAAAGAAGAAGAAAAAAAGGAAAACGAAAGTGATTTCTATACAAAGAAAAATGAATAGAAGGACATACAACAAAGCGGAAATGCACTGCGAGTTCTGTTTTCCTTATGTTTTTTGGTATTTTCAAAATTTTCTACCACAAACAAATTACTTTTGTAGAGAGAAAACAGAACTTTGAGTAGCAGATCTGAAGTTATGACACCCCTCTTGGCCCTTATTTCAGAGGGTTTAAGAATTGAAACGACAGGTTTGTTGGTAAACCCCTGGCAGGCAACTTTGCAGGAGAAGGTAGCCCATGTTCCCCTAAACGGAGAGAAGAGTGTCAAGAAAACAACTCAATGAATCTGTCGTTTGTCCTCTGAACAACTGTGAGAAAAAGAGATCTGCACATGCATGTACACCATCAATCTCCAAGAAACCTGGTTACTTAAGGTTTAAGGTAATTAATGGTCAATCATTTTTGTTGTGAGAAGTTTGGGAGACGCCCATTCCCTGGTCTGCCACACATCTCTTGTTTCCGCCAGCGGATGTGTTAAATCCACGAGCCCTTGAGAAACCACGGAACCCCACTCACATGTTTAGGTTGACTTCGAGAACTTTTACTCTAGGCTTCAATTATTGCAGAGGATGTATTTGCCTACATATTTTATACTGACACATGCTTTCCACATAGATTTGTCAAAACTACGGAGCTGAAAATTTAACTGATCAAATCTGTAGAAAACGCCCGCCCTAGAACTAATGGGCAAAGGCCGTCCTCACTGTCAAACCAATCTAACAAACCCAAATTACTTTCTAACAAAAAATGTCTGACTTCCTTGTTTATTTTAATAAACATGTTCAATCATATCTTGTAATTCCTATAAATTCAAATTCGTTGTGAAACGGACTGAGCCAGAAAGACACGAGGTTGTTGCTGAAATAATCCGGAAATAAGGTACAGCATGTGTCAGTGACCTTACCCAAGCTTGCTCTGCTTCTGTCCTGCCGGAGCCTTCCTCCGGAGCCTTGCAGTCTCAAACGTCACTGTTCTGCAGTATAATAAGATTAGAGATGGGTCAGGCACACGTTTTTCTTTACAGAATAAAGGAGAGTGACCGTGCAGGGCGTGGGGAAGGGTAACTGACCCACCACAGCCATTTTCTCTGCCAGATTCATTTTAGGAAAGAGCCAGCGCAGAGACAGACGATCCGGAAACTGATTCACTTAAAGGGTTCCGTGACCTTGGAGCTCCGGCAGTGTCTTCTGTCCTTCCCGGTGTGTGTGGGCCCTTGTTTGAAACCTGCTACTGTAAACACAAACAAAATAAATGAAAATTTACGATTTGACCCAAAACAGAAAGGGATGCGTTAAGTCAGGATGCCAGACATGCTACCAGACCGAGAGTGCAAGAGACACACGAAAACATGTAGGGCCACCTCTGCAAACGGCTCTGAAGCTTCTCTCACATGAGACACACCTTTGTTTTAGTTTTTAAAATTGTACTTAAATTCAATGAATTAATATATATTGTACTATCAGTTTCAGAAGTAGAGTTGAGGGATTCATCAGCTGCAGAGCACCCAGTGTTCACGACATCGGGTGCCTTCCTTCCTGCCCACCCCCCAGTGACCCCATCCCCCAACCCACCTCCCAAGATAAACCTTTGGAAGAGAAACCATGCAGACAAAACTCTTAGAATCATGGAGTCTCATGCTTTACCATCAGAAAATGCCTCTGAACTATCCCAAAACTCCAGCGATTATTAAAAAACAAACAAAATCTGTTCTCTAGGACTTAGTCAACTCAGCTTTTGCGATGAATATACAAATTATGTAGTTATGACCTCCAGTTATCTCCCCACTCCCAGTGCTTAGATTTCCATCATATATATAAGGTCTTCATTAGATTGTAGCCTACAGGGTACTCATTATTGTGATTAAATTGACCTTAATCTACCAGCACATTTTTCGTGCATATTCCAGGCAGGCTTTGTGCCACATTGTAAGAAATGGGTATCAGATCCCTCCTAAGCCTCAAGAAATAGAGAAAGTAACTAGATGCGGACGAAGCAATGGTATATTGGTATTTCATAATAGTGTCTTCCTCCACATGCACTTAGAATGTTATAACAAGCTGCTCTCATTCAGTAAATCAGTCTGATGTTAGCCTTACTTTGGAAAACATTTTTCCAATTCTTCCCCTTCCCCTTCCCACCTCCTACCCTGGCTTTTGAGCCTAGAAGCAGAGAGCCTCCCTCTGAACCTGCTAGAAGCCTCCAGCAGCCCAACTTACATCAAGAAGATTCTCTCTTTGTACCTGCCTTTCTCGCCGCCCTGACGCCAGCCTCGTCCCTCCTGACGCTCTGGCCGCTCGCTGAGTTCCAGCCACGGTGGCCTTCTCCCTCCCAGTCCGAGACATTCTGACCAACTGGCCTCTTTCTGGAATGAGCCTCTCCCTCCCTCTCTCCTACTAAAGGCTCCTCTCCCTTCTTCAGATCCCAGGACAGCAGAAAAAGCAGTGGAAAAGTCCCCATTCTGCGCGTTGTTTGTAAACACATTCTTGTTTCTTCCATTGGTTGATTGTGTCTGTCCCACTAGCCTCGAAACTACACAAGGGCAGAGGCTGTGAGTCCTTTGACTCCTGGGTATCCTCACCGTGCCTGGAACCTAGGAGAAGCCAAGTAACTGTTAGCTGTTTGCACGAATGGTTAAACCCGGCTTGAGAAACCCCAGACCTAGAACATCCCAGCACACTCCAAAGGCCAGCTCTCTGAGTGTGTGGTCTCCGGCCCCAAACCTTGCCTTGCTAGGTCCAGGGAACCTGTTAGGTTCCAGAGACTTTTTCAGACACAGGCTTGGTGCAGGGAGCCAATGAAATGGAGACAAAGAAATGTCTTTTCTGGTGGTCAGTGCTACAACGGCACTGTGCTGCCCCAAGACTCCCGGGATCCTGTCTCTGGGTCCTCTCCTACTGGGCTTGACTTTCACCTGCCTTATTTGCTCCGGAGCTATCAGCACTAACAGACTGTCAGCCACCAGCTGGGTGCTCAGTAGATTTTATTGAATAAATCAGTAAATTAATCAATCCTTGACCTAAGCTTCCCCTTAAGTACAAAGGCCCCTGAAACCGCCCGGTCGCAGGGATGTTTGGCCCCTGTGCGCTGGCGGAAACTTTCATGCATTTACCCCACTCCTTTAAAAGGAAAAAAGTCCCCACTTCGTTTTCTTTTTGATTCATTAATCTCCACACACAAACTGCCAATTCACTCTGAGAGGTAGGCGGCAATATAACTTAGGTTGACCAAAAAAAACTTTCTTTTTCTCATAACCCAAAAAAAGCAGAGATGAAAACAGTTGTCCCACTCTTTTCTCAGCCAAATGTGTCTTGAAAATTTGATTTTTTGAGCTCAGAATCCAACTCTCTAATTATCTAAACAATTCTGCAAGTACAAAACACCATATTTACATATGCAAAGCAAGAATGTGGAATTAGAATACTTAATTTATTCACACAATTGAATGTTGAAACAACTACAGATTCAGCAACTATTTTTTGCAAATTCTCATCTCCAAAGTGGTTTCATACGCTACTTTTTTACATAACATCATGGTCCTCAGTATCTTATCTCCAAACAATTGATATTTTAGGAACTTAAGTTTTAGGTAAATATTTGGAATATGTTTGCAAATTCAGGTTCCCTGAGCAAGGTTCTTAACCTACAGGCCTCTCTTGAAAATGAGGTCCTCGGCTTGCAAACATTTTGTTCTAATACTTAGGTGAGGAACAGGGAGGGGCTGTCTTGATGGCTTAATAGCTTTTCCTTCCTGGGTAGACTCATTTAGGATGAAAGTGATTATTCTGAAATCCATTTCATTTTAAGCAAATGTCTCTATACGCTGGGAAAATAAAACAGAGCGACCGTGGGCTCGCTCTGGAGCACCTGGTGCTGTTTTATTCCATGTTCTTGCTTATTAGTCCCAGTATTGTGAAGGAGCAACTCTGATGGCCCCAGCCTCCTTGTAGTTCCATACAAAACTCACCTTCTTCACAAACCAAGCAACCAACCATATTCTAATGAAATTACAGCCTTACATCCGTCTTTCTAGGTCAACACTAATGCTCTTCTTCTCTGCTTTTATACGAGTTCATAGCAGAGTTAAGGTCGGACTCCATCCTGGAGTGATGCATTTTCCACTCCGCAGTCTTCTTGCTGGTTACTGCAGAGCATCATTCCTGGAGGCAGGTCTCCCAGGACGGCATCCCCCAGTCTGTAAACACCCCTAACAAATATTGCAGCCTGTCCTGATCTGCCTTCTCCTGGAACATTAACTGTAATTATCTGTAAAATAAGTAGACAGAATGAGTTGATAGCTGGGGAAGTTTAGTAAGTGGAAAATTTAAAATATAATAATTCACATAACCCTTGGACCTCTGAGTTCCTTTATTCTCCCCAGGTTCACAAAGCTTCTCTATTTCACGAAGATTGGCTTAAGAGCTTAAAACCTCCCTTCCACTAGTTATCTAGAAAACCAAGGAAATAGTTAATTGAAAGACTTTACCTCCCCCACCCCCCAAACTGATTGCATCATTTTATTCTTGTTCAAGGACTAGCCTCTAAAAGTACAAAGTCAGGATGTGACAGTGAACTGTAGAGCACATCCAGACAAAGGCAACATTCCATATGGCCTTGGGGGAAGGAAGAGGCAGAAGGCATTATTGACCTGGTCTGCACACTCCAGACACTGGAATTCTGAATACGACTGTCAAGTACATCAACTTGGCCAAGATACCCAGCTATAGAAATACTGGGATAAAAGTAAAATAAAATAAAAAGAGATTCATTATTGTAACCCTTCAGGAAGATAATAACGGGATTTTTGGGGAGTCACTTAGCCTGCACTATAGAATAAGGATTACAGGTTGGTTACAGTGCAGCGGATTACAATTATGTATTAAAAACAATACAGTTGGTCCCAACATGCATGTTAAACCCTCTCTTACTAGAAATAAACAACTGAACCAAATGAAGCATTTCTTATCCCTCCTCAAAGTTCCTTCTTAAAATTGCACTGATCACCCTGCGAGGCCCCATCCCAAGACGGTCACTGTCTTGTCCGAGTTGTAACTGCACAAACTGCCGTCCCCTAGGTGTACGTGAAGGAGCAGGTTTTCAGCCAGAAGCTCTGCTAAATTCTGTACCTTTCACCAGTTGCTTATTTCCAAGGTTAATGGCATCACTCTACAGCTTTCTGCACCTGAGTCATCTCTAAGACTGTCACCCAGATTTTCAGAATTTGCCTGATTCTTCTTTTTGGGTTATCTCCTCCCCGAGCGACTGAGGGAGGTGATAAAGGATGCAGGGGGTGTTGGGTCCTCGGCTGTGTCCTCGGTTCTTTTGCTTTGGCAAAAGCTGAAATTCAGAAATAAGAATTCTGCGACCTTCCTCTGCCCTTGCTCACAAACATTGTGTCCTAAAAATTCTGCTACTCTGTTTTTTTACGATTATTTATGTGTTGGGGCAGGGTGTGGGGGGGGAGCAGAGCAACAGGTGAGAGAGAGAATCTCAAGCAGACAGCACAGTGAGCGCAGAGCCCGAGAAGGGCTTCAGTCCCACAGCCCTGAGATGGTGGCCAGAGTCAAAATCAAGAGTCAGACACTTAACTGATTGCAACATCCAGGCACCCCTGCTGCTACCCTCTGACACACTAATTCTGTTTCTGTGAATGTATCTTAGGGAAATAATGTAAAATATACAAAAAGCTTTATGATACAAAAAGCCCAAAGATACTAATAAAAACATGTCATTATGATAGAAAAAAAGGAAATATTCTAAGTTGCCAATAATAAAAGAATGATTAAGTAAACTATGAGGTATCCATCACAAATTTGTTTGTACAAGTTTAAAATAACCTGTGGGTATGTATTATAATAAGAGATTTTTTAAAATCGGGTCTGTATGCTGCACTAGCTTCCTAGTGCTGCTGCCGGTTATCATGAACTCAGCGGCTGAAGCCACCTGCATGTAGGAGGTCCCGGAGGTCCCAAGTCTGAGATGCATCTCAGTGGTCTAAACCAAGGTGTCTGCAGGACTGCATTCCTCTGGAGTGATCTAGAGGAGAATCCATTTCCCTGCTTTTCGCAGCTTCTCAAGGTCATCTGCTTTCCGTGGCCTGTGGCCCCCTTCTCCAGCAGGCCACCATCTCCCCAAGGTTCTTTTCCGCCCCCTTTTCCCACTTTTAAGGACCCTCATGGTATATTGGGCACGTCCATATAATCCAGGATAATGTACCTGCGTTAAGGTCTGCTGATTAGCTACCCTAATTCCATCTGCAGCTTTAATTCCACATTAGGAGGAGATGTGGGTATCTTGGGGTACGGTGGGCTGGGAGGGGCGTATCATTCAACCTGCATACACTGTGAAGAGAAACAAACCCAACAACCAAACAAAACTAAAACAAAAACAAACAATGGCACAACTTAGCACGGGAAATCTAGATGAAAATATACCACAGTGTTTGCATTACTTAGTGGAATTGTGGGTTATTGTTTTATTCTCCTTGCTTTTCTATGATTTCCATTTTTTCCAGTGATTTATTATTTTCTAATATTTATTTATTTATTTATTTAACAGACAGAGATCACAAGTAGGCAGAGAGGCAGAGAGAGAGAGAGGAGGAAGCAGGCTCCCTGCTGAGCAGAGAGCCTGATGCGGGACTCGATCCCAGGACCCTGAGATCATGACCTGAGCCGAAAGCAGAGGCTTTAACCCACTGAGCCACCCAGGCACCCCTTATTTTCTAAATATTAATCAAATTCCTATTTTGATAAAGGAAAAAATAAGTCTTATCAAAAAAATTTGTTGTAAATCCCTGTGGCTACAGTAGCCTAGAATTTCACTCTTTTATCTTTTCACATGAATTTTCTGACTTGCAAATCAACTAGTTAAAAGGAATGAGAAAATTATAAGAGCAAATAGTTATTGATCAGTACAATTCACCCTGAAAATATACAGTAACACCAACCCCACGGACTTAGCTCGAAATTGGATGTCAACTTGTAGTTACGTGTCTTATCTCTCCAATTAAACGCCAAACAACTTAAGAGCAAGTATGAATCACATTTTTTATTGTCAAATTGTTAAAGAGACTGTTTAAAGGAGGGTATAATCTGATTCTTATACAAATATAAAATGAACATGTCAAAGATTTTAACTCAAAAATTAATGAGGGGACCGGTAAGATGTTACAGCCTGTTCCGAAGAGAATTTAAAGTGCCCTACAAATATAATCAGATAAGGAATTCTGAAATAAATTTATAACTAGATGCCCAACAGGTCTATTCACAGGGCGATAATCAATTTCTTTCCACCAGACACAATTAACTTCCATTTCCATGGACAAATACCATTACCTTACTACCCATTCTCCACGACTTTGAGAGTCACAAAAACAGCGAAAAGACCATGAGCCTCAGAGACGACCCAGAAGGTCATGCTAGACAAGACATTCGAGATTCTCTTCCTTCTTTCCCATTTGGCTTTTTCTTTCTGGCCCACTTCAGCATTCCTCAGTTTTTTATGACAATACAATATGTCGCGTAGTGACTTGTGTGTGGTCGGTACTTTTGTCGCGTAGTGACTTGTGTGTGGTCGGTACTTTCTATAAACTTGGAGTTTGAATGTTTCGTTAAAAGAGCAACTATGTATCTATCGCACTAACTGTCCTTGGGATGCCAGCCGTCCTATTACTCTTTGTTTTTGTCGGAGGCCCCGAACTCTCTGCCCTTCTTTCCGCTCTAAGCAGAGAAAGGTTTCTGCCGTCTGGGTTTAGCTGGACTGATCAGGGCAATATCGCAGAAGCAGAGCGAGTACCTGATAGTGCGTTATTTCGTACAGTTATGACAAAAAATGAGCTCAGGCCTCATAAGGCTAGAAGTGATCGACTCTCTCCCCTATGCTGAGCAGGAACTCACATGGCCAAACACTGCAGAGGTAGCACTCAGCATTCCGGCCTGGGTTGTGTATCTAGAAGATCTTAGCAAGATTTCCCTCAGGTCTTCCAAAGTTAAACTATATGTTTTTCAAAAGGCTTAAAGGTTTTCTTGAAAAATCTTTATTTTTAAAAAAAATCCATTCCCATAACCTCAGCAAAAAACCATACATGTAGACGGACTTTCCCTTCAGGAGCTGGAAAAATTAAATAGCTTCAGAACCCTTGGTCTAAGGTCATGGTATTTTCCAGATGGGTAAAGAGGGAGAAATTAAGCCCAATTAGAATTCCAACTGAAGTCATCAAAACACCAACAGGAAAGCAAAATTTCGAGAATCTGCAAAGGATCCCAGTTACCCACACCAACCTCAAAAATAATTATTATCATGTTTAGAAGTCAGCGTATAGAGAAAGACGGACACAATCTTGTAAGTAGAATCAGTCCTCTGGCACCTCGGACGCACGGAAACCAGCTCAAACCGAGCAAGCCGAGAAGATGCACGTCTGCCGGTTACAACCCTGAACAATTCACTGTACAGATGATCTAAACACAGTAAAAAAAACTTCCATAACCACGTATAATTGCCCTCAATCAAATCAACTCTGCGATCTGAAAGAATACGCGTATTAAAACAGCATGTCTGGGCAGCGCCCACTCAGCCAACAGGCCAGCACCCGTCCAGCCGGCACCCACCGCAGACACGCGTGGCCGTTCCCACCACTGGGCTCACACTTGCATGGACCAGATGCGGGTGATTCAGAGCGTGCCGGTGACTGTCAGACTGCCAGCTGCCCTGGATTGTCTGAAGCGACACAGGAGTCACGCCTTCCAGCCACACGCAGCTCTCAGGGCGGCCAGACTCCGGTCCGGAGGCACCTTGTTCTGTGCTGGCCCATTCCCATAATCTGATAAGCTCAGGTGTGACATTTTACACTTTGATTTTTACTGCTGCCTGATTTTCATTCTAAGAGAACCTTGAAACTGCGATCGGAGGAGGAAACCACATGCAGTCTTTTTAAATGAGATCTGAATTTTTTTTTTCGAGACCAAAGCACCCTTGGAGCAGAGGCAGCGTGGGGCCGTGTTCCCTTAGAGGGCCTCCCGTTGAACACTCAAGCTGCAGTCTCTGTAGGCATCTGAGCTCTCTCTCTTCCTACTAAGCTGACAATTTCCAAGCACACTTCAAAAGGACCGAGAAGGACCGTCCCTCGACTGCACGCACTTCAAGCCCGTCCTTCGCAGAGGATCTAAGCAGCTGCCACATTAAACAGGAAACCCACGGGTCAAGATCCAAACTGAGAGGGAAGAGGTAACAAGCAGACCTGAGCCTGGGGTAATTTATGATTAAGTTAATGAAATTCTAATTAGCCTTAGAAAGCCCTGAAGTATTTCCTGCAATGGCTTGTCACGAAGCCTTTATTCAAGGAAAGTCAGAGTGCATTAGACGTGGGTCAGGTAGCATACCATCGCGAAGATTCGTGTTTGTCTTCTCTCTTCAACGGCCAAGCAAACTCCTAAAGGCAGAAGGCATTATGAAGTACCGAAGGGCAAGAAAAAAAAGCAGCAGCAATCTGTTCAGACCCAGTGTGACCCTTGCTCAGGGGACATCTGGGTAATTGTTCAATTTCTTCTGATTTACAAAACAGATTACAAAATAATGTTTAATAAATTCACCAAAGAGCACTTCTGGCCTGCTGTCCGGGTCCTTTTAAGAGTGGAATTGTCATTAGAATTAAGAACATCTCAGAATTAAAAATAGAATGTTATTAAAAGTAAGAACCCTTACTTAATTAAGCATGCCTACCCACAAGTGCCGAGCGGTGCCCTCCGCAGAGCAGAGGGAGAGATGAAGATCACTTAGCAAGTTGCCTGTGTGACTGGGAGTGAGTCCCCACTAATCAGGCGCGCGCGTGTCGGGGAAGAGCGGCAGTGTTAATGGAGGAAGCCTGAGCGGTCTGTCCGAAGTGTTAGAGCTGGGAACATATCTCAGGAGAAAGCAAGAGAAAGTGCCGCGCTTATTAAAAAAAGAAGACAAGAGTCAAAGATAAGCCCATGTTCAGACTCCCTTTCACACTTTCAGATTTAATTAGCTTATTAGGATAGAATCACATTCAAAAGGCAACAGCTTAAAAAAGCATTGGAGGCCAACATTCACAATCCTGTCCCTCCAATGGGGACCTTCCTTGATTTGATTTATGGACATCCCATTCCTTTTTAAATATCCACACGATTCATGCGGGGCCTGATACGCCAGCCTGCAAACACTGGCCCTCGAGACCTCGGGTTTCATGTCCTTCACCACTCTGGCCTTTATCCAACTGTTTTCCTTTACTCTTCTCATTGGAGAGGATTTCTGGGAAGAGATCCTTCCGATCTCTTCACCGTTCAGTGAGTGGTTGTGTTAGGAGTTAGTTGCACAGTTAGGTAGTCGGGACCAGGGTCTCCCAAGATAATATGGGGTCAGGACAGCTAAAACAAAAGAGCATTGACATCCTGCTTCACAGCTTAGACAGCTCCGCACTGACATTCTGCTTTACAGCCTTTGCAGAAATGACCGGTGAAACGTCCTAAAATCAGACAATTAACCACAAAAGCACTTGTCAATATCTTGGTCAAGGGGCAGTGAAGACCTAAGCCCCCAGATGGCAACAAAAAAAGGCCATCAGCACGTGGACATTAATCTAATAGGTAGACGGACATGTGACCAAAACCCTGATTGGCACAACTCAGCACGCCCTGATTGCTTAAGAAGTTTCTTCCAAAGAGCTCATAAAAACCCCCTAGACTTAGAAAATCCAGGGCAACCCACTCAAGCCCACCTCCCTCTCCAGGAGCTTGTACTTTTGCTCAACAAACAACACTTTGCTGCCCACCACTCTCCGTCTGGTCTACCTCTTCACTCTTCGAAGCAAAGACCAAGAACCTGGGCACCCAGGGGACATAAATCCATCAACAGTTGCAACATGACTTTGTAGCAGAGGAAGAAATGTTCCCCTGTCACGGTTCTTCTAGGTGGACTAAGAGTTAAATTTACATGAGACAGATTAACAAGAGAAAATCAAATTTAGTTTCGTATGTACAGGGAACCCACATAGACATGAAATTCCAAACAGGGGTAACATGAGGTATGCGTGTCGTCCAGAGCTAAGGACAGGGGTAGGAGTCTGCAGATACAGAGAGGAAGAAGGCCATTGGCCAGAAGGTGAATGGGGATGTTTGGAAAACAAAGGTGTCCTGTAGGGCAGATCAGTTTCTTAGGTGAAAAGGAATCTTTGTGAATAGCTCTCTTCCAGGAACAGGTTCTGGGTCTAAATTCCTTCAACGCAATTGGGAAGAGAAAGTCAAAGTTTCTTCCTGAGTCTTTGGGCCTTGATTGTTTTCAATTTAAAATAATCCGCATGCCTTTGTGGCCATAACTGGGGTGGTCTACCCTTGGCCCCCAGAAGTTAAACTTGAAAAAAAAAAAAGCTTTCATAATGATACCTAGTAATATTTATTTCTCATGCAGTACTGTATAAAACACAATTACTTCTAATAAATTGTTTCATTTCATTCTTTTAAGGACCTTTGAGGAAAATGCTATTCATACCTCCAATTTATTTATTTTATTTTATTTATTTGACAGAGAGAGACACAGAGCAGGGGAAGTGGGAGAGTGAAAACCAGGCTCCCTGCTGAGCAGAGAGCCCCACACAGGGTTGAATCCCAGGACCCTGGGATCATGACCTGAGCTGGAGGCAGACGCTTAACGACTGAGCCACCCAGTCACCCCTCATACTTCCATTTTACAGATGGGAACACTGAGGCAGGAACAGTAATAAGTTTTCAGGGCTCTGTAGTGGGAACAGCATTTAAACCATCGTCTCTTTGGACTTGAAAAAGCCTTTGTACATAAGGTCTTCACTGACACTCCATAACTCATTATGCTAAATCTTCCTCTCAATTTTCTATGAATTTGGGATGCTTATTTAAATGTTGAACAATAACCAATTTTTACAAACCCTGCCCTAAAAATATAACTATTGCCCAATATCCCGGTGAGCTTAATATATTTATAACAAGAACAATGACAAATGATGATAATGCAGACTTGCACAGAAAGGACAAATTGTTCTAAATTGCGGGATGTGTCCATCAGTCAGCATGATTAAACTGTCCCCACTTAAAATAATGCTTTTTATTCCTTCTTAGTCATGCCCACTGTCCCCAACTGTTACCGACATCTGAAAGAGCACCTCCAGCTTAACAAACTCAGGCTTTCCCTGGAAGGAAACCTCCCATGAAAATACATTTCAGAAATCAAAGAAAACACATGCTGTATTTCAGGTCCGTGAGTGGCCTATTTTAAATCATGTGGGCATGTGTTCATCTGTTCTGTCAAAGTCTCTCAAAAAATAAAGAATAGAACTTCAGTTAAAAAAAATTACATATATATATATATATATATATATATATATATATATAATAGAAGCTGTGGATAAGAGTACTACTTCAACTGTGATTGACAAATTAAAACCATTTTCGATCAGTTAAATCTAAATTGCATTATGCTATCAGAATAAGTAACCTAGATGGAGGCTAAGGAATTTAGAGCATATTCAAATTGAGATTTCAGTTTTGTTCATTTGTTTTTCAGTTCTTCTGTGCAGTGTAGAGGATCCCTGATTAATTACTATGTAACTAATGAAAAACAAAAGACAAAGTAAAAAATAAGAAGTATATCATCCCCAGAAAACATTAAATCCCATCGCTACCATTTCCTTGACCATTCCCAGAGCCATCATGAGACTCATTTTACAGAAGAAGACTTGAGTTGGACGGGTTAAACGATTTCCCAAGGACCCTCGGACAGAAAGAACGGAGTATTCTTACTCAATGTGTGTTACTCTTGCCTCCTCCTTTGAATGTGCTTCTCTCAGGACAATCAGGCCTTCTTCCCACCTCTGCCTTTGCCTGGTTATTCTTACCGGTCTTTGGGGACTCAGCTTAGATGCGATTTCTACAGGACGCCCTGCCCAGGAACCCATGGGAGCGAGCACCTCCTACAATGTGTTCCCGTAATACGCTAGGTACAACACCCCCCCACACCCTCTGTGGTGTGACACAGCGCCTATTCTTTTGTGGGACCTCTCCCTCTACCCAGCGGGGGACTAAAAGCCAGTGGACTCTGGTTCATTCGGGGTTCCATCCTCAGGTCCGAGCCCCATGCCTCGCACACCGGAGGTGCTCCAGTGTCTACTTCAGAATAAAAAAATCCATGCTCCAATGAGTGGATAAAGATTCCTCAGCCCACATCAGCACATTGCCTCTCAGATCAAGTGTGTGGCCGCACTGAGCACAAGGCCCAAGGGGAAGTCAGCATTCAGGGAATGTTCTCAACCATGAGGCCCAGGTAGCACACCCAAGGGCCTAAGCCAATTACCTCAGAGAAAGGCATGAGCTCCCTCATATTTCAAATCAATTAAGACCTTGTCAATAGCACAGCAGTGTAGTCCTAGTGTTGAAAACACAGTTATTCCCTCATTATTTAAGTGGAGGGGAAGGATGAGCTGTGCGGGGTTCCCCCCACAGAAGTGCAACTACAACCCTATTCTAGAAAATTCAATTGAAGTAAATGGAACTGAAGACCACTAAGATGAAACAAATGAAAATGAGCTCTGCTTTTGCTTTTTTCCAAACCCCAGGGCTTTGCAACCGACAGGTGAGAATAAACAAGGAAACACAACTGCTTTCTTTTCCACGAGCAATGCTACCACAGGTAAAGTCTTGTTTGAGGAGACACCCAAGAGACGTTGAAAAGGTGGGTCAGGCAGAGGGAGAAGCCGGCCCCCTCCTCAGCAGGGAGCCAGATGCAGGGATAGATCCCAGGACTCTGGAATCAGGACCTGAGCTGAAGGCAGACAGACGCTTAGCCATCTGAGTCACCCACGCGCCCCACAGAGAAGAAAGTCTTATTCTTCAGTCCGCTGGGCCTCTCTCTCTCTCTCTCTCTCTATCTCCACACCCTTGGGAGTATAAAAGGGAAAATTGAATTGCTACTTCTAGACGAATGTTTCTGTGGTAAGCAGAATAATGCCTCCCCCACCCAACCCAAAGAAGCCCATGTCCTAATCCCTGGAACCAAGAAGATACACTTACACGGCCGAAGGGATTTTCCACTGTGTGGATTTTCTGGGTGGATGCAGTGTAATCACAAGGGTCCTTATAAGTAAAATAGGATGGCAGGAGAATAAAAGAGAAATATTTGAAGATGCTACAATTCTTGCTTTGAATATGGGGGAAGGGCCCATAAGGGATGCAGATGGCATCTAGAAGCTAGAAAGGGCAAGGAAACAGATTATCCCTCCATAGGCTCCAGAAGGAACACAGCCCTGCTAGCCTTCAGTTTTAGCCTAGTGAGATCCATTTCAGAATTCTGACTTCTAGAGCTGTAAGAGAATAAGTTTGTGTTGCTTGAAGCCACTGAGTTTGGGATAGTCCTTATAGCAGCTATAGGAAACTAATACATCTCCCAAATTTGCTCCATGAACCTGAGCCTTTGACTCTTCTCCCCAACTAGGGCTCGTCTCCCAAACTATCCTACATGGTCTGTTACTCTGCCTTTCCTGCAGGCTAGGGCTAGATGCCTGTGATGTGTCCACCTCTTCCTCCCTCTTCCTTAGTTGTTTTCACTCTTGTCAATTCCTCTTCATAAAAGTCTACCAAATAACAATGCTTTACCCCCCTTGTCACAATTCTTAAAAGGATTCTAGGGATGCCTGGGAAACCCGGTTAAGCTCCAACTCCTGGTTTCAGCTCAGGTGGTGAATCTCAGGGTCATGATCCTAGGGTTGTGAGATCGAGTCCGGAGTCAGACTCCACACTCAGCACCGAGTCTGCTGAAGACTCTCTCTCCCTCTTCCTCTGGCCCTCTCCCAACCTCTCTTTCCCTAAAATAAATAGATAAATCTTTTTTTAAAGTAAAATAAAAAGTAAAAAGAATCTGAATTCCTTAAGAATTAAATCCTCCAAAGAATTTATGGTGAATTATGTAGGGAAAATGTAGGAATTTATATATCATGTATACTTATATATTACAGTATATATTCATTAAAGGAATAATGAAAGAAAAAAAAAGGCAAGACCAAAAAGACTGGGAGAGGAACTCTTAAGGTCTCCTGTATTTACAGGCCATGACCCAACCATCAGGCAGGAAAAGGGGATTTTCCCATAGGCAATGAGTGTTTATCAGATAAGCTGATCGAAGATCTTCCAAATCTGAAAATACATACTTTTCATGATTGAAGAAAGTGAGGAGGACTTTTAGGGACAGGGAATGAAACAAAATCCTTCCAAAAGGATTCCCTAAATGCAGTTCTACTTCACCTTGTCTCAAGCTTTTACTTGGGACACAACCATGATTTTCATAAAGCCCATATTCAGGATGTGACCATGACACACCTGAGGTTTCTCTATCATTCTGTAACATGCAGAATCAAGTTCCTGGATCCCAATCATTCCCTAAGATAAAAGGATTCAGCAGGTAAGAATAGTTAGTTCCTGGAAGGGCCAGCTGACCTAGTTAAGATATTTCTTCTTGTGAAAGTTGGTGGGAGAATAAAGTATGTCACCAAAAGTTTAGTTAGATATAGAAACTCTCTAAAAAGCTAAACCCTTAGAAACCAATAACGGAGAACAATTCACTTTCTAGTGACAGCTTGTCACTTTCCAAGAGAAAGGTTTCCACTCAGGCAGTCTCAGGACACCAGGTACTAAGTGTGTCCTGACATGTCCTATAACTCTAAGTTACTCCATTCTGGGATTTAGAAATCTGTATGTGTAGAGACATATATTCTATTGTGATCTTTATAATATTTTGTTACTTATGAAAGCCATCAGGGTATGTGGTTTCTCCAATGAAAATAACTGACCATCTCCCAGGAATCAATCTCCAATAGAGGACCACACGATGGACTTGCTCCAGTCCTTGGAGCACTATCTGAAGTTACGCTAGAGTCACTGGGTCCTGATGAGCATCCCAAACTCCCGAAAGCAGTAACCAATGCCATGCTGCACTTCTGGGCCCCAAGCCTCATGGAAGAGCCTGGCGAGGGCTTGCCCACCAGAGCGTCACTTGCTCTAGATCCTGATCCAGAGTGATCTAATGTGATCCCACTTCTCAACCAGCAGCAACCTACACTTACTGAAGCCAAGCACTGTTTTGAACTTTGATCATGTAAATCATAGCTCAGCTTTATAAAGTACCCATTAGGAAAGCATGCAAACTAATGATTTAATAGTAAAATATTTGCCTTTCTCCATCTTTCCTGCTCTTTCCTTCTTGCTCTTTGTAAGAAGGAATATGAAACACACTAAGGAAGTGTTCTAGCCATGCCCATTTCTCTCCCAAGCAGACAAACATTAGGTATGCACAAATGTAAGCAACCTAGCAGGATCGTTATCCAAAATTTCAGTGCTCTTATCCTTTCTAAATGGCTATCCAGAAAGTGGTCCATCTACCCCGAGATGGGGTGTTCTTCCTGGTTCTGCAAGTAAAACTTCTTCAATAAATAAAGCCACCAATGAAGAATATTTCTGACTACTTCTTCCTAGAAATACTGCCAAAGGCAAGGGAAGCAAGGGCAAAAATGAACTATTGGGATTTCATCAAGATCAAAAGCTTTTGCACAGCAAAGGAAATGGTCGACAAAACCAAAAGACAACTGACAGAATGGGAGAAGATATTTGCAAGTGACATATCAGATAAAGGGCTAGTGTCCAAAATCTATAAAGAGCTTATCAAACTCAATACCCAAAGAACAAATAATCCAATCAAGAAATGGGCAGAAGACATGAACAGACATTTCTGTGAAAAAGACATCCAGATGGCCAACAGACACATGAAAAAGTGCTCCACATCACTCGGCATCAGGGAAATACAAATCAAAACCACAGTGAGATATGGCCTCACACCAGTCAGAATGGCTAAAATTAACAAGTCAGGAAATGACAGATATTGGTGAGGATGCAGAGAAAGGGGAACCTACACTGTTGGTGGGAATGCAGGCTGGTGCAACCACTCTGGAAAACAGTATGGAGGTTCCTCAAAAAGTTGACAATAGAACTGCCCTACGACCCAGCAATTGGGGACTGGGTATTTACCCTAAAGGTAAAATGTAGTGATCCAAAGGGGCATGTGCCCCGAATGTTTATAGCAGCAATGTCCACAATAGCCAAACTATGGAAAGAACCTAGATGTCCATCAACAGATAAATGGATAAAGATGTGACACACACAAACACACACACAATGGAATACTATGTAGTCATCAAAAAATGAAATCTTGCCATTTGCAATGATGTGGATGGAACTAGAGGGTATTATGTTAAGTGAAGTAAGTCAATCAGAGAAAGTCAATTATATGATTTCTTTGATATGAGGAATTTGGGAGGCAGGGCAGGGAGTCGTGGGGGGCAGGGAGGGATAATAATGAAACAAGATGGGACGGGGAGGGACACAAACCGTAAGAGACTCTTAATCTCAGGAAACAATCTGACGGTTGCTGGGGGTGGGGGTCGGGAGAGGGATAGGGTGGCTGGGTTACAGACATTGAGGAGGGTATGTGCTGTGAATTGTGTAAGACTGATGTTCGCAAACTTATACCCCTGAAGCAAATAATACACTATATGTTAATTTAAAAAATAAATTAAGTTAAATTAAATTTTAAAAAAAGAATATTGTTTACATTCTACATATTATACCCAGTAATATTTGAGAAATAGGATCTACACTAATTATAGGAATTATAGGAAAAACTCTTCCCTTCTTGTAAGAAAACTGAAACCCCCAAGAAAATGTTTCATTAACTAAACCCCATTCAAGAGATTTTCTTTCTTGAGAGTATACTTCAGATAGCTTCCGTCTCAATCTTAATTTTATTTGTTGAGATTAAAGTCTTTGGAAAAATCAGGACAGTGGAAATTATTATTTCAAAAGCATAATGTTCACTTGTAGATTAAATGTCTGAAACTAGGGCAGTGAGTGAATTCGCTAAGACATAAGAGAAGATATGCTGCCATCAGGCTGAAGCAAAGAGAATACAGAAGTCCCCAGGGACTCGGCGGGTGCATCGTCTGTGGGACTCTATCCACAGGTCTGTAAACAGCCATTGTCCACACGCCCAAGTAACGAGAGTAGAAGACATACCCTTGCCTAAATATTCTATAGAAGCATGACTCTCAGGGTTGATCTTGTACATGGATCATAGAAATTTAAAAAGATATAAATAACTTTAGGTTATACCTCCCATGGCTGATCCATTTTGTTCAATTTCAGTGAAAAAATGTTATCCTCCATTTTATAGGCTTTTTTCCTCTTTGAGGCATCAGGCTGCTGAGAATAACTGGTCTTCTTCTTTCTTAAGTCCTGACCGTTCCCTCTCCACGCGGTTTTTGTCCTGTAGTTCAGTAACATAGTGTTTCACATTCATTCATTTTTTGATGTTAAAACAATGTCATGTGGGCACCTGGGTGGCTCAGTGGGTTAAGCATCTGCCTTCGGCTCAGGTCACAATCTCAGGGTCCTGGGATCGAGTCCTGCATCGGGCTCTCTTCTCAGCAGGGAGCCTGCTTCCTCCTCTCTCTCTCTGCCTGCCTCTCTGCCTACTTGTGATCCCTCTCTTTGTCAAATAAATAAGTAAAATCTTTAAAAAAAAAATGTCATGTAACATCTACATTGTTTCTTTTTAAATTAAGGTAATTTGGAATCAGGTCTAGTCTATGAACTTCGGGAAATATTCACAGCATCCTTTAGACAATTGTCCTAATTAAAACAAACAAGCAAAAACAAGTAAGGCAATTAAAGAAGAAATACTTGATCTAATCAGATATCTTGATTTTTTTTTTTCTACATAAAACCTGAAGAGCTGCTCCTGTGTGCTCCCAAACCCAACGTCGCCGCTCGCCCGGGCGTGTTCCCTCCCTGGAGCTGTGTCCTTCACCTGAGACTAGGCACCAGACAACGTGACAGAACTGCAGCGTGTCTGTGGTTATCTACAGGAACTGAGTCTATATAACCCACACCAGGATAAGCAGGAAAAGTAAGACAACGTCTTTCCAAACATAATCAAATACATTTGAAATGTCAGCTGTCGAGAAAATACTTCATGGTGAGCCCGACGCTTTGCAGGCGTCCAGTCATTCGCCCAGAGCGCAGCGTCTAAGTGTTCAGAAGAGCCTGGGTAGAGGCTCCAGGAAGACCAGGGTGCGTTTTCCAAGCTTCGTGCCAAAGATCCATAGTCCCTCTACGATATTACTGGTGTTTCCTAAAAATTCATTCCAGTCGTCACAGAAGCTCAGGAAATCCTTGCTTTACTAAAGAACTTTGCTTTGCTGTGCTAATGTGAGTCGGGTCTCTCTAGGAGTGAATCAGGTTCTACAGCCTTCTCCAGACTTATTTGACCAAGGAACCTTGCCGCAGAATATCTATCAACAACGCGTGGTGTCCCTGGTGCTTCCGGAAGCAGAGTCTGGAGACTGTTGCATTTGTATAATGTGACAAAGCCCTTGCAGCTCTGGTTCTCCCATACGAGTGAGGAGCTGGTCATTCTGAAGCAGCCGGGTTACAAGTGACATCGCCACAGGTAACATATGCCACACCGTGGCACCAGCTCTGCCATTAGAGCGGCTCTCAGACGGCCAAGAGTCATCCAAAGTGGCAGGTTCGAGCCAAGGGACAAACAATTGTATTCTCTAAAGCCATTCGGAAGCATTTCTCAAGATTCCTTCATGTCCTGTTCCTCAAATTTGATGCAATGGTACATTTTTGGGGCCAGGACTCTCTGGCTGTACCTTTAATTTTCGATTTTGTTTCAGAGCCTTGTCATCTCATCAATCAGAGCTGTTCCATCTGCTGAAATGCTGGCAAATCCAGCTGCTTTGTCACTTCTAGTCAATTCCATTAATGTCTCCACGTCCTGTTTCAATTAGCTGCCTACACTTCGGACTGTTTGATGACTTGGTACTACCTACTGTCTGCAGATTAAAAATCAAATTACAAACTGCTTTGTCCTTGACATTAAAAATCCTTCCTTCTTTACTGAATCATTTCTCTTTAGCACTTTTACCCCTCTTAGCTAAATTACACTCTACCATGCTGTGAAGTGCGGCGTTCCATTGTCGTACAAGCAGCGGGTCCATACTGGGATGTTGGTCTTGACGTCCACTTAATCCCCTGCCCTCGTTCAGAGCTAAATCTTCTTTATCTAAGTCTTTTCATTGTTGTGATTTTTTTTCAGCACATTAAACACCTATTCAAAATGTTATTTTCTTGGCCAAAATCCTCTCGCATTTTTTAGCTCATCAGACACAATACCTGCATTGTCTGTTGTCTGCGGTTCTTGACTTTGGAACTGTTGAAGGGAACCAGCTGGACAGACTCTGCTGCCGTGTAAACCCGAGCAATTATGAAGTAGCCATTTGAATCCTATCCTTCGGGTAGATCTTGTATATCTTCCCTGCCTTTCTCCTCTTTCTTAATGTCGCAAAAAATCATTCTGTACTTACTTTCATTGTATAGAAGCGTACAGGTTTTTATTTTTGCAGCCAAATGCAGAAACAGCATAGAGTTTTGACCGTCCCTCCCCATGCTTCGTGTCACTACTGACAGCATGGGGCCTCGTCGCCTAAAGCCATACAGCAACAGTGCTGTGGGTCACATTTTTAACTTTAATGACGATCTGTAATTGCCTGCAGCCTGTCGTATTTCTGGCCCTGCTGATTTCTCGAGGACCTGTGATAACACAGCTCCAGCTTGGCCCTCTAATCTGGCTTGTGCCCTCTTTTCATGGGTTTTTTTTATATTTTTTCAGGGTTATCAGGTCTTCCAGTAAAGTAGTCAGAGCCTACGGCTCTCTCTCCTTCTTCAGGGCATTCCAAGGAATTAGAATTTCCTTCCAGCCTGCAAGCTTTCATAACTGTCTGCCTTTTCCCGTGGCTGGAGTGGTGAAGGCTTGAATACCAGAAGCTTTGCTTCAAATTGAACAGCCCGATACCAGCCTTGAAATCCCCGTTAGCTTTAATCTTTTTTAGACATTTGAAATTTTCAAAATACCACTTGTCAGTATAAGTTTCCTTTTCCCCTAGCATAACTGAATCACATTTGGATTGTACTTAAGAGATGCTGTTATTCCATTCCTCTTAGAAATATTTCCTTCATTAAATATTTGCAGTGAACATGCATGTGTCCATTTAGTCAACAAATGTGGACTGAATACCAATTATGGGGTAAGCACTGTCTTAGAAGTTACTAGAATTCAACAGGAAACAAAGACGTGTCGCTGTCCTTCCTAAAGAGCTTACAGTCTAGGGGGGCCTACGGCGGCTAATGAGGTAGACACGATTGCTAGAGAGAGGAGAGTGGAAGGGGTGGGGCCAGAGAGGCTGTGGTAGCACCACTGAGCAAAGACTCGCAGTAAAGTGAGAGGCAGCGCACCATCGCCGTGAGGAGGACAGACACAAGAGCCAGGACATCTGATTCAAATCCTGCTCCCCATTTATTAGCTGTGACCCTGGGCAACTTCATTTATTAGCTGTGACCCTGGGCAACTTCACGCTCATTGGTCTCATCCTTAAGTTGCGATAGTGGTTCCGCCTCAAGGGTTTGTTGTGACAATCGAATAAGCAAACACTGTGAAGCATTTAAAACAGTGTCCAGCTCATAAAACAAGTGTTATAGGAGCACCTGCAGAATTAGAAACAGATTGTAGGAAAACACTGTGATCTGGGGAACGCGTATTGCTCTGCAAGCTCACCACAGGTGGACTCAAGTTACTCTGGGAGAAGTCACGGAAGGCGTTTTAGAAGAAGTTGAGATCCAAGGGAGTAGGAGAAGTAGCCAGTGCAAGGGTGGTGGAAAAAGAAACAGAGCAGCACTTCTACAGCTAGACCCTAAAATGTCCATTAAATACTCTTAAATACAACTAAAAATATCAAAGTGACAGTTTAGGGGCCAAATTTTAAAAATTTGGATTTCAAGTTCCAGAAAGCCAGAGATCAAGAAGGCATATAATAATAATAAACATAATGAGAAAATTATAAACATTATGGATAAAACAGAATAATAATCCAAAATGTTAAAATTCGGAAGATCCTCTAGATGCTTGAAAGAGTGACTATAGAGCCAATAAAAGGAGGTGCCGCCGCTTCCCTGTCAATTTATGGGGCTAACTTCCCAATGAAAGCAACACGGATTTGAAATGCACAGTGGATTCTTGGAAAGATCTAGAATATTCTGGAGATACACCCCTGCTCTAAAGCTGGCATGACCTCCCCCGCCCACAAAAAAACAAAACACAACCAGCAAAGCCTCTGGGCTAGCTGGAGCAAGGCTCATTCTAGGCTCACTCGCTCTTTCCATCCCGACTTCTTAGCAGGCTCTGGGAGCTGCCTACGACTCTGCGGCTTCTGCAAACCGCACAACCTCCACGGAGATGACTGCGGACGACTTACACGCTGCCCTTCCAGGGGCTTAAAATAAACTTCAGGTTCTATCCCAGGACACTGCTCTATTTCTATCATGCAGAATCATATGAAATGACCATTTCTGTAAGTCAAAAATGACTGAATACCAGCAGTTTCATATGGTTAAACCTAATACATGTTATGGGGAATTTTTTGTCTGTTGTGGTGTTTTTTGCTGGAAGACAAGCCACAATTTTAAAATTTCCCCGCCAGGAAACGTGGTTTCCTGAGCTCTCGTGAACAGTGAGACAAGGTAGAACTTCCCACTTCATACTGAGTTTCTTTGCGCATGTACTCTAGATGTTGGAAAATCTGTCTTCTTTTAGAGAGACAAATATGGTTCTTTATTAAATTCAGTGCATCAGTATCTTTTTTTTTTCTTCTGAAGCCACCTGGAACAAGTCATCTTTGCCTCGCGCCAGAAAATTCTGGACATCCCACCCCATGCTTTAACCTTCCTAGCTGCAAATCCTCGTCAAACTTGTTTAGGATGTCTCCCATACTCGGACTTTAATCCATGAAACAGCACTCTAGATAAAGCGTTTCAGCTTGCTGAGAGCCAGCCTACACAGAGAGACACTCGGTCGACATAGCTGCCTGTGACCCCTTAGCCCTGAGAAACTGTTACCAGATATGGCAGGTTTACCAAAGAAAAGATGTATTGTTTCAAGAAAGGCATCACGGTTTTAGCACCACGATTCTGTGATGACATCAGTGCGAGTCCGTGCCGTCGCTCAGTCACGCGGTGGATGGCACAGTGGCCTGAGAGTGGCCACTGCATGCGTCAGAAAACAAGACAGAGGGTGGCTAGACAATAAAGACTTAAAAATTTAAAAAAATATTTTATTTATTTATTCATGAGAGACACAGGCGGAGAGAGAGAAGAGGCAGAGGGAGAAGCAGGTTCCCTACGGAGCCAGGAGCCCAGCGTGGGACTCGATCCCAGGACCCCCGGATCACAACCTGAGCGGAAGGCAATCACTTAACCAACGGAGCCACCCAGCACCCAACAATAAGGATTTTTAAATTATTCTACTTAACAAGACCATGGAGGTAGGTGTTTCGGGGGCTTCATAATGTCAGAATGTGGGAAGGCATCTCTG
Source organism: Mustela nivalis (assembly GCF_964662115.1). Taxonomy (NCBI): domain Eukaryota; kingdom Metazoa; phylum Chordata; class Mammalia; order Carnivora; family Mustelidae; genus Mustela; species Mustela nivalis. The sequence goes on from NC_139030.1 coordinate 109,791,101, forward strand.
ACATTCTTTTGTTTTCTTCTTACTGTCACAAGATGGCAAGCTCCAACAACCTTGACCATACGTGACAGCATCTGCGGGAGAAAGCAAGGGTTGGAGGAGAAAGGGAAGAAATCATGCTTTTTTACCTGATGGTTGCTTAGCAGGAAGGCCAACCCTTCCAGGTGTCCTTAGAGCTCATTGGCCAAAACGGATCACAGGCCCATACCCTACGCCAGTGTTTCTCAAACTGTGGTCTTCAGACCAGCAGCACTGGCATCGCCTGGAAACTGAAAAACACAAAATCTCAGGGCCCATCCCATACCTACTAGTCAGAAATCCCAAAGTTATAGTCTGAGATTCTGGGTCGTAACAAGTGATTTGGTTCATGCTAAAGTTTGAAAGCTGCTGTCCCAGTCACTGGCAAAGGAAAGCCAGATGTTTCACCAATCACTATTCATCCACTGAAACTAGGTACATTGGGGCCTGAATTAAAATTGGGGACCTGCTGGCGGAAAGGGAGGAAAGAGGGCAGAGGTGAGGAGTGGGAGTGGAGGAGAAGTGGGAGGAACAAGAGGGTCCCCCGATCCTCATGGAAATGGGGACGAGAGGTAGATCTCAATCCAAACTGAGTCTATTGCTTGAATATCTTATAAAATTATTGATTTTTGCAGTTTACAGGGAGCCAATGCATCTAATAAAAAGCTAGAGGGAATCAGTTTTCTAATGAAAAATAGACTTGATTATTCTACTTCAAATGTAATTTAGGAGTGTGATAAGTACTACACCATACACGTTTGCCAAGAAGTGATGCGCGCTGCAAAAATCAGTAGTTAATTAGAACTTCAGTGAAGTGCCAGATTTCACAGGGAGTGTGAGATGGGGTAAGAAACGTCATTTAGCAAAATGAAAATTAATGAGTTTGCATCTCTTCCTACTTTTAAAGAACTGGCTTTACATCTACAACACAGTACTAGAGAAGGCACAGAGTTTACTTTCCAATCATCTGTAGCCAGGCTGCCCATATGGTGGCCACTAGGAACATGTGGTTATTGAGCATATGAAATGTGACTGGTGCTAATTGAGATGTTTTGCAACTAACTATGAAAGACGCACTGGATTTCAAAGACTCAGAACAAAATAAGAATGTAAAATATATCGTTTACAATTTTTATATTGACATCATGTTGAAATGATAATATTATGGTATGTTGGGTTAAATAAAATACATTAAAATTAATTTCACCCTTTTTTCTTTTTCCTTTTTTGTGCAACTGTAGAACATGGAAAATTAAATATGTTGTCTGCATTACATTTCGATTAAGTAACACTGAGAGTTGACATATTTGATTTAGTAAATCTACTTTAGTCAGACTCACAGAAACTTTTCAAACACCAACCAAGCAAGTCAAAAAGAAGTAGATAGGATTTGTGGTTGCCTAGAACAAAGGGTCTGAGAGATTCTGGCCAGAAAACATTCCCATTCACAAGTTATTCATTACCTCCAAGAGATAATATCTTCCAGTTAACCATATTTTCCTTAAGTATCTTCACTTACCATGTAAATATACTCATGAGAGGACTAACATTAAATATACATAACCTGGTGGTGGGAAGAGCCTTTCTGAGATCTTCAACTCCCATGTCTTCCCTTTCCTTAAAAAAAAAAAAAAAAAAAAAAGGCATCTGCTCAGGATCAAGTACAGTTAAGATGTTGACCCAGTCTTGGGCTCTGACTTTTTTCACTTCTTTTCACTTATAAATAAATAAATGGACAGATTGGCACCTGGATGGCTCAGTTGGCACCTGGATGGCTCAGTTGGTTGAGCGACTGCCTTCAGCCCAAGTCAGGCTCGTGGAGTCTAGGGATCGAGTCCCGCTCAGCAGGGGCGTCTGCGTTTCCCTCTGACTTCCCCCTCTCATGCTCTCTCTGTCTCATGCTCTCTCTCTCCTAAATAGATAAATAAAGTCTTAAAAATAAATAAATGGATAGATAGATCGACCGATTGTGCTTCTCACCCATCACAAATATTACAATGGTACATTTCCGGGGATGGCATTCAGCGGATATCTAACTGAATTAGTTTGGTGTTGGTGCAGAGAAAGTGGAATGTTCAGTGAATGAATAAGAAATTCTTTCCCAAGTTAAACTAACTCGGGTAGTTTTTTGCTTCCAACAAAATTGAAGGAAGAATCAACCCAGTTTTTTACTGATATTTTTAAATATTTTTAAGAAGAAATCCCTAAGTACTTAATTTTTGCATACAATTGAGAAGATAAAGAAAATTGAGTGACATTGTCATAACAAAATTCTTTCCAATACAATCTCTTTACATGAACAAGGTTTGTCAGCATTTGCATCTATTAAACTGACAAATGGTGTGTTACTGGGCTGAATCCTGTTTCATTTTGTCACTAAGTGTTATACGTTAAGGGATACTGAACTGACTTTTTAAAGCTTCGTATATCACATTAAAAATTCATTTCCAATAAAATGATATTTTATGTTTAATAATTATCAAAATTTGTAATATATTTGTCACCTCCAAGCTAACAGTACTTTTAAAGATAATTCAGTGGCAAGCAATAATTTTAACTTGGAAACTTATTCAAATTTTTTTAAATGTTAAATTTCAGTTGACGCTATTTTCTTGTTGCAGAGGAAATATGAAGTACTCAGTGAACCTAAACGTCCATGAGAGAAACAGGATGAAAGTCAGAGTTCGAGGAAGCAAAGGAAAGATTTGAAATTTCCAACTGCTAAAAGATGGCTTATTCATCTGTTTCTTAAATGGATGATGGTAAACAGGTATCAAAGCCCATAGTCTTTGGTTTCATTGGACTCATGTTATAATTTATTGCCTTTATTTTAAAATAATCAGTATTTCTAAGATGGAGAAAATTATATTATTTGAGGTTACTATTTAGACTTACGTTGGAGGTGGGGGCACCTAAGTGGTACTGTCCATTGAGCATCCGACTCTCGCTTTTGGCTCCGGTTGTAACCTCAGGGTCCTGTGGTAAAGCCCCTTATCGGGCTCTGCAGTGAGCGGGGAGTCTGCTTGAGAGTATCCCTCTCCCTCTGTCCCATCCCCTGCTTGCACTCTTTCTCAAATAGATAAATACATCTTTAAAAAAATAAATCAACTTACATTGAAACACTTTGGATGTCAACTTTAAAATGTGCAAAGTGAAACAGAATTTTTCAAAATTATGTTTGGGCATTTAAGGGAGAATGTTTGGAGACCATTGGTTCTTAATGGTGCCTGCACCCAAGCCATAAATGCCTACACTCCACACAGGAAAAGCTCAGTCCGCATATCCGGGAGCATCCTCCCCACCCTGTCTACACTTGGGCTAGTCACATGAGCCAGAGTTGATAACCAGTGTCATGGGGGTGAATTAACTTTTCCTCTCACGTTCCTCTAGGAAGAAAAGGTCTGGAAAAACACATGGGGCAGGTACAGAACAAGAGAAGAACTGAAAGAGGAGAAAAGGGAAAGGGGAGGGAGAAAAGCAGGAAAGAAAAAGGATTGAAAACCATCCCAACCCAACCCAACCCGATTTGCCAAAGAATAATCCTTTCTCTAACCAATAAAGACTTCATTATAACCAATGACTCTTGGAAAGGACATTTGTCTTTTTTGGTTTTTTCTATTATTGTAATATTTGACAAAGTAGATGTTCAATAAGTCATTTGGATGAACTCTTGTTTATCCGCTAATGAACACGTTTTATCTAATGAATACTGAATCTTGCGTTATGTCCGTTTGTCCTCCACATTCTTCCTAATACTCAGTCCCAGAAAGAATGGCCTATTCTCTCTGTTTGGGTTTCACTGCTACAAACACCAGGGTCTTGGGAACAGACAGTGCTCTGTAGGTGTTAAAAAAAATTCTTGCTACTTTGCTATGGCATATTTCATTTTAGAAGTCCTCTGTGATGCTTCTCATACATAGAGTTTCATCCATCCTTTTTTTTTTTTAAGCACCTTGTAAGTGGCAAATTCCATAACTCCTTTGTTCTGACATCACTGGGTTCTGACTCTCCATAGGTAATTGGTATTATTGTTCTGCTGCCTCATGGTTGACATTTGTGGCAATTTCCTTAAATAGTAGCTCACCTGTGGGTACTGAATTATTCCACACAATCTTCAAAGGCTGTCAGAAGATGCCTTCTTGAAATTTTATCATTTCATGAACAAATGTGAAATCCTTGGTAAATGTGAAATACTTGGTAAAGCCCTGGGTTTCTTTCTATTTATTATTTTGAAAACCATTCCCAATCTGACTAGCTACAGTACACATTCTTTCAGTTCATATACACAGAACTGAAGACAGCAGCCAAATTATTTCCTCAGTAGAGGAAAACAATTTATTATTGGGTACATTTTATTGATTTCATATAAAATTTTTCAAGTCTAGAAAAAAGCAGGATTCCCCCAAAGCAGACAATATATTCCTCCTCATCACCACAATCCCCAGCTAGAGGAATGCTTTAATGAAATGCCTTAATAACCTTTACACCAGGTCCATGAGCTTATCATACCCCAGGCACCCCGAATCATTAAATGAAATCTCTGAGGCATAACTGACACTTTTATCCCTTATCTGATAACTGTGACAGGATCCAATGTGCTCACTCACCCCTACTCTTCCTTTGGAGCCTGTCCTCTTTTCTTGAATGGCTCCTTCCTTGGAGACTCCTCAAAAGTTTTCATCAGCCATGTTAATTTGGGGATAATCTCAAGCTCTTGGTTTTGTCCAGCTTTTGTTTCTGAAGACTAACATTTTATGCTGGACTTCATCAATAAAAGATCAATTAAAGTCAAGTGGCAAATTGTGGAATGATTTTTAAGGAACCCAAGTTTGGTAGGCAACTCTGACGCCCTCACTTCCATTTTCTGCCTTCTCTACATCCAACTATTGCCATATCTACTTGAGTTCATTTCTTTGTTCTACTCCCACGGCCTAGAGTTTTGTGACAACTGCTGACAAATCTGTCTGTCTTGAGCTTTCCCTCTCTCCAACTTGATCTTCCTACCACTTTTTATGTTGCCTTCAGACAGGACAGCTCTGATCATGTAGGTCACATCCTCTCTCACAAAGTTTTAAAGGCTTCTCGTTGCACATTGAACCATACCCAAACGTCCTCACTTGGCTTTTAAAACCATACATGCTTACCAGAGTCAACGTTTTGAAGGACCTCGTTTTCCAGGCACTCATGTAAATACCAAGGTTATAAAAAGTAATAAGAACCTTAAGTATTTGTTGCTATTAAGAGATAAAAAAAATAAAATATGGTTCTCACCAGAAGTTCTCTTCTACGTGGGAGAGGCTTGTTCTCCTCTAAACTCCCACACACATTTCCACCTGTTTGCCTCCCACACACCGCTGGCAGAAATCCCTTCCTTCAGCCATTCAGGATGACCCACAGTCCTTACAGGCACACAACACCCTCCTACCCCTGCACCTTCGCTCATTTGTTTCTCTTCCCCTCGAAGCCTTCTCCTGCCACATCCTTCCTGGGGATACCCGTCACGCCAGCTCTCCTCAAATTCTCAGTATTCTACAGGGCTCTCTCAGACCTCCTCAGCTAGATTAACACCTCTCCATTTCCTCACTGTGTATTTACTGACATTACACATATACCGTAGTATACTATTTACTCCTTACGCAGGGAGTCTTCTCCACTAAATTTGGAAGACCTTAAAGGCACAGATTTTTCTCTTCTCTTTTCCTTTATGTCTCCCAAGGTGCCCAGACCCTTAAGCATAGATAATCCCTCACAAATATTTGGTAATCTGCAGTAAATGCTTCAGCGTGAAACCTTGAGAGAGTGAGCGGCACTCGGTGTATTGCTTCATGTTGAAATTCCATCCTATTTTCTATGTCCTATTAAGATTTAGCTTCAAGTACCCACCAAAGTTTTTTATATCTTCTTTAACCAGATTGCAAGGCAATTCTTTATTAGCCAGCAACAGAATGTGGGGAAAGAAAGACAATGTTCTTTTTCTCTAATGTGTTTTGCAATCACAGATTTCCTTGGCTATGCCTTTCTCTCACGATCCTTGATTCAGAATGGTCATGTTGTAACCATGGTAGACACTGAGCCACAAAGCAGCCACAATTCTAAATATTGGTTGGAAAGAAAAAAAAAAATTCTCATTAAATACTTGCTAATTAAATGGCTTGGGTGAATTCCAGGTTTATGAAGTGTTACCAGCTTCCGCTTTGGATAGAGGTGTTCTAGGGCTCCATAGTCATCAGTTTTTTATTTTTTTTTAATATTTTATTTATTTATTTGAGAGAGAGATAAAAAGCACTAGCAGTGGGAGAGGCAGAAGGTCGTGGGGAGAAAGAAACAGACTCCCTGTTGAGCGAAGAGCCCAATGAGGGCTTAATCCCAGGGGCTTGGTCCCAGAACCATGAGATCATAACCTGAGTGGAAGTCAGATGTTTAACCAACTGAGCCACCCAAGTGCCCCTCAATTAAGTTTTTAAAAAATCTGTTCTCAATCTGGGGGCAGGGGAAATCAATCAAAGTTGCTTTTCTTATTTCATATGGACAGTCTGTGTTTGACTAAGTTTGATTTTCTGCTCTTTGCCTCAGTATTTTGTTATCATGTACATAGGAAACATTTTTGGAGGGGGTTACCTATAAGGTAAAAAGGCACCATATGAAACTGGTGGGTACAAGAAAGATCAGCTAAGATTTTCAGCTTTCAAAATTACTCATTACTGGGGTGCCTGGGTGGCTCTGTGGGTTAAGTCTCTGCCTTCGGCTCAAATCATGATCTCAGGGTCCTGGGATTGAGCCCCGCATCGGGCTCTGCTCAGCAGCGAGCCTGCTTCCCCCTGTCTCTCTGCCTGCCTCTCTGCCTACTTGTGATCTCTCTCTCTGTCAAATAAATAAATAAAATCTTTAAAAAAAAAAAAAAACTACTCATTACTTGAGAAGATAAGATCAATATATTAAAAAATTTAATTCGTTCTTGCCAAATATTATAACAATGCAAAGAAGCCACAAAAGACTATCTGACTGACTGATTTCTAAATATTGTCCATTAGGACCATATACAGCTAATGGGAAGGCCAGTAAGAACTGGAGTGGTCCAGCAGTGTGCACCAGAAGGCTAATGAGGAACCCAGTTTAATTGAAGAAGAAATTTTATTTTTTTAAAGATTTTATTTATGGATTTTCCACAGAGAGAGAGAGAGAGAGAGAGAACACCGGAGAGCCTGAGGAGGGGGAAGAGAGGGGGAAGCAGCCCCCCACTGAGCAGGGAGCCTGTTGCAGGCCGGGATCCCAGGACCCTGAGATCATGACCCGAGCTGAAGGCAGACAGTTAACCAACTGAGCCACCCAGGCGCCCCTGAAGAAGACATTTTAATTGGAATACTAATTTTTAAAAAGTTGAAAATAAGCTTTTATCTGTAATTCTTGACAATGAAGTCAGAACCTAAGGGTCTCCATCACTTCAAGATGGCATAACCCCTTCGATTTCCTACGGCGTCTGGAAGGACAGGCAGGTGGGGTCTGTGAGCGGAGAGGAAACAGGCTTAATGTCATCTAATCACGAACGCTCCTGGCGACCCCGTGACAGTGCGCACAGTGTGTCTGGTGTCCCGGGCCACCGTCAGACGCAGCCGCCGCCGCACCGAGCTTCCCTGCGCTCTTCCACCTCCTCTTCCCGTCCAGCAGCTCACGCAACTCTCAGAGGCTTCCCCTCCGTTTTCCTCCCCATTGGGTGTCAGAGTCCAAAGTCCTGAGTCACGGGGCTTCATCACTTCGTCGTACACAAGCCAGAGCAGGACCTCTTGGGGGCTGCGGTGGAGCCTTCACTTCAGTTACAAAGGATGCCCCACCCCCAGCCGGAAACACAACCACATGCACATTTTACTTGGGCTTGCACAGTGCATTGATTTCTTTTAATTAATTTTTATCTTTTTAAAATTAAGGAATTTCTAGATTCTTCCGTTAAGAGAACTAGACTATCCGCAACGCCACGACTGAGGAATGACTGCTCACTTTTAGGTGGAGATACGCTTTCAGTTTTCCCCATTCCTCAAAGCTCCCCACCAGTTACACTTCCTGTGATCTTATAAACATTTTTGTTGGGTATTCGGGGAGCATCTGGGAGACCACCCAAACTTTAGTTTGCTATTATTGACCACTGTTCGTAGTATAATACAGACCCATTATGTTAAAAACACAACTGTGTCTCTATTCTGTCTTTCTGAAGATGTTCTCAAGGTCTGCTTCCATGACAACTACTAAGTGGACAGCTTTCTAGGACCCACTCATCTGTCAAATCAGTAGGGCACCATACTAATGGTTATTGTGTAATGTGCTGCTCAATCACTGCTGTGTGTTGAAAAATGTATCTTGCACAGGAAACAATAAAGCAAAGACACTGGAAAACTCGAGATCCAAAAATAACTTTAATCTTCTTTCTACCTCCAGAATAAATTTCAAATTCTCCAACCAGGAGAACGCAGAGCCCGGCCGTCTGTGACCCCCAGTCCTTCCCGAATTAGCTCCCATGTCCCTGCTACCACCCCAGGCTGAGGCAGCGCCAGCTGTTGCCTGTTTGCTGCCGTAGACTCCAGGAGATTTCCCCAATTTCCGTCTTGACCCTCCCCACTCCACAGCCCTTCTCCACACAGCAGCCTTGGTGTTCTTCCTCAAACAGAGTTCAGTCATCCCTCCTCTGCGTGAACATTCAGCATAAAATTCAAAATAGTTGCCATTACCTTTAAGATCTCATGAGATCGGGCCTGCCTGTGTCTCTGACCCCAACTGGCACCTTCACCACTGGTCGGGACCCTTTGGCCACACCGGCCTCTGGTCACCAGACGAGCCTGTTTTATCAATACCCTTGTAGTTCCCTCTCCCTAGGCCTTCAAAAGGCTTTTAGTTATTCTGGTCTCATATCAAATTTCCCTCTTCAGGCAAGTCTTCCCTGTTCCATCCTCTCTAAACTAACTTCTCCCACCAACACTGTCAGTAGTCACTTAATTTTTCTGTTTATTAGTATTTTCTCATTTCTTTGCTTGGATCTTATCTGTTCTACCCACTAGTGTGCGCGCTCCTTTTAACTTGGGCACCTCGTCGGCTTGCTCAGCCTTTTTCTGCAGCCCTGGGGCACTGGATGTTATGTTTTTCCCTAAAAATGCCCCCTACCCGTTCTCATCTCTCCACTTTTACCTTTGCCAGTTTCCCTTATTGTCTAAATTCTACCTGTCCTTCGATAACCAACTGAAATACCATTTGAGTTGCTGTTTCTGTCCTCCAAAACTTTATGGGATTCTCCTTATCCTTCTGCTATGCCCTTCACGGAACTGTCACATGTTCTAGGTTTCCTTATGTCATCCCTTCCACGACACGGTTAGCTCCTAAAGGAACACACACATATTTCACCTATTTTTGTACCTCTAGTACCTAGGGACAGTGTCTTGCCTTACACGAAGTAGACACCCAACACAGTTTTTATAATAAATAAATTGAGTGAATGAATAATGTGTCTGTGAATTCCTACCACTAGAAACATACTATGAGAAATGAAAAAGAAGCCCAATCGTCAAGTTCTTTTCAAGCAAATGGATCGTCCTCAGCATTTTCGTGGAAGACAGAGTATAAATAATTCCCTTCAGATTTTTCTGTCACTGACTTTAGTCACCTTATTTATAATTTTGAATGCTTAGAAGTCAGCAAGCTTTGTGTTCTAGTTCCAAAAAAGACATTCTTAAAAAAAAAAAATTAGCAAATGACTCACTGAAATGTCATTTAAAAGAATAAAAAATAAAGCACTCACAGGGCTGTCTCAGTGGAGGGAGCAACAGCAACTCACAGAATGAAAATCAACGGAACTATATTGAAGTCGTCAGTCAAAGATCTTCAGTTCTTCTCGGCACCAGAACAAAAATATGGAATGCAATATCCAGATGATAAGTAAACAACATTGGTGCCATTTTCATGGAAGAAAAGTATGATTTGGTTTCTATAAAACAAGGGAAATATTGAGGAAGAGGGAGACTGTATAGACAAATTTGACCTCAAATTACAACCCGCATGTTTCAGAAAACATAAAATATTGGATCAGTCTCTCATATTGAATACATCATTTAATAATAACAACAACTAAATTAAAAAGTGGAGTGCCTGTCTGGTTAGGTGGATAGAACACGTGGATCTCGATCTCAGGGTTGTCAGTTCGAACCACACTGGATGTAGAGATTACTTTAAAATCTTAAAAGAAAAAAGTTTTAAAATTAAAAAAAATAAATTACGAAGTACTTCATATGTGTCAAGGGCGGTTCTAAGCCCCTTCCATGGGCCAACGCATTTAATCAGTACAACCTTATGAGCATTATTATGATATCATCATATTATCAACACAACCTTATGTTGATAAAACAATATTATTAATGTTTTAGTGTTATCATATGCTACATCATGAGCTAGGTCTTGTCACATTATCATCATCTCTGTTTAGTGAATGAAGAAATGAGGCACAGAAGACTCAGCCCTTTGCCCAAGGTCATCTAGCTGGCCAGTGGTGGCTCTGGGAGTCAACCTGGCCCCAGAGCCAATGCCCCTAACAATTTCACTATCTTTCCTCTCCAAGCTGTTCTTCCGTTTTCCCAAAATATCCTAGTTCTCTAAAGCAAACCAAACTCTTTGGATAGGCTAGTGGATTTGCTAAATCCATAGATGAAAGTTCTCTGTAGAAAATGTCTTTCCCTTCTGATTCATGACGGCATTGGAATTCCCCCAGGCAGCCCATCTCAGCCCCATGATTCACCTGAGAACATCCCAGGACCAGGGAAGCAGCACATATGCCTCAGGTTTCCCCCACAGTTTTACTCCAACCAACTTTCCAGCCCCAGAGGAAGAGTCTGTGAATGAGTCTGCACGGAACCCAGCGAAATCATTCCTTTCTGCGGGGCCTTTTCCCAGAATGGAGAGCAAAAATAAGCTTAGTAAGAAAGGTTTTAGAGAAAAAACCTAATGCTGCATCTAAAAGAAACTACATTCCTACTGGAAGAAAGAATGTTTGTTTGGCAACTGCAAAGAGATGCTGGCTTCGTCAAGCGTGCTGGTCTTTAGCTCTTCAATGGGGGGCTGCCGTGAAGACAAAGTGTGGGCTTCAGAGACGGTTTCGTACAAAAGAACAATATCAGACCAGCTTAGGGAGCTCGTGCAGACTTTTTCTAGGTGCCATCTCCTTCTTCCTTGCCAGCCCTTCCCCATTTTCATCTAGACACCCACACACACTCTGATCTTTGGACCAGCCTCCCGCGGGGGTGACCCCATTTCCAAGCCCCCTGGCCTTGCTTCTAACCTCAATTCCCAGCTCCTCACCAGCCTTCCCCCTCTTCAGCGTAAACAAGGGCAAAGTCTTTTAAATCACACTTGACATATACATCTTTATCTTCTTCTCTTTGATCAGAAACAGAAATGGTTTTCTACTTTGTTTCTCTCAGGGTTTTCTATTCCTTCTCAGGAAGAAAGAAAGAAAGAAAGAAAGAAAGAAAGAAAGAAAGAAAGAAAGAAAGAAAGAAAGAAAGAAAGAAAGGAAGGAAGGAAAGAAAGAAAGAAAGAAAGAAAAAAAGAAAGAAAGAAAGAAAGAAAGAAAAAAAGAAAGAAAAAAAGAAAGGAAAGGAAAACACTATGTAACTGATTATCTTCTTGTAAAGTTTTCAACCACATTTAAATCACCACTCCAAGAAATATTTTCTTAAACTTAAGAGTTTAACAAAATGTAAGTGGCTGCCTTTAACTTTAGATTAAATTTCATTACTCTGAGACAAGTATGCAAATTACAAGTAACAACTCAAGAGAAAAGAAAAATTTAAAAAGGCAGTATTTTTTCAATTATTTCAAAGAAGGTCTTTTCAAAGTCACTTTGATTTATAAACTTCAAAGACACCCAGATTCCATTTACTGAAGGGCCAAACAGCAATATGGATGAAACTGCCCAGGTATTCTTTAGAACAGATTAACCCTGGATTTTAACTGCCCTACAACTTACTTCATATTAGTCATTAATTGTCAATTCCTCTGCTCATGGATATTATATGCTGACTAATATGAAAAACACTTTATTCTTTATCACTGACCTGAACATATTCTGAGACTAGACTGCATCTAGTTTAACTTATCCGAATTTCTGCTAACATAACCACATTTGGACAATTTGATGAATGCTCTTAGGTCAGTATAGCTAACATATTACAGAGAAAGACTGCAGTTTGCTTTTGTACTTAAACCTCTTTCTCTAACTTCTGTTTGCCTTTCCCTGCACACCTTCAAGCATCATCTAATGTTTATACTAAAAAAAAAAAACTTCCCTAGAGTTACTGTGATTAACTTTACTAGCATTAATGTTACTGTTCATGTAACCCTGTTACCCTGCTTCCAAGCAGCACACGTTTCTCTTTCTGCTGCCCAGATCCTCCAACCCGCTATTTTATACCTAGGCTTCGACTCCCATATGCCAACTCCCATCTCCACTGTAACTTACAACATTGAATTTATTCTCCAGCCATCTCCAAAAGCATGCTGTGGCTCCTGAGGCCTCTGTCCTCTGCTCTTCTCTGTCTGCAGTTGACGTTTTGATAGATTTTTCCAAGTCCATCATTCTGGTAGAACCTGCATATCCCCTTGTTCTTTGTGCACTGGCTTCATATTTCCTGCGAACTACAGCCATCTTCTGAGAGGGTGTCCAGCCGTACCCTCAAACTCTAGAAGTCCAAAATTCCACTCATGCAGTATATTTCTTCTCAAATAGCAAATATAAGGAGAGAAAGAATATAAAAAGGGATGGGGGATTACAGTTATTTTAAAGTATTAAGTTTGATTCTATTCCAGCCCCCTTCAGCCAGTTTTCAGGAGAGAATTAAGCTCTAGGCTTCCAATGCATGTAACAAATTCACCTCCCACCTAGGCATCTGGAATGGTAGACATTATGTGTCACCTTGAGAAGACTGAAAGCAGTCATCCAAACCAATCTTTGGAAGCTCCATTCATTGAGATCTCAATGAAAAGACAATTCTGTGAAAATATAAAAATTACTGAAAATGATGTAGGTAGAAGAAACCCAATTAGAAGAAACCATATAAGACATTGAACAACTTAAGAAAAAATGACCTCCAAAATGAGCCAGAGCTTCTAGTTTTATGGATGAGTTCTTTTAAATCTTCATGCAACGTATGCTTCAGGAAATAGAAAAAAAGTGTAAACACCAAAAGTATTTTTAGAAAGCCATATGCTTCCCCAGTGCCAAAATCTGATAAAGGAAAATATTAAAATTGCAGCCTTGTGTCATTTGTAAATATAGATTCAATAATCCTAATAAATAGCCTATCCAGTCAACTAAACTCTATAGTTTATCATGAAGAATGTCCAATAAGCAAAACAGAGTATATCCTAGAAACACAAATTGAGTTTATAATTCAGAAAACAGTTCATCTGATATCTTAACTCAGTAGATCTAGTTATAAAAATGAGAACTCAAAAATTTAGATCCATGTTTTACCCTATGAAGAGAATATTTCCTTATCATGAAAAAGAAGACCATTCTCAAGCCAGTGGCCAGAGCCATATTAAACATGAACCACTGGAGATATTAAGGCTTAAAATGTGAATAAAATGAAGACACATCATGTTACTGTTAACATTTAACATAGGTCTGGAAGTTCTGGCCAATACTTTAAAATCTTGAAACCAAAGAAGGGCAAACTTTTAGTATACAGGAAACAAAATCACCAGCATTTATATAGGATACAATTATATTCATAAAAAAACCCAAAGAGAATCAACTGAAAAAGTCATAATTAGCAAAGTTCAGTAAAGCTGAAGATACGCATACAAAAATAGAGAGCTTTCCAAGGCATCAGCTAAAATTAGTTAGTAAATACTGTCAGAAAACATTCCAATTCCCATAGTAACAAAACATACAAAATGCCTAAAACTAGTCTTATTGAATAACATCTCAGATTGTATCAATAAATCTATAAAACTTGATATCAATTTATATTTAATTGTTTATAAACAAAAAACATCATGTTCTTCTCTGATAAGAGTTTATGCATAACATTAAAAGCATGCCATCCATTCCACATTAATTTACAGATTCATTGCAAACTTCAAATTCAAATACCTTTGAAATTTTTAAGTTTGTCTAAATGATTCTAAGGTTCATCTGGAAAAATGACATGATACAACCAGCTTTAAGCAAAATGTTAACAAAAAGAGTAATGAATGAGTATTTGGCTTGCTAGACATTAAAACTTTTATGAAACTACAATAATTTAGATGGTGTGGTAATAGCACGGGACCTGACAGATTAATGAAACAGTCAAGAGAGCCCTGAAATAGGACTAAAAATATATAAAAACTTAATGAAGAATGATAAATGAAAAATCACATACCATAAAAATGCTTGGAAGTAACATTGGTGAATATAAAACTGATTTAAAAGCAACAGAATACATCACCAAGGAAAAGATACATAGATTTTACTGCCTAATCTTTAAAATCCATACAGTCCTGAAATAAAGCTTATCTAATATAACATCAATAATATTTTAAAAGTTGAGAACAAAATTCTAACAGAAAACACGTTAAAAATATTTACAAATAAACTGTGCCCTGGGAAAAATATTTGTAACATATATGACAAGTTAAGAACTTTATTGCATAAAAGACAATTTACGTCTCCATAACAAAAATAAGAGCACACTGTGCATCCGTTTCAGATCGCCCCAAACGTAGTGGCTTGACACTATCCAAATCTGTTTTCTTATATTTCTGAAAGTCGGAAGTCCAAAGTCAGTTTCCCTGGACTGAATTGAAGAGTCCTAAGAGCTGGTTCCTTCTAGGTTCTGGAAGACAACACTTTCCCTGCCTTTTCCAGCTCCTAGAGGCCACCAGCCTCTCTTGTCCTGTGGCCCTTTCGTCCACTTTCAAAGCCTGCAATGTAATGGAGTATCTTCAGGTCTCTTCTCTCCCTGACCTCAGCTTCCACCATCACATCTGCTGCGACGCCAGTCCTTTTGTCTCCCACCTATTGATCCAAAGAAATCTCCCCATCTCAAGGCACTTAATTTAATCACATCCGCAACATCTCTTTTGCCACATAAGATAACACAGTCATATGTTTTAGAAATTAGGTTGTGGCCATCCTTGATAGACCATTATCAGTGAACCACACATGAACATAAAAATAGATAAAGAAGCAGAGACAACACACAGAATTTAAAAAAAAAATAATAAAAATGGCCACTAAGTATGTGAAACACATGTTCAATCTCACTAGAATCTTTTTTTTTAAACATTTGTTTATTTGACTGAGATATAATGAGAGAGAACTCAAGCAGGGGGAGCAGCAGGCAGAGGGAGAAGCAGGCTCCCCGCTGAGCAAGGAGCTTAACACGGGCTCGATCCCAGGACCCCAGGATCATGACCTGAGCTGAAGGCAGGCGCGTAACAGACTTAGCCTTCCAGTGCCCCTCGATCTCACTAGAACTCTAGCTGGAAAATAAAACAACAGTGAGAGATTTCCTTTGCCTAACAAATTGACAGAGACTTCTAAAATATAAGTACACGAATCTAGTACGAACACAGTTTCTGAGACATTGTAGACAATGATTAGATGATATACGTGAGGAGCCTGAGAATGTGAATGTCATTTAATCCGATAACTTTATTTCTTGAAATTTGTCTTAAGAACGTACTTAGGTAGACATTTGAAAATGCATAATAAGGTGGTATTTTAAAAGAGTAAAAATTAGAAACTACTGTCCTCCATTAAAGCATGGTTAAATAAATAAATTATGATAAAGCTATAGGATTGAATATTGTGCAGCCATTAAATTAAATCTTAAAAGATTTTTAATAGTACCCAGGATATTCTCACAACATACTGCTGAGAACAAAAGCAGAATAAAAACTGAATCTATTACAAAATATATGCAAAAGAGGAGGCTTAATAATGGTTAACTCGGAGTCATTGGATTATAGGTTATTTTTATTTTCTTTATTACATTTTACCTTAATAATAAATATTATTATGGTTATAATCATAAAAAAGATAATTTAAAATTCCAAAGTGAAAGATGACAGATGTTGGACACTGAGCCTCGGAATTCTAAGCAGGATGGAAAATAGAGTGTTACACGCCCCCAAACGGCAGCTCCCACACATCAACGCAGACCAGCCATGCACATCACTCCTTCCGGAAACAAAGCCCGCCAGCGCCACGTGCAAATCAGTATCTCACAGCTATGCCCCGCCGTCAGCAGAATAACACAGAGCAAGTTCGAGCACAGAACTCCAGACCCCGAGTTAGAGGCGGGTTTTGCCATTGGGCCTACGAAAGATCATGGACATATTGTGGAGCCTCCAGAGTGAGAGGGAAGAATTAAGCAATAGGAGTTTTAATTAGATTCTAACGTAGAAACAAGCAACGGATTGGGATTGCGGAAGATGGCATCCCAGAAACACATCAGACTCAGCACCGTTCGCAGTGCGCCTTTGTTTCACTTGGTAAAGCAAAAACAATCATATGAAACTTTGCTACAGGCTCCTAGAAGGAATACTCGTTTCAAAGCGTGAGTTAGGGCTACCCGATGCTAATGCTGTCAATAAACCAATAGAAAATTAGCTTTGTGACAGCAAAAATGTTTTGTTCATTGCTACGTGTCTGGTACCTGACACCCAAGAGGTACTCAACAGATAAGGTATTTTTGTTTTATTTCTGTTTTTAAGCAGGCTACACGCCCAGTGTGGAACCCAATGTGGGGCTTGAACTCATGACCCTGAGTTCAAGACCTGATGTGAGATCAAGAGTTGGACACTTAAGTGTCTGAGCCACCCAGCTCTCAGGTGTCCCTCAGTGAATGATTGTTTAACTGTTTGGACCAGAAGAATTACTATCTTCTACCTTCCCATTAAATGTCTCATGGCTTTCACAGGATATGAACTCACTAACCAGGGCCACTAATATATCCTATTCACATCTTACACAGGGGTATTATTTTAAGGGATATCCTATCTCAAATCTAAAAAGGAACGTAAACCTCTTCAAATTCAGGCCGTTCCATTTAACACAGAGGACGAATGTTTTAGAGTCTAATGTAAGTTGTTCAAGGACACACCTCGGAGGGCAGAACCACCGTGGAGGGGTCTTTCTCCTCCCGCGCCCTCCCTGAATGCAAGCATCGGAGGCTGCCCCGTGGGGGAGGCATGTGCCGCCGAGACAGCTCCACGGCTCCTGCCTCTCTCCTCACAAAATATGACCAGCCACCCACCCTGTTACCCCACACTGTCCACGCGCAGCCCCTGCCATTCTCACACGAACTCTAACACTTAATACGGGTGGCACTACCTCTCTCAAGACGACTGGCGGAGATCCTTTCTCAAATCAGCTGCCAAGTGATTCTGAACTCGGCTCAGGGAACGTCATGTCTGAGGACGCCGAATGCTGCAAGCCCGATAGACTTCCTGGTCCTTGTAATTGTGTTGTTCATCCTTGAAGTCTCTGTATTTGACATTTTGCCATTGTCGGCTCATTAAATAAATTCCTTATTAAAATAAAAGAGCATCCCTGCAGTAAGCGCCTGGCCTGCTGACATCCAGCTGAAGAGCGATGTGCTGAGGGTTTTGGCTTTGTCTGATTGTCCCGAGTCAGCTTGGCAGAAGCCACCATCCCCTGAGTAGCCCCTGCAGAGGTTGGGGACACTCAGACCCAAGGCGTGGCATGCATGGCAAGGTCCTCGTGTTTACAGCGAGGGGAGATACTTTTACAACCTGGGGACCAAAGACGCTGTTATGCCATTCCAAGCCACTTACTCTCTATGTGAAAATCTGGGATTTACGAATAACATTTGTTGAATTCAATAAAAAGAGCTCGGAGAGAGATGGCTGGGGCCACTCACCGATGTTGACGGTAGCCCCCAGAGGCAGACACAGAGATGACACCGTCGTGCACAAACCTCCAGGCAAGAGAAAGACTTGAATTCTCTCCTCTTTCACCTCAAAACTTTTTTTCCAAAAGTGAAATTCAAGCAGTCAACATAATACATGAAAAGATGAAATTCTGCCCCCCCCCACTCAGCCTCCTTATTCTCCCCCCACCCCCACTCAGCCTCCCTCCAGACTTTTGCCTGTTCTCCTGGAATGTGAAGCAGCAAACGTGGATTTCCATGATTCTGTGCAAGGAATATGGGAGCAGATAAAGGTCTGAGCTGAGCCGGGAATATGATAAATATTTTCATGGACCGCTGAGTCTGAGTAATTGGATACTTTAATGAAACTTGAGTTTTCTCTTCCTAACTTCCAGCACCCCTTTAACCCTTAACAACTGGGCCAGACAATCTTTTAAACAAAAGAATGTGTGATCCTGGAAAATTTTTTCTTTTTATTTTCAAGTGGATGACCCAGTGGTGACCGAGAGGAAGGATCCTGTTCTTTCTTGCTGCCTTCAGAACCGCTAATGAAGAGAATTTTCTTCCCAGTACTCACCCTCGGTGAAATTATCATTAGTGAACATTAAGTCCTAAGGAAACGCCTGCTAGAACTTTCCCACGTCTCC
Source organism: Mustela nivalis (assembly GCF_964662115.1). Lineage (NCBI taxonomy): Eukaryota > Metazoa > Chordata > Mammalia > Carnivora > Mustelidae > Mustela > Mustela nivalis. Next base: position 109,809,678 of record NC_139030.1, read on the forward strand.
CCTACCATCCGCATCCTACCAAGTCTTCTGCTCACACACGAGGTGGAAAGATGTCTCTTCTTATTGTACCTAAACAAATCAGTGTACAGGGAAGTGATTTATCATTCATGAAAAGCAATCAGATTGCTTGGGGTTGACAGCTGTTCCCAAAATGCAGCTGAGAAACAGACCTTTGGCAAAGTGTGAAATTTGGAACAAAATCATATTACTGTACCTCAGCTGGCAACAAAAGAGGCTGATAGTGAGCTTAATAAACAAAATACCATGCAACCTAAAATGTATTAGCTAGTCTACATTTATGGACAAAATGGCTATTTTTCACATTTTTCCTGAGTTACTTTCAATCACACAAAACACCTAATAAAAGTAAAATATTCCTTTTAGGATTTTTTTTCCTCTTTTGTAGGATTTGGACACATTTTTGGTAAAGACTATTCTCACACAATTCATTATGGGAAATGAACCAGAAAAAAATGCTGAAACACGTACAGAGGTTAAAGAGGGACACAGCTTTTACTAGAAAAGGAAGAATTCCAGTATATTCTGGCCTCTGAGCCATAACTCATTTCATTTCCCATGTCGGGAATGCCTCCCCATATCTCTCGGCTTGTCTAAGATCTAACTGTCCTTTCAAACACAATATACATCCTCATCAAGCTTTTTTCTTTAGTTTTATTTATTTATTTGTCAGAGAGAGAGAGAGAGCGAGCGCGCACACAGGGGGAGCCATCGGCAGAGGGAGAAGCAGGCTCCCCACTGAGCAGGGAGCCTGATGCAGGACTTGATCCCAGGACCCTGGGATCATGACCTGAGCCAAAGGCGGACACTTAAATGACTGAGCCACCCAGGTGGCCCATGAAATTGTACAGTTCTTAGGTGGTTTTTCCCAACTGTTCTGACCCTCAGTGGTCTCACTCCCCCTTGAACTCCTGTGACATTTCCCTTGGCTGCCCCCTCTCTGCTCTCCTTCCCTAACTTCTTTTGTTCCCAGCCCGCCCCGCTTCCTTCAGCTGCATTCAACCCCTGCCCTATCCAAAGCAAAACTGCGCTCTCGTTTACACCTCTGTTTCCCTAAACCTGACTCCTCGGCAAGGAAATGTCCTTCCGGCTTTCCTGCTGGCTACTCATGCTCAGCCTCCGAGATCTCCTCACGTGTCCGTTTCTTCTTTCATGTAACAGACACCGAATGAACGGCTACGGTGATGCTTCGTCTAAACTGGTAGCTAGTGGTAAACGCATGAAAAAGACAATCTCTGTCCTAAAGATACCGCTAGTCTCCCATCTGTCACTCATCCCTACGTCCTTGGGCTCCAGCCGCATCGCCTTCTCTCGTGCTCAAAGTCCTCACGCTCCTCCTAAACCCAGGACTTTGTACACCCCATTCGCTACTGTCAGGCACTCACCTTCGACCAGCCAATCTCTGCTTTGCTTCATACCTCAGCCTGCCGTCCCTTTCTCGGGGCATCACCCAGTGGTTGTGAAAGGCCCAATTCTTTTACAAGTCCTCAGAGCATTCTCACAGTCGGGTGTCTTCTGCAAAGCCACGAGAGCAGCAGTCCTAGTTTTACAGTTGTTGATTTGCTTCTTTGTTTAATGCTTGCTTCTTCCGTAAGGCTCTAAACTGCATTTAGTACAAACTTTGCGGTATTTTATCAGTAAATCCTCAGGAAGTGTAACAGTATCTATACATGTTAACATTCAATAGATAATTCTGGAATAAATAACCAAAAAAGAGGATGTGTGAAATGAAAAATCCAGTTGGTAGGAGAACAACAAAGCCCTTTACATGCAACAGAACCTATGATGGAGGGAGTCGCGCGTGCTACGAGACCCCGAGGAGGGTCAGCCCTACATCGATCATTTTTATGAAAACAACTTCTTCTGACCATCAGACGGGCAGTGAGACTGAAATCAAGGGGGGAAGAGTAAATGAAGCGGTGGACACAGAGAGGGAAGCATGTCCTTTCAAGGGGTTTGGTTGTAAATAATGAATACTGTTATGCTGAAAATAAATAAATTTAATTTAAAAAAAAAGAAAGAAAATAAGATACAAAAAAAAAAAAAAAAGAAGAAGAAGAAGAAGTTTGGTTGTAGGGTGACCCGAGGAAAGATCTGGAAAGAAGAGGGTGATTGTTTCTTATTAAGAGACTAAAGAAGACGTTTCGTGCGGATCAGAGAAGCGTTACATGAAGAGATGAGCTGATCAGCAGATCAGGTTTCTGCAGGTCTGCAGGGGAGAGGACTTGGAGTAGAGCTGAGAGGAGCGTCCTCCGTGGGACCAGGGGCTTCTCGTCCATCAGGCAGGAGAGACGGATGTTAGAATGCAGAGGGACACAGCGTCCGTTCCACAAGTATTCATCGGGCACCTACAGGTAAGCGGACTAGAGCACGTCTGGGGATGAAGCGGAAAGGGTTCTAGAGAGCATAACCCCTATTGCGATGACAACTGAGCAAAGACAGACAAAAGACCAGAAATGGATAGTGTTGTATAATCATGGTTTCTAAATTCCTACATCTCAGCCTCTTTGGGAGGCGAAGGAAGTCATCTGCTGACAGAGTTGCTGAGGCCGGCTTGAGAAGAACAGTGATGGTTTCTATCAGCTGCCCGTGAGGATAGAAGAGGGAGCTTACGTGGGATGTGGGAAAGAATTTCTGGAAGCCCTCAAGACTGGAGAACAGTCTGAGGTCCGTGCATTTGCCCTGGCACCATTCCATCCCGTGGCCCGGTCCTAAGAGCAAACTGATCCAAAGAGAGGACAAAATTCCCAAGAATCTGGTGGAAGCGTGATTTTTGTGAGTGATGCCAAAAACACAACAGATGAACTTAGTCAAAAGAGAAAACCTTGCTCGCACAAAATCTCCCGAGGAGCTGGTCACTCTCTCCTGGGCTTCTGCAGCAAGCTCCACTCACTTTCAGTTGCAATGTTAACTGTGTCGCACTGGAGTACGTTTACGGGTAAGAACATCTTACTTTCCTTTATATCTCCCCCCAACTCTGTCCAATGCCTGATCGAGAGCAAGCTCTTAGTATGCATTCATAGACTTAATTTATTACATGATAAATAGTCATGCTTTGCTACTTTTTATAATTATCTACCTCTCCAAGTATATCATTGTTTTCTCTACTTTATTATGTGGGTGAAGACCAGGAATCATGCCTGCACTTTTTTGTGTACCTAGGAGTGGGCCCTAGAAATAGAACAAGGTCAATAATGTTTTGTTATTGCTATTGAAGGAAAAAAATGATTAAGATGGGTAAAGCAAGGTCAATTTCTGGGTTTCTCTCTCCCTGAAGCAGTCATAAACTTGTAGTTGAGTAATTGTAAAATTTTGAGACTAGAGGAGAAAAAATGATGTAATCAGAAGAATGGCAGTGACAAGTGTTGAAAAAGATGACTCCTTGTGTCTCCAACATCACAGGTACTTCTAGAAAATTATTTTCTGGGATAGAACCATCCCCAGGGTAAGAAGGACATTTTATAAAACTATCACAGCTTGATGGAACTACCCTTCGGAACAATGACTCTTCGGTCGGAAGATGAATATCCTCAGGAGAACCAAAGCTGATTCTGCAGAGGAGGAGCCCCAGGGTAATAATCATGGTGCGTTTCTAAATATGACTAAATATCAAATGAAAAACATGATTAAAACTGAAAGAATTGCAGATATGCTAATGATAAATATGGACCTAACTTGGGTTCTTCTCCTAGACCCAGGACGTGATATTGAGATCAGAGTTGGAGGGACAGGAAGTGAAATTCACGTTCCTTATCTATTCTAGCATTTGACCAGGTGGATTTAGGAAGTACCGCCTCGTTGTTACCAGCTCCTTGCTGGGTTCATTAAACATCAAGCAACTTCTTAAGTCACTTTTATTTTTAATGGCTCTTACCACCAGAGAAAAAGTGCCTGTGAAGATGACTTTCTCACTCCCTGGCCATGTTTATCCCTTTTGATAAGTCCATGAATTGCTCTCCAGGTACGATCCAATCTTATGTGAGTACAGGCAGTGCCAGTCAAAGAAAACACCCCAAAGCCTTCATTTTTCTTTACAAGACCCAGAGATCATGACCTGAGCTGAAGGCAGACGTCTAATCATCTGACCACCCAGGTGCGCCTCCATTTCTATTTTAATTCATCGTTTATAAATACCTTCTGCGAAGTACAATTAAAGATCGCAGTAGAGGGCACATTTACCATAAGACCATAAATACAGAAGTAGAAAATCAATGAGGTAAAGAAGAAAAAAAGCCTACTAAAAACTTGGGTCGATACTCTTGTGGTATTCATGCTAACATATGAAATCTAGCCATTCTTTTCCAGTGTGCTGAATTTGTGGTTGTAGGGCTGGATCTACGTTGGGTCAATAAAATACACACTTTAGTGAAGGCTTTGGGGGACTTCAAGTAAATGGAAACAACTTTTTTTTTCTTTTTTTTAAAGACAAATGAATGTCCCACTGCCTCACCCCCTGCTTTTGTGCTCTCTCTGTCTCTCTCTCTCTCTGAAATTAAAAAATAAAATCTTTAAAATAGAAATGGAGAAGGTGGCTCATTGGAGCAGCAAATAAAAGAAACACGACAGCTCTCTTCCTTCTTCACAAATGTGTGTCACCCAAATCACCCACCACTACCTTCAAAATCCTGCCACCTACAACCCCCAGGAGAAGCACACGTTCTAGACTGGCTCTACCCACTCAGAGAAAGGAAATGTATAAAGAACACATAAAAGAAGGATCTACAGTGTTACTATTATGCAGTGCTCCACCAAAACCCAGAAGTAAAGAATAAAGGATACCTGGGGATAACTTCTTAGACACTTAAAATTAAGTTACTGGGTTTACTCTCAAACTCCTGCTTTCTCCCTAAAATATATACATCATTAAAATTCAATATTCCAACATATATGTGGATTTTATCTGAAGTTAATTAAATTTAGATGAGCTTTCATTTATGTTTCATTAATCCATTTACATATTTATTATTTGAACATCAGAACATTAGCTAATCATTTCTAAAGATTGGACTGCACAAGTAGGCTTTTCATAAATCTCATAAAGTTTTCTCTTACTATCTTGATTATTTGGATGTTAGTCATTTTAATCAAATTACCTTATTCAATTGCCAAATGAGCCATTTTTATAGAAAGAGCTGAAATGTATTTAAAGGAAACCACAATAAACTGAAAAATTATTCTCATTGGTCTTAATATGAAAACAATTTAAAGCCAATTTGGTGTTGGTTTAGATGTTTTTCAATCAGTGGGATAAACTAAATTATTCAACAACAAATACCCGGAAAGTTTTTCCGTTATATAATTACCCAGGTTAAGCAATCAAGGCACACAGTCCCAGAGAAGGGTCTCCTGTCCTATTTATACAAAGATCTGGTTTCAGAAAAGCCACTTCCTTTCATGCTTTTTCTCCCTCAAAAGCCAACAGCAGATTTTTCAAGGATGTTCACTGCTAACTGCCTTTTCGTAAAGTACGTGTCTTCATGGAGTACATATTAGTATTTTTCCCCGCTATCTTTCCCTACTGCAGGGCTACCTAACTGGCTTTGCTACCAGAACAAGCACAACATAACCCTAACAGCTGCCCCGAGAGCCCAGTGAAAGCCCCCGGTGTCCCCACAGTGCCTGTGCATTCAGAGTATTTTGAGTTACAATCTTCAGCTTTGATTCTCTGCTCTCCATGGTACCAAATAAAAAGAGACAGATAGAAAGCACCCGTTTAAACTAACCTTTTCTATGTAATTTCACTTGAATTATTTTGAATTGGATTTCTATTTTAGCGTGCATTTGCATATTTATTATTGGACCCAGAAGTCAAGTTTTGAAGCTGCCTCTGAACTCCCTTTACTCATCATAAAGGAAAGAGGAAAATAAAATTAGATTTTGATATAGATGAATTTATTTACTTTTATTAAAGCATAATCCAAAATGGATGCAAAAGATTCCTCAAATTAGGAATTATATCATGAACATGAAGCCTATTTATGGGTCACATGTGCAACGCGCCACAGTTTAAGTCCCCTCAGCCTGCTCTGCCCCAGCCTACACCAGCAGGTCCTGGTCAGTCGTGTCCTAAAGCACCAGGACAGACAGGAAAGGCAGCTCCCCTACCCCCCAGCGTGGCAAAGTGTCCCCAGATAGGGACACTTTCAGAGGGGTCCAAGAGCATCCAATGGAGAAACTAAGAGAGACAGAAAAGGAAAAAAAAACAAAAACAAAACCACCTTTCTTCATCTTTCCCCATTTCTCCTGTTCTGTACGATACACATGTCTGCACGTATGTGCCTCGTACTCAATGGGGGCGAACATTAAATGGCAAAGTAGCAAATAAGCAACAAAGTAAAAACCTCAGACTCAGGGACGAGGGGTCCCAACTCTAGAGGATACACACTTAAGAGAAGTCCCACTTTCCATTCCCCCAGCTGCATCCCTTCTCTTGGGGCAAGGGGACATGCCCAAAAGGAACCTGTACCCATCCTCTACCCTGACCATGCTCTGGGAGTGGAAGGCCTTAAAATCTGCCGCCTGCATAACCCTCAGCCCTTTCCAGTGCCTGCCTATGTCTCCTCCCAGGACCCCCATCCCCAGGACTAACCAGAATGGTATACATTCAGAATATACTCTCCAGGGTGCCAAGAGGAAGCTGAATGGGGCAAGGGGGTGGCCTATCTCAGAGTCCAGACCTGCAAATTTCCTAAGCCACATGTCTATGAGGCCACTCAGGGAGCCGGAGGAGCCAGAGGCCGGGAGCGGCCGGGAGGGAGCCGGCTGCAGGCTACCAGCAGCAGACTCACCCAGAACCACCGGTTTCTAGCTCAGAACTCCTTAGAAAAGCCCCTTGGAATTCTAACTTGTAATACTTCTTTATTAATCTAGGAGTCTACTTGGGAGAGGACAGGCGTTAACAGTCTGTAGGCTTATAGTTCTCAACGAGTCAGGTACAGGGTGGCAAGAGCTCCACAGGGCCTCTCACCCAAGGCTCCATGAGTGTTCGGGGCAGGTTCCCAGAGAAGAGGAAGGAAAGAGGCGGGAGGAAGAATGGAGAAGCAAGAGGAGAGGAAGAAGTCACCATGGAGGAGGCCAGGACGAGGGGGTTTGCCTGACACGTTGTACTCAGTGCCCCATAAAATCCAACTGTTCGTATAAACTCGTTGAGTGAACTGTCAGTCAGTCATCCGGTAATGAGGAAACCAGGCTAACGGAGCCACAGACACAGTTGGGACCACACCGGGCATCACGGAGCTTTCCCAAATCGCCTGCCAACTACTTGTTCCGGCACCTGGTCCCAACCTGAAGCATGAAAAAGACCAACTCGGTAACTGTTCTGTTGTGCCCAGGGAGCTCTCCTGACCGACACACACTCTCACCAGAGGATGAGCTGACCCTCAGGGAAACATCGCCTCATGGTGGGCTTCAGGCAGATCACGTCATCAAGACAAGCAGGACGGCCGGTGTCAGGGCTTCTGAAATTGCACCCACGTGACATGAAAACTTGAAATACTGCAGGGACCCTGGAGCCGAAGAGGCAGGGTTTGGTTGTAAGAATATTTCAAAGGAAAATCAGTTTGGTCACTGAACGTGATTAGTAACAGTATTCATTCAGATTCACTTGCTTAGACGTTTAAAAAGCCCATGTTTGTACACAACTCAGTAAGAAAGTGTGTCAATGTTTCTCTCCTCCCGGCTCCTGCTCCACCTCTACACAGTGGTTCTCAATCCTCATTGTCAACCTGAATCACTTGGACGTATTATTATTATTATTTTTTTTTTAAGTATCAGTGCTTGGACCCTACATGTAAAAATTCTGATTTAACTGGGAATAGGGTCTGGGCATTAGTAGTTTAGAGAATTATTCCAGAATATTTAAATGTGTAACCTAAAATGGGAGCAGCTGAGCCGCAGAGAGTAGAGCCATGCGGTTCATTAACCTGATAACACCATTCTCTACCTGGAGGGAAAGGAAAGTCTGGAAGGAAATGAAGATCTCTGAGGAGGTGAACGGCAAAGCCCCAGTCTAAGGAGATGGTTCTTAGACCGCAGTTTGGTTTCCAAATACATCTCCCTGCTTACACATTGACATTTATTTCGTGTTTGAATGACTCCCTTCCAGATTTTTCAAAATCACTAATTCGTATTTTAATTCTCCAGAATCGTAACCATCCCTTCATTTTTAGATTCGTCTGGGTATTCAATGGTATTTCCAATCCTTTGAGCCTTATTCATAGTAAGAATGCTTATTAGCTGTTGAATAATATCACTGTTCTCTGCAGCTCTCAAACTTCAAGAAGCATCAGGAGCTCCAGGCTGTTTGGGAAAATCACATTCCGAGCTCCATGCGGAGTTCCTGTCCAGTGAGTCTGCAAAGGGGCTTTGGGTGGACATGCCCACCAAGTTCTCCAGACAATCCGGCTCTCGGTGACCCGCAGGCAACCCTTCAGAGAAGCAGTGCTCTTGGGCCGCTGGGGTCTATGCAAAATCATTGGAAATGGAAGATTTCTTCTCTTTCTACCACACCTTGGCCTTTCTGTAAAACAATGACACAATTCTTTCATGAGTCAGAGGAAACTCACTGCAAACAGATTTTCTTTGCTCTTGTCATGTTAGAGAATTCCGCCTTTTTCAGAGTCTGTAGTAGAATCGAATCAACTCTTATGAAATCTTGGTGAATTGACTAAACCTGACACGAAATCCTCGAGCCAACGGCTTACCCCACCGTCACTCTCTAATACAGGGCACCCGACGCAGATATTACCGAACAGTCAAGGATAATCACACATAGGACAAAGTAAGGAGGATACTGGGAGTTTTGAGCAACTCGACTTATAGTAATATCTTGACGAACTGGCAGGATTCCATGGTCATTTCCCTATCTTTGAGGCTTTTCCTCAATTATAGAAGTTAATAAGATCGGTAAGGTGCCCCTTGATTGATTGACTGATTGATTGATTTTATTGAGTCTGTTCAGTCATGGAGCCCAACATGGGACATGAGCCCCCGACCTTGAGATCGAGACCTGAAGGAAGACCGAGTCAGGGTCTTAACTGACCAACTGAGCCGCCTGGGGATTTCCCCCGCCCGCCATTTGACCTTCTCAAAATATATAGGTTGTTTCCCAACCTGTTGGTTCTTTTAAATCGTTGCTGCTTAATTGCTTGATGACTGTCTCCCCTGGCTTCCCAGGTACCCGTGGAAGCTGACAGAGCGCGTGCTGTCTTCTCAGAAGCCACGTCCGGCCGCGGTGCGGTGCCGCCTGCATTGTCACACACGCTGCAGAGCCCAAGTAGCACTTCATTATTTTTTTCATTTACTCCGGACGATCCTATAAGGGAGGTGGTATTATCTGCATTTTAGGTATGGAGAGCCAGGTTCAGAGACCTGGTTTTCCCAAGGTCACCTCGTTAGTGGCTGAGACTAGAACACAGGCCTCTGCATAGTCACCCAACGCCCCTTCCCTGCGTCCCACAGCCAGTCATCGGCTCTGCTGGTTCGACGGTACCCAGACATGGCAGGGACCCTTCATGACTTCTTTCCCAGACCCAGCTGGCCTGCCAGGGTCCTCTCACAGCTGAGACGCGTGTTCGCCAAGTGTTCACATCTGACCGTTTATATTAAAGGCGAAAACGAAAACTGCATTAAAAGCTTGTGCCATCTCACTGTCTTCCAGCGTCACCTTTCCTGTGCCCTCTATCAAGGGATACCATGTGTTTTCCTGGCCATCTTCTGGTGTCTATTATTTTCATCATCCGTAAGTACTAGCATTGGCCCCCGCTCTGTGGTTGGCACCATACTAGGTGCTACTGTGGTCACACCACAAAATGACAGGCTCGCGGTGCCAGACTCACGCTGGCAGCAGCTGATAAACAGGAGGGGAAGTAGATGTGGGCCGGGGGCGCTGGGCCAGAATTATCCCAAATAAGCGTGTGCTTTGACAAGGACCAGGTGCAGAACGGACGGGTGAGAGGCAGAGGTGGGGGATCCTGCCCGCCGCCCCCAGTGCCTGGCTGCGACCCTGTCCCTTCTCGAGGAGGGGAGTGCCCCCCCCCCCAGTGCCTGGCTGCGACCCTGTCCCTTCCCGAGGAGGGGAGTGCCCCCCCCAGTGCCTGGCTGCGACCCTGTCCCTTCCCGAGGAGGGGAGTGCCCCCCCCAGTGCCTGGCTGCGACGACCCTGTCCCTTCCCGAGGAGGGGAGTGCCCCCCCCCAGTGCCTGGCTGCGACCCTGTCCCTTCCCGAGGAGGGGAGTGCCCCCCCCAGTGCCTGGCTGCGACCCTGTCCCTTCCCGAGGAGGGGAGTGCCCCCCCCCCAGTGCCTGGCTGCGACCCTGTCCCTTCCCGAGGAGGGGAGTGCCCCCCCCCAGTGCCTGGCTGCGACCCTGTCCCTTCCCGAGGAGGGGAGTGCCCCCCCCAGTGCCTGGCTGCGACCCTGTCCCTTCCCGAGGAGGGGAGTGCCCCCCCCAGTGCCTGGCTGCGACCCTGTCCCTTCCCGAGGAGGGGAGTGCCCCCCCCCCAGTGCCTGGCTGCGACCCTGTCCCTTCCCGAGGAGGGGAGGACACTCATGAATGCGGTTACCACCGGGCTGCTGTGGGCACGCGCCACGGCTGCTGAAACGGGCCCCCGGGCTCCGGGGGAAGCTCTTCCTGGCTCACCTAGGATACCTCGGAACCAGGCTTCGCCCCGCGACACCGACTACCCTTCCTCCCCACAAACCCGGGTACTCATTTCAACCAGGCTGGACCGTATTTCACGTTCAGCTGTTGAAGTTCACTTCTAAGGTCGTACCATTTGAGAAGCTTTACCATTTTAGCCGACAGAACTATTTACCCAATGAACAGTTACTGTGATATAAGTGGAGTCACTGTCCTTGGGCCTGAAGGGACAGAGGACAAGACGCAGATGTCTCTTGCCTTCAGGGAGCTGCCATTCTAGCCGTCCTGGAATGCTAGCTATTGTTTACAGGGAACTTTGCCGGAGCCACGTAATTCATTCCCATCAGTGGACAGTGTGGAATCGTATGTCTAGTGACATGGAATTTTTACTTTAATATTCCAAAGCTCAAGTCCCAAGAGACTCTGCATTAGTTTGGGGTGGGGGGTTAGCCCAAGCACTGATGTATTTAAGAACTCCCCCAGATAACTGAATATGTCACGGGGCCGAGAGCCGGTTCTGTTCCAGCATTTCCTTCGCCCCTAAGCCCAGAACCTAAGAAGCATGTGGAGATATGACTAAACCGGGGCCCCAGACCCCCATATTAGAATAAGACGGCTGGAAGTTGTATTTTTAATAAGTGTTGCAATAATGTTTATAATCAGACAAATGTAGGAAATAGCGACTGTTGTCCAAAATAAAATTTATTAATTGCACCGTGAATTAATCTATCAAAAATCCTAATTTTTAAGGTATATTTTAAAATTTATCATCAGTTTTTCATTACTAATGAGTCAGAATTTGTCTTTCTTATAAACAACATGCCATTGTTCTATGAAATGTCAGAATGAACTGGAATTAAAATAAATATGGCCTTTTATGTTGTTGGCCTTTAAAAAACAAATAAAAAATGGACTTTGTCCTGGCAGTAACACAATTTCAAATCAGTTTGTTAAAATATGTTTGGATTGAGAACATCTGATTTCTTGTTCACAAACAACCTAAACATTTCTTGTTAAATGAAATTTAGTCATGACTTAAAATATTTGAAGAAAAGCAGTCATCCAGAAAATTAAGGTCAACCAAAAACAGATGGCATCTGTGAAATAGGGTGTTGAGTTCTCTGTTATGCCAAGTAAAAAAATAAAACAAAATCTGTATTATAAGATAGTCCTTCTGAAATTTGTTATGTCTTATCACGGGATGCACATACATATTTTTTAATAACCCAGACTTTTTAAATAGTAGCAGACCTTTCATGTTTCTTTCCAAGACTGCTGTGATTCGAAAATAAATTTCCAGGAAGCTTGATTTTTGGAGGAAATACATTTTTATGTCACAAATCAGTTAGGTCTTCTCAGGGCCCATTACATACAGTGCATCTCCATTTATATCCATTAGAAAGAAAACATCTTTTTGCTTTCTTACGGTACCCTTTTAAAGAACTTTATTTTCAGCCTAGTGCCACTTCTGGAAAGAAACTCTTCCCAGTTATGATGCACAGGGAGAAAAACCATCTTCTGGAGTCTTAGGTGACTAACCCGTCTAGACCCCCCAGAAGACGGTAGGGAGAAAAAATGATGTCATCACGGGAATCAAATGGTTTCTGGTGGAGACAAAAATAACAGATACTATTCGAGGGCAGCAAACACCATGAAGCAAATGGTGGCTGTTACAGGGCTTTTTCCTCACTCACTTCCACTGCATCTTTCTATCTTCCAGATATAATGAGCAACCCAGATTTTTCCATTTACGAATGGAGAAAACCTCTTTCTAGGGCACTGGAATGTGAAAGGCATGAATAAAGATGAAGAAATGGGCATTTTCATTTTGATTGGAGCTAAGTAGTTTAAAAAATGATAATAGGATTGAAATGTATTTAATAAAAAATTATGCTGTGAATAATAAATCAGGTATTGTAATTCTGACGTTAAATCATTTTCTAGAGTATCTCAGTTTTTCAATAGCATATGAGTTCAAAATTCAGAACTAGAAAATACATTAGACATTTTTTTTTATCCCGAAGGGCATTTTTTTCTTCTTTGTAGAAAAAAGAAAAGGCAAAACCATGCCCTAAATTAATATTTGTGGATAATGTAGTGTATAGTCTTAAAATTAAATATATTGTGAAAGGCTTTACAAATATTAATTCATTAATCATGACTAAAGTCCTTTGTAGAATATGGCAAAAATGCTATTAAAGGAGTCATATCCTTGACCTGCTATCCAAACGGCTTTGCCTGTACCAGGCTCTATTGTGAAGAGCTGTATATTTCATGATTATTCAAGTTCCTAGGAAAAATTTGATCTTTTTTTTCTGACTAATGATACCATTTGTTCCAAACATCTGATTTCCAAGTTACAGAATAAATGAATCACAGTATGGATTTATTCCAACATAACTTGCTCTCAAACCACATTTTCTGACATCTCACTGAAATCTAATGATGTGAAAAGATATTCATGTTATGTTGTTAAATAAAATAATTTATCAAGTAACTACATGGTACCAAAATGTATAAATATATACCTATAGCCCTAGCTATCAATATGTCTGAGAGGAATTAGAGTTGATTCACACTCTTTTCCACAGTTAACAAGCCTTCCTATTGTAATTCAAATGTTTTTATTTTGTTTTATTTTACTTATGGTATATGGCCAGGAATAGCCTTAGTCATTGTGATAAAAAAGTAAGAAAGTACTTGTCAAGATTATAGGCTTGTCATTAGAATTTTCAAACTCCTGATTAAGTCTTTTTTTTTTTTTTTAAGATTTTATTCACTTATTTGAGAGAGAGAGATGGAGATCGCGACAGAGAGCCCCAGTGGGGAGGAGAAGGAGAAGCAGATTCCCCACAGAGCTGGGAGCCCGATGGGGGGCCTGATCCAGGACCCCGGGACCTTGACCTAAGCTAAGGCAGATGCTCACCAACTGAGCCACCCAGGTACCCCAAGTCTTTCATCCTTTATTCAGCCGACTGCTGGGTTCCTGTCTCGTCACGCACATTCAGGACTACCCTGACCTTCTGGATGTGTGCTGGATATCGGGGAGCACCAAGATTCCCCACAACACGAGCAGATCCAAGATTCCCTACAACACGAGCAGATCAAACCCGGATCCCGCCCTCAAGGAGTACAGACGGGAAGAGACGCATATTCACAAATAGCAACCGTTCCTATAGGATAAGCTCCTTAAAAGGACTAAAGCCATGGTGTTAGGAAATTTTAACACCTTCCGTTGCCCACACTTTACCCTTGGATATTTTCCTGGCTTCTTCCTTTGCACCTCTGATCTCTGCCCGCACCTTGCCTCAACGGTGACAACCTTCCTGGTCTTGTCCTGCTCTATCCCTTCCACATCAACAATTCCGATCTTCCCTTTTGCAAAATAAACACGCACAGTTCCTGTCCCATTGTCCCATTCCTCTCCAACAGAGCTTGGAACTGCCTCCCCAAAGGAGGCATCTACAAAGAGCAGCATTCAGCAGTTTCCGTCTGTGCTCATTCCCCAGCCCGGGGTCAGCCCAAGGCTCCTTCCTCCCTTGCAAGAGCCGGTCCGGACACCACCTCCCCAATAGCTCCCGCACTCCTCGTTCCTTTCCCCAAGGAACCGCACACGGGGAAGCTTGTGAAACGGGCGATGTGCAGGAAACAGCGTTAGGATGGCCTAAAGGCTGGCAGCCACCAGCATTTCCTATGCAGAGTCTGAGTTCTAAATCTGTATTTGAACGTGTCTGAGTCTGTTTGACAGAACTAAAACTATTAATATATTCCCCACCTTCCTTGTCCTGCCGTTTCCGGAACGGCTTGCTGGCTGCTGACACCGGGACCTTCCTTGTGCTGACATGGGGCCGACGAAGGTGAAGGAGCGAGAAGGCACTGAGCGGCAGGCTAAGAAATAGAATAGACCTGCAAGGCTGGAGGAGGGGGCGGGAGAGGGCAGAGGAGCTGGCGGGCCCAGGAGAAGGTGGGGTTCGGCCTGACAGTCTAGCAGCGAGAGAAGTGCCCTGGGCAGTGAGAGAGGCAGTGCCCTAGCCAGGTGGGTGATGGCAGAGATCGCCGAGCGTCACGCCAGGTAATTCCAGGCTGCGTCTCCTCACAACTCTTTCGCAAAAGCACAGAGGAATTGTAAAGGCATTTTATACTTTACTTGGGTTTTGTTCCAATCTGACAGAGGCAGGAAGACCTAGATCTGCTCAGGTCTCGGTGTCTGTGTGATGTCAGAGTCAGCGACCGGTGTGAGGAAGGGAAGCAGGCACAGGAGAAAGGTACACCGCGAGCTCATGGGGTCAGCAAGACCACACAGAATCTGGTCCTTTAGTCTCCAAAGCTTTAAGAAGACTACTCCATTTGGGAGCGATTTTACCCCTATTTCTGCTAGACGCTATCGCTGCCAATTTTTCCCCACTAACAAGAAATGTTCTACAGTGTCACACTAATCTATTTTAAAACCAGAGAACCATGAAAATTCTGCACAAAAAAATCCCAAACCCATGACGAAGCAAACAGAAATATGTGTGCTGCCGTATCTAGGTCCTTTAAAGGCTGTCCATGCTCATTATAAAATTAAATGACTGGATAAATATTAGCACAGATTCTTTTTTTTTTTTTAAATTTCCGTGGAGTTAGGGACTAAAGGGGCAAGAGAAGCTCCGTTTCACAGATACAGATGATTCATTTTGTCCCTAAGCAAACTCCTACATAACCAAATTTTGTATCATCTTGTTTGATTAAAAAAAAAAAAAGTAAAATAAAATTTAAAAATCTGTTAATAGGCTACAAATCTAAATTCTAAAAATTAATAATTAATATTAAATATTAATAATTAATATTAAAAATATCAGACTATAAAAAAAATTCATTCAGAGATTAAGGGATTACAGAAATGCCAATAAACCCAAGAGAGAGACAGAGGGAATGAAGTAATTTTTAAAATGGATACCATGAATCTTTTGGTTTATCTCACTCACCAGAGAATTTTGATCTACTTAACCCTGATTTTGCCCAGATCAGAACCACTAGAGTCTGACTCAGCTTTACTTCTGTTAGACCCTAAGTCAGTAGTACAATTTAATGTTAATAGGACATATTCCATACACAGGCAACTGACCTTTGCCTTTCTCTGACTCATTAGGCTCATTTGCTACCAGATTTTAACTTCACAAATCCAGAACTTTCAGTATCTCTTGCCAAAGGAATTCATCTGGACACCAATCTGCCCAGCAGTTCCTCTGTGGGATACACCCGCACAATACCCTCTGCTTACTGCAAAGCTTTGTTCTTCTGGAAGCTTGAAGGTCTTCTGAGTCATTATGAAAATGTCTGCTGAATGTCCTCTCCTTTAGGAACTTCTAGAAAAGCTTTATGATGGCCTGTCATTTCCAAATGGATGGCCAAGGGAGTACATGCACTCACACGGAGTTTCCCAATATTATTACAGTCATAATTACTGCACCTCCCTAAATTCCTTCTATCCAGCTGACTTTAATCCTTCCAAAGATCATTTTCTTCAATCTTCCATTATAATTTAGAGTCCTGTACAAGTCTCAGAGAAAATAGAGAAATATGGTCAGGCCATATGTATTTTTACTGGGGAAAAAAAAGTTGATGAGGTAGGCCTATCTATTTTCATTCTACTCAGCACAGGTGGAAAAGAATCATGCTTATATTATTTTGTTCTTTTCGTGTGTCCTGTTTGCCCTTGAAAAACAAAGACAAAACTGTGCTTCCTGCAAGTTTTACATACTTTCTTCCAGGATTGTTCATCAAGAAAGCAGTTGAATTGGGTCAAAGGTTCGTTAGTGTTGGAAAAAAGGCAAACGTAGGGCTCAGCCAAAGAAACAGTCCCAGACAAGGTGTCTGGCCGGCTGGAGGCGGTGCTGAGTCATGAAAGGAGTTCAAAGCTAAAGGCAGCCTTGGTACACGGAAGCCACGCAATGGTCCAGAGCCAGATGGGCGCAAGACACCACGGAGCTTCCTCCTTGTTTTAGTAGTCTAGAAGCGGAGAATGACACACTTATTGTTGGTAAATAATAACTACCTACCATAAGTAGGTGGTGATAATGCTTACCATAAATACTTCTGTATGATCTCCTTTCCCAGGTGCACGGGGAATGTGGCTGTGGCCCCTCGTGGAAACTGCTGTGGGTCAGGAAGGCCCGAACTGAGCACTGGGATGTGAAATTTCACACTCGTGACTGCGATTCGGGAGGTCACAAGGCAAAGAAAGCTTTGCTGAGGTTGTTGTCTGAGTACCGGAAACCACCGTGTGACCGTTGATAAATATGAAGCCCAAAGACCTCTTGTAGGGAGCCGGGCAAAACATGTGGAAGAGACGCAGGGCACAGGAGTCCCGTGCGGTGCCAGGAAGCTCTCGTGTGAGCGTCCTGGAAGCAGGCTGACAAGTGCTACAGACGCCACAGGCAGCAAGGCCTCCGCTCCGGGACACGAGCTTCCCGGCCTTACCTGGAAGTTTTGGTCATCTACGCTGTGCTCCACCGGAGAGCGTGGGGGACTCCGTGCACACAGCGGGCCAGCGTCAGCCCCGCAGCTCCTGCCGGCCCTCTCCGTACACCCCTGCCGGCCCTGGCTGGTCCTGTTCGAGAAGTTCTTCGCCCTAGTGACAAGCTCCTCGAGGGTCCCACTACCTCCCTTTTACAGTAACTTTTCAAAACCCTTTATCATCAACCTTACCAGAAAGCCCCATTTTTCACCTTAAAAGTAGACTTGACTCTCCCCAGATAATTTTTGGTGATTTTCCTCTCTGCTGTATGTTTATGGGTATCTACAGATAGCTATAATGACATATTTATAATTATCTTTAACCTAGAGTCCCATCACTACTCTTACGGCTACAGTACATATTTCCTGCAGGACAGACTATGAGATGCTCTAAACCATTGTGAAGCCACAATCTGGGCAGCTTGATTTTGGACTAAATTTAGTCATTAATAATTCATGCGATGATAATAATAACAAATCTCTACATGATATTTCATATTTTATGACACACTTTTGGAATACCCGTTATGTCATTTGGACCACACGACTCACTCAAGCAGGAGAGCAGAAATTCTTCTCACTCCCCAGTTACGGACTGGGTGATCACGTGACTTACTCACGATGAACACGTTTTTAACTGTCAGAGCAGTGACTGAGAACCAAGACTTAGGATTCCAAGCCAAAGAGCCACAGTTCTGTCACGGTGGCCACTTCCTGTCTCGAGCCTGCGTCAGAATTAAAGACCGAGATGCAAGGGCACTGGCCACTTTCGGGCACAACGGAGCCGTTGAATGTCACGGCTGAGGCTTCTTCCTTGCATCTTCATAGCTGTTTCCTTACAGCTCCTAAATGCTCTCCATGCATAGGAGATGTCAGAGACAGTGGTTGGTCACTGTCGTTTCAGTCTTAGTGATTTGATGGAGAACATACAAGTGGCCTGAGTATGCTCTATTCAGAGGTCAGCTTGAAGCAGGGAGTCCCCGTGAAGATAAGCATGTAGCCATTACAGTCATTCGTTTTAGAAGGATGCCGCTTTATCATTTATCCTTCCTTCCTGGGAGCTGATAAAGAAGCGATAACTCTCGGGACTAATTACCATGACAGCGGGGGATCCCCAGCTTTTACCAGGAATTAGAGCTACGGTTATGCTGGAGGGACCGTGTTTAAAGTACCTACCACACAAGCCCCACGCAGGTCCCCGGGACTGGCTCCCTTTACTCTTATTTAAGTTATAATGATGTTGGGCCAGTCTCTGAGAAGACCAGGCTGAAGATGCTTTATTTTGCACCAAACCTGTACACTCAGAACTCGTATCTCCAGCTTACTCCAGTCAGAATAAAATGGAATATATTGGTCATACCCGGAACGGCCCTCTGCTAGTCGCCCTCTGCATAGGCCCGCCTCTCTGTCCTCCAGAGCAGCTTCCCTCCAGGCTAGAGGTATTCGAGGAGATCATCCTTGTCTAAATATTAGGACTTGTTTAAATACAAGAACAAAGCTCCCACATGACAATAATTGTTATTTTGCTATCTGCTGAATAAGAAAATAAAAAAGAATTTTAAAAGGCTTGGGTGAAAGCAATTAGAGAAAACTTTGTTTTTTATTGACCATGGTATTATCAATAGTCTTTTGGGGAAAAAAGGGGGGGGTATACATATGCAAGACATATTTATGTTTTTGTCTCACACGGACTCACAACCATACCCCTCCCACAGCTGATCTAGAACTTGCACTTCTCCGACTAGCCCATCATCGGAGGTCTCCAGAGCTTCGTTTTTCCAGGTACTGATTGGTCTTTACACCGGAGAGCAAGAGGAATCTGCCTGGTGCGAATTCACGCACGCCTTCAGCCAACACTTCTCGACCACCTCCTCTGCCAGTGCCATGTGAGGTCTGTGTCGGTGTGATTTCCGGGGGCTTCCTCACCCACGGATGTCCGAAAGGGCACTAGTCAGAACTGCATTCTCTTTCTCTAAAGCCTGGATTTCTCAACATTCAGATTTCTTTTTTTTTTTTTTTAGATTTTTTTCTTTATTTATCTGACAGAGACCACAAGTAGGCAGAGAGGCAGGCAGAGAGAGAGGAGGAAGCAGGCTCCATGCTGAGCAGAGAGCCCGATGTGGGGCTCGATCTCGATCCCAGGACCCTGGGATCATGACCTGAGCCGAAGGCAGAGGCCTAACCCACTGAGCCACCCAGGCGCCCCTCAACATTCAGATTTCTTGAGAAAGGTAATACTTTCACATTGTCTGTTGCTTCCCAATTCGAAAATTCACCTGGGGG
This sequence comes from Mustela nivalis, assembly GCF_964662115.1. Classification (NCBI taxonomy): domain Eukaryota; kingdom Metazoa; phylum Chordata; class Mammalia; order Carnivora; family Mustelidae; genus Mustela; species Mustela nivalis. Next base: position 109,829,113 of record NC_139030.1, read on the forward strand.
ACTTCTAAAAAACTACCAGTGCCGGGGCCCCACTCGGAGCCGATGAGAGCAGGTGGGGGAGGGCAACCCAGACACCGACCCTCTCCTCTACTGCACATGTTACGGGGCATTTTCTCATCCAAAACACTTTTCCATTGGCTGGATCCTTCCCCTCATTTCATCAACACACACTAGTATTTGTCGAGGAGTGGACGCCAGGCACTAGTTCTGTCCTCCTAGAATTTTCATTCTCACTGCGGAGAAAGACAATAAAACAATGAATTCAGCAACCTCTGTTCTTATCTCTTTTTTCCTATCTGCTGGCCTCTGCCAGGTCTTGGTATGACTCTACGGCTCTGTGACTGGTGGCTCATGGCCATTGGCTCTCAGAGCAGATTCTTTCCTATGTCATCACGCACCTTATCATGAGGGATTTTTAAGAGTATTTAAAATTACATTCCACAGATCTAGGCTTGAGATGATTAACTTTCATCCTGCCCTTAGGAAAAAAAAATTTTTTTTTATTAATTTCCCTTAGAAAATTAAGGTACGTTGGTTTCAAACTGTTTCTGTCTCCTGAAATGGGGAACAAAGGCAGGATTTTAAGTTAGGGGACTAAATCCCAAATCTGACTCTGCCTTATCAGCTGTGTGATCTCAAACCCGTTGTTTAACCGTCTCAGATCTCAGTCAGAGTCAGAGCACAAGTAAGACCAGTCGCCAAGACTGAACTGGCCCTGGGATGAGGCGCCCCTTCCTCTGTCACTTCTGTCACCATCATCAAAGGAGAAGACAGACCTCCAGAAGCCCCTCCTCTTCACCACCGTACACGTGCTCTCTCCACCACAGTCGCGATAACCTCTCGTTTTTCCGCTCACCCTTGGTCTGTGAACCACCACAAAACCTCCCAGATTCCCTCGCCTCTCCACACACTAATCCCCTTCAAGCTCCACACGTAACCTTTCCACCAGTCCTGAAACCACCCACGGTGCCTTCGGAAATTGATGCCCATTATTTGCAAAATCCGCTTGTATTAGTTACCAACAGATTTGTTGCGTAGCAAAACACTCTGAAAATTAGTGGCTTCAGCAGGAACTGGAGGTCTACGAGAGAAGGCCGAAGCCGCCATGCCTTTCACGATCCTCAGAAATCAGTGTCATCGCTTCTGCACTGTTCTATGGGTCACACAGCTCAGCCTGATTCAATACTGCAGAAGACTTAAAAAAGGCTTCCTCACCAGAAGGTGAGATCCAGTGGGAATCATCTTCAGTGGCGGCTGCCACACCCTGTTTCAGGAACGATTCTCTGAAGGCTCCCTACTCTTGGCTTTCATCAGAACCTGACTCTCCCCTCAGAACATCCCATCAGCCTCCCAGCTGAAGACTGCTTTTCCTTTTGTAGCCCTCAGATCCTTGAGCCTAGAGCTAGGCAGATGTCATCCTTGCTCCTCATTACCTGCAGACACTTCTCTTTCCCTCTTCCCTAAAAATGCCAGCTTTGGTCTCACATCATCATCTATGACGCTCTAGTGAGGTCTCTGCCAGACCCCACATTTCCCTGCATTCTGGTTCCTGGCTCTTCATCATACTCTCCAATACTACTCCTGTCTTAATTCCTGAAGCTATGGACACAGAAGGAAATCGCCACGCAGACACCCTCATCTCTCAATTCCTTAGACTCGTCTATGCCAACCATTCTACCACAGACCTAAACCCCATGTCATAGCCCTAGGGCATATCATTAGCAATAAATGCAAACCCTTTTGTGTTAATTCTATGTATTCTACCCTCTGACACCACCTCCAATCTGTCCAGCTCACCGATGCTACTACCCCATCCCCCAATCATCTTTAAAACTCACTGGGACGCTCAGTTGTTGATCACCACCGGTCCACTGTCCCTGACCCCTTAATGTCATCATCCTCCTACATATCAGGCTTAAATTTAATGTCGTTGTCTCTCTATACACACCCTTGACTTTTTTGCCTCTCTTCAGAGTTATCATACTTACTTGACAAATTAGAGTCTTGGTTCAAGTCCAGCTTTTTGTCCTATGCCCAATCTCTACTGTATAACTAAATGTAACTGGAGAAAAACATACAGTCATGCTGAATGGTCTCATTTTAAACTTATGAACAGATTCTCAAATATGCTCTTAATATCATAACTTAATTTCCCAAGACCATTCAGCTTCCCACTCTCTTGAACACCTTTTCACACTGTTACTCATATAAATATTCCAAGCTTCCTCCTGCCTCCACTATCCTGTCACTGAGAAAATTAAAGCAATCAGAGGAGAACTTCCACAGACTTCTATCAGCATGTTCACCCACCGACCAGCCCTCTATCCACATCCTTTGCCTCCACACCTGCTACTCTCCAGGATCCTACCCAAAGCCAGATCATTTCCATTCAAACACAAATCTGAATCATTTCCATTCAAACACAGATATCCTGCTGATGTTATTCCCATCTCTTAAAACTAGCATCAAAAACATAAAACAATAACTTCTGTGGATTCTCCTTATCCTCCTGGCTCTCGGCTCATTTCCCCCTCCCTCCTGAATAAAGAATCCTCCAGAAAGTTACCCAGAGCTGCTGCCTAGATTTCCTTTCCTACCCTTCTCCATCAAAGCCATCTTGGTCAGATTTTTGCCTCACTAGTCCACGGTAACCGCACCTAACCATGGGAACGTTATCCACCATGTTGACAGGTCCAACAGGCAGGCCTCCTACTGCTTGTGCTACCAGCCGCACTCAGCACAGTGGGCCGCTCCCTCCTCCTTGGCTCGCTTGCCTCTCCTGACTTCAAGGACCCCACATTTTCCTGTCTTCTTCCTGTATCACTGGCTCCTTTTTTCTAACCTCCTTGGCTGGCCCTTCTTCTCTCTGACCCTTTAATGTGGCAATGTCCCAGGGCTCCGTCCTTATGAGTCCTGTTCTCTTCTCTAACTGCACTGATTTTTTGGTGATCAAAGCTTGAATACCACCAATACGCTATTGACCTCCAAAGCTTGTCTCCAACACCCACTCCAGATTTGTATGTCCTTGGATGTAAAACAAATATCTTAACACAACAAGCCCCAAGTCTGAATTCTTGCTCTTACTACCAAAACCTGCTCCACCCTCTCCCCTCTCTCTTAGCTAACAACAACCCCACCTTCCCATTCAACAGATGAAAAACACTAAAACTCTCTTTGAGTTTTCTGTCTTCTATAGCCAACATCCAATCCAACCACCAATCTTGCCGGCTGTCCCTTCAAACATACTCGGAATCCGAGTGCTTTTCACTACCTCTCTGCGGCTGCCAGCATCTCCCTCCTGGCTCCTGCGATCACCTCTCACCGGTGCTCCCACTGCCCCTGTCCTTTCACAAGTTACTCTCAGCATGGCAGCCAGAGTGATACTTTTAAAACATTCTTGTATCAGGGTGTCTGGGTGGCTCAGTGGGTTAAGCCTCTGCCTTCGGCTCAGGTCATGATCCCAGGGTCCTGGGATCGAGTCCCACATTGGGCTCTCTGCTCAGTGGGGAGCCTGCTTCCTCCTCTCTCTCTGCCTACTTGTGATCTCTGTCTGTCAAATAAATAAATAAAATCTTTAAAAAAATAAACATTCTTGTATCGCTATTCAGCTAAAATCCCTGATTGTCTCCCCACTGGCTCAGAGGAAAAGACAACGGCTTCCTAGACCTTGTGACTGACAACTCGAGTCACGCCCCTCCCTGACCGCATCTCTAACTACTCTCCCCTTTGATGGCCCCACGTCAGCCCCGCTGGCCCTGCCCTGCTCCCCGAACACTGGCCAGACAAGCTCCCACATGACCACCTGAACTTCGGTTGCTCCTCCTGTGTAGGTGTTGCTTCCAGCTCGGTTAACTCCCTCACCTCATCCGTGTCTCTGCTCAACACTACCCTGTAGAGGCTAACCTTCCTTCACCACCTTACTCATTACTGCAACAACACAACTGCACGCGAGCGCACACACACACACACACACACCCCTTGCCAACCCTCATTCACCCTGTTCCATTTCTTTCCATTTTCTATGTCATTTATCGTATTCTAAGGCATTTGATAACTTATCCCTTGTTGCCTAGTCACTATCTTCCCCTTCTCCCTACCTCTCTCTCTCTTATAATGCAAAAAAGTTCTTTAAGGGCAGGAATCTTTGCAATATTTACTGATCTATCCAAACTAAGATGCACAACTTCATCTAACACATTCAATAAATCAATAAGTAACGTCTTTCTGGAATTTCCAACCAAGAGATTGTAGGTATAGCTTCTATCGCTAATTAGTAGAAGAACTAAAAGATGAACTCAGACATTATGAATACAAGTTGGAAGAAATAACCCTTTCTCAAACCCTTGAAACATCAATATTATTTATTAAGTTTTGACAAGTAAGAATAAATATATTATTTTAGTTAAATGGTTGATTATTAGGACAAACATTTTTCACTCTTCTTTGCTAAATGCAAATTTTCAGTATCTTTCACACCTCCAAAACTTTTGTTTTGTGGCTTAAAATCATTGTGTTCTTAGATCTCCTTACTTTTTATTTGCATTAGCAACACTAGCAGATGATTTTTCTTTATAGCCCGTTTTACACAAATAAACCAAGTTTTTATCACTTTAGGGGAGTTAGTGTTCATGTTGATGAGTATAAAACAACACGGCCACGTTAAAAATCAGAGGCTGTGCTGGACCCTCCCTTCCTCTGGGAGTCATCCCAGCACATCAGTATGGCAAAACCTGCAACCAAAATTCATTCCTCGGCAAAATTGCAAAGCACTATATGTTAAGTTGCTTGAAAATAGCCAAAAGCGCAAATGTTTAAGGCTCAAGTCCCTGCACTGTAATTGGGCGGAATCGTCACAATAGAAACCATGAAGTCGGGGGTAGAACACAGAAGAGAAAGGAAAAAGGGTGGAAATCCCAGCAGCTAGGAGCTCAGTATGCAGAGCTAGAGCTTTCTCTGCTCTGGGCCACTGTTTACCTCTCCCCGGCGGTGGCCGTAGGCAGGTGACAAATGCAACAATGGATTTTCAGAGTAAAAATGTCTCAGTGTTACAGCTAGGACTCTTACAAATATAAAGTGGATCAAAACTTACATAACTCGTTAATGAGGAATCCGCAGAATGATAAAGCTAGAGAACCGAGAAGTTATAGAAACTGAAGAATGTTGGAATAAGATTACTAGATTAGATAAAAGGCTGGTGGATATTTTATGAAGCGATAAAACTGTAGAGTAGGGGTTGTATTTTCTAGCAGGTAGAAATCATCTCTCCCAGATACAACTAGACATGACTTGCAACGTCACAGGAAGTAGGCCCTAATTAATAGTAAATAATACAGTGAACAAAAGGATATTCCCCCAAAGAATTAAGTAGTCCTTGGGTGGGCCTATATGACACTGCAAAGTCACAGTCATCCCCTTGCTTGCTTCTGATTTTTTGGTATATATATTTTTATTCTCATTTCTTTTAAAGATTTTATTTATTTACTTGACAGAGAGAGAGACAGCGAGAGTGGGAACACAAGCCAGGGGAGAGGGAGACGGAGACGGAGAAGAGGAGGCAGGCTTCCAGCAGAGCCCGGAGCCCCATGCGGGGCTGGATCCCAGCACCCTGGGGTCACGACGTGAGCCAAAGACAGACTCTTAACAAATGATCCACACACGCACCCCAGTATATAGATATTTTTAAAATAAAACTGAAGTAGGAGAACCTCCTTCTCTTAGCCGCCTTTGGAGAAACACTCTTCTGTTATACTAGAAATGTGTCTGGTCTGTTTCAAGAAAAACGAAACAAAACAAAACACCTTCCAGTTCCAAACTCTGAAAAGATTCTATAAGACCACAGGCTATTTAGTAAAAGTATTTTGTTTGAATAACATATTTCACCTACAAATAAGACCATAATGAATGAATGAATGAATCCCACATTTCAGTTTGACTTATACATTCTCTGTATGCAAAGAATTCATCAACTGTGTTAGAACTGGAAAGCACCTTAGTGAGGAGTCTTGGAGGCACATGATGTCCAGAAAGGTTAAGCAATTTGCCCAAGGTCACACTGCACTCTGAAACTGAGCTTATAGAGAAACTTAAAGTGAAAAAGAAAACCCTGGGGGCTATAACAGCTAATTTTCTAACTTCCTGTGGTTGTTCGATGGATAACCATGACCTCTGACGCTCAAAACATGTTGCTGTGGCAGAATACAGGCTTTACAGCAAGGAGCTCACGTTTAAGGACTTGAGGACTTTTTAATTATTGGTAATCTTCTCCAATAAGATACACAGCAAAAGGAATAGGTTAATTCAACTGCAGAAAGAGAAAAGATGAAAGCTTAGACAGCACCACTTACATTGGCTAGTCAAGTTATTTCAATTTTTTAAATTCTGTTTTCTTCTTTTCTGATTTTTCCTTTTAGGTCTTTTTTTTTTTTTTTTTTTTTTTCGCCCAAAGAGAAATCTGCCTTACTTATAAACACTTTCATTTTAGAAAATAAAGCTGTATTGTTAAAATAATCAGGTTTTAGAAAAGATAGAGTATATTATGAAACAAAAGCAAAAAAAAAACAAGGGAATTTGACTACTGAATAACCTTGATGGTAGATTAGAATGTACGCCATTTCTCATCTCCTTTTTAATTCTCCTTATCTACAAATTGAATTTGGACTACAGGATGGGCTGACAGTGTTGACAGAGAGTTTTGTTACTTAAAGTATTTATGTCAGTCATAGTAATTATGCTTGAGTAAGAGTAGTCTTTCATCAAGAATTTATAGAATACTGTTTCTTCCTCTATCAAAATGATTCACTTAAAATGAGAGATTTGGCACCGGAGGATAAAGCTCAATGAGCGTTCAACATTCGTTGCTAATTGCCACCTTGATTTTTCCAATCCCTAAAGTTTCTATGAGCAATAGGTTTTACACAACTTTAAGTTAATTCAAAGCTACATTAATTTAAAATGCATATGCATGCCACAGTGTCACTTTTACACTGATGAAGAAAAAAGAAATCACTCAGAAAATCAGCATAACCGAACTAGAATGTCAAAATTTTGAAAAGTTCAGGAACCACTGCAGTATCAATTTCCAGTCGCATTTCAAGTTTTCACCCCGTACCATCCTGTAATTCGCCTGAAATTCTGAGGGCAAGCTTCATGCTTACCATCCAGCCTGGTCTGCTTTAAATATGTTTCACTGATACTCTATATATACTCTTCCGAGTGACTGATTAGAAATCTTTTTAAATGGAAACTGATGATTTTTACTCCATTTTCTCAAGGTTGTTAATATACATTCACTTTTTTAAATAAATTAGTATATCCAAATACAGAACAGATGCATCAATAAAATTTGGACAGCTTAAGATGCCCAGAGGGGTATTTCCTAATAGTTTTCTTGGCCCATTCAGATGACTGCCTATTCTACTCTGGCTAAATGTAAACTAAGAAGGAAAGTATCACCAGTTTGACATAAGTGAGCAGAGTGGGGGTCTTGGTGGTGCCAACCCCCATGCTGTGTTATGACAAATTGGAGACTTCAGAGAGCAGAGATCTTTATGATTAAGAAACCAGAACCTTGGGGTGCCTGGGTGGCTCAAGTGGGTTAAAGCCTCTGCCTTCAGCTCAGGTCATGATCCCAGGGCCCTGGGATCGAGCCCCATGTAGGGCTCTCTGCTCAGCGGGGAGCCTGATTCCTCCTCTCTCTCTGCCTGCCTCTCTGCCTACTTGTGATCTCTGTCTGTCAAATAAATAAATAAAATCTTTAAAAATATATATGATGAAGGGCGCCTGGGTGGCTCAGTGGGTTAAGCCGCTGCCTTCGGCTCAGGTCATGATCTCAGGGTCCTGGGATCAAGCCCCGCATCGGGCTCTCTGCTCAGCAGGGAGCCTGCTTCCTCCTCTCTCTCTCTCTGCCTGCCTCTCTGCCTACTTGTAATCTCTCTCTGTCAAATAAATAAAATAAAATAAAAAATTTAAAATATATATATATATATATATATGATGAAAAGACAATGATGCGGTCCATTCTTTTTTTCAGTATCTGAATTAAATGTATGTGAAGGGCTATGCCTAGAGGAAAGAGGGATCTGAAAATCCCCAGAATCCGAAAATCCAGCAATTTGTTTTGTTAAGTGAGAGTCACAGGTTCAAAAATGCCCTTTGGCCATTGAATCATGTCTGTGATGTCTGTGCTCCAGCTGACTCTCTCTCTATATATATCTCCTTAAAGTCATTAGAAATTTATATCTTGAGTGATACATACCATTTTTAAAATAAAATTCCTTGATGGAGCTCAGATACAAAGTCACTAAGGTCACACTCTGACCTCGTCTAGTGCATTGACATATGAGGACAGGAAAGTACTGCTCCTCCCTCAGATCTGCCGAATTCCTGAATCCGGTGAGTATCCACAGACTAAAATGGGAAAATCACGGAAGTAAGCTATGATTTTTGTGCCCAGGGCATGAAAGATGCTAGCTAAATGCTCCTTAGAAGGTTTTTTTGTCCATCAGCTTCACAGGTGATGAGATAGAAAGGAAAAAAAATTTTTCTTTCCTAGATAAGGAAAAAAGCCTCAAACTAGAAATGTCAAAGATAATTGAAGCCAAATGAGACATTCTAAAGCCAGTGGTAACATCTTTGCCATTCACCTTCCCATCAACAGACACAGTATAGTTTTTAATGGAATTACATAAAAGTATGTTTATGTAATTCTGAAAGAATGAAATAGCACTATCTCAAGAGATCATGTTATTTTCCACGGTCTACATGCCCTTAGGGATTTTACATTAGAACATGATATGTGCATTTTATATATATAAGCAAGGTAAAAAATGTTGTACTTAATGATAAAATTGAACAAATACACTAGGAACAGGACATACCTTAAAGTTATCATTTATAAGGAAGACAGAAGTAATCTGGAAATAAAGACTTTGAATAAATTCACAATCATGTAGATGTCCATGTGGAGCTAGAAATTGACTTTACTAACATATTTTATGCCCTGTTAGTAATAAGTTTTGCAAGTCCCTAGGTTTTTCTTATGCTATGTTCAGTCTTTCTGTTGCTTTTCATTGTTTTAGTAAATGGAAACATTTTATATGTAAAAGAATTGATATATTAACAAGTACAACCTACTAGAACATTATTGGTAGCTTGTGTTCAAGACGTAAAATAAATCATTAAAAGCATGTTTAAATTACTCAAATCCCAGCTTTTAAAAAAATGAGTCATATCAAAGAAAACACCTATCATGTGAAAAATGGTAAGTAGCCTTAGCCAGGTAGCCAGATCTCTACCTACCTTTCAGGCTAGGTAGGTCAATGCTGCATTTTTCCTTGGGAAGGACTGGTATTTTCCTTTTTTTTTGCTTCATAAGTAGCAAGGTCAAGCTTGAATCTACTTGACTTTTTCTCTTTGTGAGCAGTAAGTCTCCTGTAACCAAGGCAACTGATATTGGCTCTGGTTACCTCTTCCATACTGGTGCATGGTCCAAGATTATAGTCACAGCCAAAATGAATATCTTTGATAACTTCAGAGCTCTAGCCAATACAGACAATCTTGGAAAGGCCTTTTCTAAATAAGGGGAGTTACTTTACATTCTCCTTGTTTTGTTTTTTTTAATTCAACAAGTTTTTTATTTTGAAATACTTTCAGATTTATAGTAGAGTGGAAAAGATAATACAGAGTTTCAGTACACCACTCACCTGTTAGTAACATCTTACATTACCATGGTCCATTTGTCCAACCTAAAAAACAAACACAAACAAAAAGACAAAAACCCACAGAAAACAAAACAAAACAAAATAACAAAAAATTTAAAAATCCTTGGTACATTACTATGAACTAATCTTTAGGTTTATTTGGATTTCACTAGTTTTTCTATTAATAGTCTCTTTCTGTTCCGTGATCCAATTCAGGGTACCACATTTCATGTATTTGTCACGTTTCTCTGGTCTCCTCTGGTCTGTGATGGTTTCCCAGTATTTCCCAGGACAGTAACGCAGCATTGGCCCCTTTCTCCACTGTAAGCTCTCGTGCCCGCGTCCTGTGGTCTCTGATGTGTGCTCAGTCCTCGACTGCAGCCCAGCCTCAAGGCAGGGAAGTGCCCACCGTCTGAAGAGGAGAGTATCTCTACAGCCAAAATGGAACTCTCCTGTAAGGAAGCTCGATCTTCCTTCCTTGCTTCCTCTCTCTCCCCACCCGTCTCTCGTTCTCTCATTTGTTGTTCGAGTGATTCCATCTCTTTCGGGTTAGCTTCTGTGTTACTCTGACATGAGCCGATTCATTGGCTTTTCCTCTCCTAGGCGTTTGGAGCTCTTTCTTTAAACGGTACCACTTACCTCCTTGGGTATCTCATCAGTGTCTCGGCTTTAAACAACATCAGCATTCCGATGTCTCTCAAATTTGTAAGGATAGCTCAGCATTCTCTCGTGCATTCTCGATTTCCGTACTTTTCTGCTTCGTCCTCATCTCCACTCGGAGAGCTAGCAGGCATTCCTTCTCAACAAATCCAAAGCATAACTTTCAGTCTTCCTCTCCCACACAACCTTGCCCCCCATCTTCCCTTCTCGGCCAGTGATAATTCCTTATTCCTTGTTGCTCAGACAGTACCTTACATCCATGTACCCACCCATCCTTCTGCTCACTGAAAGTCACACCCCTCTTGTAAGCTCCACTAGTACCCGCCTGGCCCAACTCCTAATCATCTCTCCCCAGGGTTCTTGCAAGAGCCTCTGCACCACTCTCTTTATTTCTTCCATTCAAGTCCTTCAACCCAGTCTCTCACTGCTGTCAGGGTAATCTTTTTAGACATAAATTAGGTCATGCTATTCTCATTCTCCAAACTCTTGGTTGGTACTCATAGTGACAGTCAGATTCCTTAGCCTCAATCCTTAGAGTAGCCCACTGTTCTCCATCAAGCTGCTGTGCTGCCTGCTACCACCCACACCACACACGCATGCCCAGACTCACTCCCAGTGTTACTCTCTGAGTCCTCCTCCCAACAGTCTCCCCGGCATTCACTCTGTGCCAGCCACACTGGCTTCTGTGCTTTGATCGGCCCACCAGGCATGCCCCTTGCCTTGGGGTGTTTGCGCTTGCTGTTTCTTCTGTCCAGAATGCATTGTCTCCACTTATTTACATGGCTCATTCCTTCACCTCCTTCAGGCCTTTACTCAAATGTTACACACTTGCAGCTTCATAACGGTCACATCTGGGAGTCACGTGCTCGTCAGGGACAGAAATGAAAGCGGACGGGGACACGCAAGCCACAGTGACATCGAAGGACACATCAGCTGGTCACAGTGGGGGACATTATCTGAGTCATGATCCAAATAGAAAAAATTCTTTTTAAGGAGTGATATTTAGGAAACATTGGAAACTTGAATATGGACTGAATATTGGATGATACCAAGAAACTAGTGTCAACTTTTTTTGGCTTCATGATATTCATGTTTTATAAAGTCCTTTTCTTGTAGAGAGTCAGGCTGAAATGTTTATGAATGACTATGATGTCCAAGATGTCCTTCAAAATCAGTACGGGGGAAAGAGACAGGAAAGGCCGTGAGGCGGAAGCTGGCAGAGGTGGCTGTCGAGTACACGTTGTTCATAAGATTATTCTGTCCATGGCGCACTCAAAGTTCTCATAATAACATGGAGGGTGTTTTGTTTTTGTTTTTGTTTTTGTGACTAAATAAGAAGACACAGCATAGTTTGGTTTTTTGTTTGTTTTGTGTTTGTTTTGTTTTGTTTTTAAGATTTTATTTATTTGACAGAGATCACAAGTAGGCAGAGAGGCAGGCAGAGAGAGAGGGGGAAGTGGGGTCCCCGCTGAGCAGAAAGCCCGATGTGGGACTTGATCCCAGGACCCTGAGATCATGACCTGAGCCGAAGGCAGAGGCTTTAACCCACTGAGCCACCCAGGCACCCCCATAGTTTGGTTTTAAGAGGCTTCAGTGTCCACTGCCTAAATTCAGATTTTAGTTCAAACAATTACTGGAGTAGTTTCTTTCTCAGTTTTCTGATACGTAAATTTGAAGGTAATAATAATACTCACCTCTAAATAAATAAATAAATATGCAAAACAAAACTATAATATCCACCTCATTGGATTGTCATGAAGATGACCTTGAGATAGCACCCAGAAATGGACAAACAGAATGCCATTGACTTTGATGTCAGAAAATCGTGACATAGATGTAATTCCTCCTGTTTCATGCAGTGTTACCTCTAAGTTTTTCTCACACCATCCCCGACAGTACAAGAAAGCAGACGACCAGAATCTCAGGACAAAAGGTGACTCCAGAAAATTCCACAGAACCTCTGGTTTGCTTGCTATCATGTTCTTGCCAGACCGTGATTCGAACAGTTTCTCAGAGATGCTCACATGACGAGAAGCCGACGACCAACTCCAGCCATCCACGGGGATCGTCAGTCCCCAGAGGGGCCTTCACATGGCTCCTGCCCCAGTCAGCAACTGACTCAACCTCTGAAAAACTCTGAGCCAGAGCCACCCAGCTGGGACACCCCTGAGTATCTGACCCACAAAAATCGTAAATGCCATGAGAGATAATAAATATTATTTAAAGCTACTAAAGCTTGGAGTACTTTGTTATGCAGTGACCGATAACCAATAGATGTATAAAAATATGTGAACACTAAAATTCATTGGTAAATGTAAATTCAGCTATAAAATGCTACTCTGGTTTGTGTAATTCTCAGAAAAATGTTACTGAATGAACTTCAGAGAAGTTCCTTTACGACATCGGTGCTGCTCATGGTTAATGTACGGATCAATTAATACAAGAGATTAAGTATTGGCTCAAAAGAAACGAATTTGCTTTCTTGGGATATAGTATCCACTTGTTTGAAAACAAAGCATATTCTTGAAAAATAAATATTTGATTAAAAACTATCTAATGTAAAGCATAAGATGTAATATAGATTGTCAGCAACAAACTGTTTCTCATGGCATGTGTAATTTTGGTTTGCGGTCAATTTTTTTCTCTCAAGTGATCTTAGTATTTTTGTTGGAACCATCTGGCAATACTATTTCCAAACATGCATTGGAAGTTCCAGTATGGAACTTTGCACGGAGCTATGCAAATAAGGTCAGGGATCGTTCGAGCTATAAACTATAACTGACGATTTTAGTTGAACAGAAGGTCCTCTATTTGCCAAGCACTGTGCTAGATGCTTGAAACAGAAAACTCAGTCAAGTGTGGGTTTAAAAAAGCTCAAAGAGTCTGAGAACCTTTTAAGCATGGAAGGCCCTGATACGAGAGAAAATCAGTTCAATAAAGGATGAGAAGAAGACAATAATGAAAATCACAGGCCACAAAGAACTCAGGGGATTCCAGAAAATAAAGGTTAGCCAAGAGTGATAGGACTTCTACTGAAGAGATGTTGGACATTCAGTTAACACCATCACAGTATCTACTCATTTTAGATTTTTTCTAATATAATTATTATATTAAATGTTGAGTTGTGGGGAAGGTCATCAAAAAGACATGACCGCAGGTCGCCCGTGAGCTGGACCGCAGCACTCAGAGGCTCTCCCCCGCCCTCTCTAATGTTTGTTGGTCTTACCTTAAATTTATGTATTATCCTAAGAAAATTGACATTTCTATGAGGTTAAGCCATTCTATTCAGGAATAAAGAATATCTTTCCACTTGTTTTCCTATTTTTTTTTCTTTCATATAGTTCACAGAGACATCTCTCTCTCACTCTCAGATTATTGATGTTGGTGAGGTGGAGCCTGATTGAGGGGAAAGAGTGGACACCTGACCCCGGTTCTATCCATCTGAGTTGTCGTGTTCAGGAACAGATGTATGACCTGACCTAGACCAATGAAACCACTTGAGAATTCTCTCTGGATCTATAAGAAATAAGAGACATTCTGCTGGTATTACTAAGTCAGTAGAATGTGAGCCTTCAGTGGTTTGGGAAGAGCCTACAAACAAAGCCAACACCAAGAAAAAAACAACTCAAAGTGATGGAGTGAGTCAGGTGCCTGACAACAACCCTTGCACACCAGCATCTGGCCTTGCCTGATTGCGCATGCTGGAGTCAATGGGTTTATTTCCCTTAAGGCAATTCAAGCTGACGTTTTATTCCTTGCAACTGGAAGAGACAACATGCTAATAGAACACTTCTTTTCAATTATTTTGGAATTCCATGTAGAGCACGACTCGATTGTTGTCAGGCCATTTCTGTCTTCTACTGTGGTCACTCATATCTCACATCATCTGAACCGAAGTTTTGAGGTAGGGAAAGGACGTAGTAGGAAATTTCTAAACCTCCTTCTCCCCAGAGAGAGCTCAGACCAGCAGTCACACACATCACTGTTTTGTCTCTGTAGGGGCATGCCATTAAGCTTGTAAACATGTAATTAAACATGTAAAGATTCAGCTCAGGAAAAATGAGCCTCCCTGGACCTGGTCCTTTCCAGCCATGAGAAAGTTTCGTGTGCATAAGACTCCTGATAACAGTGAGTCTGATACACCCTTCATTTCTGAACAGAAAGATCAGCCTCCCAGTAACTGCTTTACAAAGCGAAGATAGGCTGTGCTACTGATTAAACCCATATAAAAGACAGAAGGTATGAACCCGGAGCAGTTTAAATATGTGCAACTGAAAGCTACGAGAAATCTGTAATATACCTGTCCTCGTTCCCATATTCTGCTACTTACGTCTTGCACCACAAAACACAAAGAGCCCAGCAATCCCAGAAACCCAGCAAATGTGCAGACAGCATTTCCCAGCAGGGGCCTCCGCCTCTCACAGCGTGGGGCTCTGCCTCTCAGTGATGTGAAAATCCTGTCACAGACTGACTTGCCAGCTGATGCTGCAGCCTTCTTACATTCTGGATAAGCAATTTCTATACCGTTCCTTTCTCCCATGAATTTCACAAATGGTTCATATGCATTTGGCACAACCCAGCCATCCAGAAATTCTGAAGAAATGACATTTCTATCTCTGGAAATGAAGAGTACATTTGTGAATGTATTTGGGGACTTCGCTTTAAACATTGTTACATATTCCAGTAACATTGTACCTATTGGCAATTATAACCTTATTTCTCCTTATCTATTCTATATTATAGGACATATACTCTCTAAAGAATGTGTCAGAATCTCTAGAAAACTATAAGTCATTACTTGCTCCTATCTATTCCTCCTACCTTAAATTAAGGGTTTATTATGGGCTCAATTTCTTGAATTCTGTACTAGAATTCTTTCTTTATTCCGTTTTTCATCCTTCATTTTCTTTCCCTTTTCATTCCCTACCTCTTGTCCTTCCCCTTCATGGTGCAAGTTCCTTCGCTGAGCTCTGGGTCAGTTTTCTGTATATATGCATATGTTTCTTTCAGTGATAAAGTTAAATTAATCTGTTATAGATTGACCCTAAGCTTTGCTTACTGGAGGATTTAGAATGTATTCATATATCTCAATAAATGGTGGAACAGGCAAGCCAGGAGTCCTTTTGCAGAAAAAAAAAAAGAGAGAGAGAGAGAGAGAGAAAGAAAAGAAATTATTGAGAAAGAACTCATTCTAAGAGAAGAGAGAGTCAACATGCATATTTTAGTCATAGGTGTGAGGGTGGTAAGTCCTAAACAAAAGAGCTATAACAGAAGAGTAAGGAAGCCAGGTGATGTTGAGTAGGAGCCCCAGCCTCTGTGTCTCCCATAAGTTCAACAATTACACAGCCATCCATAAACAAATGTAGCTCTGGAAGAGTTTAGGAGTTCACTTAAGGAAGTTCAGCAACACAGTTGAACAAAAGTCTTCTGAGAATAACAGGGCTGAAAAGGAAGGAGGAATAACTTCATTTTCCCTGCATCATCCTGTCCTGCAGGCTGATATTACACAGCAGGAGGGAACATCCCAGCTCAAAAGAGTCCCCTTACCAGGAAAGGAAGAACAGGGTGAGCAAACAACTTCTCTAGCCTTTCAGGCCAGTGAGTTCACCTGCAGCCAGCCCTTCCAGCTGTGCACCTGCATGCCCCTGACCCAGTTCCTCTCACTGGTCTTCACTACCATGTGCAAACCCACGGGGAGACCCTGGGTTTCCCTGTATGGTACACCATACAGGTGCACACCAGCAGCCAGGGCCCCGAGAGCTGTAATATGGCCATAGTTGGTGCCAATGCTTGCTGCGGCTCTGGCCCCCACCACTACATGTGTCTGCATTCAGCCCCTGCCACTATACAAGCACCTAGAGCCAGCCACCATAGCCAAGCATATGCACACCAGCACTAGCCACAACTGCTGCCTTGCTTGGTACCTAGAGGTGCTGCTGAGGACCCCAAAAACCCTTGTATCCACTGCAGTACCCTCACAGTGTTCACTAACGGCCATACAGCTGTCAATGTCACGGACCACAGCAGCTTGAACCAGCAAGACATCATGCTCAATCCCCAGACCTGGAGATAAGCCCAAAATTTGGTGCCCTAGATCACTGGCAACATTCAACAACATGTGCCCATGCTTAGGTTTTTTCCATACAAAAGTCAGTCCATAAAATCTGAAAGAGGTTACTGCTTCTTCAGATGTGCAGATACCTACACAAGTCCATAGGAACCATGAATAATTGGGTAAACAGGACACCACCAAAGGATGGTGGTAAATGATCCCAAAGAAATGGGGATATATTAATTTTCTGAAAAAGAATTCAAAATAATTGTTCTAAAGATGCTCAGAGTTACAGGAGAACAACAACAACAAAGAAAAACAATTTAATGATATCAGGAAACACAATATAAGATGAAAATGGAAAGTTTAACAATTAGATAGAAAACATAAAAAAGAACCAACAGAAATTTTGGAGCTGAGGAATACGACTAAACTGAAGAATTCAATAAAGAGCTTCAACAACTAACTAGATGAAAAGAATCAGTAAGTTCAGGGACAGATCATTTGAAAATATCCCATCAGAGGGGCAAAAAGGAACAATAATGAAAAGGAATGAAGAAATCCTATAGGACCAATGAGACACAAGAAAAGAAACAACCTATGGAATACTGGAGATCCAGAAGGAGAAAAGTGGGGGTTGTGGTGCCTAGGTGGCTCAGTTGGTTAAGCATCTGCCTTGACTCAGGTCATGATTTGGGGGTCCTGGGATTGATCCCTATGTCAGGCTCCTTCCTGGGAGTCTGCTTCTCCCTCTCCCTCTGTGCTCTCTTGTGCTCTCTCTCAAGTGAATAAATAAAATCTCAGAAAAACAAGGGGGAGGAGGGAAAGGGGGAAATGAGCAGAACACTTGTTTAAAGAAATAATGTCTGATAACTTCCCAAAACTAGGGAGAGATTTAGACAATCAAGTTCATAAAGCTCATAGATTCTCCCTAAATTCAAACCAAAAATGAATTTCTCCAAGACACATTATAATAAAAACTGTCTAAAATCAAAGACAAAGAGAAAAACCCTGAAAGCAGCAAAAGAAGCTTGTCACTTACCAAAGAACTGCCAGACACTATGAGCAGATTTCTTTGGACAACGTATTCAGAGTGCTGATGGTGGGGAGGAATGTCATTCAAGAATACTTTCCTCAGCAAATATGTCTTTCAGAATGCGAGATAAATACTCCGAAACAAAAGCTGAGGGAGTTCATCATCACTAGACCTACCTTACAAAACATGCTAAGAGTTCTTCAAGCTGTAAAAGAAGGATGTTAATTGGTGCTGTGAAAACCTATGAACAAATAAAACACACTGGTAAAGGTAAGTATATAGTTAAATTCAGAATTCTCCAATACTGTAATATAGTAGTATGTTACTCACTGAACTCGAATATAAAGTGCTAAAAATAGCTGTAGCTATAACAATTTATCAGTAAGTATAACAATGTAAGAACATGTAAATTGTGACATAAAAACATAAAAGGTGGAGAGGAGTTAAATGATAGAATTTGGGTATGCAGTTGAAGGTAAGTTGATATCAGCTTAAAATAGACTATTATAAGATGTTTCATGTCAGTCTCAGGGTAATCACAAAGCAAAAACCTATAGTAGATATAAACAAAGATAAATCACCACTAAGAGAAATTATCAATTCACCAATCATCATCATAAAAAGACCACAATAAAGGAACAAATGAACTAAAACCAGCCAGGAAACAACTAACAAGATGACAACAGTAAGCCCTAACCTATCAATAATTACTTTAAATGTAAATGGATTATATTTTCTAGTCAAGAGGCATAGAGTGGCTAACTGTTTAAAAAGCAAGACTAACTATATGCTGCCTAGAAGAGACTTACTCAGCTTTAAGGATATACATAAACTGAAAGAGAAAGGATGGAAAAAATATTTTATGCAAATAAAAATCAAAAGAGAAAGATTTGCTTTACTTATATCACATAAAAGAGACTTTCAATTAAAAACTTTAATAAGAGAAAAACAGATATTATGTAATGATAGAAAGTAATTTATAATGACTGGGAGATAATTGATCAAAAATGTATAATAGTAAATTGTATAAATATATATGCAACCGACATTGGAAAACCTAAATATATTAAGGAATACCAAAAGACCTTAAGGGAGTAATAGAAAACAATACAATAAGAAGGGAGAATTCACTATCTCACTTTCAACAATATATACATTACCTAGACAGAAAATCAATAAAAAAAAAATTAGACCTGAGCTATACTTTAAACCAAATGGGCCTAACAGACATATATAGAACACTCTATCCAACAGCAACAGAATACACATTCTTCTCAAATTTGTACCAAACATTCTCCAGCATAGATCAAATGTTAGGTCACAAAATAAGTCTTCACAAACTTTAAAAAGACTGAAATCCTATCTGTACATTTTTTGACCAGATAGTGTGAAACTAGAAATCAAGAACAAGAGGAAAACTGGAAATTTCCCAAACATGTGGAAACTAAATAACAGATTCCTGAAGCATTAATGAGCCAGAGAAGTACTAGAAAGGGAGATAAAAATATATCTTAAGCAAAAATGGAAACATGATATACAAAAATTTATGGGAATAGCAAAAACAGTTCTAGGTGGGAAGTTAATAGCAGTAAGTGCTTATATTTTAAAAGAAAGAAAGAAATCTGAAATAAATGACCTAACTTTAAATTTCAAGGAACTAGAAAAAGAAGAGGAAGCTAAGCCCAAAATTATCAGAAGGAAGGAGATAATAAAGATCAGAGTAGAAATAAGCAAAAAGGAGAATAAAAATTATAGAAAAAAATAAACAAAACTAAGAGTTGGTTTTTTGAAAAGATAAATAAAATTAACAAACCTTTAGCTAGACTAACCAAGAAAAAAAGAGAGAGCACTCAAAGTTATAAATGAAAGAAGAGACATTAAAATTGATAGCACAGAAATAAAAATGATTATGAGGGTACTATGAACAATTATATACCAAAAATTAGACAAAGAGAAACAGATAAATTCCTAGAAATGCACAACCTACTATGACTGAATTATGAAGAAACAGAAAATCTGAACAAATCAATAATGATTGAATCAGAAATCAAAAATCTTCCAACAAAAAAAAAAAAAAAAAAAGCCCAGGACCAGACAGCTTTGCAGGTGAATTCTACCAAATATTTAAAAAAGAATTAATACAAATTCTTCTCAAAATTCTTCCCAAAAATTGAAGATAAGGAAACACTCTCAAAATCATTTAATAAGGCCAGCATTTCTCTGATACTAGAGCCAGATAAGGATACTACAGAAAAATATAAGCCAATCTTCTTGATGAAAATAAGTGCCAAAATTTTCAATACTAGCAAACCAAATTCAACAGCTCATACAACATAATCAAGTGGGCTTTGTCCCTGGGAGACAAGGATGGTTAAACATATCCAAATTAATAAATGTGATGATGTACCACATTAATAGAATTAAAAATAAAAATCATAATCATCTGAATAGATGCAAAAAAGTGTTTGATAAAATTCAACATCCTTTCATGATAAAAACTCTCAACAAAGTGGTTATAAAAGGAACATACTTCAGCATATAAAAGCCATATATTACAAGTTCATAGCTGAAATCATATTCAACAGTGAAAGTTTGAAAATTTTTATCCTCTAAGATCAAGAATAAGACTAGTATTCCCACTATCACCCCTCCTAGTCAACAGAGTACTAGAAATCCTAGCCAATGCAATTAGGAAAGGAAAAAAATAAAAGGATCCAAAACTGAAAGGAAAAGGTAAAATTGTCTCTGTCTGTTGATGACATAACCCCACCCCCCTCCCCCACCCCCTTCTCCCAACCCCCCTCCCCCCAGCAACCCTCAGTTTTTGTGAGATTAAGAGTCACTTATGGTTTGTCTCCTTCCCAATCCCATCTTGTTTCATTTATTCTTCTCCTACCCCCTTAACCCCTCATGTTGCACCTCCACTTCCTCATATCAGGGAGATCATATGATAGTTTTCTTTCTCCGACTGACTTATTTCTCTAAGCATGATACCCTCTAGTTCCATCCACGTTAGACCCTTATCTTAATACCTCTCCAAAAATTAACTAGAAAGGATGTAAGGACTTCACTGTAAAACCTGAAACCATAAAACTCCTAGAAGAAAACATAGGGGAAAATCTCCAAGACCTTAATCTTGGCAAATATTGTTTGGACATGACACCAAAAGCACAAGCAACAAAACCAAGTATCAACAGCTACATCAAACTAAAAAGCTCTGCACAGCAAAATAAGCTATCAGTATAATGAAAAGGCAACCAATGGAATGGGAAAATATTTACAAAATATGTATCTAATAAAGGGTTAATATCCAAAATATATATGGAATTCATACAATTCAGTAGGAAAAAAATTAAATAACCCAAATATTTGGAAATAGACAAACGAATGAATAGACATTTTTAAAAAGTGGCAAACGAATGAATAGACATTTAAATAAAAAATGCCAACAGAGACAGGAAAAGATGCTTATCACTAATCACCAGAGAAAAGAAGATCAAAACTACAGTGAGATATCACCCCACACCTGTTAGAAAGGCTATTATCAAAAACAAAATAAACAAACAAAGAAAAAAAAAAACAAGAGTTGATAAGGTGTTGGTGAGGTCATAGTAAAAAGAAAACACTTGTGCACTATTGGTAGAAATGTAAATTCTATAGCCACTATGGAAAACAGTACGGAAGTCCCTCAGAAAATAAAAATAGATCTGTCGTATGAGCCAGCAATCCCATTTCCAGACATATATCCAGAGGAAATGCAATCGCCATCTCAGAGTTCACTTCACTTCCATGTCCGCTACAGCATTATTTGCCATCACTAAGGCATGGAAACAAAAAAAATGTCCGCCAATGGAAGAATGGATAAAAAACGTGATATATACACAATAGAGTATTATTCAACCATAAAAAAGAAGGAAATCCTAACATTTACAACAACATGGATGACTCTTAAGAAAATTGTGCTCAAGTAAAATATGTCCGACAAAGACAAATACTGTGTGAGCTCATTCGTATGTGTAATCTTAAAAAGCGGGCATAGAGTGTAGAACAGTAATTGCCTGGGGTGGGTGGGGGTGAGCGAAATGAAGAGACGTCGGTCAAAGGGTGCAACTTCCATGGTAAGAAGAATTCATGGTGGAGCTCTAATGGACAATGCGGTGAGTTTAGTTAACAATATAGTTTGAGTATTACATACTTGAAAATGGCTACAAGAGTAGATTTTAAATGTTCTCACAATTACAGCAACAACAAAATGGTAATTATACGAGATGAAGGATGTGTTAACTATGGTAAATAGTCCACAATATGTATGTCTATCAAATCATCACATTAGACAGCTTAAGCCTACACAACGTTATACGTCCGTTATGTTGCAATAAATGTTTCCGTTATGTTTATAACCCGTTATGTTTCTCCTGGGTGGGGGAAAGGATGAGAAATGCTAAACCAGACAGAGGCTTAGAAGAGTGGCGTGGTTGGCGTTGAAACCATCAGCCTTGGCAGGATCAGAGAGGGCACTCTGGGTCCACATTAGGCAAGCTCTCACAACCCCAGCGGCCCCGAGCAGATTCAGGGATAGACTCTCAGCTGCCTCACTACCACGTCTGCGCCCTCTAGGACCAGGCAGTACTGGGTAGTAAGCCAGTGCGGACAGCAGCAGGAAAGTAGGAAGGCAGCGAAGTCATCAGCTGGTAAAACTGACCCTCGTTGGTGGAGATCAGTGAACAGGGCCAGAGGCATTGGTGTTTCGTGCTCCAGCAACAACAAGGAACATCCTCACGCCCACGGCTGGAGGGAACTACCTCTCGGGTCTCATTCTCAGAAGCTGAGATGGGCAACACTGTGCCTGTGTTACTAATCGTTATTATGTCCGCGCCTGACACAGTACCTGACACAGTACCTGACACAGAGTAGGTGTACATTGAATCTCTGTGGTCTGAATAAGTGAGTAATGGATGAATGACTGAATGCATGAAGGAAGAAACTAGAAAACATCCACATCGCGGGATACATGTTCTCATATACAGGAAAAAATTCCAAAGGTTGTCTTTAAACATGCACGAAGGGAATGTTTGTGAACACTTAAAATTCCAATCAAGGCGACTGAGAATAGTCTGAAGGAGGCAGAACTGGCTTTTGACTGTAAGTGGAATCCTAGTCAAGTGCGCTGGACTCCCGTTCTGAAAGAAAAGCCGCATGAGAAGATGGTCAGCCTCGTAAGCAGGCGAAGAAGGATCCCAGAGGAAGAAAATGTTTACAAATAACTGTGCAAGCGTTAGCTACAGAAAAAGAAATTCTGCCTGAATACTAGCATTTTGAATTTCTTGGCAACATGATCTCTAGAGTACCTCAATCTGTCTCAGCTGGGGGACGCCTCTTGAATCAAATCACTCCTAATATTTGGATTCCTTGCTTACCAATCTTCTGCCAATCCAGGCATTTTCATCTCTTGACGGTTACAAGGCTCTCTAAAATTTGACAAATTTGTCTGCAGGAGACAAGCCTTTGAGAGCCTGGTTAACGCTGGGCCTGAAGAGAGGGAGTGATCCCACGATGCTGGCAACATAAGATTTCTGAGCCCCAGGGCGGAGGACTAGCTTGCCTTGATGGTGGTGGAACTCCCAGGGTGAATGCTAAGAGGGACCGGCCAGTCTCTTAGTCTTCTCTCCATTGCCCTGTGCCTTTGCCAGCATAAGCCATCTCCCAGCGAGCTGGAAGAGATGCGGATACCACCCGTCAACTAGTGGTTTCTAATCAACACCAGAAACATCCCTGAATCCTCCAGAAGTGTGTAAGGAATTTTTCGCTCTCTGAATTTTTCTATAGAGAAGATAGAAGCAGAACCAGAGAAAATCCATCAGTGTCTGTCACTATGACTCTATACTTTGTTGGCCCAGTGTCCCCAGTAAACTTCATTTACCCTAGATTTATCCCAAATCTAATAAAATTCAAAGTCACTCTTTGTTTTGGGGCATCTCATCAAATCACCCAATCACCAAGTTCATAGCTTACTGATTATCGTGGTGCCTCTGAAACATTGGGCATTGTAGATCGCCAGCTCCTCCTGTAGATTCCTTTCTCATTAGGCACAGTGATGTGAGCGCCTGCTGCCTCTCTCCCTTTCCCTTCAGTGGCTCCTCCACTGTTTCTAATTTCTCTTCCTCGTGCTAACTGGAGTTTTGGACTCCAGAGCTCTACTCTCTGTCCTGTCTCCTAGTGAGTCCTGACCCATTTCGACGACTCCAACAACACAAACCAATACGTATTTCCTGAGGAGCTCCCGTGCGATCCACTGTCATCTCCTTGCTTGTGGCTCAAGGACTGGTGTCTTGAACTTATGACCCATACCCATAACAAAACTTCTGGATATTTATATATCGATGGCCTAATTTTGCCTCCAACAAAGCATAAGAGAAACATCATTTATATATTCTATCACAAGTAACAGGATACACAAATCCAAGTAGCCTAAATATACATGAAAAGTATTGACTTAAGCCCAGGTATAAAATAAATTTCAGGATTCTGGCTTCTCTCTCTCTCTCTGTCTCTTTTTCTCTCTTCCTCTCTTGGTCTCTTGGCCTTAGCATCACCTTGGAAACCTCCCACCATGAGAGCCAAGTGGAGGAAGAAGCAAACACACAGGCAGGGACACAAAGAAGAAAGATGAGGCCGAGAGCTAGGAAACCACTAGCTTCTGTACTGTCAAGGTCATGGAAGCAAAAAATGGAAAGTTGGAGGCCTTGGGTACGGTACAAGTTGTTGACTGCACGCTACCTTCTAGAACTTGTTTCAGTGGATCTACAACATCCATCATCCTCCAGTCACCATGTTTACTACTGAGAAACCCATCTTGCTTATACCAAACAAGTCCCTTTCGACATTTTGCTCTGGATCTGTAACATTCTAGACTAGTTGGGCTCTCAGTTGCTGCCAAGCATAACACATATACAATAAATCATCTCTTCTGTTTTTAAAAAAAAGAGAAATCCTCAGAGGAGCTTCCTCATGGTAACAAAATGGTTGCAGCAGTTCCAGGACTCAAATGCACATCTCAGATTACAGAAAAAAAGAAAAGCCTGCCTCCCATAGCCATTGAACAGAAGTTAAGGGCTATATTCTGACTAATGAACTGGGGTAAGCACCTACCTCTCTATGGTCCCTGTGGCCAGAAAAATGCTTTGAGCCATTAATTTAGGCCACAGCTCCAGGCTTATTCTTGAATCAGTTACTGGGGCAAGGGGATGTGATCATCACGATCAGCTTGGGTCATGCAGAGCCCTTCTCTGAAGCAAGAGGTAAGGCCAGTCCCACCAAGAGCACGGCTGCTACGTAATGGGACAGGATGGAATGGGTGTCAGAAAGGCAGCTGATAGTTTTAGCTACACCTTTTCTATGTATTTGGAACCCAGGGTAAAGGAAGAATTCTGTATAGTTAAATTTGCATGTAGTAAAGGGTTCACTTCACTCCTTAACGTATATTAACCAGTTTAAATGATATAGTTCAGAAGTACATTCTATAGATCTCCAACTTGTAACAGGAGTATACCAAATATAACTGAAGCATTTAGTGATGATTTGAGATCATCATGATGCAAATTTATTATGGTACCAATTACAATACAGTGACTGACCCCAGTAGTTACCAAGCTGTGCACGGCTGTGGCCCATAAAATGGCAGCAGAGTGCTATGCACTTTAACACATTTTATCTACTTTTTATGACTTTTCTTTCTCAGCCCTTTCTCTAAATTGCTATTTCTAGTCTACAGTGGAATTAGGAACCACATAATGAAGTTTTCAAAACTGAGTATAAATTAAAAGTAGAAATGAAAGCACTGAGGAAGAAATATGCCGAAATGCAAACTGGTTGTCCCTGAGGGGGGGGCATTATCTTGATTTTACTTATGTCTGTTTTCTCATTATTTTTTTTTCTATAATGATTAAGAGTAACTTTTATGGTCTCTCTCACACACACACCAACACACATGGAAAACTAACAAAGTAAATCAGATTTGGATGGTGACTTTGCATTCCCCAAGGGGAAAACCGCCCCGTTGTTTCTTCTTACAGTCTCTGACAGTTCCTCTAGCAGTTCCTCTAGCAGTTCCTCTGTTGCCTGGTGTGT
Organism: Mustela nivalis; assembly: GCF_964662115.1. Taxonomy (NCBI): domain Eukaryota; kingdom Metazoa; phylum Chordata; class Mammalia; order Carnivora; family Mustelidae; genus Mustela; species Mustela nivalis. Next base: position 109,854,686 of record NC_139030.1, read on the forward strand.
TCTGAGTCAGGAACTACACACACTGGAGGAGAAGAGATCATGGAAAGTCAGAACCTATGCGAGGGGAGGTCTTCTGTCTACCTACTATGAGGTCTTGACTTGGTAGGTCACCACCAGGCAGAGACTGCCCTCAGCCTTACAGACGAGAAACCCAGTTTTGCCTGTGCCTTGGGGCTGGACGGACAATGAGGATGATGACTCAACACTGGGAAGCTCGTAAGTGACATGTGTGCTTCTTACCCAGAGTACCGATTTAATGACGGATAATGGAAAGAGATCTGCTACTCACAAGGAGTTTTTCTTCTGGCATAGGAGCCATATGGGCAGTCAAATTATAATTAGAAGATTGATTTGGTAAGCATAAAATTAGAACAAACTACAAAGTGGCAAAAAGTTAAAATAGCCTCTTACCTCCATTCATCACCACACTGGGTCGTACCTGCCAACCACACCAGCTGCCTAGGAAGGCCCTAGGCCACTCCAAACACTGTGTTTGGGGCACTTTACAACTTTGTCTCCATGACTCACCATTTTGTTTAGTTCATTACCAAACAACTCCCTTACTAACGAGCCATCCTTTCTTTAGATAACTTCATACATTCATGGGCTATGGATAAAGATCATTGCTCTTAAAATTACTTTACACACTTCTCCATTTTCAAGTTCTAGGGCCACCTTGTAGGTAGCTCCGTTCTGCACACTACATTCTACTTCTAAGGGAGATAAAATCCAAATGGAAAAGTGTTCAAGTAAGTAGAAAGCCAACGTCTGCTATCTCCCCTGCAGCTCTTCCAGCAAGCCAACTAGTTCCCCAAACTAACATCTTTTTTTTTTTAAAGATTTTATTTATTTATTTGACAGACAGAGATCACAAGCAGGCAGAGAGGCAGGCAGAGAGAGAGAGAGGGAAGCAGGCTCCCTGCTGAGCAAGGAGCCCGATGCGGGACTCGATCCCAGGACCCTGAAATCATGACCTGAGCCGAAGGCAGCGGCTTAACCCACTGAGCCACCCTCCACTCTTCTCCCTCTGCTGCCCCTTATTCTTGGGGTAACCGTCTCTTGCTTGCTTCTCTTTCTCAATGCCTTTCCCACCCGCTGTTTTCTTTCCACTCCCGTTGCCCCACATTTTTTTTTTAATATCAACCTGACTTACTGGAATTGTCCAGTCATTTTTTCCCTTGCCTCCTGTCTCTTCCTTTCTACCCTCGTCTGTGTATTATTACCCTATTAATCTTAGAACCTTTCTCAATCAAGATATCTAAGGGCTCCTTACTACACAACCAATGAAGAGCAAAGCCCCGGGCCAGTGCTCAGAGCCCTCCCTAATTTGGCTTTCCTGTTCTCTTTTGTCTTTACCTTCTGTGACTTCTCAGCATGAACTCTCTATTCCAGGCTTTTATACTCACTGTGGATAAAGGAAAAAAATCAAATACAATGTTTGTGTTTTGTAATGCAAATCTATAGAGAGGAAGTCTTAGAAATTAACACCAGCAGATACAGTTTGCAAACTTTCATTTTAACAGCTCATTTAGTTTTTCTTTTCTAATTTCTTGTATTTACCTTCAGAGACACATACATACACTCACAGAACCATGGCTACTTACTAAGTCATCAGCAGGTACCCACGGTTTCAGTCATGCTTTTAAAGGAGACCTAAACCTGCTTAAGGTAGGTGGAAAGCCAGTGACACAGACATTGCATAACTCATACTGACTTATAATGCACCATCATTCAGAAATATCCTGAAACAAAAATGTTCTTGACATTTAATGTGATGGAGACTCTGCTTCTTTCTTTCTTTCTTTCTTTCTTTTTTAATAAAGACTTTATTTATTTATTTGACACAGAGAGAGAGATCACAAGCAGGCAGAGAGGCAGTCAAAGAGAGGGGGGGAAGCAGGCTCCCCGCTGAGCAGAGAGCCTGATGCGGAGCTCGATCCCAGGACCCTGAGATCATGACTCAAGCTGAAGGCAGAGGCTTAACCCACTGAGCCACCCAGGCGCCCCAGACTCTGCTTATTTCTTCTGTAGCATACAACCTTGAGGAACATAATACAAACTGTCAATTTGGTCACCTTTCAATAAGAGCCCAGCACAAACTGATCTGAGCAACAAAGGGAGTATATTGAGTCATGAGACTCCACAGTCCAGACATGGCTACATGCATGTGTTTGAACGTGGTCACTGGGACACATCTCCGTATCTCAACTCTGCATTCCTGCACGTAGATTCTTTCTGCGTAGGAGAAAAGACAATCACCAGGAGCTCCCGGCTTAGCGAGCCAGCAAAACGATGGCGTCTTTTCCCATCCTCAGTAAATGTCCTAGAGTGGGTTCGTCTTGGCCCAGCTCAAGTCGTGTGCCCATTCCTGAACCAATCACGATGGCAGGGGAATAGGTTGTTGACTGCCAAGGACTATCCTGGTTCCTCTTGGAGGCCAGAGGCTGCAGTCAGCTCCGCGGATCTATATGAATGGAGAAAATGTGATTTTTCTAAAGGAAAATCAGGGTGTGGCCATCAGAGGAAAGGAGAACAGGGTGACTGCTGGACGGACTCTGAGACGTGCGAGCACGCCCATTTTCTCTTATTTTAGTGTGCTCGATAGTGAGTCCCAGAACTATACAATCAAAATTTAAGAGGAAGCTGGCAATCTGTAAAAACTTTTTTAAATGTACATATCCTTAACCCAGCGACTCCATTTCTAGGAATAGCAGCTATTGTAGTTAAGTGCTTCTCTGTGTGTCCGCCACTGGCCCTAGCACTGGCGCTCTAGCTAACGGCGCTCTGGGACGTAGGGGTGGAGTATCCTTGTCTGCCCTCAAGAACTTGAGCTTAGAGAAGTTAAGTGATTTAAACAAGGTTGCACAGCTAATAAGAGGAGAAGCTAGGAGTCAGCCTTCAAAGTCTTCAAAGCTGTTAGTTACTTCCTTCTTGAGTCTCGGTGGCATAAAGTCTCAGGAATTTATTCTAAGAAAAAATGACAGGTGAGAAGAGATGTCTGGCCCCGGACGTTATCTGCAAGTATTTGTCCATAGAACCCAAGTGTGAAATAGAGAATCAATCAATTATGTCAGCCTACATATGTCCCTTCGTCATCAGTAAATATATACTAAGTTCCTACTTTATAAAATGATAAAAGATTAATGGTTTGTTCTGCTTTGTTTTGTTTTGGTGAGGCTGTGAAATGATAAGTTTGTTTAAACCAGCTGCCCGAGTTGCAAAAGCAGCCACAGTCAAGGTTAATCAAACACAACAAGGCCGTGTGCCTTGTTTTAGACCTCTCCCTGTGTCTGTTCATCATTCAGGAAAAAATTGAGTACTTAATCTGTACAAGCACTCAGAATATATCTTTATGTGCTGTAGCTGTCTGCTGTCAGGCCAAAGGGAGCTTTAGGTAAATCATTTAACCTTGATGTTGCCAACACTAGAACCTTCCATCAGATGGGGAAGTGAGTGTCCCGGGAGCCCGCGAGTTGCTGGGTTTAACCCCGAACCCCAGACTGAGAAGCCTCCTTTAGCAGTTAGTAACCTTCACTCTGCCCCAGTCCCCAAATCGGGGCAAAAGAGGAGGCAGGACAGCCGAAGCCCTGAGCTATGAAACAGTGTAGACCGCTGGTGAGGAAGGCTGGAGAAGGAGCTACGCTGGACTAGGGTGCTGTCGTGCTGCCCGGCTGGGTGGGAGCAGCGGGAGGTCAAGCGATGCGTGTCACTAATGCACTGTGGTTACTTACTTACTTAGATTGCTTTTATTTATTTATTTGAGAAAGAGAGACAGACAAGCAGTCGCTGCCCTGAGCGCGGAGTCCCACACAGGACTGGATCCCAGGACCCTGAGGTCGTGGCCTGAGCTACAACCAAGACTCTGATGTCCAACGGGCTGAGCCACCCACGCACCAGGTGCCGCCGTTGTTACTTTTTTAAATTATTTACTTATTTTTAGATTTTATATATTTATACGGGAAAGAGAGAGAGAATACAAGAGCAGAGGGAGAAACAAACTCCCCGCTGAGCCCAGAGCCCGACCCAGGCCTCCATCCCCGGACCCTGAGATCATGACTTGAGCTGAAGTCAGAGGCTTAACCCACTGAGTCAAGTTTTTATAGACCTCAGATTTTGCTATTTTTCCTTTTTTTTTTTTAAACCTGTTGTGATACCGAGAGAGATCAATGAGTTTATGATCAGTCTCGTTTTCACTATTTCTCCGTTCTCATTATCCCCAGGACTGTCTCCTCAGCAAAGAAAACCCTGAAACACTCCTGAAAAGCACATGAAGGAGAAGCTCATTTGCACGGGGGTAATGATTTAGTCCTGTGAACTTTTAATTTGCATAATCCCCTTGCCTTTCTCCACTTTCTTAAAGTCTTTGATATTTTTTTTCCTCCAAATGACGGGGTTGGGAGGAAGAATTAAGTCAGCATCAAAGTTCTAGCTCTTGTGTTCTCAGCTATTACATTAATCTTTAAGATTTTCTCTCCCATTTATTAAAAATCAGTGATCATCCAACTTTACACAGAAATCCACATCAAAGTTAATTAGAATCTTGGGAATCTAATGTTTGTCTCTTCCTTCATTAATTTCTAGAAGCTTGAAGCAAGCCTCTCTGTGTGATTGTGCAGGAAAGAAAAAGAGGAGCTAGGAGACGTGACCTGCTAGTGACGGGATTCGGAACTGGACCTAAGCTTGCTCAGTGCTGAGAAGGACCTCCGCTCTCGGCCGCCCACAGGCTGGTCTGGTCAGCCCCCTGGGGAACGGAGGCAGGCCCTGACCCCAGTCTGAAAGGTGGAGCACGAAGGTAAGCATCGAGCAATGGAGAACAGAGCTGTGCTTGCTAATTTCTTTTCCTCTCCCTCCTCTGTAATCAGGAAAAGCAGCCCATTATTCTTACGAATTGACTTTCTCTCCTTCCTTCCTGTGAAGTTTGACAAACAAAAATATCGTGCAGTTTTGCAAAACTTCTACTGGAAGCAGGGGATGGGGACGGGGCAAAGAGCAGGAGCTAAGATGGAGGGAGGGAAGTGATCGTACAACAAGACGTTTTTCTATTCGGTTCCGAAGTGCAGCTGCACACGAAACGCAGGGACAGGCTGTGAGTCCAGCAGGGATTCGATCTCATACACTGATCAGCGAGTCTCGCCAACGGCTGTGGGACATCGCCGGGTAATGCTTTAGGAGGTTTGTGGGGAAATCATATAAAACAAACTGAGAAAACTAGTTTTCTTCCCAAACTGTTCTTGAAAAGTGTAGAGGAATCTTCCAGGGTATGTTCTTATTTTTCAAGAACTCATTGCATTAACATTCTAAAGTCTAAAAATACAATAGGAAAGCCAAGAAACTCATACGTAGGCCCCACGAGAGGCTTCCATCACCCGCCGATGAGACCGGTTACAGTTTTAAAGCATAATTAATGTATTTCGTACTAGGACATTTGAAAACACTGTTTATGAAGTCCTTTATTTCCATGCTATACGTGAGAAGATCATTTGAAATGGACCAAAAAAGTCAATGGACCCAAAGTTACTGAGTGTGACCCACCTTGGAGGGCTGATGCAGGCCCTCAGCGCCCTGAGAAGTGTTCCCCAGCCGGAGAGCTCAGGCGGCCTCCCCAGTCCAGGGGCCACCACGTCTCTGCCTGTGCACACGCTCCCCCACTGTGCCCCGAACTCAGCAGGGAACACTCTGCCAGCCAGGAAGCCCCTGAACCACCGGGTGAATCCTGAGATGCAGGTAGGTAAAACAAAAAAACAAAACAAAATCAAAGAACAAACCACCTCCCTGTGCTTGGGCTGGAGCCGTGTTTGACCTGCTGAGGGCCTGGTGCCCCCAGCAGTGTCCTGTGCCCGCTCAGCACCTTCCCCTCATCCCCAGGATCAAGGCACATTCCCAGAAAGGCTGCTGCACTGTATCAGGCCCTCCTGCCGCCCTGATGACTAAGGCTTCGCTCTGGGTCGGGCTCGGGGCCTCACACCCCTGCCTCCAGGACAGCTCTGCCCTCCTGCCGCCTTCCTCTCCCTCTGAGAACCCAAGTGTCCGGCGATCGCACCGGCTCGACGCTCCCCAGGAACCAGCCAGCTCCAGGTCATTTCCCAGGGGCTCTTCTGCCTCCTGTCCACGAGAAATACAGCCAAGCTGAAACCCCAGAAGGACTGATAATCCCGAGGAAGGGACGGGGGACAAACACTCACAGAAGGTAATGGGACTTTCAGTCATACCGACGCGTGGCCACGGGATTGCTTCGGATCAACGTGCGCTTCAAGCCATTAGGCCGCATGGTGGGAATGGAGGGGTAGGAATGGGCACAGATGGTTCGAACCTGACATGCAATTTATAATATTCACGTTTTTCACCTAAGACCAGACAAGACCAAACTGATGCTTCGAAATGTACGTAGCCAAGTTTGTGTTCTTCCGGCGGCTGTATCACATCTCCACGCCGACTCTCTCCTCTCTTTGAGGTGTGAAAGGGCTGCTCTCCGGCATCCTGTTCCTTCCCCAGATGCTGCCTTAAACTTCACCTCTCTTTGTTTTTTTTTTTTTTTAATTTTTCTTTAAGATTTATTTATTTATTTGATAGAGATCACAAGCAGGCAGAGAGGCAGGCAGAGAGAGAGAGGGAAGCAGGCTCCCTGCTGAGCATAGAGCCCGATGCGGGGCTCGATCCCAGGACCCTGGGATCATGACCTGAACCGAAGGCAGAGGCTTAACCCACTGAGCCACCCAGGTGCCCCTAAACTTCACTTTTCAATGCTCAAGCCACTCTGCTTTTAAGGAGCTGTTGTTGTTTTCTAAGAAACAAAATGATGAACACTGAATTTTGACACGCCCTCTGTGCAACACTGATGCAACACATTCAAAGGAGACACTTGTTTGGGTTCAGTATGTACAATAGAAATCATACAGAGGAGTCCTGCTTTATGTATGGATAGGGTCTAAAGTCAACATATAAATAAAACCATACAGCACCCAAGTTTACTGAAAATTCCCTTAAACTAATTTAGAAAGCATAGTTTTGCAGCTACAGCCGCATGCACTAATATACAGCTGACCCCTAACAGCAGGGGTTATGGGCACTGACTTGCCTGGGCCGTTGAAAATCCACACACAAATTTGATTCCCCAAAACTTAACTACTGATATCCTGCAGTTGACCAGAAGCCTTGCCGACAACATGGACAGCTAATGAACACATATTTTGTATGTTTATGTATTATATTCTATATTTTATAATAAAGCAAGAGAAAAGAAAATACATTCACAGCATCATACTGTTTTTGTTGAAAAAAATAATCTATATATGTGGACCCAAAACTAAAATCTGTATTGTTCAGGGATTAACTTTGTATCACTTACGAATGATTCCACTTAATATATAAGAGACATGAAAAATACCATTTTCAAAACTTTTTAATTCCATAAGGAAAGACAGTGAGAAGCTGGTATTCTTCACAGAGTTCTAGATGAGGTAGTGGGTTCAAGTGTGTGTTCTATTAAAAAAAAAAAGAAAGAAAGAAAGAAAGAAAGAAAAAGAAAAGCAATATTTATGTCTTCAAGAGCTAGAGTCCCACAAAGCAGCAAGAAGCTTCAGTCTGAGAATTGCGCACGAACTGAGACAGAGCCCAGGGGCACCAGTGGTGGGTGTCATGGAGGTTGCTCCATTACAATGAATATCAGGGTCTTTCTCTCATTTCTACCTTGTTTTTATTGATGTGTAGGCTGTGTGCTTGCTAAGCCAAGCACTTGGAGTTGAATCTTCATAAATTAAATGTGTATGAAATGCAACTCCACCACAGAAGCAAAAAATTAGCCGTCAGGTTGATGACCCAGCACTGCTTGCTTATTTATCTATTTAATCTAAATCGGAAGTCTGACTCCTCTTTGCCGGCGGTTGAATGCTCCTGTTGCTGCTGCCGCACACCAACAGATGGCCACACACAGATGCACACCCGCACACTTGTGCCACACACACGCACACACTGTGACCACCAAAGGGACAGTCAATGAAACATCTCCCCGCAAAACCACCTGTCCAGGTTCATTCAGCTTCTTCCCACTGGTTGTTAAACTCCTTGGCACCTACACCTCCCACCCCCCTGTCTCGGTGGGCCAAGAGCTCATCACCGTCATCACCCAGATGTCTTCCCTACGCCCCTGGCACTGAGCTCCTCTAGGGGCCACTGTCCCCGAGCACCCTGCCCCCACTCGGTACCCTGCTGCTGTCAGCACTTCTGCGAAGGCCACCCCTTCGCCCCCACCCCCGCCCCAGTACCGCCGGCAGAGCCTCTGTGATTGCCGGGTTTGCTGACTTGCCAACGCTACCACTGCCTCTCCCCTAGAAAGACAAGAAGCAGAGGAAATCGGGGTCTTCTTAGGTACTAGCAGCCTGTCTCCTTTGAGAGTCCAAGGTCTGAATGCCCAGATGATGTGAAATCTTGGTAATTCTCCATCAGGTGGGTGGGAGGGGGCTTCGCCAACAGTAGGACAGATTTTGGATGATGACAGAGAAGTCATTAACATTAAATAAAACCAGAACGCTAGCATAGCACATAGAATATTCTAGGCACTATTTTAGTGCTTTATACCCATTAACACACTTAAGGCCGTTATTTTGGTCCCTTTCAACGTTAAGAATGTTCGTCCTGCTAACCTCAGCCCCAAATTCTTCATAGGAGAAAAATCCTTTTCTCTCTCCTAACCAGTCAGAGGGTCAGTCTTTTTCCCCAGGCAGACGTGTTTGATCACATTGTATTGATACCTGGCTTCCCAGATTCTGGACAGTCCTAGATTGCTAGATTATAATGTACAGCTTTAGCTTCCTAGGGACAGATATTATGTCCATTTACATTTTTTAAAGATTTTATTTATTTATTTATTTATTTATTTATTTATTTGACAGAGAGAGATCACAAGTAGGCAGAGAGGCAAGCAGAGAGAGAGGAGGAAGCAGGCTCCCCGCTGAGCAGAGATACTGATGTGGGACTCGATCCCAGGACCCTGAGATCATGACCTGAGCCGAAGGCAGAGGCTTAACCCACTGAGCCACCCAGGTGCCCCCCCATTTACATTTTTAAGCTTTTTTATAATAAAAATTAGTAAGAAGTGCTTTAACATTAGTACATACATTATGCATATGCAATTATATGTTTATCTCCTATATAAACATATGTATCTCATAAACCTCTCATATATAAACACGTATCTGTCTCATATATCTCTCATGTATATATAAACAAATATATGACATATACATGAATTAAACATATATAAAAATAGAAGAGTATAATGAACCCTTGTATAACCAGTCCTGTCTTCAACAGTCACCAACATGTGAATAATCTCGTCTCATCTAGACGCCCACCCACAGAATCATTTTGAAGCAAATCACAGACATTCCATTATTTCTTCTATAAATACTTCCGTATATGTGCCAGTTCTCAGTTTAATACTCGTCTGCTGGGAATCCACATGCTTTGTTCCAATATGGATACTGGCGCTGGACCCCATAAACATTCTCTTTTGCCAGCCGGGAGGCAGGATGTTAAGCCTGGTCTGTAGAGGGCACCAGAGGGACACTGGAAGAGAAGGGGCCTCTTGGAGGTTCCAGGGTCCTTGCTTGTCCCCATAGCCGAAAGCAGCTACAGCTCCTGGGAGGCACCGTGGCGCTCAGTGAGCTCTGCGGGCATCTTAGCCAGCTTCCCAGGCGGTCTCACGGTGGCCACCTGGCGTCTTCCCATGGAGCTGGGTGGCCACCCCTCGCCGGAGGCATGCCAGTGAACCTCTTCAAGGAGAGCCGGAGCTCATCGTTAGAGGGTGACTGGGAGAGGGAGCCCCGTTCCTCCCTTGGGTGCTCTGCCTCTTCCCTAGAAGTAGTGGCTGCTCCTTATTTCTCTTCTAAAGGGGTAACCTTTGCAGTTCATCTCCTATTACTAATAATTCCATATATTAAACTCTCCCCGTTCAAACTACTGTGTGGTTTCCATCTTGGCTACATCAACTCCTACAGAACGTAACTCCAAAAAATAAGGACTCTTTTAACACACCCACAAAACCATGTCACGCTTAATCAATATCTAATCACGGCTCAGAGTTCCCCAGCTGTCTAATAAATACTTTTTACTTGGTTGTTTCTTTTCCAATCAGAATTCAAACAATTCATTTGATTGATACTTCTTTTAAGTGCCTTTTCCACAACCACCTGCCCCCCCGCCCTTGTTTTTCTTGTAACCGGTTTGCTGAAGAATCAGGGCTGCTGTTCTTCTGATTTCCCACGGCATTCCTCCGCCTCGTACAGCCAACACTCCCGTAGTCAGATCTAGAGACTCGGACAGAATCAGGTCCAATTTTTTTTTAAAGAATATTGGTGATAGTACTTCTAATGGTTCAAACAAGGATATATATGACATGCGGCTATCTATTTCTTGGTGATTGATCAGGGAGGTCCTGAATTGTCTTCTAGATCCATCAAGAAATTTCTCATCAATTATCCCAAAATAATTTTGGAAAAAGTTGCTTTTTATTTTTAAGGAAATGTCTTTGACTTCATAGTGTTATTTCCCATTCAAATTTGTAATTGTTTAGAATTTATAATTTTACTTAGCATCTTTGATACATCTTTTCATGATTCCTGATACCATTAACAAAATTGTGCATTTTATTTATCTTGACTGTATAAACACATACATATAATAAATTCAGAATAAAAATATTACTAACAATACTTTTTGCTAATTCATTTTAATTTAGGTTATATCCACTAAAAATTCATAGAGAAAGGATGGTCTTTTTGCAATACTTGAAATAATTCTTCTCTGTTGCCATTCTATATAAATGAATAAATTCATTAATTTCATTTTGCTTTAGCTTTAGATATGCATTTTGTTGTGATTTTATACATATGCATGTGTTATATGCATCCATATGCAAAACATTTCTATGATTCTCAAATTATATCTACAAAACAAGAAGTATTTAGTGAAATTCAGTTTCTGTCCGTGTCCCCTTCCTCTTAAGAAATAATTTTTACTTGCCAATTCCTTCATTTTCAAAATGTAAAGCAAATAGTCATTCCCCTTTTTTAAAAAAGGCAGCACACTTACTGTTTTATACCAGCTTTTTTCACTTAATATATTCTAAAAATCACTTCAAGAAAGTATGGAGAGAGCTTTCTACCGCAGCTGCTTAGTATTCCACGGAGTGAAGACACAGTAATGTGTTCAGCCATCCCTCAACTGGCAGACCTGAGTCCTTTCCGCTCTTTTGCTGTTATAGGCAAGGCTTCAATAAATACGCCTTTTTCTATTTTTGTCACTGTGTCTTCAGCATTGTATCAGTTAGCTTTTGCTACCTACAGCACACCACCTCAAAGCCGAGTGGCATAAAGCAAATCACTATTAGCTCAAGATTCTGCAGGTCAGCAGTTTGGGCAGAGTTCGGCCCCATCCTTCCTTCTGCCACTCTCACTCGTGTGACTGAGGTCGGCTGTCACCTCAGCCGACGCTGGATCATCCCAGATAGACTCATCCACGTGTCGGGAGTTCGGCAGCCAATCAGCCAAGGTGCCTCGAACGGCCTCCCATCCTCCAGGAGGTGAGCCAGCGTTCATTTATGTTCCCGCCGTGCTCCGGGTTCCCAGCACATCAGGAGAGAGCAAGCCCCAAAGCTCAGGTACTTCTCAGTTTTTCTCCTTGCGTTAAGTTTGCTCCTGTCCTAGGGCACTGGACAAGTCCTTTGTCCCTGAGGAGACTGCCCAAAGCTGTGCAGCTAGGCAGGGGTATTCCAGCCGCCACCGCAAACAGCTGGCCACAGGGATAGACGCCCCCGAGGCAGGGTGGCTGGGTCACAGGGCACAGTCAAATGTGAAACTGCCAAATCATACCCCTAACCCTGGAGATTAAACAGTTTGCGTTCCCTCCAACTATAAATGAAAGTGTCTGTTTCTCATAGTGTCACTCACTAAGAGTCTGTTTTCAAACCTTTATATTTTTACCAATAGAAAAGTTGAGGAATGGCATCTCAATGGCATTTAATTTGCATATCTCATTATGAAGTTGAAAACTATATTCCTTTCATATGCTTGGGGGCATTTGAAGTGTGTGTGTGTGTGTGTGTGTGTGTGTGTGAACTGCTTATTTTTTTTGTCCCTTTTTCCAGAGACAGTGGTTGTCTCCACTTTTTAAGTTTATTTATGTATCGGGAATATTAGCCCTTTCTCAGGGATATAAATTACAAATATTTTTCCAAGTTTGTCTTCATACTCTATTTTTTAGCTATACAAAGGTAGTCAAATTTACTAATCTTTAATGTTTCTGGATTTTGACCCATTGTTAGAAAACTCTTCTCTATTATCAAATAACAGGGGACTTCACCCATGGTTTCCTAATTTTTGGGGGGGTCAGGGACAGGTCTCTAATTACCCCATTTTCCCTGCAAAGATAGGACCTATCATAGTAGACTAAACTTCTTTAATTGGGTCTGTATTCAGTTGACATTTAAAGTACAACCAACCCGGGATGCCTGGGTGGCTCAGTGGGTTAAGCAGCTGCCTTCGGCTCAGGTCATGATCCCAGTGTCCTGGGATCAAGTCCCACATCGGGCTCCTTGCTTGACAGGGAACCTGCTTCTCCCTCTGCCTCTGCCTGCCTCTCTGTCTGCCTGTGCTTGTGTGCGCTCTCTCTCTCTCTCTCTCACACGAATAAATAAAATCTTAAAAAAAAAAAACAAGTAAAAATGAAGTACGACCAATCCTAGGTAACAACACAGAAATTCTGTATTTCCATTCTCCACCTTCCCCTTTGCTATAGTAGAGCTAAGTCTACACCCCCTTTTAAAACCAAAGCAAACCCCAGCTCCTGCCCAGCACTGCCCAGTGAGGTCAGCAACAACCTCCACGCTTCCACATCAACAAGTAGGTAAAAGTACAGGCTTCGTGGTGTGGCACTCTGTCAGTTCCTGGTAGTGCGCTATCAGGCAAATTACTCAGTCCTTCTAAATCTTAGTCTCTACCTGTAATGTGAAGACAGCAAAACCTCCCCCGACAGGTGTGCTTCATGAGATCATCAAGGTAAGTCACTAGCACAGTCCTGGCACACAGTGGCTACTCAGTAAATTACAGGGAGCCAATTAAAGAAGCAGAGGAGAGAAACCTTAAGCACCAACTAATGAAAAAAAGAAAATATCTAAGGTTAGGGAATGTGGGGTTTAATGCAGAAATAGCTTTGTGGGCAGTGATTCATCTGTGTCATGTTTGGGCCCCACGCAGGAATGCACAGAAGCTGGGGAAACACACTCACAATCGATGTTTCACTCAGGGATGCTTTGCTGTAGCCTGAGCAGTAGGTCTTTGCTTGGCAAGTAATTGATACACTCTTGAGTATGCCAACTCCAGTTTCCTAACTATGAAAAGGCAAACCCTAAGGAGCAGAAGGCATTTTTGGAGAGCTCATACCTTAAGAAAATTAGGAGTTTTTAGAATCAAAACCTGAAGAGCTGAGCCCCTGACCTGAAAATACTGAAGTTCCGGTGTTTCCTTTCTACCCCGGCACTCAGGGTACTATCTACACCTGCTACTTCTTATCAGATCCACCCAGAGTTTCCCCACCTCCCTGAGGACTGCTCAGGACAAAGCGGTAAGTCCCAGGTAGCCCACTCCTGCTAGCCCAGTCCAGGCGCTGTTAAGTCCTCCCGCTTAGCTGGTCTCATTCCAGCAGTTTCTGCCTTAAGAGCCTAGGACGCTGAGTGTAAATCTCAACAGGGAAAGAAAAAAAGATATTAAGGGCAGAGCTAGAGCTAAATTGAAATGAGACAGGATAAAAAAACAAAAAAAAAGTACCAAGTCTTAGGATTACATTTTCAAGATGAGTGAAGCTGGGTTTGGAAGTATTCTGGCATCGTTGGGATTTAACAAGAGCTGACCTTGGCATATACGAAACTTTCCCCTTCAGTTGATCAAGCCCTACATCAGGCTCCCTTCTCAGTGGGGAGCCTGCTTCTCCCTCTCCCACTCCCCCTGCTTGTGTTCCCTCTCTGTGTTGCTGTCAAATAAATTTAAAAAAAAAATTTTTTTTTAAATATCCGCATGGCCCAGTTCACTGCCCCTGGGCCATGCGGAGAGGGGTTCACTTGGGAAAGGGCATGAGAAAAGTTTCTGCGGTCATGGAAATGTCCTGTACATCTCAAGAGGAGTGTGAGTTCCCCAGGCATGGGCATTTATCAACACACAACCAACCTTTGTGCATTCCTTTGTATGTAAATTCTATACTAAAAACGGCAACAAAATACTGAGCTAGTATTCATGCTGGGCAGGGAATAAGCATGCTGAAATAATACATGTCTGTTTACTTGGATATATTAAAAACGGATGAGGGAGATGGATGTAATGAAACTAGTCAGATGTTAATGATAAAATCTAAGTGGTTGATGCACAAATGTTTACTCTAAAATTGTTCATCATCACTGTAGGTTTGAAATTTTTCATGATAAAATGTTGAGAAGTTAGTGCTGGATCAGAAGCAAACAAACCTGTCTGCATGCTGGGGGGCACAGCAATTCTGAGGACGGTCACTGGGAACACAGAATTCCTTCCGGTGTACCCTCTGCCCGCCCATTGGCCATCGACCTCTCCTCTGGCACAAACCCTGGCCAACATGTCCTCTGCGCTTTCATAACCATGCCCTCACCCTCTGGGCAAAGGTGAACAGAAAAACAGCGCAAGACACTCAACTGTCAAGCTGACCTTTGTGAAGACTCAGCCTTACAAGACCGTCGTGATGAACTGTCAGCGTGCGCACCTTCTTGCACGAGCAAAGTGCAAGAGCTTGACTGTTCACAGACACACACATGCACACACATACACACACCAAAAGAAACCCAACCTAACTGCATTAACTAATATAAGTTGCTTAATATTTCAGATTTAAAATTATGAGATGGCCTTCTTGGGGCATGAAAAAAATGATCTGTATTTGCCTCTCATTTACATTGCTCGTGGAGAAAGAGCTTAACGTTGGTTGAGCCCTGGATATGGTTGTGGGGTTTGCATACATTGGTTCATGTAGTCCTCAGAGCCCATTATCCTCATTTTATAACGAGGCTCGCAGTCACGGAGCCAGTAGACAGTAGATCTAAGTTTCAAACCAAGATCTCAACTCAAAATTCTTTCTTTTCACCAAAGCACACTGTCATGGACATTTAAAATAGATTTCATCCTGCAAAGCTAACATCACTACAGGAACATCAGCCGTTTGGCTAGAATTATACAAAAAAAAAAAAAAAAAAAAAAAAAAAATTGGCGTTTCCATAGCGTCTACAGCTTTGGGGAGCAGCTCAGGGTTTAATAAAGCTGCTTAAGGGAATTCACTTTTGATGTCAGCGTTGGTAGTTCATAAACTAGGATTAGATGGCTCCATTTCTGCCTAATGATCTCCTACATCATGCTGAGACCATCAGACAAAAATCCTTATCCAAGGGACTGAGGGAACATTTCCCCCACGGGTTAAGCCACATTCCTGAACCACAGAACTTTGTAGTCATCACCCAGTAGATGGCACTAGCTGTGTTTTTACTCCTGTGGCAGTCCTGGGACCTAGGTCAGAGGTCATCTCCTACTAGGGTTGTAAATGTTTGAAACAGACTTGTCTCCACGGCAATCAAACAATGCCTTGCATATTATTTGTGGAAAACACTTAGCTGGCTGTGTGCAGACCAAGACTGAGATCTGTAAGGGGGTGTGGGGTTCTATCAGGCGTTCTTAGAAGAGTGTACCACGTCTCCAATCCCACTACTTCTCACTCCGCCAACCGAATGAGGAACGCTCCGGTGGAAGACTGGGCTGCGATAAACATTTGCTGAGATAAGCAGTAATAAAATCTATTTTCAAAAAAGTTTTAACAGAAACCTAGGGTGAAAAAGCTTTTTACTGTGATATAGCCCCAAATGAAGTCAGATCATTATAGATGATCTGATTTTAATAGACATAATTCGAGCCATTCTACGTGAACCTTTTCAAAACTCAGCAGAGCTCACATCCAGAGGCCATACGCACAGACACCACCTGCTTTACTCAGTTCTGCTCCTTGGAGGCATAGGCTTCCAACTCTGTCTCCCCATTTTGCAAACCAGAACTGTGGCATATTCTAGCCTAACAATGATGAAAGAAACTACATATGCATTTCAAAACAGCTATGTTGGGAGAGAGATCAATGCTCTCTCCCAACTATGCTCTCTCCCAAGCTATGCTGGGCAGGAGACAAAAATCTGTAGGATCTTACTCCAAGTTCAGCTCTACCACTCCTGCACTTACAAACCCTCCTCCAGATAGAGCAGAGAAGCAACTCGTAGTTCCATCAAGGTCGGGGGGAAAATCTATCACAGGCGTGTAAACTAGCATGTCAATTTTACTCACATACATTCAATATATGGATAAGAAACTGAACTCTATATTCAAAAGGTTTTGATGGAGTAAAACAGAAAATTTGACTTTTGCTGGGAAATCATTTAAAAAAAGTTTCTGAAGACATGCCAAGGGCTTCAGCTGAGGTTGTAGGGACACGTGGTGGCAAGGGCTATGGTGTGGGAAGAGGACTGAGACTCCTTGGGCTGGCATAGTCCTCGAACGTGGGAGCCACGCTGCTTGTGGGCTCCCCATCAAGGCCTTTCAGAAGGCTTAAACGCCTACCTGTCAAACATGTTAAATGTTCCTTTTGCTACATCACACCAGTTACCTCATAGTGGTAAAGAGCCCTTAGGAACATCTTTGGGTCTAATGTTCTTAATGAAGAAAGTGCTAAGTTTTATTAGGAACAGTCTATGGACTTTTCTCTAGTCTGCGATCTGTGCTTTGAGAAACGTTAGACCCTATTAGCTCAGAAACCTGGAGTGATGTGGTTATAGTACTTAAGACACAAACTCTGGTGTATCCCCAATAAAGCAAAGGAATTGGGAAGAGTTGAACAGGCCTGGGAAGGAAGAGGTTTCCCTAAGCTTCTCCCTCAGCCTTACGCACACCACTCACAACAGTGCTATTTTCCAAAGGTCACACACATTTCCTCAGAAGCATACCTTAACGGTTAATCATTACAGTGACTTTGTGAAATGAGGGGGTGAGTCTTTACCCTAACATTTAATCATTGGCTGAAGCCTGGTTTTCACCACAGCCAAGTACACCTGCCTTTACCCCTCTCTAGCCCCCTTTTCTACCAGAAATGTGAAAACACTCTCATCAGATGGGGAAATTAAGCAAAGAAAAGGCAAAAGAGATTTTTGCAAAAGCCATCACAGGGCAAGTAGTCCCAAGCAGCAGCCTAGAGGCGGAGACAGTCGCTGGGCAAGTGCTCCGTGTGGACTTGCTTTCCTGTGGTTCCCAAGGTTTGCTGTCGGAAGAACCTTTCCAAGTACATCAAAGAAAAGGATCGTAGGAGTCACTGGAGCCTAAGGTTTCGTGGAGCAGTAAAGGGAAGTCATTTTGGTAACTGGAATGCCAGATCTATATAAACTTAAAACTGCCATTGTGTCTCCATGCTGCTGTAGAGACGGCCAGTGTGCACCTGAGAACACTTTGTGGGGCCACGTAACCAGCTTCCTAGACTTTAAATGTTCTCATCATTACTGCTGGATTTTTTTTACTAACTTCCCATCTGTCTGTTCTGCATCATCCCTTTGGCGTTATTACTAAACCCAGCAAATTAAACATTCTTTTAAAATGTTAAATAATAAAAATACAAACCACAAGGATTCAGTACTACAAATATTCAGGGACTCAAGTTAAACTGTCCTCACAGAGCAGACTACCCGCAGACCCCAGCCCGCGAAAGCAAAGCCAAAAGACACCTCTTTTTATATAGGTCTATAGGTCTATATAGGAAAGGTGTGGTTTGTGTGTGTGTGTACATATATATAGGTATATATAGGAAAACCTGTGTAAATGCCTTTGGGAAAGCACACCGCAACCTTCACTATTACACATCCTTCTCTGGCCTTGTGAGGTTCATTCTCCCGTCTCTATAGTGTAGCCACCAGCCATAAACCTGTCGCAGAGAGGAGAGGCCGGCTGGCTGATGAGACTTGAAACCACTTCAGAACTGTTTTGTAGAGATGAGATGGGGCCCAATTCTAGTAGGTGTGTATTTCTAAACTACGTGGTTTTGTTTTCGGTAGGTGTTTAGACATTTAAAAATTCACAAGTGAAAGCACCAGGGAAGAGGAAGGTAGGAAACTTTCTTCCTCTTCTTGTTGAGAACCGTCCAAGCAGACTGGTAGGGCAAACATTCGTTATGGGCTGTAATTCACTTGGCTTTGGTTTTGGAGGCTTCCCTTAAGAAAAAAGAGATCTGTTAATAAACAGTAACACAGAACAAGATTAAGTTATTGAGGCAAATGTCAATTACAAAATTAACAGCTTAGATCGTTCTCCATTTAATCGCAACATGTTAGAGGATAACAGTGTTTCCACACCTAACGCTGCATCTTCTTCTGTTCTTGAGGTTTGATCAGGTGACACTTTGCCTACTACGTGCCAGAAATCACCCTCATCACTTACGTGGAAAATCTTCTAACTCTCTAAAGGGATACTTCTACTTGTTTTTGTATTTGTGGAACTTAAGGCTTATAGAGGTCCTAAGTGTAGTAATTTGTCCAACATCATAGGTGAGGAGACAGTGTATCAGGACTAGAAGCTCAGCTATCTCTCCCGATAGTTTACTTTTCTAAAACTCCAAAATTCTTTTAAAATCATCTTTAACACCATATTCACACAAATAAATTGTGTATTACTGCTCCTACCCCTATTTAAAGAAAAACTTATATGCTAACTTTTAGTAAATTTTTACTTCCAACATGTTATCTTGTAACTTAAAAAGATATTAGTCACAAAGCCAAATTCACGGAGTTAAGGCTAAAAGAAAACCTTCTAGAATATATAAACCTTAGTTACCAAAGTACTATGAACCACGAATAAGCTCCTTGAGAGGACTCATCACCGACCCCTTAACTCCCCAGTGTCTCACACTCAGTGTGTACAGCAATTTGTTAAGACACACTGAATTGGAGAAACGAATATTCTGGTACCAATTTTCATATTCAAAGGCTACGGCGTTCTTAGAAAAGAGTCTACTTAAATTATTTTGTGATTTAAGGCAGGGACAAAAGGCGACAAGTACAGAGCTAAGCAGTCCCCTGGTTGAAGTGATCATTACAACTACGGTAAATTTACCGGCTCTCCATTGCAAATCACTGAAGAGCGAAAATAAGGGAAGTCCGTTAACATTAATGCAAGTTTTATTGGGGCTAATTTGGAAGAACTGAATTCTAACAAAGGAAAAATTTACCAGTTGCCCACTCTACAGTAGAAAGTGGGAACTGGGTGTCATTTGTAAGACATTAAGAAATTCTACCTTTACATTTCTAAATAAAGCTGTACGCACTTCTTAGAGAGAGCCGTTTAACTTTGGTTGATAAGGCTTTGTGAATTATGTTCAGAAACTTGGACAATATTCACACACACACTTTTCAAATAAAAGTTAAGTACCTAGGATTTTCACTCCAGGGTGAGTTTCTTCAAGTACCTAAGGACACTCTAACTGGACTGCGTATTCCCACATGAATCCCATTTGAAGTGCCTTCATCTCTGTGCCACAATTCTTTAAAATAATCAGATCAGTATTTATTATGACTTTTTAACTCCCTCAAATCATACTT
This sequence comes from Mustela nivalis, assembly GCF_964662115.1. NCBI lineage: Eukaryota > Metazoa > Chordata > Mammalia > Carnivora > Mustelidae > Mustela > Mustela nivalis. The sequence continues at coordinate 109,874,367 of NC_139030.1, forward strand.
TGATATTTGACATAGTAGTTTCAAAAAATAAATATTCAAGGCCTCGGTTTTAAGTTTCCCTTCAGTGTAATGCACACAGTTGACAAGTATTAATAGGACTACCCTAAAATAAATGCAGCTTTCTTATAAAAATTCTTGGTTATAATACAATTTCCATTCTACTCCATAATTCTGATAAAGAATATATTCTTTTTTGGTAATAAAACAAGAGTTTAGAAGATTCAGTCCTTGGAAAATCCTCTTGGCAGTCACTCAAATGAAGAAGTCAATCATTCCTGGAGTCACAAACACACAAAAACTGCTATTACCACTGAGTTTTGGGGGGTGGTTTTGGTGGTTATTGCTTCAGTTGGCAATACCTGAATTTAAGACAAAAGAACATCTCCCACTAAGCCTTACTTTAAATATTACAAAATGTATATGGAAGATAGACTCATAGAGGCTATAATGCTGATGTCTTAAGGAACTCACCCACAGAACGGGGGCATGTTTTTAAAGGATACCACTGATCTTTTTGCCCTAAAAATAAATGCCCCTACTTTTCAGAGTCTTCCCATTCTTCAAATTCTTCAACAGGAGACTTGAGCAGCTTAACACTTTTGCTATAAGAACAATCCACTCTTGTTAACAAACCCGAAACATAACAGGAAACCGATAAAGGACACAGTTTTCACAGTTGACGATAAATAAAAGTGCAGTAAGTGTTCAAGTAGGGTGTGTAGTTTAAAAACTACATGTGAGTATTGGGCATAGGTCATCTTTTAAAGGCTCTCCGAGGGTCCCTGCCATTACTTATTGTGGTCATGACTGTTTGATTATTAGCTGTTCCTTGTGGCTGTGAATGTGTAGGTCCCCGGCCATTGCTTCTACCAGCATATGAAAACTGGCATCCCCGTGATTCTGGGCCAGCTTGAACCCCGTTTCCTAAAAAAAATATAAAAACTCATCACCATTTCAGACACTGATATATAGTAACACACCTATTTGAAGTTCTGAACGTGTTTATAAGTAGTAGTAGAGAAAACAAATGCCCTTGTTTTTAAACTACTAGAAAAGACTCAATGTGCGTTCTGAGTTTTCCAAACATGTAATTACTGTAAATGTATTCGCTTGATGCTGTATTAATATGGAGAAAGAAATAGAACAGTTTGGGGAACAAAATGAGAAATTAGTCAAGAAAAACATAGTAGTGTCCTGCGCCAAAATTGTAAGGGAAAAAGAAAAAAAGGTAAAACAGTGTATGAACACTGGCATTAGGTTCAAATATGGTTAATAATTCAGAATGAACAATGGAATTCTCATTTTTCAAAGGACAAGACAGCAAAGTTTCCCACAATGTGATCGCTACCAGCTGTGCCAAAACATGCACCCACCGGGTCAAACAGACTTCAGCCACCCGACTGAACTCCCAATCCCAAAGCTTTTCCTCCCTAATAAAAACTTCAAAAGACACAGCTGAGAGACCCATTAACGTGGCATCTGAGAGTATTTGAGGGGTAAAGGCCAATCTTTTGAAGAGGCAGCTATCTGCACGTGTAAAAATTTAAGGTGAGCTATTAAAGGTAAAAGGCTTTTGGTGTGCCAAAATAATCAGTAATTTTCCATCTATTATAAATAATCATCAGATTATAGAAATTTTGTTTAAAAAAAAAATCAATGGAAAACCTATTACGCGTCACTAAAACAGATTTCCTATTATCAGCCACCGTTTAAATACAGAACGTGCTCTGGGAGGTGGGTGGGCGAGGGCGAAGCAGGGGAAGGGGCTTAAGAGCACACGTCCCCGACCCGTGGGGTGCTGAACCACTGCTCTGCGTGTGCGAAACTCATAAAACACTGTGTCAACCACAAGGAATTTAAACAGATAAATAAAATACATGCGTACAAAATGTTTTTTTAAAAATACAAAGAAGATGCTCAGTAAGTTAGCTTAAGAGAGCTCATCTGCTCTTTAGGAAATCACTTACTGGGGACTAGCAGCTCCCTTTCAGTGTCAATGCACACCTAATGACAGTTTTCTTCTAATCTTTCGTAAGATACATTCGCTTAACTTCTTAACACCTGATCACAAATATGAAAAAAAAAATCTTACCCACTGGTCCAAATGTACCTGTACCCATATTATTATTCATGGAATTATTCTTCTGCTCATTGTGTGCCTAAAAAATATGTTTTTAATTTAACCGATTAAAGATTTATTAAAAAGATTATTATAATAACAAGTTATATCCATTCTTTAGTTTTGTTTTTTTTTTAAACAAATTTTTAAAAGATTTATCCAAGTCCATTCAATGTTACTATTCAGGAATGTTTCCCAAAGCTTTCATAGCTTCTGTTGTATCTTATTGCGTTCTCCTGATATTCCTCCCTACTGCTCCAAGTGCTCAATGGCACATATATTTATTTTGTGAATATATATACATATATCTTTAGTGTTAAATATATATGTCACAGAACATACAGAATGACAATGACTTTATATTCTTTTTTAAAACTGTCCTCATTATTTCTGGGTAGGACAGGGTTGAACACCTAGCCAGAGAATTAGAGTACCCTGTCAAAATTAGTCTAATCATATGAACAGACTATATACATTTGGATTAATTACCCCTCTGCTCTGTTGTCCTCGATAATCTGGGTTGGGTTCACTGAAATTTGGCACTTCTGAATAAACCATACAAAATCTGAAAGAAAATAAAGCACAAGTTAAACGATTCCTAAAATAATCAACCTTTCTTTGCGTAACATGCATAACTTATAGGAATGAAGAATTTAGGTGTTAAATGAATTAACTAAAAAGCAACATGCTAACTATTTATACAACGAAAACTTCCTAAACGCCATGTTCCATAAAAAACAAAGCATTCTAAAACACTCAATGGTCCACAATACTTAAAATATTCTTTTTTATTTCTTCTGTACTGCAAAAACTAAATCATGTCAAAGATCAGGGACACAGAAACACATCTCTGTGCTACTGCTCCGCAGAGGCTGCTGTCCCTGAACCATGTTTAGGGTTCCAGAGTGGTTTTTCCAGCAGTGGTGATGGATTTGCACTGATCCATTCACACCCTCCCATCCAGTCCCTCTTTCGACCAATCACTGTGAATCTGCAAAGATAATCATTCAAGGTTAAGAGCGGACTCTGCAGGTATGACAAAGACATGTGGCTATTAGGACAACAGTTTATTCAAATGCTTCTTGTAAGTTGACTATGGCATATATGAAGATTACACATAAGCATTTACTTAGCTCCTCACCCATAAATAAATTAAAATCGGTTGTGGTATATCCTAGACTGACCCTAACAAAGTCAAGTCAAGGAAGAATGAGTGACCTCCACTGGTTCTTCACATAACTGACCTCTTTCTCCGTATACAGGAAGGTCAGGAAAAACCCCACGTCTTTGGATGATATTGACGCTAAGAGCTTTCATAACAAGTTGCTCTAATACTGCTCTAAAAACAAACATAAATAGTTTTCTCCTAGCGAAAGCAAAGTGTTACCAATTTCTGATCTTGAAAAGCTAGCAAGATTATCTTTTCCCAACAATTTTATCCCTGCAGTGTAGAACCTTTCTTTTGTGTGTGTGTGTGTGTGTGTGTGTGTGTGTGTGCCATGTGTGACTTCTGTAGGTCTTCAAATCTCCTACAAACAGAATGAACTAATGATTTGGCTCACTGCCAACACAATACTTTATGAACACATCCCAAATGTCTAAGCTAATATGGAGGCTAAATTACCTTTACACCCCTAGAGAGGATGGTTCCTCCAAGTCAGGGTGGAGATTACCAGGGTAGGAATATACGGAAGCTCGCATTGTAGCTGCCTGTACGGTACCTAGACTGTGGATAAATACAGGACTTCAATGGTCATCGCTGCAAGTCCTTCTACCGTGAGTACATATTCACCCATAAATGAAAAAAGAAAATTTAAACTGTTGGCCTGAAACCTAACTTCTTTCCTAGCTTCTTCTTTGGCATTTCACCAGAAGACAGAACCTATTTAAAACTGCACTGTGACACCTAAAAGACGCGTGTTCCCAAACTCTACAGAAATGGCCCCATTGGGGCTCATCTCAAGTGCAACTTCATGCTCTTTGTCAGGAAAACTACTATTCTCAACCACAGGAAACAATATGGATGGCTGTTAAGCTGGTACATACATGCAAAGTTGTTTTTACAGCGAAGCTATTGAAGGCATTCAGTTTACCAATACAGAAAAGCCAAGAAGTTTATCCTTTATAGTTTATACCTACCAGTTACTCTGTAGACACTACGTGTAATTTATTCACTTACAGGAAATGCATTTGAATACTTACTCCCCAATTTTTTGAAGTTCTCCACCCCTTCCAGTGTACAGCGTCAAACAGCCTTTCCACATGGATGCATACCTAGAAAGGAAAGAAACGTCTGTTCTGTAAAAATACATGTATTTCCTTCTACTTAAGTGAAACTTTATACTGTATTTTTTTGTATCGGGACGGAGGTGTAGATCAAACTCTGTCTACGGTAGTAAATCAATTAGTCTAATTTATTAACTTGTTACTTATAATCGAACAGTACAAAGAGAAGTCTACTGCCAAATTTTGACATAACTAAACTGTAACCAACCCTAGAAAACAGAAAGTCTTTTTGAAAAGCAAGCATTGTTATACTCCAAAGATCACATCTTCAATTAACAAAAGAACTTTCAATTGAAGAGATTCAAGCAGAAATTATTTCTCAATCATAGCATATATAATATCAACACCAAGTATGTGCTTTTATACACATTAACTTGGTCTCCTCCGATTATTCAATAAAACAGTTTTTCCTTTTTCTCTATAAAACACATAGAAGGATTCATGAGCTACTGAAAATTTGGTAAAATTTAATCAAGGGCCTAAAAAACAATCACAAATCTCACCTATCTGCCTTTCCAAACCTGCAATCCTTACCATCAATTTAGCTGAAGAGATTATTTACTCTGATCAACTCTGAGAGTGCAGACAGCATCATTAAATATTCCTGCACAAAAATCTAATAAAAATGTAAATTAAACATTGTAAAATCAGTCTAAAATTTGGTTTTCAGTGGTTCTCTATAAACTACAATGGTAACTTTAGGACCTAGAATGTTAAATTATAGGGGCGCCTGGGTGGCTTAGTGGGTTTAGCATCTGCCTTTGGCTCAGGTCAAGATCCCAGAGTTCCAGGATGGAGTCCCCAGGTCTGCACAGGGCTGCTTGCTCAGCAGGGAGCCCACTTCTCCCCCTGCCTGCCACTCCCCCTGCTTGTGAGCTCTCTCCCTCTGACAAATAAATAAAACCTTAAAAAAAAAATGACAAATTATAATTAAATATTGTTAACTAAGTAGTTGTATTTCATTTTTTAACATAGATTAATAAATACTAGTTAGTTCCACATTATACATTCGTCTTTAGTAAGGGTAATCCACTAAAGACTCTTATGCTATACAAAAAGCAACTTAGAAGAAGAAGAGTGCACTAATATTCACCTTAGTAATGTGAAAGTTAACACATGCGGAGAAAAAATTTGAAGTTTCAACAAGTAAACATTTAACTTGCATTTGTTTTGGGAATGAGGTCAACGACAGATAGAACTAGAACTGAAGGGCCTTACAACAGGCCAGACTCAGCCACACATGTGATTTTTTAAGTAAGGTGTAATTATTCCCATCTTACAGATGAGGAAATTACCCAAGTGTAAAAACCTCAAGGTCACACTGAAGTTACAAAACAGTGGAGTTTCTTTAGTTTTGAATTTTCCTTTAAATTATACTCCTTGAAACTCTATAAATACTATATGCAACTTGATTTTAGTCTTTCCACAAATTTTTTGAGGGACATCCCTATGTATTTCCCACGGACTACAAAATAAGGAGATATCTGAAATGAGATGCTGTTTACACTACTTGAGATAGATGCGAAATATTCTGGCAGCCAGAAAAACTTCAATTATGCTAATCCGCACCACACCCTCCTAGGCAGGAATTCTCTTTTGTGTCAGCTACAGATGTGGATGTTTAAAGACACAATTAGTGTCCTGAGTCACTGCAGGAGAATAAAATGTCTATGCTCTGACTCTCACTTCCTTCTTGGAGGACACTCTGCCTCACTTCCTGAAGCTGCTCTGAGGCCTGCACGTATTACCAAAGGGCCTACCCAACCTCCAGCGTTCAGGGTGATCTGACACTTTTCTTCCTGCCGAACATTTTTCTGCCTATCGTTCTGGTTTGTGTACTCCACTGACCTTACAGCAGCAGGCACCGGAAGTCATCTTCCAGAATGTGCCTTCCAGATACTGTGAACTTCCCTTAACTTTTCCATTCCGGTACAAATTGGACATACCGCAGACCTGCTGAACTGTCCAACTACAATCTGCTGTCCTGTCTGAACAAAATACGGGCAGGATTTCAAAAGCCACTAAAAAGGGGGAAAAGCTAGAAAAGCGCTGACAACTGTATTAAATAATTTATGAAAAAAAAAAAGTAAGTAGGATGAATTTATGCTAATTTTGCCAATCTACAAAAAACACTCAGTAATCCCAAAAACGTATTTAACCATCTGCTTGACCTGTTCAGAGGGGAAGTGGGCTAGATTCCGGGGTCAAACTGACCGCTTTCCTGGGAGGGTGTTCCATCCCGAAGCTGTCCACTCCCCAAAATGACCATCCAAGGGGCCCCAAACTGCGCGGAGCTGCAGCACCTGTCAGGGTCCCCAGCGGGTGACTGCAGGCTGTCACCTAGGAAGCCTCCCCCCGTCCCTCCGCACACCTACCCTCGGGTCAACCGAATGATGTCCCCCGGCTGGATGAGACCTCCGATTTCATCCCACACGGAGATAGTGATGCTGCCCGTTTTGTCGGCCACTTTGCATGATCTCACTTCATGGCCGTCTTTGGTTTTGGTCACGCGTCCTGCGGGGAGTTCAATCCAAGGGGGAGGGGTGCGTTAGGTAACGAGGACTTGAGAGGCTCGAACTCCTCCTCCGCGGACAGGGGGCAAGAGGTCGAGCCCCGCGATTTCGCCGCAGGTCGGACCCGAGCCCGGGGCTGGGGGGCACCGGGGCCACGTGGACGGGGGGAGGGGCGGGGGCCTCGCCGAGGCGGCGGCGGCGGGGAGCCCCCCTCCGGCCCAGCACGCGCGGGGCGGCGGGGCGGCGGGGCGGCGGGGCGGCGGGGCGGGGCGGCGGCGGACCCACTTACCTATCTCCAGCACAATAAAGACGACATTTAAGTTTTTCAGTCCGGGCTTAATGTCTTTTATGAAAAGAGGAGGGTCGCTGCCCCCGTTCATACCGAGGCAGGTGCGGCTACGGCTGCGGAGGCGCGGGGGGCGGGGGGGCGAGGCCTCCCACCTCCCGGGCCGGGGCGAGGGCGCGGGGGAGACCCCGGGCGGGGGCGGCCGGTCGGGGACCAGGGACACCAGCCCAGACGGCGCTGGGCGCCCAACACGGAGACGGAAAGGGGGAAAGGCTCCCGGGTTCCAAAGCAAAGAGGCGGCGGCCGGACCCGAGCGCGCTGCGGCGGGGCGGCCGCGACCCCGGGCCGGGCGGCCCCCCTCGGACAAAAGGAAGGTCAAAAAAGGCAGCGAGGGGCGGCCTCCGCGCGGAGCCCCCTCACACTCGCAACACACTCGCGCGAGCGCGCGGCCCGGGCGTCCCAAGCTTCGGGCAGGGACAGACTGTGACAGCGAAGCCGAGACCCGGCGACCACGCACGCTCCGGCCCGAACCGCGACTGCCGCACGCGCCCGCGCGCCGGCCGGACCCCTACCCCGGCAGCCCCGCCCCTTGTGACGTCACGGGCGTCGGCACGCCCGTCGCCGGGCTCGCCCAGCCCGCAGGAAGGGAAGCGAGGGGTCCGGAACCGGCCGGCGTCGCACGCGCAGCCTCCCTCGCTCCTCGCGGGCTGTCCTCTCGAGCCCCGCCCCCCGAAGCCGTCCAATGAGCACTCGGCCCCGCCCCTCCCGCCCCGCCCACCCCGCTGCCGCCGTCGCTGAGCCGCGTCCGGGTGTCCGGCGGCTTTTTGCCGGCTCCGGGCGGTCACCGCGCGGCGCGGGGTGTCCTTGCTCCTTTCTGGCTGGGAGTTCGGCCCTCCCCGGGCGCTTTAGCCCCTCGTCCCCGCGGGTACCCGGGGCAGCGCCTGTGTTTAGGGCCCGTGGGTCGTTCAGAGAGGGGCGCCCAGGCGCAGGCCGGGCGGCTGTGGGCGGAGGGACGCGCCGGCCGACGGGCGGGTCCGCGCTCCGCGGCCAGGACACGGCTGGGGCGGGGCGGGGCCTCGGCGGGGCGGGGCCGGCGCCTTTGCTCTGCCACGTCTGCTCCGTCCCAGGGACGGTGCGGGGTTCCCGGAGGTCCCCGGGACGTTGTGACCCGCGGGCCTGGCCGAGCCCTCCCCGTACTCGGTCGGGCCCCTCCTCACGCCCGTCCTCCCCTCCCTCCCGGCGCGCTCGTCCCCTCCGCGCAGTCTCTTCAGTGGGCGAAGTTTTAGGGCGGCGTTAGGTTCCCAGCGGAGCCCCGGGGGCGCGGACGCTCCCCGACACCCCGCCCCGCGCGTCCCCGGCCCGGAGGGTCCGCCGGTCGCGGCTGCTGAAGCGACGCCGGCACGTCGCTGGCTCTTGCGTGTCCGTGAGCTGGGACAGGTGTGTGGTGACTTGTGTCCACCGTACGGTGTCGCAGAGCTTCAGGGCCCGGAAAGTCCGTGTCACCGCGTGTCCTTCCCGCCCTCCTGGTCCCGGCGCCCCTCGTCCGTCTCCGCAGTTGTGACCGCAGAACGGGCACCGCCGGCCCTTCAGACGGTCCCTGCACTGCTGTGCGCTGTGCGTCCCGTCGGCGCCCCTCCGCGGGCTCGGTCTGTCCTTGCACAACCGCGCGGTCCCGCACAACCGCACAATCGTGCACAACCGCACAATCGTGCACAACCGCGCGGTCCCGCAACAGCAACGGGAAACCCGATACGACAACCCAGAAAAATAGGTTTTCTTCATCTCTTTACGTCGCGTCGTGAGGAACGGGCACTTGACAAGCAAATCTGGGCTGAGACGGTCCTGCGGGACCTTCCGGACACCGATGGAGCTTCGTAGTCCTGATCCATCGTCTGGGAAGAGGCCGCGGGCCTGGGAGCTGCGACCGCAGACGTCGTCTGGCCAGTGCAAACGCTCAGTAAGCTCCCTCGCTTCGTTGTTACCCTGAAGGACGAGGAGAGCAGCAGTAGCTTGCGCTGCGGTTCCCCAGGCCTGCACCCGTCCTCGGCGGTGGCCGCTGGCTGTTAGCCCATGGCACAGCTGGTGAGACTCGCCGGGACGCAGAGCCAGAGCGCAGCCGACCTCGGGTTCCAATCCAGGCCGTCTTGACGCCACCATCCCCCACCCCCAGAGCCCTGCAGCTTAAAAGTAGTTTTTCAGACTTAAATTGCAGTGGTAGAGTTACATGTTTTAGCAATAAAACGTATCTGTAGAGCATTAAAGAATCATTAACTTTGTGATGGTGACCGAGATGGGGAGAAGAGTCAGAGAACTTGCATGGCAGAAGCCTTATGTTTTTCTTGATTCTTGCTGCATGTTTTTAGATGCACCACCTCGGCCCAAGCATCTGCGAAGAAGTGGCATCATCTTACACAGCCCGAGAAGGGCTTCGGAGAGAATCACATGACCAGGACAGCCCAGACATGCCGGAGGAAGCAAAAGCTTCCATTTCAGGACCAGTAAGGCCCAGAGAGCCAAAGACACTGACGTAATGAGGGAAAGTGATGTAAAATAATGTAAGCATGATTTCAACATCAAATAAATGAGGAAACGTGGCAGTTCCTGGCAGAACCACATCCAACCTCAGGGCTCCCAAAGTCTCCCCCTTCAGATCAGAAGCTCTGATTCCACCAAGAGTACCCAGCAGGACTTGTTGCTTCATTTAGATGTTCCTCAAAGCAATTTTCTTCAACACAGGCAAGAACATTCTCACAGAAACAATATTTAACCAACTGAGCCCCCTCTGCGTCCCTCAGAGAAGGAATATTTAAATCAGACATTTATTTATTTAAAGGTTTGACAAGCTCTCTAAAAGATTAACAACAGATAGGAGATCAATTAAGAACGTGGAGCACAATCGCGGCCAAGAGTTTGGACAAAGCGAGCTGGCCCCTCCCTCCTTGCACCCTCCGTCCGCTGTTCCCAGAAAGGGGATTAGATGGGGCTCAGACTTATTTTACCGACACTGCGGAAGAGGAACCAGTCAGGAGCCCAAGCCCCACAAAAGCAGAAGCTGAAGTTAGCAGCCCCGCCCTGCCCTAACCCCACAGGGGAGAACTCGCCAAACCTCTACTTCCTCCCGGACTCACTCAGCTGTTCTCAAGCAGAAAATGGCCAGCAAGTGCTTTCGTGTTCACTGAAACTGGAGACAGCCTTGAGGAAACAAAATGGTGTGAACAGGGCAGGAACTCTTCAATCCAGATCAGTTGGTTTCAACCAACTCCAGTTACCACTCAAGGGTGATGTTAATGAAAAGAGAAAGGGGGTGGCTGTCAAGAAAAACAACTGTTGCTGCTCAGTTAATCATTCCTAATACGTAATTCAGCAAAATAAACAAAGGCCCAGCCGGTCAGGTGATGAGGATCCTACTGCTGACTCTTGACGACAACCACAGGATCGCCTCACAGTCTTCTTCCTTCCAAGACTCTTGTTCTTCAGGCCTTCCTCATGTTCAGAGCTCAAACATCAGCCTCTGAGGGAACCAGAGGATTGTGGCCAGAACCTCACCAACACTCCCTTGTGTTTAAAAATTTAAAAAAAAAAAAAAAAAGGGTTGTGTGGCGAGATCCAGTACAATACAGAAGTGTATCCATTAGAATCTGTACTTCAGGGTCTGCGTGTCTGGGTGCTCCCTGGTAAGGGTTTTCCTGTAAATCTTACCACCACCCACTACCCACGCTCACTGCCACGTTCTGGTTTCTGGGACCAAAAAAATCATTTTCTCTTTTGCTGCGCTACCCATCTAGTCACCACTGTGACAACCTCCGTTGAGTAGCTGACCAAGTTCTGTTTGAAAGGAGATGTCTTGTGTGGTGAAATGAACAATAAAAAATTAACAAGAACTACAGTGTTCTCACATTACAAAGGTAATCTACTTTGTAACATAATTGGCAAGGTCAAAAAGAAATAGCCTTTTCTTAATCTCCTTAAAAAGATTTAACCAAAAGGGGCGCCTGGGGGGCTCAGTGGGTTAAAGCCTCTGCCTTCCGCTAGGGTCATGATCCTGGTGTCGTGGGATCGAGTTCCGCATTGGGCTCTCTGCTCATTGGGGAGCCTGTTTCCTCCTCTCTCTCTCTCTGCCTGCCTCTCTGCCTGTTTGTTATCTCTGTCAAATAAATAAATAAAATCTTAAAAAAAAAAAAGATTTAACCAAAAGACTTATAAGTAATGTTTAGAAATATTTACAACATAGCCACACAAATCATCCCTATAATGATACAGGCTTACACACACTACTGAGCCTTTGCTATGTGCCAGGCATTTTATACATATTATTAATATATTATTTAATAATATTTTGGGAGTAGGTTTTCTTATTTTACGAAAGTTACAGAGCTGGAATTTAAAACCAAGCCTTACATGAAATAACTTCTTCTATGAAACAGGTTATTTGCCCTTAAAAGTGCACTTCTTTAGTTACCTAAGTGGGTAATTGGATTTTTTTGAAGGCTTTGTAGTTCAGTGATAAGTGCAACACCAGGTTATTTAATCCCTAATGTCTCATTGTGGTGGGGGCAGTGAAGTCCGCTGGTGAGGAATAAGTTTGTAGTTTCTCTTGGGAAGAAATGCATCCCGAAGTAGGTTAATTCAGCTCAGCTACATTATCTTTTTAATGATAGTGTGAACACCTTCGGTTTCTGTTCTAAAGAAGTTCCTTTCAGGTGCACCATACATCTAAGTAGCCGCCTGAATTCATTGTTTGTTCAGCTGAGAAAACAAAACATTAGTGGCAACTGAACAACTCAGAATTCATAAAACAAAATTATTTATTGGCAGATTAATCTCATTATGTATCCTAATCCTCATACTTAAAGGGATATTGTAGAAAAGGCTACAAGTCACAAGTCCAGCCGGCTGACCACATTGCATAGGATCAGAAGTCCTTTCCGAACTGTGTGTCTAGAGGACGTGCTGTTTGCTGAGGTTTCTTGTGGTCCAACGTGGCTGTGGAGGGAGTGTTCACGCGCCACCGCAAATTCCTGTGTTGAAATCTGATCCCCGACGTAAAGTGGAATTTGGAGGTGGGGCCTTGAGAAATGATTAGATAAGAAGGCGGAGCCCTCAGGCATGGGATTGGTGCCCTTGGGAAAGACTCCAGGGAGCTCCCTCACCCCTTGTGCCCTGGGAGGTCACAAAGGAAAGAGCACGTCAGTGAACTAGGAAGCGGGCCCTCACCAGACACCCCAATCTGCCAGTGCCTGGACCTTTGACTTCCCAGTCTCCAAAGCCGTGAGAAATAAATTTCTGCTGCTGATAAGCCACCCAATCTATGGTATTCTGTTCAAAGAGTCCAAACAGGCTAACACATATGTAAAAATAACTCAATTATAATTCTAAAAACCACCTCTCCTGCTTTCGGAATCTTGGTCCTCAATGTGCTCTAGTTGGCCCAACAAGAAGCAGGTAGCAGGTTCTGCTAACGTCATTCGTGCCTGATCTGTGTTGCAGTGGAGGGCTTGGTGACCCTTTATGGAAGTTTTCCTTATATTCTTGGCTTATCTATAGTAAAAATAAATATTTCTTCTTATTTTATAGCATTATACAGCTTACACACTTTCTCTCCTTTCACACACAGGCAAGCACACACATATACCAATAAATCACCTAGAAGAAACAGTCACTGCTTCTGTACAAACCGCTAATTCAGATCATTTTCCATGTGAACATAGAGAGTCCCAGTTGGAAGAATATTTACAGATAATGGACTCTAAGTCCTTCTTTTTGTTAAAAAATATATATTTTTTCGCATTTCTGGGTATATAGGCCCAAAATTGTGAATAAGAGTAACACTACAGCCTCTAATGAATTAAGGCTCTCAGTAATTTCAGTAATTATCATTATAGGCTGCTAATATGACAAGGGGGACAACAGTCAAAACAATGAAATCAGAATCTCTAAAGGTGGGACTTAGACATCAGTGTATGCTAAAACCTCTCGGTGTACCACCAAATCAGAGCCATAGCAGGTTAGAAGAGACATTTTTTTTTCCCCAGAATATTTTCTTTATTTTCCACATACCTGTTCTGGAACAATATTTCCCTCATTCTAGCTTGGGAAATCGTGCACTGAGATAAGCTTCTAGAAGTGGAATTACTGAATGAATGCATAGTTAAGAACTCTGACAGGTATTGTCAGTTGACATTTTAGGAATTCTGAAGAGACTTATAATCTCGTTTGCCCTTTGTATGCTCATTAAACATAACATATTAATTTACTCAACAAGCCTTTATTGAACAACTACAATGTGCCAGCCCTGAGACTGCATCAGTAAAATAATTATAATAATAATCCAAACTCCCTAACTTCCTGGAGCTTGCATCCTGGATACATAAAGTTACATAGTATATCAGAGGGTGGTGAATAGTGTGCTGGAAAATGAAGCCAGGGACAGGGTAGGGATTCAACAGGAGTGACTACCGAGAGTGGGCAGGGAAGTGACATTCGCGCAAAGACGAAATGAGAGGAAGGAGCCATGGAAGACCTCAGGCCGCCTGCCCTCTCCCAGGAGCAGTAAGCAGACGACGGTGACTGAAGCAGGGGGACAAGCAGAGCGTGTGAAGGATGAGAATGGGGAGGGGGCGTCACAGAGGAGGACGCTGAGTTGGACTCCGGGACAGGGGTCTGCTGGAAGGTTCTGAGCAAAGACCCAACACGCTTATCAGACTAACAGGATCGCTCCGGCTGCCGGGTGCAGACCAGAAGGAGCTAGAGTGGAAACAGTCAAAGATGATCGTAGGAATCCACTTGAGACGCTGTGGCTTGCCCAAGAGTGGGCGCGGGGACACTCGCGAGAGGAGGGGGAAGGGGGTGAGAGAGCCTGTGGAAGGGCTGTTGAGAGCACACAGGATTCCTCTGGAGCAGCCCGAGGGAGACGCTGGTGGTGGGGCGACATGACGGCCTGCGTGTGTGGACGTCCCCTTCTGGTTGTTACTGCTTGCTTGCTTGCTTTCTATTTAGTTATTTAGATTTGATTATTCAATATAAAGCACATCATTAGGGGGCGCCTGGGTGGCTCAGTGGGTTAAAGCCTCTGCCTTCGGCTCAGGTCATGATCCCAGGGTCCTGGGATGGAGCCCAGCATCGGGCTCTCTGCTCAGCGTGGAGCCTGCTTCCCACCCCACCCCCCTACCCCCGCCTGCCTCTCTGCCTGCTTGTGATCTCTGTCTGTCAGATAAATAAATTAAAAAAAAAAAAAACACATCATTAGTTTTCATGGAGTGTTCGATGATTCATTAGATGCATATAACACCCACCGCCCATCACATCACGGGCCCTCCCTAATGCTACTACTTTCTGAGTGAAATAAGCAAGATCATCCATTTTGGGTGAAGATGCAGACAAGACGCTAGAAGACTGATGTGTGGAAGAGGGTATGAAAGAGTTGTCGGGGAGCGTGGGAGAGTGAGTGAAGCAGGGAAATGGATGACAGCTTTACAGCTGGACTAATCGCTCACGTGAAGGCAGTCCATAGTAAGTTTAGAGTTAGACCACTGCACATAGTGCTTTTTTTTTCTTAAGACACATTCATCTATGAAGATCTGGGCACAGACTAGGCTGAGATTTGGATCTAACTAGTATTGGAGTTTTGCCAAGTGACAGTAACCCTGTTTTCTTTAGTGTGTGTTGTACAAATCTTTCCTGGTTTGTGATTTGCCTTCTCCTTTTGTCTCTCTATATTTCTTTGAACTATAGTAACTTTTTATATGGTCAAATCTGTTGTCTTTTTCCTATAGCTTCTTCCATTGTTTTTTTTTTTTTTCCTTGAGGGAGCCTTTCCTCAAGAAGGGATGATATAATCTTTCTTTTATACCTTCTCCAATTTTTTATGTTTGAATTTTGAACTCTTTAATCTATCTGTATATATGCTGTGATGCAAAGTTCTAATAAAATTGTCATCAAAATATCCTTCCTCTCCACATTAATTATTAAAGAAGCAATTCCTTATCCTTAAGTTTATAATTTCTTTAAAATATGTTACCTTATTATCTTTCTATATTTTGTAAGTTCTCATTCCAGGTTATCACATTTTTTTAAATATTTTATTTATTTTTTAATAGAAAGAGACACAGAGAGGGAACACAAGCAGGGGAAGAGGCAGAGGGAGAAGCAGGGAGCCCAATGCAGGGCTGGATCCCAGGACCCTTGGGTCATGGCCGGAGCTGAAACTGAGTCACCCGGTGCCTCGGGTTATCACTTCGGAGTCACTAATTCACCTGTATAAAGCTGTAACAATGGTATATTTATAATTCTTCAGCATCTGATAAGGCAAGTAACAGCCTCCAGCCTCTTTTTTGTAAGTAGTCTTTAACCCTTCTTACTTATTTTTCTAGAGAATTTTGTCATGATTCAAAAACAGACTCCTCTTAGGGTTTGTTTGGAATCAAAAGAAGCCCGAAATCTTAATTTGGGAAATACCACTTTCTTTATGATATTTAAGTTCCCCATTCAGGAACCATGCTCTGATCATCTATTCTGGTCTTTTAAATTGTACTGGGTTGATTACTCATTCATGTTTTTATACACTTCAAATCTCCCTGAAATATAGTTTTACTTTGATTTTGATTTTGCTAGAGTAATTTTTCAAGTAATTCCTCAAGTAAATTCCCCAAAAAGAAAAGCAGAAGATAACTTTCTGATACTTTACACAACCAAAGAATTTCTTTTTCTCACATAGATATGACATTTGGGGCAGGTATAGAATCTTCAGATTGTAATTTTTCCTCTTAATATTTATCGCCGGGTCCAATGGATAGAATATTCCTTGAAACAGTACTATTGAAGGAAAAAAGTGGAAAACGACCTAAAGGTCAAAAAAGAAGAGATTTATTAAATAAGTTAGGATGAATTAGTAGGAAAATCTATCACCTATTTTTTAAAATGAGGTAAATATATGCATGTGATAAAAAAGGATTATGTGGGGAAAATGGGAGACTGCATAACTATGTACACTATGATTTGATTTTTGAGAATAAAACCCTAGCTGGATATATATTGGTGTATCTATTTTCATGTCTATTTATCTGGAAGAACGCGCATCAGGTATTAACAAATCACAATGGATATTAAAATTAATGTGTGTGGGAAGAATCTCC
This sequence comes from Mustela nivalis, assembly GCF_964662115.1. Classification (NCBI taxonomy): domain Eukaryota; kingdom Metazoa; phylum Chordata; class Mammalia; order Carnivora; family Mustelidae; genus Mustela; species Mustela nivalis. The sequence continues at coordinate 109,890,702 of NC_139030.1, forward strand.
ACTTTTTATTTTATATACCCCAAGTTATTTGAAGTTTTAAAATTATATATCATTCTTAACCAACAGGTGTACAATTTTGTTCGGCCAATATGCACACTTACTTCACCTTTTTCCACCCCTAAACTGCCAGCCACACTCCCTCCTACCAATGCTGGGTTAGGTGCCTCTTCCAGGTGTTCCCAATGACACACGACACTTATTTGAATTATAATACTTTCCACTTCTTTTATAATCGCCAATTTATTTATCTCTTCTTTCCAGGTAGACTGAAGAGTCGGGTACTTTCCCTATTTCATCATTTTTGGTGATAGATACCTTATGAAGTAATTGTTTAATAAGTGTTTGTTCAAAGTGTCTATGATTCAAAGGAGAAGGTGTCACTACCTAGTTATTACCTAGTTCTCTGGAAACTAGAAGGGCAGCGTTGAGAAGGTAGAAAAGGGAAGCGATAGAGGAGGTGAAGAGTCCTGGGGAAAAGCAGCCAGTCCCCTGTGCGAGTGATTCCCGGCACGGCCACCTAAGCCGTCAGAGCGAACGAGGTGGAGACTTAGGGGAAAAACCATGCAAGAGCGCTGAGAAGGCGACCAGCCTCCTTCACTGGGGGATTCCACACCTCGACAGGAGCGGGTGATGTCAATGTCTTTCTCCGGCGACCCAGTGGTCACATACCCCATGCGGGCAGGATACAGAGGAGCAGCAGGAAACCTCTGAAGAGAACGTTCAAACGCAACTAAGATAAAAGCAAGAGAAAGCAGCGCTTGCGTAACAGGGAAAAGACTAAGCTGTCCCAAAAATGAAACCAAAGAGTATGCATCTACATGCAGAGGCTTAAGTAACAGCGAAGTCCATATCCTTCTCATGTTACAGGAAGGTGTGCAGCCCCGCTTGGCAGGAAAGACACCCCAGGATCACCTCCCTTCCATGTGGTATTGCTCTGCTATTACCTGAGGTGACCGCTCCATCGTCGTGGTCAGAGTTGGACTGTGGGCACACTCAGTCTTCCGACCTATGCAAAAGGAAGAGAGGAACTCGAGGCAAGTGGCTTATCTTTTAAGAGAGAAGTGACCCAGAAATAACACAGTACTTCAGCTTGCATCCCATCAGCTAAAATGTAGCCACATATTCATATCTAGCTGTGGAAAGAGGATAAGGATGCTGTCTCTGGCCAAGTAGCCGTGGATTCAGTGTCCCTCTCCATGGCCAGATAGGGTCCCCTCCTCTGGGCTCCCAGAGTAATCTTTACATGGTTCTGCCGTAGCATATATCATCCTGTGTTGTATCCCAACAGCCTCATTTTTACTTAATCACTTCTTCAAAGGCTCCATCTTTAAAAACAGACACAGTTTGAAGTACTGGGAATTAGGACTTCACCATATCAGTGGTGGGTACACAGTTTCACCCACAACATCTTTATGACCCTTGCTGATTATAAACCAATCCAGGTTTTTATTTTTAGTCAACTTAAACAGAAATGTAGAAGTAGAGAGTCAAAATCTCCTTTCACCCTACTCTTCGTGATAGTAGCGCTCAATAGTTAGACGTATTCAATGATTCGGGAATAAACGAGGGAGTGACTGAGCAACAAGGTGGTCCGCATATTACACCTGAGGAAAATGACACACACCAGAAGACCAGGCAACTTTTTTTTTTTTTAATATTTTATTTCTTTAGTTAGAGAGAGAGAAAGCTCTTGCTGGGGGTGGGGCAGAGCGGGAGGGAAAGAGAGCATCTCAGGCGGACTTGACGCTGAAGCACAGAGCTCAACACAGGGCTTGATCTCACCGTCCTGCAAACATGACCTGAGCAAAAATCAAGGTTAAGATGCTTAACTGACTGAGCCATCCACATGCCCCAAGGCCACTATCGTAAGGTCATAAAACCAATTTACCATGGGAGAACCCTAACCCAGTTCTACCAGTTTCTCATCTAATATTCGTTCTACTATCCTTTGCTACTTTTTTTTTTTTAAGATTTTATTTATTTATTTGTCAGAGAGAGAAAGAGCACAAGCAGAGGGAGCAGCAGGCAGAGAGGCAGGCAGAGGCAGAGGGAGAAGCAGGCTCCCCGCCAAGCAAGGAGCCCGACGTGGGACTCGATCACAGGACCCTGGGATCATGACCTGAGCAGAAGCTAACCCACTGAGCCACCCAGACATCCCCCTTCACTACTTTTTACATTTATTGTAATTATTGAATAAAGACTTGTGGTCCTCATTTTTAATGTCAACATGGGTAAGCTGAAAATTTTATATTTCTCTAAAAGTGACCAAACTCAATACTTTAAATGATTTTAACTTACATTTAGCCTTGTCTGAGGATCTTTTTGTAGCAAGAAACAGATATGCACTCAGACTAATTTTCAGGTATTTGTTGCTGCTAACAAATCTTGTCAAAATTTAGTGGCTTAGAGGCACCTAGTGACTCAGTTGGTTAAGCATCTGACTCTTGATTTCAGCTCAGGTCATGATCTCAGCGTCCTAAGATCAAGTCGTGCATCAGGCTCCCTGCTCAATGGAGAGTCTGCTTGTCTCCCTCTATCTCTGCCCCTGTCCTTGTCCTCTCTCTTTGTCTCTGTCCCTCTCAAATAAATAAATCTTTTTAAAAAACAGTGGCTTAAAATAGCAACTACTTTATTTGTATGATTCTGTAGGCTGGTCATCTGAGAGGGATTTCTGATGACCTCGCCTGCAATCAATCAAGGTCTTTTACAGCTTAGACTCTGGAACTCAGGGTTGCTTTTGTCACATTCTGTTGGTCAAGGTCAGTCACGAGGCCAACCAGGATGCAAGGGGGTAGGGATAGAGCCTCAGCCTCTCAACAGAAGGAGTGGCAGCTTCATATTGCGAAGATGCGTGTGGATACAGGAAAGTGTGACTCACCGGGGGCCTTATTACCATGTTTTCCCACAGCTGACATTTCCCACAGGATAGCATTCGGCTTGCCAGCCTTCCTGTGATGCCCACAGCTTCCTTTAAACAAACTGAACAGTTCTCATGGTTCCACGCTGCACTGTGTGACTCTGCCAACCGGCTTCAAGAAGTCAGACCGGAAATCAGTACTTATATTAGTTAAGTTTACGACTAACTTCAAGTGAGATAGAATCCCACATGGTCGGGTTTAAAAGAAGAAATTTATTTCTGGCTTTCAGAAAGTCCAGAGGTAGGTTCTTCAGGATTGGCCTTGGCCTTGAATTATCTGGCCCCTTCAATCCTCTCCTTCCATTCCCAAGGTTGCCTCATGATCCAAAGCCACCAGAGCTCTGGTTGTCACAACTAATCCCACCCAACAGGTGGGGAAAGGGGAGGAAACATAGAACCCACTCCAATCAAGGATACTTCTGGAATTTGAAAACCCAGTTTCCTCCTATATCCCATTGGCCTGCACTTAGTCAGAGAGCCATGCCTGTCAACACAGGGGTTGGGAAATGTGTGCTATTTCTGGTGGCCTATACCCTGCCAGAAATCAGGGATTCTCCTGCTACAAAATAAGGAGCAAGCAGATACTGACCCATGATCACAGCCTGTGCCACAGGGCTTGACCCAAGGTAGATATCTACACACTGTCTGTGGGCATATAATACAGCCCGGTAAGAGATGCATTATTTATTACCTCACTCCTTCTGCGAACATAGTACACATTGTGTCCTTGCATGTGCTAACCACTGTTCTAGTGACTAAAAATAGGCAGTAAACAAAGCCAAGTCGCTGCCTTCATTTAGTTATTCTGTAGCTGGAAAGAGACGCAATAAACAAATACACAATGTAATGCTAAAGAGTGGTAAGTGCTGTGAGTAACTCACCGAGATAAAGGGATAGGTAGTTAAGGCATGTGGTTAGTAGGGACAGTTCTTTTAGATAGGTGATATGTGAGCAGGGACCCAGATGAGGTGAGGAACAGCCCTGCAGATCTAGGGGATAAAAGGCCAGAGGCCAAGGGAACTGGACGTTCAAAGGCCCTGAAGCAGGAGCTGTTGGAAAGTCTGAGGAACAGCGAGGAGCGGGCGGAAGGAGAGCGGGGGAGGGGAACGGCAGGACAGGAGGACAGAGACAGCCAGAGGTCAGTTCTAGTAAGACCAGCGGACTAGACCGTGAATCAGATACCCCTTCTTCAGGAGTCGGAAAGCGAAGCGGCGTCACGGGTTCTCAAGATCACACCGTCAAGATCTCAAGACGAAGAGTGTCCAGGACACCTCAGGACCGGCGCGGTCCCACCTGTGGCTGAGATACCAACGGACACAGAGCCGACCCACTAAGGGGGGGAAGCTCACAAGGCAAAGTCTGGAGAAACCATGTACGCGCTTCCAAGAGTCTCGTCCCAGGGAAGTCCCACAAAGGGAGCTTATTTCCTCCAGAAACCAGCTGTGACCACAGCTATGACATTCTGTCTCCCAGGGAGGCTTATGCCCAGGGGTTTTTTCTGAGGGTCGGTCACACGGGTGTCCTCGTCCTGGCATGTACCAGCCTCCTGGCTGCCAGAGGCGGGCACGTGTCCAGCACGAGCCATGCTGTTGTACAAACAGCTCGGGCAGAGCGAGCTACTGCACCATGGAACGAACGTCGGAACCTTCCGGAAACCCAGGCTTTCAGATGCTGGGCAAGGGCCAACCTCGCTAGCAGGGCTTTCTAAGAAGCGAAGTCCCCGGCCGGTTATTAACTCTGTTCTGCACCGAAGCACACAGAGATGCTCCCAGCCCCCTGGAGTAGGAGCCGCGAGACCACAGCGAGGCGACGCCGGCTGCAAGAGCTCCTAGAGGCAAAGAGTAAACAAAATTCCTGAGACAAACTGTCCCATCTGTGGAATGTGGAGTTTTAGTTTTAGACAAACTGAGAAGTAGCCAGCGGGCAGCAATACAGGAGGAAGAAGCAGAAAGGAGAGAAACTGGGTCACGGGACTGGAAGAGTAACTCGTGCGGGAAGAGCAGGTGCCCCCTGGGTGACCACAGGTGCCCCCTGGGTGACCACAGCCGCACAGCGCTCTGGGGACGCTGGAAGGGCTCCGGGATCCGGAGGCGGCCCGTGAACGGGGCTCTGCGCCTTCCCGACGCCCGATCGTTCTGCCGAAATGGTTTCCCATTCTTGCCTCCTGATGTCCGTTTGGATCTTTGTAGTAAATTCCAGTCACCAGGATCAGAGACATTTCCTCCAGAAACCAGCTGTGCCGACCGGACCCCAGCTGGGCTGGGCTCCTCGAAGTTCAGACACCTGGGTTTTCAGCCACTGGCAGCGCAGACTTAAGGAGGGAAACCCCCATGGTGGCCGAGGGCTCAGCGGCCAGGTGGTGAGGGACCAAGGCCCGCAGCTCGGCGTGAAGGCCTCACCCTCTCCTCCGGGAGGCCTGTTCTCCTCAGAGCGAACCACACACAGCCATACTCACATGCAAAGTGGACTTTTAAACTTTTCAAATGTTGATCCTGCTTTTCACTCTGTTTAGAATTTCAGGGCTTTTCATCCTCAAAAAATACCTAACCACGAATGCTGTTTGCATGATCCCCGAAGCCTCCCCGACGCCTCCCTGACCGCACTGTCCCCCGGCCTGCCGCAGTGACTGCTTCTCTCTGCACTGCTCTCTCAGCGACGGGGACATGTTTCTGCTGTAACAATCGTAAAACATTTTATAATCGACTGTTTAGGCATTTGTTCTGAAACAAATTATGTTCCAAGCATAGTGCTTGACAAAGGGTAATTTTTAAATAAATGTATATTTGGTGAATGAATGAACGAATGAACCAAGAAACAAATGCAGGGAGTCACATTTTGAAGCGTCTGATCCATGATTTAAGGCCAGCGCTCCTGCACCAGGACACCCAGTTCTTAATTTTCATGCTTGAAACAATAATCTCTCTCATTCACTGGGGTGCTTATTATTTTCTAAAATTGTATTGGTTTTATGTTATTTCTCTGAAGATATTATGACTTTACAGATGTTAAATAACCATCTTCGCATTGATTCTAATGATTTTCCTAGTGAAAATAAAATTCTTTTTTATTTTCTAATTATGGGAGGACTTAAATATACCCCATCCATAAAAGGATATGCTAGATATACCCAATTTTGTAGACTCCAAGGATGTTTATACAAGAGTAAACACATATACTTGCTCTCCTGATATGAAAGTGTTTCCTATCACTAATGCCTTATGGATATATGCATATTTTTAATTAATTTTTCAAAGGGAAATAATTTCAAGTAGTATTGTTTTCACAATCCACTACTTACAGCACTGAAAGTTGAACTGCCTAAGAGATTTTACGTAAAACTAATTCTAAAAGCATAACCAGGATCGTTGCAAACATTAAATTGAATCTCAGGTTGTTACTCTTTCTGCAAGATCTCTTCTGATTAATGGCCTTTTACAGTCTGATAGTATATTTTATAGCTTTCCTTTACTTCCTTGAGAATTATTAGAATCAAGACCTTTTTAAAAATGCTTCGATGACTGCTGTAGCTAGCTGTTGTTAACACACAAGGGGTTTCAAGAACTAAACAAAATATATTACCAGAAATTGAGGACAGATTTTTTTTTTTTCAGTAGCATCATCTGCAATTGAAGCTAATTAGAATTAATTTCCAGTTTCCAAGATTAGCCATTGAAACGAGGGTTTACAAATACGTGTGGGGGCGTTGCCTGTTTCTTGTGTGTATATGCGGAGAGGGGTTATTGCTGTGGCACTGGAGAAGCAGACTTATGTTTGGGGAGCATTTTCTTTGATTTGGGCACTTAGCACACACTTTCATTTTATCATCGCAACACTCCACTGAAGCCGAACTCTTCTCAACATTCCACGGATGGGACAATGTGGATAGGAGAGCGGCTCCGGCTACACCACTGCTATTCAAGTGGCAGAGACCCAAACTTTGGAGTCAGACAAACTTGGTTGTTTGTGTCTCTACCACCCAATACACAAGGCCAAGTTATCACGTCACAGGATACAAATAGCTCCGTATCAATGTAACCTAGTCTGGATATCATCCCTAAAATGGAGCGACCTGCTTAGGGATTGAAGTTAAAACAAAAAGAAAGAAAGAAAAAAAAAAAGAATTGAAGAAGGGTCAGCAAATTACGGCCCCAATCCTGTTTTGTAAATAAAAACTTATGGGACGGGTGCTGAAGCCATGTTTGTCTTGTTGCTGACGGCTGCTGGTGGCCACAAGGACAGAGCTGAGTAGTTGTGACAGAAATCATATGGCCCACAGAGCCCAAAATATTTACTATCGGACGTGTTACAGAAAAACTGCGCTGACCTCTGGAGTAGAAGCAATGTCCAGTGCTGTCCCAGGAAGATGGATTCAACGCCAGGGGACCGTGAAGAGCTGTACACCTGCAGAGGTGTGGGGGGTCTGCCTCCTCTGCCTTCACCCGGAGGACGTATTTTATAAAATGAGTCAATTCTTCTTGCCCTAACCTATTGCCATCGAGGAATCTCATCACAAATACTATTCTCTAAGTTCCACAATAACTGAAAACATGGACGGAGAAAACCCACATAATATCGTTGCTGTGAAAACAGAAACGAATGGTGAATTAGAACAGAAATAGAAAACTAACAGATATGCAAAACTCTCCTAGACTGGTACAGGCTGTCCATCCCCGAACCAATCAAACCTTCGTAAGGGAGATGGAATTCAGCGATGGGCTTAAATTAGTCATGACCACTTGCAACTCAACAATGTGATGGCTCGTACTAAAGATGGGGTTAACAGGTCCGCCACTATATTCAAGACAATGAATGTGATTTTCTGATGAAGGGTCTACTAAGACACCACATGAAAAAATACAATCTTAATTAAAATGATACAGCTTGTCCTTATTATTTTCCCATTTGGCACTCACTGAGTCAACTGAACATAAACATAAATTTTTTGTTCATCACAAAAAATTGTTTAAAATTTCAAAAGGGTCATTCTGGAAACTTTTGAAATTTCCAAAATTGAGAAAAACAAACAAAAAAAATGTACATAGTTTTTTGGCTTTCTTCTTATGCCATTGACAGACATGTCATTTCCTAAACATAAATACACACCCTGCAAAGTACCATATGCCTTTTCTTTATTTTCCTCTTAAATAAAAAAATTAATCCAGCTTATTTATGAGAAGATAACACATTGACACAATTAGTCATTCTAAAGGTGCTAAAGGGTGTCTCAGGAGTCATCCCTTTTTTTTTTCTTTTCCCCTAAATATTTTATTTATTTGTCAGAGAGAGAACACAAGCTGGGGGAGCAGCAGGCAGAGCGAAAGGGAGAAGCAGGCTCCCCGCTGAGCAGGGAGCCTGATGCAGGCTCCATCCCCGGACCCCGGGAAGATGATGTCAGCTGAAGGCAGATGCTTAACCAACTGAGCAACGCAGGTGCCCCAAGTCATCCCTTTCTTATCTCTGTTCCCTCGTCACCCATTCTAATGTCCTTGAAGTCACTATTTTCTTGTGGACCATCTCATAGATAATCTGCCTTTATAAGCAAATATGTAAAACTAGTCTTTCATTCCACCTTTTTTCACAGCACCTGTGCCTTGCTTTTCTGCAGTGGTGATACATCTTAGTGATCTGCCCATGGTGGTACACAGCTCACTCGCTCTTTTATAGGTCTTCCTGATATCCCATTGATGGGATCGATCCACTATTGATCAATCCACTATTTGACCAATCCACTATTGATGGACATTTGGACGGTGGCCGCCCTTTGATATTACAAATGCTGCATTATATAAGCTGCTACATGTCATTTCACACATTTTGGAGCATATCTGTAGCATCAATTACTGCCTTTTCTTCTCGCACCGAAATTTCATTTCCACTAGAACAATGTTCGTATTGGATGGGAAAACTCACTAAAACACTTTCTTCTTTTTTTTTAATTTTATTTATTTATTTTAGAGAGAAGAAGGGCGTGCACGAGCAAGCATGATGGGGAGGGGCAGAGGGAGAGGGAGAATCTCACGCAGACTCCCCGCGGCGCCGGGAGCCCTACGTGGGGCTCGATCTCACAGCCCTGAGATCATGACTTGAGCTGAAATCAAACATTAGAAGCTTAACCGACTGGGCCACCCGGGTGCCCTGCACTGAAACACTTTAACCTTCTGTGTGTTTTATATAAAAGAATCACTCACGTCGTAGACTGAAACTATCTCTAAATCACGCGGTCTGCACACGAACTCGCACTAAGCCTCCTCTGCCCGGCTGAGAACAGTCACTTCCCTAGAGCCTCACCTGTAGGTCAGAACTACCGGCAGGGACACCCCCAAGACAGGACAGCGCTGACGGCCCAGGACACAAGCCGAGAACAACACTGGGAAGACGAGAGACGCGGAGCCAGGAGGGCCCAGCCGAGCTCACCGGCAGACGCAGCCGCTTACTCACAGGCCACAGAAGCCTTTCGTCCCAGCTGACGTGTCGGTAAAGTCTCCGGCTCAGGGCCCTTCTGGGGAAGCCTGCATGTATCCGAAACTTTGTAAACATTTCCAGTTAGAGTTCTCCAGGTTGTAATCCCCAGGATAGTCCAGGGGTTCCCATTAGCAAGGGCCAGGAGAGGCGAATGCTTTGTTTTCTAGTTGTTTTCTAGTCCAGGGCAGCAGGGCAGAAGCCAGTAGACCCTGAGCCAGTTCCAAACAGTTCACTTAGTGTGCACGACACGGCCCCTCCGGCCTTATCAGGGGATGCTCAGACATGGCCCTCAGAACTAAGTGATGGAATCCATACCTCTTCGCTCCCACAGGACTCCCTCCTCCAAAGCAAACCCGCATTCCGGATTCTCCTCTGTCCTAAGAGCTACTGGAAGGAAAATAACCTTGCACGAGGGAACACTGTAAACTCAACCAGTCTTTACACACCATTTTGATGGATTTTATCATATTGTTTACAGGATGACCTTTCCATGGGGGTGGAGCAGGGAGAAAGAGCTCTGTGCACGCGGCAGGATGGGACAGAGCGCTGCTAAGAAGGGGCCACAGGCCAGACAGACGCACAGCAAAAGCTCGGTCTGCCTCCGAGTAGCCCCTGAAACATAATCACCAGCACTGCCCCTTCTCCCCCTGTTAAATCTCCCTTACAAACGTTTGAGAACACAGACATCAGGATGGATGGTGTGACTCCGCAGCGTTGTAACAATTAACTTTATTTAATGGCTCCCTTAATGTTGGCATGCTCAAGGACCAGTGACTTCCAATCGTTGCATTAGACAATCTTCCCAGGTTGCTTACAGGTGCTCCTGAAGGGGGTTTACAATGTTCTTTTAAACACAACCAGCTCAGGGCGTGTGGGTGGCTCAGTGGGTTAAGGATTCTGTGTTCAGCTCAGGTAATGGTCCCGGGGTCCTGGGATCGGACCCTGAGTTGGGCTCTCTGCTCCACGGGGAGCCTGCTTCCTCCTCTCTCTCTGCCTACTGGTGATCTCTGTCTGTCAAGTAAATAAATAAAATGTTAAAAAAAAAATACCCACACACACATACAACCAGCTCTTAGAGTTTCATAGCGATTTTGTTTTTCAAAAGAATTTTCTCAAGAGTTGATCCTGGTCCTTTAAGCATAGACTAAAGGTTATCTGTCACGGAGGCATCCTTTACCAGGGCCTAAAATCACTCAGACTGAAGAAGACCTCTTTCTCGTTGCTTTGAGGAGTCAGCCGGGGGGAGCACATGGCACAGCTAATTACACACAGTGCAGCCGAGAGCTGAGCAGAAGGCAATCTCACTCTGCCTCTTTGATTCGTATCCAGTTTGAAACTCTGTCACTGGCAGCAATTTGGTTTTTGCGTCTTCGGAGCCCTGGCGGGGACAGAGCGAGGCCATCTTGTTTTCAGCCTTTCCTGGCGGCTCGGTGCAGTTTGCGGAGTGAGCGTCTGGAACAGAAGGAAAAGAAAGTCCTGCGGGTGTCCCACTGGACGTAAGCCTGAGCCGGGAGCCTGCGGCTGGGCTGCGAGTCCCACACCCTCGCCATTATTTCCAGAGAATTACCCGGGAACATTACTGGAAGTGAGCTGTCTTGGCCCATCAGCTCCCATTCTCTCGGGGAGGTTAGAGCCCTGTGAATTTCACAACCTTTGCAGCTTCTTGGGAAATGCACTATGAGTTTCCAAATCTCTTGCTCAGCCTTCGTAAGGCTCCCAAGTGATTGCAAAAGTGAAAATAAAACCCAAAGCTATTTTTGTGCCTCCGTATTTACGAATAAGGCAGGAAGTGAAAACTTGCATGACAGCAAATTAACTTCATGATCATGTGGACTTCGGGGTCCTAGTGGAATCCACAGCCCCGATGTGGGGGAAATAAATATTGTTAACGACACAGACTGACTCTTCTCATGCACCTAAGTAATTCATGCAGTGTTAGGGCTGGTAGGAATTCAAAGATCATACCACACCTTCATACCATAAATTTGAGATCGGAGAGATTGTCCACTTACTGATAGGCACTTGTTCATATGGTAGAAAGAACACTGAGCTCAGAATGAAAAAGAAAAAGTTGAATTTGGATTTTAACTTGCCCCTTTCTGGTTGTACCTACCAGACAAACCAGTGAATCTCAATTTCTATATTGGAAATTGGAGAAATTTATGCTCCAAAGAGGTTGTGAATGTTGCTTTGTTGGGCAGGGACAGGGAGATGCCTTTAGGAACTTGGAAATACATTGGCTCTTAAAGAGTAAAACCAGTGAAGTCACATATAATAGATGAAAAAGTTACCTTTAGGAAGAAATTATGAAATTATAAATCTATGAGAAAAAGAGTTGTTTTTTAAGTAAGTCTACTTTCTGATTTTATAGAGTACTGTGTACCCATTGTGAAGAAAAAAAAAAAAAAAAAAGGCTGGAGCACCTGGGTGGCTCAGTGGGTTAAAGCCTCTGCCTTCGCCTCAGGTCATGATCTCAGGGTCCTGGGATCGAGCCCCGCATCAGGCTCTCTGCTCAGTGGGGACCCTGCTTCTCTCTCTCTGCTGCCTCTCTGCCTGCTTGTGATCTCTCTCTGTCAAATAAATTAAAAAAAAAAAAAAAAAAAAAGGCAGTGAAGAAGGTGAGAATTGCTCACAATCCCGGGTGTGTGTTTCCAAGTCGGTTCTGGCGGGGGTCCGCGGCCGCGTGGACGGGACCAGGCTCCGCGCCCCTTTCTGACACTTGACCAAGTGCCGCCGTCGGGTCTTTCCCGCATTCCGGAGCCTCAATTCTAACCCGGACGATCTGGGCCTCAGACCCGGGAGGCTCCGCTGGTCCGAACCGCGACGGCAGCGCGAGAGCTGCGGGCAGGGCCGGGCAGACGGCGAGAGGTCGCAGGGGCCAGAGCGAAGGCCGGGCCGTGGGTCCCGCGCGGGGCTGCGGGGCTGCGGGGCTGCGGGGCTGCGGGGCTGCGGGGCTGCGGGGCTGCGGGTTTCCCGCGTCGGGTCCCTCGCGACCCCCCGACGGCGCCGTCGCTACCCGCACTCGTCACGCGGAGAACCGGACGACCGAGGAGACCGAGCGGCTCCCCCCGCCGCAGCTGGGGCCGTCGGGGCCGTCGGGGCTGGAGCGCGGGGGCGCCCGGAGCCGATCCTCTGCGACTGCCGGGTTCAGCCGAGTCACACACGCAGAGAATGGAAGGAACAGCTCCCCAAGGTCTGCTTTGAAGACCCGGCCGCTTGCCCCGGAGTCCCCCACGGCTCACAGCCCGGACCGCCCTCCGACGGCGCAACCTGGCGCTCCGGGCTTGGCGGTCCCCGCGGTGCTCCCGGTGCCCGCGCTCCGTCGTGTCGCCGCCAGCTGGGGTGGCTGCGGCTGCCCCGCCCCGCACGCCCCACTCCCGCCCCACTACTGGCGGGTTCCGCCGGTGTAGACGGCTGTGCTGCGAATGATCCTGCCCCTCCCCCAACATCTTTTATGCAACCTGATCCCCAGCGCGGGGTATCGGAGGCGGCATCGATAGGAGATAGCTGGGCCACGACGGTGCAGTCCTCCTGAACGGGATTGCTGCCCTTATGGAGGGACCCCAGAGAGGTCCCGCGCCCCTGCTGCCATGGAGGCCCGTCAGGAACCTGCAGACCGGCTTCCGGCGACACCGAGTCCGCAGGGCCAGGATCGGGCGTCCCAGCTCCAGAACGGTGACTCGGAGACCCGTCCGACTCACAGGCCACCTAGTCCGCAGGCTCCTGCCCCGCAGCCGGGTGCGCTGAGGCAGCCGCGCACTGCGGCTTCCGTTGCGGCTCCTACTCCGGTTCTGCTCTCACCGACAGGCCAAGCCCATTTGACGTGCTCGTGTCTAGGCCACCGCGACGCCTTCCCTTCAAGACCCGACCGCCGGTGGCCCCGGAATCATTGTCACGATTGCTTTAGTGCGGCTTGTTTCCTGCTCTTTATGCTTGATACAAATTCCAACTCCTCCTCAGCGGTACAAATCTCCTTTTAATACATTCACCTGCACTGGAAACTCGAACCATTTCTTCTTCGGAGGAAATCAGACTTGCTGGCTCGGATCTGGGTCAGAAGCTAACCGAGTTCCACTTAGAACGCTGATTCCCACCTGTCCTCATTCTGCAGCATTTCTTTTCACCACTCTCTCGTCTTACATCCAATTTCCTGCTTTCTAAGTCTTTCACTTTCTTGGTTTGTTCCCTTGTTTTAATAAAGGACACAGCTCAGGAGCTTCCTGAGAAAGAACACAAAGAGGCAACATTGTTGAGACTTTTTGTATCTGAAAATATTTCCAATCTACATTTAATACTTTTTCAGAACATAGAAATCTATTCTTCCTCTGAATTCTGAGAGCATTTCCTCCATTGTCTTCTAGATTTAGGTGTTGCTACTGAGAAGACAGATGGCATTCTAACGCTTGATTTGTTATATTAAAACATTACCCCCCGCCCCGGAAATTGGAGATCCTATTTCTTTGTCCTTATTGATCTGGATATTTTGTTTATTCTTTAGTACAAATTTTTCGAATGCCTACTATGTGCCAGGCACTATTTTAAGTGCTGCAAATATATCACGGAAGATTTCATTATGATGTTCTCAGGTAGGCATCTATTTTTAGTTCTTATTCTGCCGTAGCTGGTAGGCCCAAGAATCTGGAAACTGAGACACAGGATTCATTCAGTAATTTTTTTTTCCTTGGATGATTTCCTATCCTCTGTTCCCTTCTTTTCATAATCCTATGTCAAGATGTTGGACATCCTGCCCTGGTCCTCTAATATTCAAACATTTTCTCTCCGGTATCTGTATACTATTATCTTTTTGAAACTCTACTTCCTGGGAGATTGCCTTAATTTTACCTTGCAACACTTGTTAACATTTTACCTTGTAACACTAATGTCCTATTTTTAATAGGACATTAGGTTCCTTTTGAACATGCTGAATATTCCTTTTGTATAAAATGTTGTTTCATACCTTCTCTATCTCTCTGAGGACAAGATTGCGGTTTTTTCCCTAAGTTTTCTATTGGCAAAGTTTGTTTCCTTCAAGTTGCTACCTTCTGTTGGGTTTGATCACTACCTTTCACTAATAGCCTTTCCTCAACTATCTGGTGGCTGCTAGCTAGTTTTATTTTAAGCCTGGAGCATCGGAGAGAGGACGCTCTGTGCATACAGAGACCCTTCACTGAGTCCACTGCATGGGTCTACTTGCGGAGCCCGTATCACTGCATTTACTCTTAGGCTGGTCAGGTAAGCCAGAGAATCCCTCCAGCCCTCTGCCAAGAAAACACAAGCTTCCGGCTAACTGAAGTCACGTGGAGGAAGAAGACAGAGGCAGTTGACACACACGTTGTGGATCTACATATATACCCTGTGTGCGGGAGCTCTTCTCCTATCCCTGACACTCTCCTCCAGAGTCCTCTGTTCTCGTCGGAGAGGCCTCCGATTTCATTCTGCAGGAAGGAAAGGCATCTCCTACCTGGAGGAAATAGGGTGGGGAACTGGGGCTCTATCAGCTTCTTACAAAGACTCCCCAGTGAAACCCCATGTTACCCCACCTTCATTCCCTCTTCCTAAGGTACCATTGCTCCAATATTTTAGGACTCTATGTTGTAAATTGGGTTGGTTAACAAGTATAAGATTTAGCTATTGTTTTGTTTGCTTTTTAATTTAATCCCAGTATAATTAACATACAGCATCCTATTAGTTTCAGAAGCACAATATAGTGATTCAGCAGCTGGGTACGGCGCTCAGGGGTTACCGCAATGATGTACTCTTAATCCCATCACCTCGTTCACCTACCCTCCCCCAGCCGCCTCCCCTCTGGTAACTGTAGGTTTGTTCTCTAGACTTAAGAGCCCACTTCTTGGTTTCTCTCTCTTTTCTTTGGGAAACACATTTTATTTGAATCTCTTTCTTTTTTTTTTTTTTTTTTTAAAGATTTTATTTATTTGTTCAGCAGAGAGAGACCCAGTGAGAGGGAACCCAGCAGGGGGAGTGGGAGAGGGAGAAGCAGGCTTCCCGCCAAGGAGCGAGACCGATGCGGTCCCGGATCCTGGGATCCTGGGACTCCCACACCACAGCATAGTCGCCTTTGAAAAGGCAAGTCGGATCTCCTTCTGCACAATCTGTGTAAAATCTTCAATGACTTCCCACTACTCCTGAGCTAGGGCGGACAATCCCTACCAGGCCCGTGAGGGTCTGCGGGGACTGACTTGGTTTCTCCTCTGGCCTTACCCGGTGGTGCCCATGCCCTCACTGTCAGCTCCCAGCCTTGCTGCCTTTCTTCCTGATGGTTCTTCCTGGTGCTCTGCCCCTCCCCCCGCCCCAGTCCCTTTGAAGCAGACCAGCCCCCTCCCACCGCTGCTGCCGGCTGCCCCCTTCACTCCGCCCTGGAGACCGAAAGAATGAGTAGATGCTATTAACCTCCTTATTCTTTAGGTCTCCAGTTCTAGTATCCCTTCCCCGGGGAGATCTGGGGCGGTCCGGCTTCTTTGTAATATACTCACACGGAAGCGAGCTTCATTTCCTTCTAGCACTTACCTCAGCTGGCCCTGCTGTTTACGGCTGTTTTACGGATGTCCGCCTCCCCGGTCAGACCGCAAGCACCATGAGAGCAAAGAGCATGTCTACTAGTCACCACTCTGTTCTCAGGAGCCCGCTAATTTCTGACTGTCTCTTTAAGGACTGATTTTAAAAGAAAAAGTAATATTTTTCTTGGCTAACATCTTCCTCAAATTCAGAAGAATTTCAGTGTAATAAATATCATGCAATCTTGCCTTTAAAGGTGCAAGGTCATTGCTATAAAAAACATGGTGGTATACAGTAAACTTCTAGACCTTGAGGCTACAGGGATATCAACCAGTATGTTAAGAAGCTTCAGACTAATTATCCAGAAAAAAAGTGAGACAATTTTGAAGTTTTCAAAAGAGAATTTGAATTTTATTAATGCTCAGTAGAAGGCTAAGAGGTTGGTTCAATTACCACCTTTCAAGATAGGAAGCATTAAAAATAACAATATTATTATTATTATCATTATTGAATACTTACTGTGTACCAACAGTAAGCAAGAAGTTTAAGTACTTTATCCCACTTAATCCTCACAGCTGCCTTCTGAGAGAGCTAACTGGTAGAACCGCCATGTTACCAGTCAGGAAACTCAGGCAGGTTAAGAAAGATGTTAAGAGACTGTGGGTCTGGGTGGTTGAGTTAGTGTTCACACCCTAGGCAATCTGGCCATACAGCCTGCATTTTTTAATGCTTTTAATGAGAAAGATGATGAGCAATTTTTTCCAAAAAGCCAGAAATTTGGCCAAGGAAAACTGATCTTAAATTTGGGAGAACCTTCATTTGGTGGCAAAGAAAAACCATTTAGAAGCAATGAAACACTAGAATAAGCTGGGTTTTTATTTGTTAAGTTTTTATTTAAATTTCTTACAGAATAATATTAGTCACAGAGTAATATTAGTTTCGGGCATACAATATAGTGATTGAACACTTCCAAATGGAATAAGCTGTTTAAAAAAAAAATAAGTTGCGTGTCTATTCTGATTAACTTTGAGAACAGATGGACAGGCTTATAGCCCAGAAGGGTCAGTTAATGGTGTGTTCAAGAGCTGGGCTTGGACCCGCTGACTCTTGGGGTCCTCTCCATTTCTTCAGCTCCGAAAGGTTGCTTAGTGCCGAGTTATCTTTGTCCTCAACCTTTTCCCTGGATGAAAATTTGCCTAATGTCGTCAACTTTCTGTTATCCCAGGGTAACTTATCCAGGGCAAGTCTTGCTTTATCGAGTTTAGTAGTCACTTTGCTTAATGACTTGCTGTGTTAACAACTTGGCAAAGGCTTCATCCAGTCAGCACCTCCTCCTCAGTTTAATTACTTGCTTTGTTGACATTATACTGCCTTCGGGGAAACACTCTGAAATCCAGAACTTAACCAACCCCTACAGTACCCACCCCGCCAAAAGACGATGAGGTCACAAATTGTATTTCAGAGGAAGAAAAAGGAGAATTTTAAGAAATTGATGTGATTCTCATGAGGATTTTGATGAACTCAAAGAGCATTAAAAAAAAAAGGTGAAAGAAAACAGTTTGATTGCTGAATCAGAATGGCAGGTTCCTATATGAATACAGTGTTAAAAGAAATCTTTCTTATCTTGAAACTTACTGAAAATATGCTAAGGATGCTTTAAAGAAACATTATATTTTAAACACAAAGAGACCAGTTTCCCAGGGAAAATGGCTTCTGTGTTGACAGCTGCTGTACAGAGGAGAGTGGGCTGGGGTTGGGGTCCCCACATCTCTTCCCGAGACTGTTCATGGAGATGCCCTGTTCCAAGGAGGCTGTTCCTCTCCAAGCCCACGCGCAGGTGAATCCCACTGCTGTCACCATGCGCTCAGCGGCAGCACTCAGACAAATGACTCACACTTGCTTTGGGGCCTTAATATCTTAAAATCTGGATACTTATCTTCACCAAACACCACATATCCACCTGTCTTACCTAAAACAAAACAAAACAAAGAAAGAAACAAAGAAACAAAAATTTTCCCCAGTCCTTTACTGAATCATTAGAAGAATATGGAAATAAAAGCTAAGTTCTGCATCTGTCTGGACTCCAGGCAAATTCTCTGCAGGATTATCTTTTGCTTAGATAATTATAAAAAGTCCACACTATGGAGTTCAATCTGGTTTGTGGAATTTGAGATCCAAAGGTCAGAGGCATCTTTGTGCAACAACCTATCCATTTGCTTATGCAGTGTTTGAATAAAAGAGAACACTTTTTTTATATATAACCGGTTAGCAGTTTTGACTGTCTTGAGAATAAGACAGTGGCAGTAGCCCAAAATGACCAGAGACTTTCCTGTATGTGAAGATGATTGACATTATCATTCCCCAGATACAATAAAACTCCAGTTTTATAAGGTACATCACATTTGGAATTATTAGCTCAGTATCTTAGCTCATTTCCAAGGTCATTGCAGGCTTTGTCTGCCCAACAACGCTGAATGGTGCCCTAGGAACTATGGACAGAGCACCCTGATCGTTTCCCTTTTATGAGACCGTGGAGATTAAGACGATCTTGTCTGTGCTATATGCCCAGCATTTAGCAGAATCCTTGTCACAAAGTAAATGCTCAAGAAATAAGTAGGTGGGTGAATGAAAACCATTAATGGTTTGGGTCTATTTTCTTTCTTTCCTCAGGACCCTGGGAGGATCACTTAATTCCTTTGTTTCCAAATCCAACTGTACTTCCTGATCACCTTTGGAGTTTTTTAAAAAAACAGGGACTGGACCCGCTTCCGGGCAGTCCAAGCAGTATTTTACAAAGCTGCCACAATGGCCGATGCCGTGTGGGGAAGACTGAGAAGCAGATTTAATGCATCTGGCCTCACTTTCTCATCTGGGAAACCTCTGGCCCCGCGGTCTCACCGGATGCCCTGACGATGCAGCTCAGTCCGTGCAGAGGACCCCGCAGAGAAAGGACTGCCTGTGACCGTGCAGGGCTGGATGAGGCCTGAAGGCGACCAAACACACATTCTACAACCCAGGTGCTTGCTTCTCTTCGGCACGTACATGACACATCAAATTCCAAGATGTGAACAGGATCGGAATGTTTTCTGGACAAATGAGTTCTCCCTTCTTTGTCCGCACGCTCCCACATCCCTTCTGCAACCTCGACCACAGCGCACCTACTTTCGATGCAAGTACAGGAAGGTCATGGGAAGAACAGAGTCGTTTGGGGAGTGACCATTCGTTCCCCCCTGGCTTTATTTCTTCACTCGCTCAGCTGGTCACAACCGGTCCTTTCAGTCTCGGGCACAATGCTGCCTCTGACAACTGACCCCTCCCACCTGCCAGTTGGGGCAGACACCACAGACGCTCCCCCTCGACTTCCCAGAATCCGTTTACTGTCTCTGCATGCCCAGCCCCCCAACGGAAGCACTCTTCGTCCTAACAGCACCCACTGGTGACCTTCTTCAGAGGACGAGTCCTGGGCTGCAGGAGCCACTGTGGTGTGGGACAGTGATGGAGCTTGTACATGTGCTGGGACCTGTAGAGGAAGCCAAAGCCCAGCTCGCCTGCCTAGAGCGGGAAGAAACGATGCGGCGTCACTGACATCCCAGAGCTCCCGTGGGACCAGGCTGAGACCCAGGCCTTACCGAAATGACAGCTTTGCCGGGCTTCTTCCCCTTCCCTGCCCTACTTGCCTCAGCCCCTTACCGGTATCCCCCATAAGAACTTCCTCGGTGATCATTTGCCCACAAACCTTCATCTCGGAGTCTGCCTCCTAACCTCCTCATCTGGCTCAGCTATGGGTTTTATAATCTAGAAATACCTTTTTGTTTGTGCGTGTAGGGTCACCGAGATGGAACACGCGCCTGGTGTCGTAAGAGTTCAGTCTGTTCCTCTCTTCTTTTGTGACCTCAAGTCCTGTGTTCATCTTATTAATTCATATTGAATTTTTGGAGGTATTATTCACATACAGGAAAGTAAACCCATCTGAAGTGCATAGTTCAACAATTTTTACATATGTACATCCCCCCCCATCACCACCACCCGGTCAAGATATAGAACATGTCCAGCCCCCGGGGCGCCCCCCACGACCCCCCCGGTCAGCAGTCAACACTTCAAGCAGCCACGGTGCTAACTTCCGGCATCACAGGTGAGTTTCCCCTGTTTTCGCCTCTCACGGATGGAAACCGTCCGTGTGCTCCTCCGTGTCCGGCCGTCTTGGTTCAGCGTGGTGTGGAGGGTCTCGTCCATGTTGCATGTCCCGTTCGCTCGTTTTCATTTCTGTCCTCCATCGCATGCAAATAACCACACGTTATTTACTCATTCTCTCGCTGACGGCAATTTGGGCTGTTTGCCGTTTGGAGCTGTTATGAATAAGGCTACCCGGAGCATTCTCTACGTGCGTCTGGCAGACGTAAGCACTTATTTCTATGTGTGTACCCAGAACTGGAACTGGGGTTGTAGGTTCCATGATGAATTAGCTCTGGTTGGTGCTGTAGCAAAACGTATTACCTCTTCGCCATATTGGGGTACATTCCCCACTGGTTGAGTGCTTGCCTTTTAATTATAGCTCTTTTTCCCCCTCCAAATTTTTTTATAGTATAATTTTCACCCACAAAATTCATTACTTTTATTTGTTTGTTGCTTTTTGTTTGTTTATTATTTTAAAAAAAATTAACCCTTTTAAGTATGAAGTTTAAAACATTTTGGCTAGGATTATAGTTGTGCAACTAGCACCACAATCAAGACCGAGAACATCTCCATCACTCTTATTATCTTCTGTTTTAACATAGAAATGTTCACATTTCTGATACAACCATATATGACTTATCTCCCATTATTTCTCTACCTTTAAAATACTTGACCTGCTAATTTTTTCAGAGGAATCCTAGAATGACTCCACTAAGTATCAGAGCAAGTGCCATTTCCTTCTTATCTAGAAACACAAACAGGTAATAAATTTAGATCTTAGCTGTCGAGTCGGACACGGCAGCATGGGGATCCCAGTCACTTCCTCGCTGGATGTCGTTAGGAAGGCCACTAGCCATCATGGTATCATTTTCTTCTTCTGTAACGTGATTCCAATAATGGTACCTATGGTGCTGTTTGCCAGGCCCTGTTCTCAGCACTCTATTTGTAATGTCTTATTAAATCTTAGAACAATCCTGTGAGGCATGGATTGATCCTCTCCTGATTTTATAACTGAAACCCAGAGAAGTTAAGTAAACCGAGTCAGGCTCAAGGGCGGTGTGCCGGCTACAGCAGAGCTTCTCTGCTTCACAGATAAGGAGGTGACGCAGGGAAAGAAAAAGCACAGCACCGAGCATGAACAACGCAGAAATGCTGACTTTCATTATTATTATTCATCTTCTTTACATATTTAATAAGGTTATATAATTGTCTTCATGTAGGTCATGCACATTTCTTGTTAAAGCTTCTCGTAAATATTTTATGCCTTTTCATACTTTTGTGCATGGGGTATCTCATTTTCCCGTATGTTTTCTCATTGGTTCTTCTAGAATGTAGTGAAAGCTATTGACTCCTATCTCCTAGCTAAAAGAGCTCCAGCAGCACATCAGGACCTTCTAAAACATACCTCCAAAAAGAAATTTTAATTATGTTTAGTGTTCTTTTAACATCAAATGGAGTTAGTAGATAGGTAATGAAAAAAATTAGAGATTAGAAATAACATTTTAGATTCTTTTTCCTTTGGTTAAAGAGAAAAAAAGAGGGGAAATGTAGAGAAAAACACTACACTCCGGTGAGAAGAGCACACAGGAAGCCGCAGCACGTTACCGCCACCCCGCCCTAAACCCACTTTATTCTCAAGCTCCTTTTGATGGAATGCTTCAAAACAATATTTACAGTTTAAATTCACTAAGAAGATCTTTGTTCAGTTTTATTGAGATATAATTGACATAAAGTGTTATGGCATACAGCAAAATGATAGTAAACTGTTTGATGTCTTCTCGACGTTGAGATTCTAAGAAGCGCAAACACTCTGCCTACCTACATGTTGACATTGTACGGTTCTTGTTAATCCGGTCAGAAAAAGAGGGGAGGGGCTATTTCTTCTGAAAAATGGATTTGTCTTGAATATATAGCCAAAAATTGTACTCGTTGGGGGAGGGTGTGGGACGATTTTCTCTTGGGTAAAACACTGAAAAGTTTTGACTTTTGTAAATATATTTACAAGTGACTGTATCAGCTCCCTTGGGGACACCGTGTGCCGGTGAAGGTGTCCCCGTGTCAGCCTAACAGGACTGATTGGCTGCGGGTCAGGAGGCCGACGGGTAAAGACACTACAAAGAAGAACAAAAAGGATATTAACCAAGGGACTTTTTGCAAAAGGTGTGAGTGGGGAGAGAACCTGATAAAAAGACAGGTAGTTTATTGACCACTGTGGGGAACTCAGGAGTGCCGGTGTTCAAACGCAGCCGGTCCACTCACACAATGGCCGGTCCCTCCAGATGTGCAAACATGAGAGGCACCCTCGCATCCGTCTCCTCAGTTATTCTTCCCAACGTTAGAGGGGATCTGGGTTTGCAGGTCGAAGGGGACAGGTGGAGGTTAAAATGTAGCAGAAACTCACGTCGCCGAACCAGGAGCCCTGGCTGGGGAAGGGGGAAGAGGCTCTGGCTGTGGGCTGGTGCAGCTGCACTGGTGTCCTTCGTTTTGTCTGACCAGGTTATGTGTCTTCCGTCTGCTCTCCTACCTCGTGCTGAGCGGGGACAGCAGTGAGCAAAGTCGAAGGTTCCAGCCATGCCAGTGACGGGTTGTAAATCGAACTTACTACGGAGTAGAGTGTTAGAAAGTTCTATTGGGAGGGAAGGCAAAGACCTGGGCTCAGTCGGCTTCTCAGTAATGAAGCTTTTTCTTCTCCATTTATCTGACCTCTACATCTATTTCTCAATTCATTCTGAATTTGGGCAAAGGGGCGTATGATATTTTGGACCCCTAAAAATTCCATCGGAGAGTTACCAGGATAGTCTCTGTTTCCATCTCTCAGCAGCGCTTTTCCTCTGTATGCTTCACTCTCAGGCAGACTTGCTTCCTTTTGGAGTAAAGAGCAAAGTTCAAGGTTGCCAGTGATCTTTCAGGTCACAGTAGCTGTGAAAAGAGAGTGACTCTTTCATGGTAACTCTAGCAAACATCATGGGGGAATTTTCCATGGTTCAGCTTGGGTCATGCATGTATCTCTCGCTGGGAATGGAGCCCCCTGATTGGCCACATCCGTGTGCCTGGACGGCTCCCATTGCTAGGACGTGGGTCAGACTCACCTAGACCAGACAGGGCCAGAGTGTGACAGGAGACGGCCCTCGTAGCAGACTGAAAGGAGACTGCCTTCGGTAGAGGACTGAACAGACAGTAACTGGTTTATTCTCAGTAAATTGCTAAGGGCTTTGAAATGCTTTAAAACATCCTTCTTTTCTTCTTATTACTGGTTGTCAACTTTGGCTATTCATTGGAACCACCAAGGGAACACACAATCCCAGACCAATTAAAGCAGAGCTTCTTGGGGTTAGGACCCTGGCATCAGCATTTCTATAGCTCTTGCCAAGGTTGACAAACACATGGTATGCAGAGCTTTCTTCCTTCATCTGTGGCCGAGGAAGAAAGGCATTGATCTTATTCTGCAGCTAGCTTTACCTTCGATTCAAAACGGGAAGCCTGCAGGTAGAGGGAGGTTCTGGGAAGATGGACGTAACAGCGACACCGTTTTGAATCTTTCTGTATTTGTACATGGAAACAGACAGAACAACTCAATAGAAAAACCAAAAACCCATGAATGATGGATGCAACCCAACTGGGTACCAGCTATTCCCACAGACCATGGAGTACGAACAGGTCATGCAAACCACAGACAGCGTCTGCATGAAAAGATCCGGAGAAGAAGCGGCTGGGGACCTGAAGAGTGAGACCGGGAGATGCGCGACGCCGTGGGTCTGAGGCCACAGCTCCGTGGGATGGGCCCCATCCAGAGGAGAAGTTCCTAGAAGCGGAATCAAAGTGAACAGAGCAGGGTCGATAAAAACGAAGGAAAGGTGGGGCCTGGGTGGCTCAGTTGATAAGCGTCTGCCTTCGGCTCTGGTCATGATCCCAGGCTCCTGGGATAGAGCCTGGCCTGGGGCTCCTGCTCAGTGGGGCCCCTGCCTCTCCTGCTACTCCTCCTGCTGCTCATGATCCATCTCCCTACTCTCTCTCTCTCCCAAATAAGTAAATTGTTAAAATTAAAAAGAAAAAAAATGAAGGAAAGAGTAAGTCCCCCAACGTGGAGGAGACAGAGTCAGGAACTCTTCCAAACAAAATAGTCAACTGCAAAACACTAGACTTTAAAAAAAGCAATTATCTTTCATGGTCTTCAGCCTCTTGTGCTTCTTGTTACTCTTTTTTAAGATTTATTTATTTTGGGGGCGCCTGGGTGGCTCAGTGGGTTAAACCTCTGCCTTCGGCTCAGGTCATGATCTCAGGGTCCTGGGATCGAGCCCCACTTCAGGCTCTCTGCTCAGCAGGGAGCCTGCTTCCTCCTCTCTCTCTCTGCCTGCCTCTCCATCTACTTGTGATTTCTCTCTGTAAAATAAATAAATAAAATCTTAAAAAAAAAAAGATTTATTTATTTTCATTTTATTTTTATTTGAGAGCGAGAGGGATGCAGAGGTAGAGAGGCACAGAGCCCGATGTGGGGCTTGACCTCAAGACTCTGAGATCAGGATCTGAGCCAAAACCAGGAGTCTGATGTTTAACCAACAGTACCACCAGGTGCCCCCATGCTTCTTGTTATATAATACTTTTCTTCTCCTGAGCTTGCACTGCTGGAGTAACAAACGTGTATTTGCTAATGTATATATGCTACCCATATATATATATACATATACCCATATATATATGTACATGTAAATTACTATGGAGAAAGAGGACTCTAAAATACGAGCACCTGAACTAGCTTATACACCCCAAACACAGGGCCAGTGGGACCCACCTGGCGATTACCCAAGTGAGGCCTGGTACCCGGTTCACCTTGTGAACCCAAACTGGGTCACCAAGAATGAGAGCAGGACACCCCAAGGCTGACTGTATGAAGAGAGCCTTCCGTGCCATAGCTTGGCACCGCAGCCGTGGTGTCATTAGACATTTCCCGAGCCCACTAACTGAATGAATGAGTCGAAAATAAGAACGAACGTAGAGTGTAAGGAAAACTTTAAATCAGTTTTTTTTTTTAAGTGAACTTTAAAAATCAAGTAAGCATTTAAGGAAAATTATTTAACGAAAATTCTTTAGAATGTTCAATTTGAAAACATCTACTCTTGGACTCCATTACATTTCAGGAACCCTAAGATCACGTGTCGGTCTTTTCTCTGCCATGACAGACAGATGAGCCCCTTCATGAACATACGTGATTTCTCACCACTGTCTGCAGATCAACCATGATTCTAGCTTTCTCGCCCTTACAACAACATACTAGAATGCAAGTGAGAGATAAGATCTCAAGTCCCCTTTATTTAAAAAACAAGGGAAAATCTTAGAAAAATTCCGTACAACTGTGGTCAATAACTACACAGTGGTTAGGGCTTTGGCACGGGAACAGACTTAATTTGAGGGGTACTCCAACCACTACCTCAGGCTACGTCTCCAGGTAAATGACCTGACGTCCCTAAGCCTCATTTTCTCTATCTGTAAAATGGGTTTAATAAGTGTATGCTTGCTGTTGATAATAAAATAAAACCACGAAGGCAAGGCATTTAGCTCAAACCCAAAATGTTGGCTGCTAATAATAACAATAATGATAATTTCCAGTAACAATCCTCAGTATGAACAGCAATATAAAAAAATGCCCCTGGAAACCAATTAATTTAATTGGTCTGTTTCGTTCTTAATAAAATTCTTTCATTCTTTATATATTTCCCTCGCTTGGTACTCAGGTTGATAAATCACTTATTACTAATTTTTTTTTTTTTTAACTTTTTATTTTTTATAAACATATATTTTTATCCCCAGGGGTACAGGTCTGTGAATCACCAGGTTTACACACTTCACAGCACTCACCAAAGCACATACCCTCCCCAATGTCCATAATCCCACCCCCTTCTCCCAAACCCCCTCCCCCCAGCAACCCTCAGTTTGTTTTGTGAGATTAAGAGTCACTTATGGTTTGTCTCCCTCCCAATCCCATCTTGTTTCATTTATTCTTCTCCTACCCACTTAAGCCTTTTAAAAACGATGAGCGCCGACTCTGTCCAAGCTGCACGCGTATCTGATGGGAGGTACAAAAGGGAGTATTAGGGGGTCTCCCGCCTTCTTTGGCTTGTATTTGCATATTACTAAGGTTTCGGGGTACGCCTCAAACTAAGAATCATTTTACAGCCCAAGTAACATCCCGAAGGGCGGAGGCCTGTAGAGACCACACATCTGCTTCCAACAGGGGCCGGCAAACAGGGAGCTAGACCCAGCCCGCCGCTGCCCAGTACAGGGTGGCCCTCCCAGTGCAAGGGGAGGGCTGGGTGTGGGGGTCACAGAGCGCCCGCTGGCTGCAGGGAGGGCCTGGGCTCACCCTAACACTTGTGTTCTGAGCTGCCCAGGCCCCGGGAACTGGGGAAGCAAGCCACCCTCGGTTTTAGATGCTGGAGTCAGGGGAGTATGGCCGGACGTGGTTGCCAAGGCCTCATTCCGAGTGACTCCTCACCCAGACAACTAACCACTGGTGGGCCTAGCATCTGTGCAGACAAAGGCTTAGATAGAACCCGTTTGGCGTGGTGCGGTTTTACTGTGATCTTTCCAGCCATTTTCGTCTCCAAGCTGTTGGCCTGGAGAATTATTTACATTTTAATTACAAGCGCCCAGCCGCCCAGGAGGAGAGGCGAGCAGCTTACTGACTTCCCACGGGCAGCTTCTGAGGAGGTCGTGGGGCCAGGCTCAGGAGCCCTTGAACCACAGAGAAGTCCGTCTTCCCAGGAGGGCACCCCCTGGTCCTGACGCTTTGCTTCTCCTCTGCTGGGGCTTCTCCCGAGGACCCAAAGGGAAACCAGCTGCTCGGGGCAGCCAGCCAAATCCTGCAGCATTTTTGTCACCTCCCTTTTCCCTGGGTGAAGCCAACTTCGAGCAGGTTCTACTTGCAGAGACGTACAGCTCGCATCAACGGAGCCACGCACAGGAGTGAATCTCTTCTCTGTGCCTTTTCAGATAAGCTTATCCCTTTAGTCATGTAACCTTCTTCCTTGTTTACGGAGAAATGTTTAGGAATATTAATCAGCCTCATCTCCCATCTAAAACAGAATACGCTAACCAGAAAGCAAACTTCCCGGGATGACACAAGGCCGTCGTCATCGTGAAGGGTCAGCCACTGAGATGGACTCCGACACCCCCACGAGCTGGGAGGGGCCGGACTTGTTTGCCCGTCATTAATGACCCGGGCTTCTGGTTTCCACCTTTCTGTCTCTTCTGTCCGGCCGCTGCTTCTAACAGCCCTTTTCTCCACTTCTAACGTGCTATTTCCAATCTGCCCTGAACTGGGAAATCAGATAAGCCCATTTGCTAGAACTCAACGCCTGACCCGCTGTTCTGTGAGCAGAGTGTATAGACTTCAGTGCACACTTGCCTGTTACTGAGCATGCTTTGGGTTGTAAATAGTTGAAAATCCTGAGTCATCGTGGCTTAAGCAGTAAGGCAATATACTGTGTCCTTGAATAGAGAGGTTCCAAGGAGGACAGAGTCCAGGCACAACACTTGAGGCCCTGTTCTACTGCTGGGGAATTCTACCCACTCTGCTTTCTTCCACACTTAGCTCATCCAGCTGGTGGCAATGTGCTGTAGTGGTTCCAAAGGCACATCCCAGACACAGCGATGTGCCAAGAAAGAGGAGAGAGCATCTCCTTCTGTGTCTTTTTTAAGGGAAAGAAACCTTTTCCAGACCTACCCTACGCCCCTCCAGCCAACTTCCCCGTCAGGGCCTCGCATTGCCTTGCCCAAATCAACCCCTGACTAGGGGCCAGAACTCCCAGGACTGACTTGGGCTCACCAGCATCCACCCTGGACCGAAGTGGAATTCTCTGAGGAAAAAGTAGTTGATGGGAAGGGAACCCACCATGTATGCTAGAAACTGAAATGATTTGTCTGCTCATGATTTTCAAACACTTTTTGTAGATTTGCAACTGGGTCTATAATTAGTTCAGATCTGGAGCGAATCACTTCTAGAAAACTGAGGTATTGTTTGAATTAAAGTGAAATGGTAACCAGAGATATTTAGTGAACAATGAACTTTCAGACTACATGGATCTATAAATGAAGACAGAGTTCGGGGACTGCTTCTCTGTGAATATTACAGCACTTGAATGACTCCACCTGCAGAAGAAAGATGACACAACTTGTTACAAGGAGACGTTCACGAGAGGGAGCCGTTGGGTGAAGGAAGGGGAGGCACCGTGGAGGTGGCTGGCCGGCGTGATGGCAGGTGAGTAAGTGCAGGAAGATCCTGGGAGCCAATATGTTCCTCGTGAAGCACATTAAGAAGGAAGTCTTCAACCGAGACCATTCTTTAGGGTGTAAGCAGTCATGGATAAGTTAAGCAAACTTATATTTTCTTTTATTGCAGCTCTAGAAAGCTTCTCCTTCTATGAGGAACTCAAAGGAGTAGCTCTTCAGTGAACACAAGAACACACAGAGCTGTTCCTTTAGATCAACTAATGGGCCCCTCTCATCCTCCAGAGTTCAAGCTTCCAGAAGACATCAGCTTTTCCCAGTGGAAAAAGCTTTTCCCCCACCTCCGCGCGGGACGTGGTGTTACTTCCCTGCTGCCTTAGTACTCTGTGCACACCTCCAATGCCTACACTTACCACATGAGATTACAACATTGATTTTTGTCTTTTTCCCTAAATTCCAGGGATCTTGATAGAGGAACCAGGTTCTACCTATTTTGTCTCCACTGGATTCTGGTGCGTAATGATTCTCTCTCAGAAGGATGGGTGGATAGTTGGGTAGAGAATCTAAGGAGCAAACAACCAACGACTTGTCCCATCCTACTGGGGCATTCCGCTGCATAGTTAGGCTAGGACCCTAGATTCCAGGGCTATTTTCCAATCCGCAGATCTCCTGGGTCTAGGCAGATGTTGTTGCCGTTGGGGATTTGGTTTGTCAACATCTCTAAAATTATGCTGAGTAGGTACAGTGTTTTGATACTGGAGGCGAAAGGACCTGAAAATCCTAGCATCAGGATGTTCAGGGTTTGAAGAATAGCGCTGTGGCTCGAAAAGACTTTCTATGAACAGCAAAAGACTCCAGATTATCTTCTCGAGTTGCATACCAGCCATTTAGGCAACTGAACTCTAAACCTGTCGCTTACCCTCCTTCTCATCCCAGGAGAAACGAAGAGCAGGAAGCTGTGACCAGGGGCACTACAGCCACTAGAAGTCCCCATCATTCATTTAGCTCTTTTCCAGCTTCCCTGGAAACTCAACATCTTGAAGGATGAAGGTTTCTTTCTTACTTTATTGCACAGGTTTAGTGTCACTTCAGCTTTTAATGAGATCGCAGCACACGCTTGTCTTGCATTAGAACCAGGCAGGAAGTCTTCCATCAGTTATAGCCAGAGCAGCCCCAAGGCTCATTATGGACTAAGTGGTCACCTTAAGTGATGGGAAAGAGACCAGCTTATTCTTGTTCTAGTTTGTATTTGCCCAACATTCCGCCAGAGCCACAAACCTGTTGGAACACTTATACCTCTCACTCCGAATGGAACCATGGCTTGTCTCTGAAATATTAGAACAAGCCGGTACGAGTGGTGGGCCTACTCCAGACGGCAGACTGAACTGGCTCTCAGAACGGGTAAAAGCATCCTCTTTGCTTCCGAGTCCAGCACTTGTGTGAAGTATCAGCATATCAAGCCCTGGAAATGCGAAGACCTTTCAATTTTCACAAACTACAGCAGATAATGTGACCCAAAACAATTTGGCTAAATGAAATTTCGCCAAGTAAAAATTGACCAAATGCAAAGTGTGCTAAGGTATTTAGTTTCAAACTAATTAGGTCAGTAGGCATATTGGTAAAATAATATTTATATGAAAATGAGTAAGCCGCAGTGATTCTTCTTTTAGGGTTTGGGACCGTGGGGTATACTCGACGGGGTGACTGTAACTCTCTGTGTGTCGTCAGCATTTTTATCTGATTGTTATAATTGGTTCCTTTTTTTTTTTTTTAAGCTAATTTTTACGTTCTTGGCTTCTTACAATACTGAAAAGGTGGGGGAAAAGGCTTGTTCAAGAACAACAGAATGACGTACTTGGCAACAAAAGCAGATTAGGTTAAAACAACAAAATTTCTGTGAATAGGGGAATTCATTGAGACAGAAATTTCACATATTTTCTTCCATGCTTGAGTTCATTATTTAAGTTATTTTGTTAATTTTCTCTCGGCATAAAAACAATGTTGTGTTATTCAACACACACAAAAATTACAAAATATGGACTTGCAAAAAGAGACATTATGAAGACTCATAAATTCACTTTGAAACCTTGAGTTAGGAGTCGTGTCCTTCCAGGACACACACAGACACACACACACACACACACACACACAGGTGGTGATAAAGCCGATCTGGAAACTGGTGCACAGGAGACATGCTGTCAGGGCTAACACAAGGGCTACCCTTCAGCTGCGGCAAAGTGAAAAAGAAATGTGAATCCCGTTACGGTGTGCAGAGTGGACCGGTCAAGAGGAAGTGAAAAGCTTCTGGTGCTTCCGTCTGAGGGAAATGCCACGGCAGGTGTTTTCAAAGCGGGGAGAGAGTGACGGAGAGGTTAACGTGCTCGACGACGCCTTCCCGTGAATCAAACAGGGTCCGGGAGCGGCGGGACTGGGGTCCGGACTGGCAGGGAGGGAAAGCAGTAGGATTTCTTTAACAGTCACCTCGGATATTAGATAAAGACCTTAAAGGATTTTTCTCTTTAATAGAAAAGAAGCCTCAGTTGGGGGATGGGTGAAGAATGTTTCAGGACATGCTAGCCTACCTGCCTTGCCAGGAAGGTTTAAAAACAAACATAAATCTGAGACAAAACAAGCAGGCTGAGGGACAGGTCAGTAACTGCACAACTGTTAGCCAAGGCAGACAGGTTTGGAGCAGCACACGGTTCTCTTAACATACAACCCAAGCTGCCAAAAGCCACCGGCACCGCCTTTTTGTTGCCTTCTTTTTGTCTATTAAAAAGCAGAGGAAAGGCCCAGCCCTTCCTGAGCAAAATCAGAAAGCAGCATAACCTCCGTCTCCCTTCGCTTCGCCCTGGTAACTCTCTCCTCCTCCAACTTAGAAGAATGTTGCAACTAGACGGAAAGGACAGAGCGGGAGGCATTTAGCTCCGCCTTCCTGAGCTCCAGCCTTGCTAGAGAGTCAGGACACAGTCCTAAAGCCTGGAGGCTCTGGGAAATGAAGACACCAGTAGCGGAGCTAAACCCTGCAGGTGGCAGAACCCGGAGGAACAGAGAGGTGGGCTTACGGGAGCTCCCGTCTGTTCGCACTTTAGACCCAATGTTCTCATGCCCTTCCACCCCAAGAGAGCTAATCTTTGCTTGGTAGTTCCTTACCTATACCATAAGGAAGGTTTAAACCAGAACTAGCCCTTAGTGGGGCTGCTAGGAGTCTATCCTGGCATTTAGGGATTTGGGGCAGGAGGCTGCATTGTGTGAGGACCTAAGGCTCCTAGTGACAGCTCTAAGGCTCGGAGCCCCACCAGCTGAGCACAGCTCTCCCAGCCCGGCTGGTTTCGCCCGTCTTCACCCCCTTGTCTACTCTCTCCTTATGCCCCAAGATACTGAGCATACAGGACTCACCGCCCTGTGACTTCTCCTCCTGGGCCCGTGTCTCCACGCCTCCTGGCCCCACCCTGCAGGCCCAAGCATGGGATCATAGCCTCCCTGGCCAGCGGGTCGCCATCCAGACTCCAGACATCTGATCCGGGCTCTTCTGAAAGCAGTTGAGCGCAGCTGCATGGAGAGAAAAAAAGAAGTGAACCCAAGAGCCTCAGTCATGGGCCTTGCAAATGAGGAGGGAACAGGAGAGCCTACGACCTGTTGACAGCAAGTCATGATGTCCATGTCCCGCATGATTCAGATTCTGACGCGAGGCTGATATCTCGGGTGACTGTTCCAGAGGACACATGTGTTCATTGCCCAAGTCACCACGGAATCCGGCTTACACAAATATGCCCCCAGCTGGCGTGGCTGTCTCCATCAACGCCACACACAGACAGAAGGAAAACCTGATCTTTCTAGAAATGCTCACGCTGGTAAGAGTTTGGGCAAATATTGAGAAAGCCTTGCACTGAAAGTATTCACAGAAACGATGAAACTAATGAAAGTCCACATCGGTTTTTTAAGCGTGCCTTGTTCCTATAAAATATTAATTGGGGGTATATCCACACAGAACAATACATTTTATAAACATCATTCTCTAGTGTGAAATATTGATTCCATATTTTTATAGTAACAATCAAACAAAGAGAGGGAACTTCACCCGAGTTCTGAAGTGATAAGCCTGCTCAACTGAAAATACTCCTTCTATATCTGTCAAGTTGATAAAGGTTTTCTGGAAAAAAAAAATATATTGCTTTTCTGTTTTAAAATTGAATCACAGCAAGTATGCATGGACACCAGCTTCTAGAAATGG
This sequence comes from Mustela nivalis, assembly GCF_964662115.1. Classification (NCBI taxonomy): domain Eukaryota; kingdom Metazoa; phylum Chordata; class Mammalia; order Carnivora; family Mustelidae; genus Mustela; species Mustela nivalis. The sequence goes on from NC_139030.1 coordinate 109,923,224, forward strand.
AGCTATTTTTAAATAGAACCTGGGGTCCATAAGTGACTTCACCGGGTGTCTTCCCGGCCTCCAAAAGCCGTCGGAGGCTAATGGAAGGATGTCAGCGACCAGCCCAGGTAAGCCCACGTGCAGCGCCGACGCGTCCGTCCCCTGTGGGACCCCAGGATGCTGCGGTCTCGGAACTTGCCGCGGAGAAGGCACGATCGGGAGAGCCGGGAGCTGCCACCGGACCCGGGGGGAGGGGGTGCGGGGCAGGGTGAGCGGGAGAAGAGCGCAAAGAGGTCCGGGGCCTCCGCGGGAGAAGGGGACCAAAGGCTTGTTGACGGAAACGTGGTGCTGCCCTGCGTGAGGGGTGCCCAACGCGGCCTGGGGAAGGAGGGGCGGGCTTGGGAAGAAAACCAAACCAAACACGCTGGCCTTTGCGCGGGAGCACACGCACTCAGAAAGTATTTAGGATATTTAGGATATTTAGGATAATGATTTTTTAAAGATTGTGCAAGATATTTTCATTTAGCTTCTTCTAAAAACACTATTGTTTTCCCCTCTGTGGTGAACTTCTCTGAGTCCCCAGGTCCCAGCCATTTTTGGCAGCTTATTAACATGAACCCAGAGGGAATCCCCGCGGCCTTGGGACCGTGTGCCTTGGTGTGATAGACACTAACTGCCCACTCCCCGGCTTCCACCACCATAGCGCGCACTGAAGCTTCATTTGTGAGTGTCGTGAAGATGGTGTCATTGAGACTCGACCCACTGATTCGACAAATATTTATTGAACATCTGCTGTGTTCTAGGCATGGCCAGGCACTAGCAATAGAAGGGCAAACACAAATCATCAGGGAAATGCAAATTAAAACCACAACGAGATAGCGCCTCACACCTGTTAGGATGGCCAGTATCAAGAAAACAGAAGACGACTGTTGGCAAGGAGGTAGAGAAGTGAGAACCCTCGTTCACTGCTGGGGAAAATAGTACGGAGCTTCCTTAAAAAAAATTACAAGTAGAATTACCATATGACCCAGCAATCCCATTTCTGGGTATTTCTCCAAAATAACTGAAATCAGGGTCTCAAAGAGCTCTCTGCCCCCCACGTGCGTTGCAGCAGTATTCACAACTTCCGAAGCTATGCGAACAACCTAACAGTCCACGACGGGTGAATGCAGAAAATGTGACATAAATACATTATGGGACACTATTTCGTCTTTAAAAACAAGGAAGTGCTGCTTGATGTGACACCATGGATAGACTTGGAGGACATCAGGCTAAGTGAGATAAGCCAGAGGCAGATGGACAAACACTGCGTGATTCTGCTTCTGTGAAGTGTCCAAACAGTCAGGTTTGTAGAAACAGAGAGTAGAATGTTGGTTGCCAGGATCTGGGGGGAGGGAGGGAGCTGCGGTGCAACAGATATTAAGTTTTAGTTACGTCAACTGAAAAAATTCTAGAGATCTGCTGGACAACATCATGACTGCAGTCAGCAATACCGGATTGTAAATTTAAAACCTTACCAGCAGGGCAGTTCTCATGTTAAGTGTTCTTATCACAACTAAAAAAAAAAAATTAATTAATTAATTAAAGTGTTCGTGTTGTGTTTATTTCATTTATTTATTTTTAAAGATTTTATTTATTCATTGTACAGAGAAAAAGAGAGCCCAAGCAGGGGGTGCCACAGGTAGAGGGGAGAGGGAGAAGCAGACTCCACGCCAAGCAGGGATCCCGATGAGGGACTCGATCCCAGCATCCTGGGATCATGACCCGAGCCTACCCCTAACCAGCTGAGCCACCCGGGCACCCCTGCTGTTATTTTTAAAGCACAAATACACCTTTAAAATATCGGGTACACACCAGAGAATCAAAGGACACGAAAACGCAAAGGTAGCTGGGGCCATGGGGCCGAGCAACGAGACCGCCAGGGCAAAACTTTCCTTAGGCTTATGGCTAGAAGCAAATTAAGGCACCAGACTATACTCTCGGGCCAGTTATTGTCTGAGTACTCCAATTTAGAACACTGTGTACTTTCTCATTTTCTAGTTTGCCACTTGGAAAGCTGAAGAAAATCATTTATTTTTCCCCTTGGGGCCAGAACACGATCACAGACTCCTCGTCTAAGTTCCTGCTCTCCTAGCTCCTGGCTGTCCCCTTATAGGATGTGCCACCTTATATTGGGCTGTTTTGGAGCAAGTTCCGGGGTATTTCTTCAAAGGCAACATCAAAAGCCCAAGTTAAAACTAGAAGATTCCCCACGGGCTTTCTTCTCTGTTAGGGCCTGAAGACGGGACCTTTGATAAGAAAGAGATTAGTGGTCGGAGAAACCACCTCATTCTTTCAGTAAGACCAGCTTCCATGTAACAAGGCGGGTCTTTGTCTACTGGAATCAAGATAGTGCGGTGGTTCGGGGTAGCTCCCGGGCACGCAGATCCTGCCGGAGGCACGCCCTCCTCCACAGAAACGTCACCCCTTCCCTGGGCCGACTCTAAGAAAGGAAGGGTGGGCACTCCATGAACAAGCCCTGTCCTTGCCCACAGACTATGTGCCTAGCGTGCCCACTGTCAATGCATCTCTGGGTTCCTCCGGCCTGACCGGGCCCCTGCCTCCTCCAGCAACGTATCTATCTGCTCTCCTCACCTGCCGGTGAGAAGCAGTGCCCGGGAGACACACAGCAGCACTGGCATCTGCAAACAGGCGGGGAATCCAAAAGCGACACAGAATTAGCAGGGTTTTGTTTGTTGCGTTGCTTACATGCCATAAAATTCACCCATGTTAAAGCTTACAAGTTCATGATGCTTAGTAAATTTACAGTCGTACAAAATGTGCAAACTTTCACTCCAAAAGGAACCCCGTGTCCGTCTGTAGTCAACCTCAGTTTCTATCCCCGCCCCCAAATGACTGCTGTTCTGCTTCCCATCTCTATTAGATTGGCCTTTCCCAGAAAATTCACACACATGCCACCTTACAACACGTAGCTTGCCCTGCTGGCTTCCTTCACTCCGCACAGCGTCATTGGGGCTCCCCAGCCTTGGAGCCCGTGTCATCTCCTTAACTTCCTGTCGCTGCGGAATATCTCCGCGTGTGGACAGACCACATTTTGTGTCTACAGTCACCAGCTGATAGACACTGGGATGTTCTCCAGTTTAGGAGGATTATGAATAAACCTGCTGTGAACATTCTCGTACCTGTTTTTATACGGACGCACCTGTCCTTTCTAAGGTGGGTGCCTCAGAGCAGGAAGGTGAGGTCATGTGGCAAGTTCATTCAGCGTTTTAGAACCTGTCCGACTATTTTCCATAGTGTCTGTACAGTTTCCATTCCCATCCACGACTCATGAGGCATCCGGTTTCCCTCCCTCCTCACTAGGAGTTGTTACCGTCTGTCTTTTTTACTGTAGTTTTTTTTTTTTAAGATTTCATTTATTTATTGACATACAGAGAGAGAGATTGAGCAAGAAGGGGGAGCCTCGGGCAGCCGGAGAGGGAGAACCCGACTCTCCCTCCACTGAGGAGGGAGTTTGACGCGGGGCTCGATTCGGGGACCGCGGGATCATGACCTGAGCTGAAGGCAGACACTTAACTGACTGAGCCACCCAGGCACCTGATTTATTTGTTTTGCAGATTCAGGTTTTTTTCAGTCCTTATGTCCCAGAAACCAGCACAGCTACACGTAGGATCTGGGTCATGGCTGGTGAAGGTTTCTGAGACGGTGGCAGCGCGGGGCAGAGATCCATCCGGGAGGGGGGACCCACCGCAGGCCTGCGATTAGGGCAGAGAAGGGGTCGCCAGACACTTCCTCCGTCCAGCCTCACTTGTCGATGCAGGAAAACTAGTTCTTCTCGAGACAAAACCTTTCCTCTATATTCGAAATGCTCTCGACTTGTTTGTGCAAGAATTAATGAACATTTACAAGCACCGGTGATAGGACAAAAGGTATTTCTCACATAGTGCAGGAGACCAGAGTTCAATACTTTTTGACAATCTGTTGAGAACAGAACGTCTTGTCGGGAGGTAGACGAGTGGCCCCAAATTCCTGATTAAAGAAGTTCAAGATCTTGTCACTCCCGCACATGGGAAAGCCAGAAAGGAGGCGGGATGGGGGCGGGGGGCTCCGTGACTTCTCCCTGGGGAAAACTGCTGAGCCACAGACACCGCAGCACGCGTCTGACACGTGCGTGTGCACAGAGGGGCGGGGGCTGAGCAAAGGCTTGAAAACATGATTCGGAGGGTGCACGACGGTCACCCTGAAGCCGGCCTGTGGGCACACACGGCCAATTCTGAGGATCCTGCGCGCCCTCATGTTAGTGACCCGTACAACTTCTGAGCAGACTCCCTGCCTGTGACTTCGCAGCTGTTTGGGGGTTTGTGCAGATGTTGTGCAGATGCAGAGGACGGCTGAGCCGGAGGGAGGCTGGAGGCGGGGCGGGAGCTGGAGGCGGCCGGTCTGGGGGCTGCGCGCCGCCCGCGGGCCCTGCGCAGCTGGAGAGGCCGCTCCGCGCTCTTGGCCAAACGGCACCCCCGGGCCGGAGCCGGCCGCGTGCTGGAAGCTTCCGCCCGACCAGCGAGGGCCGGCCGCGGCGTCCCCGACTCCCTGCCCCGGAGGGGCGGGCGCTGCAAACGCGAGGGTCGGGTGTCCCCGTCCCCAACACGAGCCCGAGCGCGGGTCACCGTCGGCCGCACCCACGCCGCGCGGCGTCCTAACTGCGGCCCAGCCGTCTGGGTGACCGCAAGGAGGTGCTGGGGTCCCCGCGGAAGGTGCGCGGCCCGCAGACGTCCCGAGGGCCCTAACAAGCAGGAAACGCAGACGGCGCGTCTGCCGCGGGAGGGACGGCGGCCGGCGCGGAGCCCATCGTCCGTCGGGGGGACGCGCGAGACGCTCCGCGAGGCGCGACGGGACCCGCGGGGCCGCAGGCACGAGCCCCACAAGGCGAGCGGGAGGCGGTGAGGCCGGGCGCACGGAGCGTTCCAGCGCGGGGTCGTGCGGGGCCGTGCGGGGCCGTGCGGAGCCCCGGGGCCGGCCCGGCCCGCTCTGGAGGCTCCGGCTCCCCCGGAACGCGGCGACCTGCCCGCACCCGGGGATGAACGTCCCGCTGCGGTGAGCGCTTCCACGAACCGCATTGCAAGGTCCAGCGCGGCCGCTCGGAAGCCGGGGCAGGGAACCGCGCTCCCCGCGGGAGCGTCGTCGAGGCTGGGACTCGCCGGGCCGCGGCGCGCGGGGTCGGGCCGGTAACCACGGCGGACGCGCAGGGCTCCCCGGCCCGATCGGGAGTCGCGGCGACCCGCAGCCTCGCCGGGGGTCGAGTCTCCCCTGGGGGGCCCTGGCGCGGGAAGGCCCGAGCTTCTCCCCCTGTTCGCAGGCAGGGTTGTCGCGGCATCTTCGCGGCTCCCAAGCCCGACCTCGTCTGCAGGCGGAGCGTTTATCCAGCGGACCCGGGAAATTCTCAGTCCGCGCCCGTGGATTACTCTAACCACCGAAGCTCCTGTCCTTCCAGTGCCCGATTTTCACTGTATTTAATGAGAAAATTTCCACGGGCTTCTGCTCTGGGTCTTTGACGGTCGCGTCACCTGCTCCTCACACCCGGGCAGCTTTGCTCTTGTCTGCTGTCGGGGCGCCGCGCCGTTTGCCCTTCGAAGACCCTGCGGCGGCCTGGTCGGCCGGAGCCACTTGCAGCTGGGGCTGCCCCACGCACCTCGCAGGGCTGTTCTCTGGCGGGCGGTCACTCCGCACACCTGCCGCCGCTGCTTGGAAATCAGAGAAGTGGCTTGTTTACAGGTGTTAGGAAGAGTCTGTAAAGTCAGAGAGGGGCCTGCAGCGTTGGGCCCTCCTGGGGTTGCCCAGGCTGAGTTTTGCAGACTCGGAGGGTTTGGGGCTTTGTTTCGGAGGTCGCCGCTGTTGTCGGGCAACTGGCATCTCCGTGACGGGTTGATAATACACTGTTACGGGCTGAACTGTCTCCTCGCCCCCACACTTCTACACTGAAACCCTAACCTCCAGTATCTCAGAGCCTGATTGTATTTGCACAGAGGGTCTTTAAAGAGATCATTAAACTAACCGGAGTTACTGGAGTGGGCCCTCGTGCAATGACTGGTGTCCTCATAAAAAGAGGACAGGGCACAGATGCACGCAGACGGGACAGTGTGAATACACAGGGAGACGAGGGCCACCCACAAGCTAAGGAAAGAGGCCTCCAAAGAAACCAACCCTGGGATGCATGGGGGGCTCAGCCCGTGAAGCGTCTACCTTCTGCTCAGCCCGTGATCCCAGGATCTGAGATCGAGTCCTGCGTGGGGCTCCTTGCACAGTGGGGAACCTGCTTCGCCCTCTGCCTGCTCTGCCAGCTGCCACCCAGTCAAGGGTACTTTGTCAGCTCTAGCAAACTGAGACACCAATCCAGCCACCTTTGTCCCCACAAGGGCAGTGTCCCGGTGTTAGCACCCAGAGCCCATACCGGTAGAAGCTGTCCTGCCAAGCACATGTCTTAGGACGATTCTTTTGTTTCGTCTGTCGGTAAATTATTCATAACATGGGCTTCCCAGGGAGTACAGTGTCACCTCATGGCGCAGAGGACTGGACAGGGCAAGCAGAAAGAAGAATGAAGGAATGACCTTCCAATCATGTAAGAATAATTCAGAATTTTAGGGGAAAATGTTTCACCTGCAGGGAGATGAATTTTGAGCAATCAGTTAAAATCTAAGAAGAGGGGGCGCCTGGGTGGCTCAGTGGGTTAAAGCCTCTGCCTTCGGCTCAGGTCATGATCTCAGGGTCCTGGGATTGAGCCCCACATCAGCTCTCTGCTCAGCAGGGAGCCTTCTTCCCCCCCATCTCTACCTGCCTCTGCCTACTTGTGATCTCTCTCTGTGTCAAATAAATAAATAAAATCTTAAAAAAAAACATCTAAGAAGAGCACCAGGAGTCATTGTCACCTTTTCTAAATCAATGTATTAGATCAAAAAAGGGGGGAAAAAAGCCATCAATTGGGAATTCTTATACACAAAACGTTTTTTAAAAAGCATAAAGGCATAAAGGTAAATTGTTAGGTACCCTCAGACAAAAACCACAATGAAAGATGAATGTGTATGTGAAATTCTGATTTCAATAATTTAAGACATCAGTGAAAGAGAAGAGGCCTAGAGATAGGCAGTGAAAACACAAAGGGAAAAAACGGACTAAGAAATGAGGAGAACTGAGACCAGGCCAAGGGGAGTGAGAAGGAGTGGAATCATAGTTTTCAAGACTGTACATGTGACGTCTCGGTGGACCGAGGCTGATTCTCTGCACCCCAGAGTTTCAGACCTAATGGAAGCCACTGGAGTTAGAAAAGGGTTGTTGTAGGATAAATAAAGGGTAATCACTCTTTGTCTAATAAAACAATATTGTCCCTTCTCCTGATTGTTGGGACAAAATAAATCACGTAGATTTGAGGCAGATCGCATCAATGTATGTGTGCATGGATAATATTAATGGAAACTACAGGTGTCTGGGAAACTGGCCGAGACTGAATTTAGGTCATCCTTGATCCCGGAGTCCCCAGGCCAAGGAAGAAGCGCCCCATCCTCAGGGGGCACAACAGCACTCCAGACGTCTGAGTGGGGTAGGGAACAACCAGGACAGGGAAGTTCCAAGTCTTCACATATCTTCAAGGAGACTTTATTTCTTATTCCCTTACTAGCCCTAAAATTTTTCTTCTTGAAAGCAGTGGTAGTTTCTAAAAATATGTAAATAGCAAAAATACATTTTTGAACTGTTTTAGATAGTAAAGCAGAAAAATCTTAAACCAATGTGGAGTCATGTGCAGTCCGTGGTCTCCGACTGAAGAGCGCTGTCTGTCTGCCCGTCATTCCCGCCGAGGCCTCACACGGAGCCTACCTGCCTCCAGGACTCTTATCCTGGGCTCGGAGATGTCCCTCACAGACTCACTCCAAAAGAAGTCAACAGGTCCAGACTTGACATGGTTGAGCCTTGTGGCAGCGAACCGACATCAACACATTAGCACGGAACCCAGGTGCCTGCAAGCGAGGGAGCAGGGCCCGGCAGAGCTGCTAACAAGTCAGATTCCCAGAAACCTGACAGACCGGAAAAGCCACCACGGATGCCATGACCAGGAGGCCACGGAGTGACCACTCAGCCTCACCTGATCTTCCTTTCCTGGTGACCAGAATGGCAGGAACTTTAGCCATGGAACTCACCTACCTCCGAGCTCTAATTAACGTTTGCTAAGAGCTTTATGACCTGCCCACACAGCTCGCCTGGGAACGCAAAAGCACCCAAGTCATGGGGCCACGGTGATTATTCTCTCATTGTTGGGGCTGTCCCTGCTTTATAACAATGATTCCGAGCGTACCTGATTCTGAGGGTTCTGTGTTTGCTTGTGTTAGTTCGGCGGGGAGGTGATGAGTTTATTGGTAATGCGTCCTCTTCCCTTCTGACCGTGACACAGACGGTGGACGCAGCGGGAAAGAGAGCCACGCACTGAAGCATCCATTTCCTCCTCTTCCCAGCAGGATGAGGTATGAGGGGACTCGTTGGGGGCAGGGGGAGGTGCCATCTCTGGGCCACTCCTGATACGTTCACCACGTACACATGTTGGTCAGTTCGGGAATCAAACCCGGGCATTGATTCACAAACCGCTTAAGTTCAGATTCTACGGCTTGAGATTTAGGTGCTAGAACAAACCAAACGGCTAGAGGTTGAAGGTGACATTTAACTTTCAGATGTTTTCAACTAAGAACTGAAAGGAAACATACCACAGGGCGCCTGAGTGGCTCCAGCTCCACATGAGACTCGATTTTGGCTCAGCTCATGATCGCAGGGTTGTGACATGGGGCTCCCCGCTGGGCATGGAGCCTGCTGAAGATTCTCCCTCCCTCTCCCTCTGCCCCTCCCACCAAACCTCTCTCAAAAACAAACAGCCCCCCCCCCACCAAACTGTTAAGATACATACCCACATCCACACCCACACTCAGCCCAAACATGGCACCGTTGTTTGGCTGTCAAATAATTCATGCTATTAAACAGCAGGGGGAGGTGGTGAAGATTACAAAAAGTCAAACTCTGACCTATTCACTTCTCAAACTTAAGAGCCAAGTAAACGCAAAATCTTCGCATTTGGGTAATCTTAGACGTATGGCAAGTCCAGATTTCAACACAACATCTTGAACTCCCTTGATAACATTACCAATTAGTGGTTATGCCCCCTTTGAAGAGCTCAAGGCAGGGGGTAGATTTATTTACCCTGAAATTAATGTAGCGTCAGGTCAGGGCCTCTCAATTGCAAGGACCTCTTCCAAGCCCTATACTTAACTCTGTATCCAACATTTGTATTATTTTTCTTAAAGAGGGCCTTAAAAGTATAAGCTTGGAGCTCCACAAAGCCTAACGTGGGGACAATACTACAGCAAAGGACGTCCAAAGTATTTTAACAGCAAAATAAAATCTGCTTCCCTGCAAATATCCCCAAAATATCAGAAATGTGTGTTTGGCTACATAGTGAGATTTCTGAGATCGAGTTCATTCCTTGAGTAAGTAGAAGCTTTTAGGAAGGTTATCCAGAAGTCCTGCATTTAAATTTAACACCAATTCCTCTTTTTTGCCCCAGTACCTTTGGCAAGGCTGTTCTCTCTTCCTGGAAGCTCTCACCCCCTTTGTCAGATTATCTCTTACTTGGTTTTTGGATCTCCACCCATATTCCTTGAAGACAGTACTCCCTAACTTCGCTGATCAGATCAGTGCTCATCTGTGTAGTGTCACTGCACCACACTTCTTCGTGGCACACAGCACACTGTAATTTTGCCCGTATTTGCACAATTGCTTATTATACTCCCATTTCTGCCATCAGACTAAAAAATGCATGAGACCGAGACATTGCCTTTCTTCTCTGGTGAGAGAAGCCCAAGCTCAGCCCAGAGCCTAGCATGATACCTATCTGTAAACTGAGTAAAAACTGCACAACAGGGGTTAGAAGGAGTTGATAAGAAAAGGTCCTCTGGATATAGGTTTAAACACAAATTCAGTAAAAATTAAAAAGTCATTGTTATAAAGAATTACATTTTAGCTCATTATAATGCACATTGTCTGACAATTATTTACTGTCCAAGAATGAAATAGGCTATCTTAAAAAGTGGAACGTGTCCTTCAGAAGTATATGTTTACTCCTAAGGATGTTGAAGAGGGAAACTCCATGCGGGTCTACAATTGGACCCACAGCAGCTAGATGATTTAAGATTTGTCCCAACTAGAAAGCTGGTAGGACTAAGGTCACTGACATCCAGCTTTTAGGATGGCATTTATGATGATGTGCATGTGTGTGGGTATGGTTCTGTATTTAACAATAAAGACATTAACAGAACAAAATAGTTAGAAATTTATGTTCATTATAGGTAGAAACCAACACATAGGAGTAAGTATAGGTATGCAAATAAAAATGTGAGAACTGGTAATAACGTAATTCCAGAATGAATGAAGATTCTTCTCAAGATAAAGTAACAGGGGCTGAATTTAACCCCCCACCTGAATCAGCTAGAAAAGAAATCACAGGAAACCCAGCCTGTGACGGTAGAGAGGCGAAGAATAAGGGAGGTGACGTCTGCAATCAAGGAAGCGGCTTCTTTCTAGAGGCCCTTGCAGGCTGTGACCTGGGGAAAGGGAACCAAGACGGAGCCCGCAGTCATACTGAGTGAGAAAGAGAGAGATCAGAGGTCAGAGAGGCCATAGTGCCAGGGGTGGGGAAAGAACCAGGAGAATGAGTAAGCAGAAAAGTTTTTGGAACTCATACGGGGCTGGGAATGACTCATGTTCTAGAGTGGAATGCAAAGGCCATTAGATGAGGCAGGGTTGGCAAACGAGAGCCCACAGGCCAATTCCAACCCACAGGTGGTTTTTAGAAACTTGCAAACCAAGCTTTATTTTTATATTTTTAAAAAATTATAAAGTACACAAAAAGAAAATCAGCAAAAATAGGCAGGTAAACCCTAAAATATTACATATGGCCCTTTACCAAAAGGGTTTGCTGAACAAACAAAACACTGAAACAGTGTTGAGAAAGTTACCAGTTTAGCAGTGGAGATAAATTAGCCCAAAGCTAAAGGCTGCTCTGGACTCACCCTAACAGAAACAATCCTCAAAAGGATTTTACAAATTCATAGTAACTTCGCGAACCATGAACTAAATCTAACACTATTTACTGAAATACAACAAAATCCAGTGTCCCGAAACATAAAGTTTGCATTGGGTGTCCAGTAAAAAATGGCCAAATTTGTGGGGTCCCCACTCGATGGGGAGGGAATCTTCTTTTCCTTCTCCCTCTGCCCCTCCCTCTGCTTGTGCTCTCTCTATCTCTCTCAAATAAATAAGCTAAATCCTTTTTTAAAAATGCCAGTTTGCAAAGAAACAAGAAAATATTACCCTGTGTTATTTGTCTATTGCTGTATAACATACTTCCTCCAAACTTGGTGGTTTCAAACAATAGTCATTTATTACTTGTTATAATTTTTTGTGAATCAGGAATTCTGCAAGAGCATAGAGGGGAATGCTTGTTTCTGCTTCACAATTTTGGGGCCCTGAGCTGGAAGATTAGAGGCTAGAATTTTCTGAAGACTCATTCGTCAACATATTTAGAAGTTGATGCTAACTGATGTGGGCCACCTTAGTGGAAAGGAAAGGGTTAACAAAACTGCTCTAGTTGTTTATTCCTTGCATATCTCCAGAAGAATCTGGAACCATGAATGACCCTTGGCCAGCCACTGGGGATACAGGCCCTTAGGTGTCAGATGACGATTTTATTTGCGTATACGTGGAAAAATGGGCAGGACTGGACTAGCTTGTCAAGTTTCTCTGCACAAATATCAAAATTAAGTTATGCACCTAGTTTCACTGTGGAGGTCTTGAGTTTCAGTTGCCACAGCTGGTTGCACAGCAAGATATGCTCATGTGACCAGCACACCAGAAAAACTTTGGACCCCGAGGCTCCAGCAGGATTCCCTGTGTAGACACATACCATACATGTTCTTATCAGTCACTGTTGGAGAGAATGCACGTCATGTGTGGCCTCTGATGAAAGGTTCCAAAGCCCATTCTGACTGTGTCTGAACTCTGCCCAGTGAAAATATCTTTGCTGCTTTACTCAGTTATCTATAACCTTCTCTTCAGTCTTATGAGTCCTTCTGGCCAATCATCAAACTTGGGGGCATTCTCAGGACCTTCAAAAACACTATGGAAATACAAATCAAAGGAAAGCTGAGTGTATAAGTTACCCATTGCTGTGTAACAAATTATCCCAAATGGAGCTGTTTTAAACAATAAACATGTATTATCTCCTAGTTTTTGTGTATCAGGAATCTCAGGGTGGCTTAGTGGGGTGTTCTTGTTCATGGTCTCCCTCAGTCTGGGTGTCAGGTTTCGCTGGGTCTGGAGACTTTGCATCCAGAACCCACCTACCTGGTGACTGGAAGAAGGCTTCCGCACCTCGCTGCTTGGATTCTCCACAGGGCTGCTCCTGTCTTGACTTCCCTCAGAGGAGGTGTTCTGAGAGAGAGTAAGAGAGACGGCTAGGACAGAAGTCACAGACTTTTATCATGTAATCCCAGAAGGGAAATAACTTTACTTCTCCCATATTTTATTAGCCACACAGACCCACTGTGGTACAGTGGGAGAGAGGACCATAAAGAGTGTCTATACCGGTGGTGGGGATCCTTGGAAACCACCTTGGAGGCTACTAGAACAGCTCTTTAAAAGCAGACAAGGTAGATTCCACAAGAAGGAATATTATCAGGGATAAAATATTATCAGGGATTGCTGGGACCTTTCATCACAGCAAAGGGGCCAATTCCTCAAGAAAATGAAAAATCCTATTCTGAGCTGCAAGACCAAATAGAGGTTTTCTCCACGTGCATTTGTTGTTATAATCACCTTCCGCAGGGGACGTTTGGCACATGTCTGACGCCATCTGTGTTCCGTCACCTTCTTCATGCAGTGGTCCTGCTGGCTTTGAGGGAATCCGAAATGCAGAATTTTTTCCTTTAGTAATATAATTACGGAGATGCTGTTAAAAATAAAAGCTCATTTGTGAATAGTTCTGCTTTGAAGAAAAAAAAAAGTTCGGTGGGAAACAGTCCCGTAGGTGTTAAGACAGGGTGTGGGGATTTAAGAAGTCACAGTTCAGCAGAGCAAGCAGGAAATCATAACCACAGACGAGAAACAAGGCCAAGACAGCAGAGGCGATGAGTATCTTTAATGATGGACAGGCTAGCCAAATCTTACATGGGTGTCTGGGAAGGGGGTGACGGTGCTGGAAATTCATTAGCCAGGCCATAAGCACGTGAGGGTGAGACTGTCTTGATCATACTGACACCCTGATGCCTAGCGCATGAGTAAAATAATGTCCAATGTGTATCTCTTTATGCAAAAAAGAAGTCTGTAATGGGAGTGCCTACCAAAACGGACCAAGAGTTTGAAGGACATCGCTTGAATAAATACTCCAGAATTTAGACTTTTATGTTTCAAGACTAGTATAGCTGGTCTTGTCCTCAATTCTAATAGCATGGAAATCTGTGAGTTATGAGATATGACAACCAAGAAATTAGATTAATTCAGAAAACTATAGAAGAAAAATAAATAGTTTTCTGGACTTGGTTGTCACAGAATTCTGGGGCCTAAAATACTGGTTGATTTAAAACCACAATCACACACAAGCAAGTGGAAAGGTCAGGGCAGTGGGTCAGAGCAGGCAAGTCGGTTCCTTTAACAACAAAACCCCCCTCTTGCTGTGTTAATGTGTAACTGAAGCAAGTTCCTTATTCAAGAGACACCTCTCCTGTGTGTTTTCCCTGCTCAGAGCGGTCCCATCAGAGGTGAGCTGCAGGTGAGAACCCTGAGTTCGTATGGAATCCCACACAGCCCCACGGCAGTTGATTAAACACGGTGGATGAGGGAGGTATTTATATCTTCACCTGCAGTAGCAAACAGTTAACTTTATTTTTTATTGCTAACCATGCAGTCGGCCCTGGGCTAAGTATTGACAGGTTTTAGCTGATCGGTGACTCCTAACAACCTTATGACAATACTCGCCCCTGTCACAGATGGGGACAGTGAGACATGGGTTAAGCAATTAATAGCATCAAGTTTGAACTCAGGACGTCCGCTCAGTGATGCGGAATTCCGTAGTCTTAGCCTCTGCATGAACGTGCCTGTCACATGAGCGCACCCATCACGGCTACATATTCCACTGTTCAGATTTCACTTTCTCACCGCACAGCTGCGGAGCAGAGCGTCCGCATCGCCCTCCTTTGTGGCAACACAACGCTGGGACTCACACAGCTCAGCTAAGTTCCTCCATCTGCTCAGCTTCCTGTTCTCATTCGAAACATCAAAAATATCCCGCTGGAAAGCAGATGTTTCCAAATACCACTATTTCCTTTCGCTAACTTACTGCAGCTCGGCCACTCCTTAACTCACCTATTGTCCCGTCGGGACAGAACGTGCCTTCAGCTCTGCTCAGGGTCGAGGCGGAGAAGCACGTTGGTCATTGCAGGAAGCACGCAGGGTCACTCCCTTCTGCGCCAGTCTGGAAGTCCAAAGAGGTTTGATAAATGAAAGACTTTTTATAACTCATTTGATACCAAAGCCTGGCCGGACCTAACCTCATTTAGCAACACAACCTGCCCTGAATTGACTCGAGGCTATTTTGGATCCTCACGGATCACAGTCAGTGTGAATTTTCATACGTTCCACGGCTGAAATATCAGTTCGCTTTATCACAGGGTGCTGCCCAGACCTCACTGGGGATGTTTGTACATGATAAGGTATATTTACCGTTTTACCCACCCAAGAGCCAAAACAAATAAAATTACAAAATACTTCTGGACCCTGAGGATTTCAGAGATGTGATTTCAGATGTGCATTTCTTTTCTCTTAACAGCCCCCCCTCCCCGTTTTTTAAGAGGTAAAGTTACATCTAACAGATTTGGTGGATAGATAGATTTGTGCATGGTCATGTATACAAACACTTTGTAACTTAAGAAAATTCAGCTGTCATGGAGGAAACCTTTTTTAACTGTATTCTTATACAAGAGACTTCATACATCCCCACCCTGTGCTGGCTGTTTTGTCATTTGTTGACTGAGCGCCACTCAATCATTTCCGCCCGAAGGATTAACTTCGGTTCCCCCTTTAGCCTGTGTCTGTATGTGGGCGACTTCGTTTCACTGACTCTTTTGGAATATGAAACTCAGTTTATAACTCCACATGTGATCAGATTAACCATAATGTCATTAAAATTAAGGTAATCCAGGGTGCCTGAGTGGCTAAGTCAGTTAAGTGTCTGATTCTTGATTTCAGCTCAGGTCCTGGTCGCAGGGTCAGAGATAGAGCCCCACAGTGGGCCCCACACTGCGTAAGATTCTCTCTCTCTCTCTCTCTCTCTCTCTCTCTCTCTCTCTCTCCCCCCTCGGCCGCTCCCCTTCCGTCCTTTGCTCCCCATCACCCCCCACCACATGAGCCCTTGCTCTCTCTAAAAATAGATGAAATTAAATTAAGGTAATCCAGAGCCTTAAATTTCTGACAGATCTGGGTTTTGTTTTGTTTTGTTTTGTTTTGTTTTAATCTGAATTTTCTGGGTATATTTACATAGACTCGCAAGGCTGATTTTCCCATGCATCTGTCATGATTTTCTGGTATTCTGTTGGCGAGCTTTCCCAACCTGTAGGGCTCAACCATAGCATCTGAAGATCCATTCAATCTGGCACTTCAGAAATTTTAAAAATTGCCACAGAATTATCATTGATTAGCTGAAATTTTCCATGATAGATATCAGAGTCACAAAACTTAATTCTAAAAGCCAAAGAAAGATTGCCAAACGAAGGTGAAGGAAAAGCACTTCTGACTTAAGGCACTTTCTTGCTTTTCTCTGGCAAATCAGTTGCTATGACAGTAGACTCTCTCCGAGAACAGGCAACTCACTGCTTAAAATAGCCAAGGAGCACTTTTCCCTAAGGAAGCAGGTTCTGCAAGAAATTACTAAGTCTTGCAGTATTTATATGAGCACTGTTTCAGCCGTCAATAACTAGGGTTACAGAGTGGGCTTGAAAACATTCTGATGTTTAGGGTTTTTAAATTTTAGCAGAGAAAAAGGGAAATTCCTTAGTAGTTAAGAAGATAGATCTATGCCTGTTGCTGGAAAAGCCTTCCATTTGGTTCAAGTTGAAATCATTTTGACTTCAAGTCCACACTTTAAAAGCATTAATTAATCCTGATACATTTGCGTGGCATAAAGGAATGCTATTGTCCCCTTTCTATAGGGGACTAAGGATGCCGAGTGTATTTCCACCTTAAAATACACTTTTCATTCAGAAATACAACCGAAGTCCTCGGGCCCCATAATTGCTGTGGGATATGATGGCTTTTCTCCATCCACTGAGTTGTTCTTGATGATGCTAACGATCTGACCTTTCTCTTCACAGAAGATTTGTGGAGCAAACAGCAGGGTTGAGGACCTGAGGGAGGTCCTCGTGAGGAGAACGGCAGGCTTCCCCATTGTCTGGGGGAGGGCGAATGCCAGCAGTGCTCCTGGGGGTTAGCAGTGGCTCTCTCTCTCGGTTGCCGTCCTCCTTAGCAAGCATCCAGGGTTCCTGCTCCCTTACCTGCCCTTTCCCAGCAAGGCCAGGCTTCTCTCGCTCCAGATTCTTCTGTGGAGTTTCCCTCATGGGCCCTTCTTGTGCACAGACCTCACTCTGCTGCCAAAACCCATAAACAGTCTGTCAGGCTTGATGTGCGCAGGGCTATTGCCACATGGAAATTGAAAGCCCCAGAATTTCATCTCCATGAGGTGCCAGGGCTATTTCAGAGAGTAGAAGCGCCAGGTTCCTCCTTTAGTGATGGTACTCACGGTACTCACCGGGTAACTGGAGAGTGCAGAGAAAGCCCCTCAGGAAAATCTGAAGTACTATATTGTAGTTGGGGAATTCTAAGGGAATTCTAAAAAGAGAAAACATGCTACAGACTTTTCTACTTCTTCTCTCTCTCTTTGTAAACAGCTGCCTACCTTTTTGGGTGCTAAGCACATATTTCCTTAAGTGGGGACTACACTCGGGTTCTCACCCTGTAATATTTATTTTACTTATTCTACTTCCACTTAAAATTTTTCCTTCTCCCTTTTTTTTTCCAGTAAATACACTTCTAAGGGTACAGGAAATCTATTAGCACGTATCCTTTGTTGGGCGAGCAGGTGCTTACCCACCAAGAGAAGCCAGTGAGCACAAATGCCCCAGGCTCGTCCTGCCCTCGGGAGCTTCCCTTCTGGGGACCTGAAAGAGCTTGTAAACAAGTCGCATGTGTTGTGCTGCTTTGTCAGAAAAGAAGAGGATACGTCCATCTACATTCGACATTCACTATCACGAATCAAGACAAAATCCTACAGTAGGCTTTGGCATGGCACCATATTTGAATTCCGGGGGATGTTCTGGGCATTACTTTGGAGTCTTGGAAAAGAAAAGTGCTACAAAAGGAGACTCTAAGGCATTGTCTAAAATAATACTAAAACCACTGGAAGAAAATTAAAATATTTCAAAATTTGTAACAAAAAGATGCATTGGTGTATCTCTGTATTCTTTGAATGGATTCAGCCAGAGATATATGTTAAAAATTAGTTGTTACAGTCAAAGTGATTCCACCAGCTGCTTATCTGTGCAGTGATTATGGGAGGGTTGTAGGTAGGGATTGCATTTGTCTGTTTTCCGGGGCCTAATTTTTGTTGGTGGCCCTCATCTTCCCCTGTGCCACCCCCACTCTCTGGGAGCTACAGGTCACACTCTCTCTGCGGAGACGGATGCCCCAGCCTCTCCCTGTGAGCATCTGCTCAATTAACTTCCCCCTGGTTTCGAATACGTAGGCTTCTTTACTCTCCTCAGAAGTCACTACTATGCACTCTTCCGGCTCTGCACCATGAAACCTCTTTGTCAGGAGCCAGCTCACACTCTGCCAAAGAAGGAATCCCTCATTCGGGAAACCAGACCCACTGAACAAACTGGCTCTGCTTTTAATGCTCTTGTGAGTGCTGCTTAAATGCTTTTGCTAACATAGTTGTCAAGAAATTGTGTTTGGGACCCGGGCTGAGACACAGATGTCAAGATCTCCAGCCGCAGCTGTGTACCTGCAGACCAAGGTTAGCAGGGCCAAAGAACGGGACGTCTAGTCAAGAATTCGCCAGTCTTCCAGTTCCTAAACGAGGCTGAGAAAGAGAAGGAGATTTGGAGAAGTGCCTGGACACTACTCTTGATTAACCACTCAGGGCCCTTTTAATTATTTATAGCAAATAGAGATAAATCTAAATGAATCTCAGGCTAGCAAGAGACAGTGTCAAGTTCACAGAAAAGTGTTCAAGCTGTGCAGTCACTGGGGGATGCTGGGCCAGACGTGGGGAGCCACGGGAGGCCAGCGGGCAGGCCAGGCCAGCAGAGACCTCTTATCCCAGCAGGGCAGTCGACAGATTCTCAGGGGACAGTAAAGAGTTGCCCCCTTTTGGCGTAACCTCTTCTGAGGACGGTGGCCAAACACATTTGCTTGAGTAGTTCAGGGGAGGATCTCAGTACAAAAAGCAGACGCACAGGGCTGTGGTACCACAGGGTACCTACAGGGCACCTGGGTGTCTCAGTCAGTTAAGCTTCTGCCTGCGGCTCAGCTCACGATCCCAGGCTGCTGGGATCGAGCCCCAGGTTGGGCTCCCTGCTCAGTGGGGAGTCTGCTTCTCCCTCTGCCCCTCTTTTAATTAAACAAAGCAGATTGTGTAGAGCCTCTCAGTACAAAAAGATTATTTCTGCTTGCAATCTTTATTGCTGGACCTCCATGGTATTTCCTTTTGGATTTGGTGTTACTGCTGTGTTTGCATGGGTCCCTGTGGGCTTCCACCTAGGAGTCATCTTCGGCATTTTAACCAGGGATTCCAAACGTTATCTCAAATCATCATTATTTATTCTAGCAAAAACCTCAAGATGTTTATTCCCTTTTTTTAACCTAGCACAGTAAATAACACCAGATTTGCATACACAGACACCTACAACAATGACATGCAGCAGGCAGAGCCCAACCTGACCTAATTCTCGGAGTTTGATCGGGCTCTGGCCCAGGAGACGCAGAGACCTTAAGGAAAGCATCTGCCGGCATGATGTTTTGTGTATGGCCTTCCATGTTCCTCCATGCACATAGATCCATACCTACACGTACACACACGCACATATGTACACAGATACATCCATGCACATACATGTATACATGCACGGCGCTGTTCTCCATAAAGTAAAAAGCTGTAAGCAACCTGCCTGTCCCAAACTGGGGAGATTTTTATGGACATCGTATTATACATAGAACATCTCGCAGTGATCTCTATACAGAGCATCACGTAGCGAGGTGGGAAAAGGATTTACCCGCCAAGGTACAAAATTATGTGGGTGGCTTGGCCTACCCTGCCTCGAAGTGGTGCCCACGACAGGTCGGGGAAGGGCGGGAAGGACGTGGGCCAACCTGCACTAGTCGACATGTTGGGGTGTGTGGTCATACACCATTTCCTTCTTCTTTTTGAAAACGTTCACCATGTTACCACATGGTTTTGACACAAACTGAGCACCTTGCACGCGCGCGCGTGCACACACACACACACACACCTTGTCCAGGCAGCTCAGGACCATGCTAGGCCGTGGAACTGAGTGTGACACGCTATAAAGAGATGGAACGAAAGGTCTCATTCAAGCTGGCTTAACGTAGGGCATTTATTGGACGAGGTCATCAAAAAGTTCAGCCGACGGGGCGCCTGGGTGGCTCAGTGGGTTAAGCCGCTGCCTTCGCCTGCTTCCCCCTCTCTCTCTGCTGCCTCTCTGCCTACCTGTGATCTCTGTCTGTCAAATAAATAAATAAAATCTTAAAAAAAAATAAGTTCAGAGCACGCCCCCCCACCGCCAGGGTGAGCCGTTCCAGAGACGCAGGGCGGCGTCGGTGCGCGGCCGCATTACTCGTGGCTCCGCGTCCGACAAGTCCCGTCGTCCTTATCCTACCGCGTCAGCCATCTTGTCGCACTTCCGCCCTGTGGGGAAAATGGCTGCCGCGGCGCCATTTTAGAGAAGGCGGAAGGTCGACT
This sequence comes from Mustela nivalis, assembly GCF_964662115.1. Lineage (NCBI taxonomy): Eukaryota > Metazoa > Chordata > Mammalia > Carnivora > Mustelidae > Mustela > Mustela nivalis. The sequence goes on from NC_139030.1 coordinate 109,943,316, forward strand.
TTTCCCGGAAGTGTCAAAAAAACGTCTTTTTTTGCTTCGGTTCACTCAGACCAGCGCAGACCCGTCGCTGGGTCCAGGGGCCTGCTCTGCCGGCCCGTCCAGGGTGGGTGCGCCGCGTCACAGCTGCGTGTAGTCCCACTGTGCGCCCGCCTCGCCCACCTCGGGCCGAACCGGGGACGCACGACGCGCGACTCGATACCCGGACAGGACGCCGCTGCCGGGCCCGACCGTCGGCTTCCCCGAGGCCGTTCTGTTCCTTCTGTCCGGCTGCCACGTATTCTCTTCGTCTGCAAAATAGCGACGCTGCGCAACATTCCCGGAGGTGCGTGGTCCCCACCCTGACGCGGGGACACAGTCCAGGACCCCGTGGACCCCTGAGGTGACGCAGGCTACCACACCGTGTGTTACTGCGCTGCTCTAGACGTACAGACTCACACATGCATACTTCGGATGCAGTTCAGTGTCCAAACTGCGCGCGTTGAGATAATAGCGATATTACCTAAGAACTAACGGAATAGAACAATTATAACAATACGGTGTAATAAAGTTATGTGGGTGTGGGTTCGGTTACAGTATCTTACTGAACTGACACCCTTCTTGCGCCGACGTGAGATGATAAAGCGCCTAGGTGGTGACAGGAAGCCCGGGAGCGACGGTGCCCAACCTAACGTCAGGTACTGCTGACCGCGCCGGGCCGCTCTGCTTCGGGACCGGGGCTGACCCTGCGCAACTGAAGCCACCGGAAACTGTGGATGAGGAGACACCGCCATACTCACAAATGACAACTCTTAGTATTTGCTGATAATAAGAATGATAGTGCTTGCGTCCATGGGGAATTTTCTCAAAATTTACGTGAGTGATTCTCAGGGAGGAAGAAAGTCCATCTGAAAGAGGAGGTATATTGTATTCCCTTTTACCAAGACGAATTTACCTAAAGTTTCAGTATTCATGCTAGTAATCTGTACATAGAACAAGAAATTCTTCCTCAAGATATAAATGTTAGTTCCTTGGAATGTTCCTTCTTTTTTAAGAAATAAAAAAAAAAGATTAACCCAAAATTTCATATGGGGAAAAATGCTTTTTCACGTTCAATATCAAAATGTGATAAAGCTATTCAACAGTACAGTTGGCTTCACTGGAGTAATTTTGTTCCTTCTCTGAGTTATCTATTATTGAAGGTAGCCAAGCGATGGATATTGAAATAGATGATTTTTCTATTCTATTGTGAAAACTCTTGTATTCCCGGAACCTCTTCCCATAAAGTGATGCATTCTTGTGTCTGTGTGTCTGTGTGTCTGTGTGTGAGGGAGAGAGGGAGAGTGATTATAGTCAGAGGAATGCAATTTAAAAGTAAAATTTCTAATTTATCCCTTGAGAATGTAGTTTTATTGAGACATGAGTCTAAGTTGACTTGATTTTGTAATCAATAATTATTTTACCTCATGGAACACATTCTCTACCTTAGGCATTTATCTCTGACAACTGATACCTAGTATTTTTTTCAGATTATAGTTTTTACTTGCTTAGGTTTCCAGTAATTAAGGTATAAAGCAATTATTTATTCCTTTAGATTAAAAAAATGCTTTTGAAAAATGTAGTATAAACTAAATCATGGTTTAAATGCATTAGGGCAGTAGCTCCCACACATTGCTATGCAGCAGAATTACCTGAAACCTTAAACATACACACACACACACACACACACACACACGACACGGACTTTGACTTACAGTCTCCAGAAGTAGGGTTCAAAATTTTTTTTATTTAAAAAGCTTCTCAGGGACTGACATCACCAAGATGGCAATGTAGGTTGTTTCTGACTTCTCTTTCCCACATAAGAGCTACTAACTAACTAACATCTGTTCATGTATTAAGACGCCACTGAGAGAATTCTAGAATATGAGGGTGAGGCTGAAGCACTCTCTTGCACCTCAGAGACCAAGACAGACCACATTAGAAAGGAATTTGTTTTTGAGAGTACTGAGCTATGAACATCCTTGCACACGTCTCATGGAGCACATAGGAAATAATTTCCCTTGAGCAGATACCTCTCGGTTATATTTCTAGAAAGAAGAATATGATTAAGTTCGTAATTATGAAACCATGTCAAAGTGTTGCACCAAACTTTTCAAATTAGATATATCATTTTTATTCCCACTAGGATTGATCCCAGTAGATCTATATCCTCTTCAACAGTTGTTGTGGTCAGATTCATTTTTCACTACAGTTTTTATTTCTTTGTCAATAAAATAGAGACACAATATTTAGAAAAATTTCTCAAACACCCAGATTTTGATTTCTAAATACTATTCCCCACTAAAAGAAACCAAGGGTCCTTGGTGAAAGGACTGATCCCAGGGCTAGAGTGAGGAAAATATAAAATGAACTCAGAACATTTTCTTGTGCCAGAAAGTAGAAAATTGCCCAAAGGATGATGGGAATCATGTCAAAGAACACAGAACGTCATTTGACAGGGCTCTTGCTGGTCACATCTGGGAAAATTTGAATATGAAAATAAAATAATAGATTATAATCCATTGAATAAAATTAGTCTACACTGATATATTCAAAGAAGAGAGGAAAGAGGGAGGGAAGTAAGGATGAGGAAGAAAAAGCTCTTATAAAAGAATGTCAGCTAATAAATGTGGAAGGAAAAATGCAATTAGAAAATCACCAGTTGAGCAAGAATAATCAATAGATGCTAAAACTTAATAGGTAAGAGTTTGATGAGGAATAGAAAGAATATTTACATCATCTCAAAGTATCTTTCATAAATTACATCCTAATGCTAAAGGGTAAAGAATAAATATACAGTGAAAAAGTCTGGCAGGCACAACCTGTAGTGGCTTGAATGATGCCCCTAAAAGATATGTTTATGTCCTAACCCCCAGGATCTGTGAATATGACTTTATCTGGAAAAAGTGTCTTTGCAGGTATCATTAAGTTAAAGATTTAATGAAATCATCCTGAATTACTTGGATCCTAAATCCAATGATAAGTGTCCTTATAAGAAACAGAAGAGGAGAAGGCAACAGAGAAGGAGAAGATGGCCACGTAAAGACAGAGGCCAAGAAGATATGAGAAATGCCAACAGCTACCAGAAGCCAGAAGATGCAAGGAAGGCTTGTACTCCAGTCTTCCCAGAGGGAGTACAGCCCTGACAACATCTTGGTTTTGGACTCTGGCCTCCACACTATGAGGGAAAACTTTTCTGTTGTTTTAAACCACATGATTTGTGGTAATTTGTTATGGTAACCCTAGGAAATGAATACACCACCTTAACCAAATGATCAGTGTTAATATCACTAATAAAGGAATTAACCTACATCATGTGGTTCTTGATGAGATGCACTGAGAAGCTCGCAGCATCACTCACATAATGCTCCTGTCAAAACTGCACAACCCAAATCCAACCATAAGGAAATAGTGGTCACATCCAAATTGAGAGCCTTTCTCCAGGGGCTCCTGGGTGGCTCAGTGGGTTAAGCCTCTGCCTTTGGCTTAAGCCATGATCTCAGGGTCCTGGGATCGAGTTCTGCATCGGGCTCTCTGCTTGGCAGTGAGCCTGCTTTTTCTTCTCTCTCTCTCTCTCTCTCTGCCTGCCTCTCTGCCTACTTGTGATCTCTCTCTGTCAAATAAATAAATAAAATCTTTAAAAAAAAAAAAGAGTCAAGAGAGCCTTTCTCCAAAACAAGTCCTCTGTACTCTTGAAAAATGTTGAGGTTATTTAAAAAAAAAAAAAAAAAAAACCACCAATGGAAGGTTTACTGCTCTAGATTAAAGGACATTAAAGAAATATGACAACAAACTACAATGAGTGTCCTTCACTGGGGCCTGCTCTGTGAAAAAATTGTGGGAAGTAACTGGCAAAGCTTGAATATCAGACTGTGGGTTGGAAAATAATATTGTGTTAATCTTAAAGTTCCTGCTTTTGTTACTCATACCACGATTATGTGAAAGAATAATCCTTGTTTCTAGGAAATAAACACTGAATATTAAGGGGTCTGCGGTCATACTGTCTGCAACTTATTCCCAAATGATCCAGGAAAAATGTATGTATGCACACATGTAGAACAAGAATAAAAAAGTACATCTGGTAAATATTATATCATGTTATGTTATACTCCACATATAATATTTCTATATTATAAATAAATGGTAAACAAGAGTTCTTTGTCCTACTAATGCATTTTTCAGTAATTTCAAAGTTATTTCAAAATAAGATATTTTTTAAAAGCTTACTAGATTATTCTAATGTGTAACCAGGTATGAAAACCATTAAAATTCACTTATTAAGGCAGCGGTTCTCATGTGGGTGAGTTTTCCTCCCAGAAAACATACAGAAATGTCAGAAAAGGTTTTTGGTTGTCAATGGCCGCAGATGTTGTGGGGAGGGGCACAGGGATCTGGAGCCGTACTCCTGGCATCTAGTGTGTCTAAAGGCCAGGAGGCCACGAAAATGCTAAAATCTCTGGGACAGCTGCCCACAAGTCTGGCCCAAAATGTCAGAAGTGCCACCGTTAAGAACTTTAAGGAAATGATATACTTTCATGACTAGAACCAGATTCTAAACCCTTATGGGAAACGGCCCCAAGTGTATTTGGCTTAGACTACTTACCACAGCAACATTTTTACATCAACAAAAGATTCCCATTTTACAGGTAAAAATATATTTGCATTTCAAGACTTGGAAATCGCATACAGAAATGCCTGCAATCACATGTGACACATAGGTCAGGTGAGAATAGCAAAGGGAGAGAGGAGCATAGAAGTCTGGCTCATTCGCTTTAACATCAGCCAAGTAGCTTTCACAGTATTAGACAATCAGTCCACTGCAAATGTGGTTTCAAGGCATTCCAGCAGCTCAGTGAGAAAGATAGATAGAGCCCTCTCAAACGTGCGATACACTCATAAAGCAGTGTAAATGCGTCACATTTACTGGGTACCTAGGGTAATCCATATCACTTTTTCCCTACATCTAATGAGATTTCCTGTGTCTGTATTTTTAGCATAGGAGAGCTACATAAACATCACAACTAATGAGTAATGAATCACAATGTTAGTCAGATGTTGGCATCACAAACCAACCACCCGCAAACCTCAGTGACTCTCAGCAGCAAACATTCATCTCTCCCTCATTGGTCTGTGCCCTGGCTGAGCTGACTCTGCCTCAAGTTCACTCTGCTCTTTGTGTCCCTCACTCTGGGACCAGGAATCACCTGGACAGATGGTGGCTACCTCACGACACATCACAGATGCTCCAGAAGCCAGGCCAAACTCCGCAGGCACACTTACAGCCTCACTCACAGCACATCTGCTAATATCCTGAATATCTTTCCATGTCAGTATAAACAGTTTTATCTCATTTTAACTATTGCATAGTATTCTGTAGCAGAGCAATGCCATCATTTGTCAAGTCTCTTATTAATGTGTCTTTGGATTATTTCCAATTTTCCCCTATTATATGTGATGCTGTGATAAACATCCTTATAGATAAATTTTTATCCGAATTAACCATTCATTGTTAAGAAAAAAACAAAACGAAACAAAAACACCCAGAAGTGGAACTTCTGGATCAAAGCACAGAAACAATTATTTTCAAAAGGTTTTTCCTCTCAATGTTATCCGGCATTAAAAATCACAGCCTCAGTGTTAGGCGGTCGGTTGGGGATGTGAGGATTTGAGATACTGACTGCATATATGTGGGTAGGTAGACATGAAAGAGGACCAGAATAGAAGAGGGGAATAGAGAAGAAGGGAGGGAAAACTGAAAGTGAGAACCATCCCAACTCAATACAGAATGAACAAACACTTTATAAGAATTCTTGGTTGCAGCAGGAAACCCGCCTGAATAGCCAGTTGTACCCTTGTTGACGTGTAAATGAGATAAACCAAAACACTCCAGTCAGAACATATCTAAATGTTGCAAAACTTTAGTAATCTTCTATGATACTTACAAATGTACAGCTAGTGAATTATTGGGCCTAAGAATTTTTAACTACAGTCTATTAACTTGATCTCCATTCCCCAATAGGTCATCAAGAGCCGTGGTTCTCAAAGGGGTAGGTGGGTTTATAGTTATCTATTGCTGTGTAACAAATCACCCCAAAACATAGTGGCTTAAAACAACAGTTCATTATTAATGCTGATGGTTCTGCGGGTCAGGTGTTCTCAGGTGAGCAGCTCTCATTGTGCCTCTCCTATAGCTGTGGTCAGATCTTAGCTGGGGCTGAATCCTCTGAGAGATTAGTGGGATTCAATGTCCAAGATGGCTCCCTTATGGGCCTGGCAGTTGTTGGCTATGAGCCCAGCTGAATGGGCCAAACAGAGTGGCCATATGTCACCTCTCCTTACAGTTCGAGACCCCCAGAGCATGGTGGCTACCCTCACAGATGTTGTGTCCTGAGGAGGTTTATCCCAGGAGTGCGTGTTCCGGAGTCCCAGGTGTAGGCTTCTTATGATCCAATGTCAGAAGTTCCAGAACATATCTTCCACATTCCTTTGTTTCACTGAATCATTCAGGCAACGTTTCCAGAAGCAAAAGGAGGAGAATTAGATGTCGACCTCTTGATTAGGGACAGCAAGTCGCACTGCAGAAGCGCATGTGGGATGCAAACTATTATCTTGGCATCTTTGAGAAATGAAATCTGCCACTGTGGGGGAGTTGGAGAGAATCCTCTGGAATTCGTGACTAGTTTTTCATGTTTATGTCTTTCTCTGAAGAGAATCCTAAGTATTAAGAAGCTCCTCAAAGGAATCTGTGACCAAAATAAATAAATAGATAGATAGATAAAACAATCACTGATCTAGGTAGATTACGGTGTGTTGCTTAATTGTTTGCTTTATACCCTAATATTCCTTTTCAAAGATATTTAATCTCTGTCACTAACTCGGAATTATTCAGCATCTCACTATGATTCAATAAGAAATTCACACAATTAAAATTTTTAAAAAGATGTCATAATTCTGTCAGTGTGACTATAAGTTAAATAAAATCAGATACACATAAACACACACACGTACATGTACATAAACATGTTCTGAATTTTAAACAGAGGAGACTGATTAAGTAGAGTTTGTATTTCGGGTCGCTGTTTCTGTTGGAGCTACCCATATTTCATACTTAAGAGAGTTCTAACAGACTATTAATATTCTATACACTGTTCAGGGAACATTTCTTTTCAGATGCCTGCAGCACAGTCCTTACAGTGCACAATGATTTCCACCGTACAGCCTGAGATCTGACTGCTTTTATCAGAGGATATGTAACTAATACTGTTATTATTGGTCACAAAATTATCTGGTTTTTATTACAGCATTGGACTCTGCGACCGCTCAGAACCCCTGACTGCCTCAGATATGCTCCATTTGTAGTAAGCGCTGTTTCTGTTTATGCCCCTCGACTTGCTGTAAGTTTCATGAATTTATGTCCTCTGGGCTTCACTCGTGGTGGGAAGGGGAAGGCAGAGGATTTGGGAGGGGAGACAGGAATCCCCAACCAGCTAAACCCTCCTCAGGAGTTTAGGAGGAACCCTATACGCCACTCAGCAGGCCAACCAGAGTCCCGTGCCGGAATACATGCGAAAATTCAAGATGTACAATGACCTAATGGGGGAATTCTGTGCTGCTAAGATTTCTAGGTCTCTCACAACCCTTTTTATCTGCATGTTCACCTCCCCTCTCACCCTGTCCCCAAGCAACGCCTTCCTAAGGAGACTGAGTCGCTTACTCTTCACCATTCTGAACTCTGCTGACTTTTGCAACATGTCTCCCATCTTCCATGTTTGTGTGACCCGGAAGTTAGAGATGATACAGGCTTGATTAGATTCAGGGCTAACATTTTTGCCATGGATACCTTTCAGGTGATCCTATGTCCTTCACGACATCACACCAGGAAATACATTCTGGCTATTTGCCCTGCCTTTAATGATGCTGATTGAACAGCAGATCGACTGCCTGATTCTCAGCTGTAAAGTGTTGTGTGTGTATGGGGGGGGGGTGACCTTTTGGCTCTCTTGGAATAATCTCCAGTTCCTCATTAATATTTTGTTTCCTAGTTTTAGCTTCCATAAATGTTTATAACTTAAATTGGTTATATGTAAAATGGTTAATTTTTCTGATTTTAACATTTCTTCTACATTTACTAGCTGGAATACTTGTGTAAGAAAATTTTCCCTCATTAACTAGAGCTATACCATAACATTTTAAAAATAGTTTTTATATGAAAAGCATTAATTTTTCCCATTAATTACTTGTTTTTGGAGGACGAGTCAATAGACTATCTCTAATTATGATAAATTATGTTTGTTACTTTGGCTTTCTCTTTTGAGTGTCACTATAAATTCAGGCATATGTATTTAGTTATTGTGTCTCAATCAATTGCCATCATTTTTCTTGTTGATGGTAAAATTGTCAGCATACCAAGATGATCTAGTCTTGGTTTGTCATTTGCCACTCAAACATGGAACCAGATCTCGCCAAGAATCCCTGGTTCCTTTGGTCAGGAATGGTAGTCAGAGACCACAGTCTTGGTGTTAACATTCTCATTATCACTGGGTTGTCATTGTTACTGGGGCTTTTCTGTGAGCAGAACTGTGGTATTTTAAGATTTTAAACTTTACCAAATTCATATTCACAATTGAAATATAGTTGACTCTTTGGTACCCCAAATTCAAATTTCAAATATTCAAATAGTTTAAATTTAATCAAAAGTAACCTACTAGTAATTGTCAAATCATTATATCATACACCTGAAACTTATTTATTTTCTAGATTCCGGTACAGTCAAGACACAGTGAAAAACACTGTGTCTTGACTGTACCAGAATCTAAAAAATAAATAAATAAATAAATAAAATAAAAATTTTGAAAGTAACCTATTGGGTTTTTTTAAGGTTTATATTTCTATATTTCCTTCTCAGTGAACGTGATGGTTCCTGACAACATTATTAACATAATTACAGCATTAACATACTTATTTATAAGTATACTATCATAACTTTAAAATATCAATATGATATAGTTTAATGAAGTTATTACTAAGAATTCGATACTGAGTGAAGGTGAGCATTTCTTTGTGCTTTTGCAAGACGATATTCCAGGAAGGATGTGGAGTATCCCCTGTGTTCCAAGATACCCAACAGACCTAAGTGTAGGCAACAGCTTCTCTCTTGAGGAAGGGGAAAGGTCTAGCCAGGTTAATGGTCAGACCGGCTTCAGGGAACCCTGTGTCCCCTCCACCTCAGCCCTGAGAAGAGAGGAGAAGAGGCCTGAGGGGAGTGGAGAGCAGGGGTCCGTTGGCCTGTGGATAACAGCACAGCCAGAGGTCTTCACTCCGAGCCGTCGTCCAGGACCGCTGGGCGACCAGGGGAGGCAGGCCCCCAGCCGCAGGCACCAAGGACAGATGAAACTCAAGCCTCCCATTGATCTGGCGGCAGGTGCAGGCCTGAGACAGCCAGACTCTTCCCCTCAGCAATGGGAGGGTTCGAAGCAGTTTGAAAGGAATAAACTGGACAGACCAAAAGTGTCTTCTCCCTCCCAGCTCCTAGGTCATTCGGAAGGTTTGGTCGGACAGCACGGGGCACCAGCCTGACATTCCTGAGCCATCATAGAGCTTGTTGCTGTTACTTCTCTTGTTCCTATCACGTTGCTGTTTCTGCTCCTTGTCACACAGGGGAGAAAGGGTTGTGTTTCTCTGGCTGTGTTCTTCAGCCCACCAGTCAGGAACACTGAACCGCTGGCTCTGCTTTGAGCTGTCCTCGCGTCGCTGCGGGGAGGCAGCAACAAGGAAAACCCAGGGGGGCTGGCAGCCCTCTGGGAGGCAGCGGGTAGGAGGAGAATGATCAGGAAAAGCAAAGAAAGGCTTTGGTTCTTTAGGTTAACTGAATTCTGTTTTCTCTCCCTTTGAGACACCGCAAACTAACAGTCTCACTTTCTTCCCTTCTCACCTTTTCCTCTTCCATTTTGCCCAAATCCATCCTTTCCAGCTCAGAAGAGGAGAGGTAGCCTGCTCCGGGCCGGTTCTCAAGCTCCCGTGTAATGGATTAGATCGGGCTCCTGGGACTCTTGCTCCTGTCACCTCACACTGCCTGCCGTCCCTCCTGTTCATGGAAACCTGCTCAGTTCAGTCCATCAACACGAATCACTGGGAGAAACCAGGACACTCTGTTTCATATTTCTTCTAGCCCTTTCCTTAACCCCTTACATACACAAAATATTTGCCTAAAGCAGTAATGTCCATCGCCAATGTTATCAGCATCCCAGAGCTTGCTAGAAAGACTCGGTCCTATTCCCTGTGTTTAAATTCGGATCTAATATGGTCAAATGGTGGTGGGGCCCTCATGACACTGATGAAGGAAGTCCAAGGTTTGCACTACAAGGAAAAATGGTTTCACCATATGAGGAGTGGAGACAATCAAGGCTAGCCCTCAGATCCTATCCGGGACGCCCGGCCTCAGACAGTGGAGTACGTACGAGTCAGCAAAAGAAAGGAAGTAACTGCTGATACACACACATGGCGGGGAGCCTCGGAAGCACTGAAGGTGCTGGAGTGGAAGAAGCCAGACACCAAAAGAGTGGATCGACAGAAATCAGATCAGTGCTTATGTGTGGGAGGGAGAGGGATTGATTGAGAAAGTATTTGGGGGGAATGTCTTAGTGGCAAAAATGTCTGTGACTTGATCATACAGGAATGTATGTCTCTGTCAAAATCTATCTAATTATACATTCACGATCTGCACTTTCCATTGTATGCAAACTATATCTTAAAATTTCTTTTTTTTTAAGATTTTTTTTTTATTTATTTGACAGAGAGAGAGATCACAGTAGGCAGAGAGGCAGGCAGAGAGAGAGGAAGGGAAGCAGGCCCCCTGCTGAGCAGAGAGCCCGATGCGGGGCTTGATCCCAGGACCCTGAGATCATGACCTGAGCTGAAGGCAGCGGCTTAACCCACTGAGCTACCCAGGCGCCCCTATATCTTAAAATTTCTGTCTCAAATATACCTACTTCGAGTGATGATAAATATTTTTACCAATTTTTTTTTGCCAACTTGAATCTTCTAAAGGTATTCAAAGGGTAAAAAAAAATCTTTTCAAAATAGAAAATGAAACAAAAAAGATAGAAAATGATTTAACATAGTGCTGAAAGATGGCAGGCACTCAATAAAAATGTATTGGCACCTAATAACCACCATGTAAAAGTAGTCCATCGCATACGTTTGTTTATGAGATGCCTCCTTTCAGCCCAACATTATGGTCAATTTCAGCAGTATCTACAAGATTAAAACTTCCCAGCCCCATAAAAATATTTTTAGTAACCCTCCATTCCATCAATCCAGTTATGCAGCCTTTTCATGGGAGCACAATAAATAAAATCAATACCTTTTATTACTTCCCCACCAGAAACTTACTACACCCAGATGCAAAGGCGTAGGCTGCTGCCCCCTCGAGGAGTTTTTTATGAGGGAAGCATACAGTTATGATTTGGTCCGAATAAGGAAAGTTACCTTTCAATCATAAGAAGTATTTCTTCGGTTGAAGAAGTATATAGAAGGGCTATTGGTCCTTTGGGGTCCTATTGGGGGGAAAGTCAGCTTTCTTTAAAAAAAATAAAATTTCCTATAAAATATATACTGGATGAGTTTCATGTTTCTATAATAAAAAGTATGCACTGCCCAGTCTCAGGCAAATTGGACAAATGGCTCAGTAAGACTTCTCTTTCTTAATTGTCCTGTGTTTCTAGTGGGAATGGGTCTCATAATGTGTATGTGACTGTTTTCCTTTATTATTTCACCCCCCTTTGAGGACTATGCCCCCTCAAAAAAAAAAAAAAAAAAACAATCAAAGAACCAATCACAGAAAAATGCAAATGAAACTAAAGTTTCAGGCTAAAAGATAATTTACAGTTGGATTACGTATCCACAATGTTGAAGATACCAGTTTAAAAACATTCCTTACCAATGGAAACTCCTCTAAATATTTTCAATTGTTTTGTGCCTAGAAAATTCACTTATAGAAAAGAAATAAACAATAAAACATTATAGGACAGCTATTACTGGAGAAATATGATTTTCTTTTTCGATTTCTAAAGGATAAAAAAATTTCTAAGGGTAAAAAATAGAAATAATGAAAAAAGTAAGGACAATTCAAAAACTGGGAAAAGTTTTAAATCCCTCAACCACATATAAAAATTTTCATTTTGTTATAAAAGAATTAGAACTTTAACAATTCAAACTCTATACATTCCCATGATTCTCCAAGTGTGACTCCCCCAACCAGCGGCACCAGCTTCCTCTGGGGTCTTGTTTTACATGCACATTCTGGGGCGCCTGGGTGGCTCACTAAGCATCTGCCTTCGGCTCAGGTCATGATCCCAGGGTCTTGGGATTGAGCCCCACATCAGCCTTCCCACTCTGTAGGAAGCCTACTTCTCCTTCTCCCACTCCCCCTGCTGTGTTCTCTCTCTGGCTGTCTCTCTCTCTCTGACAAATAAATAAATAAATACATAAATAAATAAATAAAATCTTTTTAAAAAAACAAAAACAAAAATAAATAAATAAATGCGCATTCTGAGTCCCACCCCACACCTACAGAGTCAGCAGCTTTGGGGGCAGAGCTCAACCATCTCTGTTTTCCCAAGCCCTCCAGGTGGAAAACCACGGATTTATTCCCCAAACATGTATGGAGTACCCATCGTGTGCCGGACTCTGAGAAAGGCACTGGGGACACAAGGTAAGGAATTAACATGATCCATTGTTCATCAGTCACAAAGAAAAAACATTGGTGAGGAAAATCATTTTCTTTATAGGAAGGTAGGAGGTATCCTGGCTACAGCTGGGTCAGACAGAACTGCCAAGAACACCGAGGAGTTTTTCTGAGGTTGGGGCAATTGTGCTGAGACCGAATTACCTGAAAGGCCTTTTCCAGACCTTTGGGATCACAAGCTCCTGGAATGGGGCTCAGGAAAGCTATATTTTCCCCATTTCCTTCCAGTAACTCTGGTGTCTACCAGCGTTCATAGTGATGCTGCTGTCAGCGTGGTCTCAGGCTCTGGGCTCTCCCTGCCTCCCTTCTGCCAGCCTCTCCGGGTGTGGTCTGTGGGTCACCCACACCAGATCACCTCCGAGAGGGGGAAATGTGAGCGCTGACGTGTAGAACACAGACCCCCAGACCAAACCGCTGAGTCAGAATCTTCGGGGACAGACCTCAGGAATATGCCCCTCCTTCTTTTTTTTCTTCTTTTTTTTTTTTAACAGACTTTCAAGTGATTTTTAAGCACACAACCATTTGAAGCTCACTGCCTTGTGGCTCTCCCCAAGGAGCCACTTTTCAGGTCCCACCAGTCTAGTCTCCAGTGGTCTCCTCTCAGACAATGTCCCTTCCCTTCTTCTGTCTCTGGATGCGTGTGGTGGACAAATAATGACCCTTCAGAAATGTCCACATGCTAATCCTCAGAATCTGTGAGTCTTACATGGCAGGAAGGACTTTACAGACACAGTCAAGATGCTTGAGGTGGGTGACTCTCCTGAATATCGGGTTGAGCTCAGTTCATCACAGAGTTCCTCTCAAGGGGGAGCTGAGGGATCGGAAAATATATGTGACAGAAGGAAGAGAGGATCAGAGTCGGAGTTGGAGTGAACTGTTAGAGGCGCTGCGCTGCTGGCCTTGAAACTGGAGGAGGGGCCGCAAGCCAAGAGATGCAGATGGTCTTCAGGAGTTGAAAAAGGCAAGGACACAGATTTCCCCCCAGAGCCTCGTGAAGGAATGTAGCCCGGCTCACACCGTGATTCGGGTCCAGCAGAAACCCATCTCGGGATTCTGACCCTGTTTGGGGTTATTTGTTATAACGGCGATAGGAAACTCATACGATATGCAGAGGATCTACAAAGGGACAAACGGCACTATGACTGACGTGAAGCCTGCCTCATTTGGAAACCCTAACATGTAAGAGATGACACATTTAGTCTTCCCTTGGAATTTATTTTTATCAAATAATTTCTTTGACTAGAGGTCTTAATTAGATTTAAGGTTACAGTGATCATAATAAACTATTTCAGAACCTTAAAAAAAACACTCAGTTGCTTGACACTTGGCACTTAATGTTCATGCCTCATATCCAAATATTTCTCTCTTCCTCACGTCTACACACCTTATTTTTATTATCAGGAATATTTGCTGTTTCCAAACAATGTCTAACTACTCATCTGTCAGACACTACTCAATTCAGATTTTATTATGTTAAACCACAGTTTTCTGTTGAGTCCTACATGACCAGGAACTTAGATTACCTACCTATATACTATTTTTGTTCCTTTTTGAAATAAACTGCAAAGCACTACTACTTTCTAACACACAGCCTTAACCCAACTGCTTAATGTCAGAGAATCTCTAAATAATTGTCTTTTGGAGGATATTTTTTTTTCTGTTATATGCCCCCGATAGTGGCTCTAATCTGTTCAGAAATTCTGATACATGACCTGATGTATTTACTCATTTTCAACCTCGATTTGATTGCTGTATGTACAGAAAGATACTTTACTTTGGATTATAGCACCTACCAACAGGTATCATAAATCTCTTAAGCAAATGTTTTTGTAACACTGTAAGAAAGAGCTATTCGAGGGTGCCTGGGTGGCTCAGTGGGTTAAGCCGCTGCCTTCGGCTCAGGTCATGATCTCAGGGTCCTGGGATCGAGTCCCGCATCAGGCTCTTTGCTCAGCGGAGAGCCTGCTTCCTCCTCTCTCTCTCCGCCTGCCTCTCTGCCTACTTGTGATCTCTCTCTGTCAAATAAATATATAAAATCTTAAAAAAAAAAAAGAAAGAAAGAAAGAAAGAGCTATTCGAGTCACATTTACTACTCCCAGGCTCTGTGATGTAAAAATTCCTTAAATATTTACTGCTGCATATAAAGGAAATTTATAAGTTCTTTCTGCCTTTACTTGCTGGTAGGAATCTACCCTCCAAACAGTTTCTTTTCAGTTTTGTTTTGCTTTTGTTTTTGTTTTTGTTTTTGTTTTTTCAGATAACTGTGAAAGGTAAGACCTGAAGGAGGGACCCTTACTCCAAACCACATCTGATTATTTTAGCTTATTTTGTTAAAAGACCCTAAGGATCCATTGTTGTATCATAGAGTCGAGTCTCCTCCAGAACACACACCAGATTTTATTTATAATACCGTGTATTAATTAAAATTAGTCCACAGAAAAAATTAAATGAAGGTGAATTATAAGATTTACTTCATCAGTGTCAAAGAAATTAAAATATAAAAATATATGTTGAATAGGTTACTTAAAAGCAAATGAGTTACATACATGACCATAAATTTAACTACTTTCCAACTGGCAGGGGGAAATCTCTAAATTTAGTTAAATTAATGCACTCATACAAATCTATCAAAGGCATGAAATTTTAATCTGATTTTTATTTTACTTTAACATGACAGATTATTTCCAAAATGTATATGGCTTTGTTGCTATTGTCTTGATAAGATATGGTGGCTGGAAAAGATTCACCTATTTTGGAAAAAGTGAAAGTTGGTATTTTCCATCCTTATTCCCCATGTTTTTGTAAGCATAAATGGGCCCATAAATACCACACTTTAACTGCATGTTTTTGTTGTCGGATAGTTTTCCACATAAATACATTAAGATTTCCAGGTAAAATCACAGTTGTGGGCCATTTCAGTGTTTGGAGATAGTCTAATGTACTTAACAAATCCCCTATTGATAGACATTTAAATTAATTTCAATTATTCATTATTGTAAGCAACTTTGCAAGAAACAACCTTCTAGGGCGCCTGGGTGGCTCAGGGGGTTAAGCCGCTGCCTTCAGCTCAGGTCATGATCTCAGGGTCCTGGGATCAAGACCCGCATCAGGCTCTCTGCTCAGCGGGGAGCCTGCTTCCTCCTCTCTCCCTGCCTGCCTCTCTGCCTACTTGTAATCTGTTACATAAATAAATAAAATCTTTAAAAAAAAAAAAAAAAAGAAACAACCTTCTAGCACGTATTCAATTATTTTGTTAGAGTCAGTCCTAGGCCTGCCAAGTGAGAGAATACAAACACTTGAAACATTGATATCTGATGCTACATGTCTCCCAAAAGGTTAAGCTGAATTTCACTCTATGCTATAAAAGTGCTGTTTTCCTCTCTGTTCGCCTGCAGGTTTAAAAAAAAAAATTATTGAGATAAATAATCATAAAATTTACTTGTTCTAAGTACACAACTCATTATTTTTTTACTAAATTAGCAGAATTGTTTAACCATCTACCACATCCCAGCTTTAGATTTCCAGCGCTCCCCCAAGACCTGTCATGCCCATCTGTAACCATTCCTCCTTCCCAACCCAGTACCAGGCAACCACTAATCTACTTTTTGCCTCAATAGATGTGTCTTTTTTCCCATTTGTCATAGATATGGAATCATACCATATATGGCTTTTGTGTCTGGCTTCTTTCACTTAACATAACATTTTGAAGTTCATTCCTCTTGTCGCATGTATCCATACTCCATTCCTTTTTGTTGCCAAACAGCATTTTTGATAATTACCCACACACCAAAAAACAAAACCAAAAACAAACAACAACAAAAACAAAAAAACAACTTCCATTCAGAAAAGGGAAGATTCCGGACCCAGAAGTCACTAGTCTACAGCAGTTGTGCTGGGTCAGAACTCACTTGAGGGTGGAGAAGTGCTTCCTCTTGACCTTGATTCTGCTTTCTGTAAGAAGCCTGTGTCCATTGTCCTCCGTGGCGGCTGGTTTTGCCCTCTGGGAGGTTTTTCCTGGTCCACCTCCACATTGTTCACATTTGCAGTGGGAAGGGAGACTTTCTCCAGGGGACCAGTTTTGTTCAGCTTATTTGTTGCTCATGCAGGCTTGGGAGGCCAAGGCTGATTTTAAGGCTTAAGCATGCAAAGACATTTTTAGCCCAGACTTATGATTTCTTTGGCAATATGTTTTTACTTAGTACATTTCTAATTCATTCGCTTCCACTCAATTCCACACGCCAGCAACCCCACCCAAAGTTCTTTCCTAAATATAATTATTAATCCTGATTCCTTTCCTTGCTATCTCGCCTTCATGCCTCTCTCACATACTTACACGACTTAATGCCAGCAACCTTGAGATTATATGGGAGCCCGAGGAAAGAAGACTATGGCCTTATTCTGGTCTTGGTTGCTGGGCCATCACTTAAAGGCATTTTCAATCATAGTTCCTATTGTTTGGGGTCTAGAAATGGTTAGCTTTCCAACTTGTTGATGTTCCACACTTCTTCTCTCCAAATTTCTTTTTATTTCTACTTGAAAATCATGTAGCTACTAACAGATTGATTTTTTTTCTTCTAACATCCTCTTAGTAGAAACAACCAACACACTACAAAATTCTGTTTTTCAGACTCTTCCCCTAAAACTGTAGATGCAGAGCGTGCGTGATCTACCCTTGAGCTACTGCCAGTGACAGGTTTAACACACATTTTATTACTGCGTTCCGTGGTTCTGCATCATCCCGTCCTCTAACACAGGGTCCTCACCACCCAATGCCAATTCTACATACTTTAGGGTTTTTGTAGAAAGCTGTACCTTGTACCTTCAATTTATTAAAGAGTTAGTTGTTCCTTGTACCTCCAATGCCAACATTCCCATTAGTTAAGATTATGCAAACACTAAAATGAACACACCCCCAAATATTAGTCACTTAACATAATAGAATTTTATTTCTCACATATAATATCCATTAGAGACGGTGGAAATCAAGGGTATTCTGTTCCACAATCCTTCAGAAAGAGCCTGACAGATGTTCTGCTCTCTCAACGGCCTTTCAAGCTCACCTTGCATTGACACACAGTCAGCAGGTGAGGGAAGAGAGGTCTGAGCATCGTGTGAGAGGTGATTATGGGCCACACGGGGAATGTACATCATTCCGTCAGTTCTGCCTACATTCCTGTGGAAAGAATTGTTTCTTGAGTTCACACCTAACTGCAAGGGAGACTGTGAAATATATTCTATCTTTGTGCCCAGGAGGAAAATCAAACAAGTATGGCAAACAGCTACCCCATATCTGCCCTCGCATCACATAAAACATTTAGCCTTGGACTCAAGAATTTCAGTTAAATGATCTTAGGTAAGAAAATCTTCCAAAACACAAAATGTTTATTCTGAAGTCACTTAACGTCCAGAAACAAATACACAAATAAATAGAACATTAAAGGTACAGGCCATTTATGTAATGGAATATTACACAGCAACTAAAAATGTTTTTATTAAAAAATTTAGTTATATAGGAAAATCTTTCGATATGATCTTAAAAAAATAGAACATTTGTACATATGATATGATATGTATATATTTTTTTAAAAGACCAGTATAATTACTGGAAGTAAATGCGCAAAAATCGTAACACCCATGATCTGTATGATAAGATTGTAGATTTGTCATTTTTTTCTTTTTATGATTATTCATATCCAAATTACCCTTTATAATCAGAAATAAAATACACATTTTTCTATAATGTAATAAATTCATAGCCATATCTAGGTTTCTAATATTCTAAAGACCTTAAATGTCACTATATTTAATGAATTCAGGAAAGTAGCATATTAATAAGGTAACATATCCTTATTCTTTTTAATATAAGAAATTAATATTATCATTATTTAATTATGTATTCCAGAAAAATACCTTGAAATGCATAAGGTGAAGAGGGTTAAATAATTTCTTCAGAGATCACCTACTGTAGGAATGCAATTTTTAAAAAAGATTTTTTACTTATATGTCAGAGAATGAGAGAGCACACAAGCAGGGGAAGCTGCGGGCAGAGGGACAAGCAAAGAGCCCAATACGGGGCTTGAACCCAGGACCCTGCGATCATGACCTAAGCCGAAGGCAGATGCTTAACAACTGAGCCACCAAGTGTCCCAGGAATGCAATTTTTAACTTCCACTTCCCTACTTACAGTGCCTTCTGTAAGTGCCTTTTGTTTTTTAAATTTGTTGCAAAATGTCCACATCCATTTCCAAAAAGAGTATCTTCCCTCTCTCTCTCTCCATTCCTGCAAAATATACCCATAAAAGCACATTTAACTGAGTTTTGCCAGATGGTGTCTATCACTCATCAAGGTTTTCAGCAGCAGCTTATTTTGTGTATGTCCACCAGCTGTCGGAGGTAGACAAAAAAAGGTGCCTAAATCACTAGGTGTATTGTCACTGTTGGGTTCTTAGAGTGGCCTCATTTCATGAACAGTTTCTGTCAACACCTGGCGAATTTCAGATTCTCCATAATCAGATGTTCCCAAATCTTAGAGATCCACCCGAAATGAAGCTCTTATTCTCACCTGTGTGTCCTACACATAGTACCGCATCTATCGATAATCATTGAGTTAAGGGCTGTTGACTTTTCTGTTCACATTGAGGGCTATTTTTATGTTAGCATGATTAATGCCCATCTCTCTCAGCCAGTGTGGAGCTAAGACTATTAGTTTGCATTTTTGGTTAATTAATCTACATGACTCACTATCTCTATTCCCAGCAGAATGTGCTCCCATGGGAACTTGTCAACATATGCACAAGATCTTGTAAAAAGAAATCAGGAGGTGGTGTAAAACATGGTGCATTCATGCTTTCTTAATAGAAGAATAGTTTGTACTTAACTTTTTTTTTCTTAGAACTGAATTCATAGCATTCCGTCTCCTCACTCCCACTCTGGTGTTTATATGGATTATTTTCTATTTTAAGTTGTATTTGTCATTTTTTTTCTATTTCAGAAAGAGGAAGGCAAAACTATAAAATCCAGATATCTTATTAACACCTTTATGATTATTCCCATGTATGAATATATTTTATCTGTTTTCTGACAATGGTTAATGTACGTAGAGTGGGTAGCTGTGATTGGTGAAAGTCTTACAGAGGTACTAACACAATTCTGGAATCTAATCTTCAATATTTTTGCTAGGGATTATGCAGAAACTTATAATTATGTTTTACTTTGGATTTACCCCATCTTTACTTTATCTCATATTAAAGTGTAATCAAAATCAGCCTGTTTCCATTCGGTCGCAAATCCCCTTCTTAAAGCACTATTCGAAAGTCTCCCCAATTTTCATTTTCTCTGTCTTTCCTATTATATTAAATCCTGATATCTGAAAATTGAACCATATAGTAGCATTACCATGTTCTTTTAAAAATACAGATCGTATCTATTCTTCCTGTATTTTTACATTATAA
Source organism: Mustela nivalis (assembly GCF_964662115.1). NCBI lineage: Eukaryota > Metazoa > Chordata > Mammalia > Carnivora > Mustelidae > Mustela > Mustela nivalis. The sequence goes on from NC_139030.1 coordinate 109,963,527, forward strand.
CTGTGGTTTTTTTTTTAAATCCTTGGCAGGTCGCAATTAGATTTCTAGTACGCCATTGTATTAAGTAAATACCATTATTACAGTGGAAATAATTTACCCCGCACAGTGTACTGTTCAAATAGTCTGCTGAGATGCCTCTGATAGCAGATGTCATTCCCATCCTTTAATTATAATTTTAAATCATTCCTGGTTTACCATTATTTCGGTAGATTAATTATTTTTATTCTAAAATTCAGAAATCATTTGGGTTTAATAATGTTTATTAACAAGAATTATAATATCCCTTTGCTTTTTTTCCCCCTCCCTCTAGAACAGTGGAAGTAGCTTTATTTTTCTCAAACTGTCTGACCCATAGAATGGAGACATTCTGTGGAGCAACAACCCAGGTTTATCGTTAGTTGCTGGACGCATGCATGGGATTAGTTGTTACCCGCACTCCATCTAGTTAGTGGTCACCAAGTTAGGAGTCGCACGGTCACATACAGGGAGCCTCCTTTGTCTAGAGCTTGTTTGTACACACACTGGGCAATGAGGCCATGCTCCTTCCACCAGAAACGAGACTTGAGGCATGTGTTTAACAAACAAATCTGTGTGAGGATGAGTGTGCGGGCCTTCGAGGGCAGGGGTGGTGTGGATCAGCTTCTCACTAAATCCCCATGATGCACTGGTCCCTCGCAGCTGTGCTCTAAACATACACTGACTGCGTGAACGTGCGCGTGGATGGCCCTCCCTGGTTCCAGGGCCCAGTTTTCATCTGAGCTGCATGGAGACGGCTTTCATTAAGGTTTAATTCAATCCCAGCAGGTCAGTGAGAGCCATGGAGGGGAGGCCAGACTCCAGCTCCTGTTCTGCTCCGCCTCTGTGATTCGGGCCAAGTTATTTTCTCTCTCACAGCTATAACCGTTTTATCTATACATTGGGCAAAATAAGGTCTAAATCCCAGATTTGTTATGAAAATCAAATGAAGCAATATTTGCAAAGTGCCTACTACCTGATCTGGACATTCATGATCATTAGGTTTGGGGAGTAAATCCTGGTAGTCACATATGCCAGTCAGCAATGGCCACATCGTCACCACAGTATCTCAGTGGAACCAACAGGAAACACTCGTGTCTTCCCGTGGGTCCATTGCCATGGCTCCGCCGTTGGTCCAGCAACTCTTATGTGGCTGGTTGGGTCCACGTCTGGTCCCTCTTTCTCAGATTCCTTGTCCCAGAACACATTCTTCTCATGGTCTTGGCCAAGATGACTGAGGGCAAGCCTCCTGCCCAAGCATATTTTAAGCCCGTGCTTCTGTCATGAACATTAACATCACATTGTTCCAGGATTTTTTTTCTCTATTGGTGCCCACCGTTCTTGGTGTCACACCACTTCAAAGAATGAAGAGGTAGCCTAGACAGAGTGGTGGGAAGCAAAGCAAGATTTATCAAGTGATAGCAAAGTGACAAAGCAAAGCTTCCAGGGAGGGAGGGAACCTGAGAAGGTTGCTGGTGCAGTTTCTAGGGCTGGGGGTTTTCAGGGGCTTGCTAGCCAGCGGCTTCCGTCTGATGATCCTTCCCTGTAGTTGTCATCTGATCAGGTGTTACCCAGTGGGTTTTTGTCGCCTGTCTGTCACGTGGGAAAGGATGGAGGGCTCCTTCCACGGAGGCATAAAATCCTTCTAAGGGTGGTTTCCTCTGGGGCGGGGAGGGGTTTGTCCCTGCTGGCCTGCCTTCCAGCATCCTTCATCAACGCGGGCGATGTGACCTTCCCAAGGTCAAAGCATGGGGAAGTAAATGCCTTACAAGAGGGTGGGGGAGGTGAGAGTTAATGTTTTCGAGCAAAAATCAGTGTAATCCATCTTCAGTAACTCCAGCTGGGAGAGGGCCATCTCTTCTCCCACACCCTTGCCGGCAGGTAGGACGACGCAAGGACGTCTGTCTCCGATGGAGTAATGCAGGCAAACAGGCACAAAAGCCGTCAAAGCAACTCTCTATCCTCCAGTTTACATTCAAATTCCAAGTCCCCATTAGAGGGTGGCTCTGGGATTTAAAAAAAAAAAAAATAAAGCACATATAAAATAATCATTTGTCGTTTGGTCTAACTGTTGTCAAAACATCATGTTAATCTTTTTTTTTTTTTTGCACTGAATTCATTCTTTCTGCATCATAAAACCAAAGACAATAACATTGGGCTAATAATGAATGAAAATAGTAATTTTTTAGAAGACTTAATTTTTTAAAATTTTATTTTGTTTTATTTTTTTTAAAGATTTTATTTATTTACTTGATAGAGAGAAACAGCAAGAGAAGGAACACAAACAGAAGGAGTTGGATAAAGGGAGAGGGAGAAGCAGGCTTCCCGCAGTGCAGGGAGTCCAATGCAGGGCTTGATTCCAGGACCCCAGGATCATGATGAGCCTAAGGCAGACACTTAATGACTGAGCCACCCAGGCATCCCTGAAAATAGCAATTTAAAAATCATATCTCAATTCACGACTCCCAGACTTTACTCAGCTTTCACTTAAGAATAAAACATTCAAGGGCACCTGGGTGGCTTAGTTGTTAAACCTCTGCCTTAGGCTCAGGTCATGATCCCAGCTTCCTGGGATTGAGTCCAGCATCGGGTTCCCTGCTTGGCGAGGAGCTGCTGCTCCCCCTGCTTGTGTGCTCTCTCTCTCTCTGGCAAATAAATAATAAAATCTTAAAAAAAAAAAAAAAAAAGAAGAAGAAGAAGAAGAAGACATTCAAAATAGCAAGAGAATTCTTTCTCTTCAGTCTTGTGACCCAACAAACTGGAGCCGAGGGCAAATGAAGCCATCGCCGCGTCTCTTCTCCAGGTGGTCAGATTGCTTCCCCTACAACAGCTTCCCAGAACGTCCGTGCCATCCCAAACCTCTGACATGCAGAACTGTCCTTGATTATCCATTTATTTTAAGACAAGGCAGGGGGATGGCAGCTGTCTTTGAGTCTTTGAAGCGTTGTCAGGCCAAAGGGGGAAGAGAGCTGTTTCCTGTGTTCCAGAGGACAGACCCAGAAGCCCTCAAATCGAGAAGGAGGTAGTTGGACCCAACACGAGAGAAAGCCGTGTAACAGCGACAGCAGTGTGAGCTCAAACTCCTGCCTTAGCTGGAGGGGCCCGGGTGGCCGCTGTCTGCCATATGGTTGAGGGGACACAGTTAGGGGACCTCTGAGGGAGTTCTGCTGCCGAGGTCCTATGAGTCCATGATTATAAGAAAAGAATCAGCATCCTGCCTTTCCCCCGTTCCCTTTTCCTGATCTGCCTTCCCCTCCTCATCTCGTCGGAGTCCGATTCCTGGCCAACAGCCTCGTGCATTGCTCAGTTTCAGACGTAAGACTTGGGGTGCTCGGGGACGCTCGCTGGCTCTACGTTAGAGGCATCTCCGTTCCAAATGATTACACACATTTCTTTAGAAAGATAATTCCAGGAAGAAGCCTCAGCACGTTCCTATTCCTTCCCAGTTTTTAATTCCTTCACCAAAAACAGGGAGAAAATAAAATATAGCTCAAAGTGATAAGGAAGTAGCTTATTTCCTTTTTTCCTTTTTTTCCTTCTTCATTTACATTCCTCCCTAAAACTGACTCATTTCTCTCATTTAGCAAAGCCATTGTCTTTGGCGTATGCAAAATTTGCTCTTAGAAACATAAAATGTTTTAGAGATTTTTATGCTTAATATACACTTATAATACTTCTATGCTTTCTCTTCAATAAATTCCTTCTGGTGGTCGCACTTACAGACACCTTCGGGTGAACAAACCCAGTGGCGACTTTATGATATACAGAAACAACAACGTTGTGAAATGACTAGAACTATGACTTTTTGTAATTTCTAAACTGTTAACTCCTTTAAATCACATGGACTTATTGAAATTTTGAAAGCTACTATTTTTCTAGTAACAATTATTACTTGAATCATCAAGAACACTATCCATTTATAGAAGCAAATGTCTAATACCAACTATTCATTTGTCCTCCAATTTTGAAGCATTACTTATCAACCCCAGCAAGGCTATCTCCTCTCGTGTGTGCGTGTTGGGGGGAGAATGTGTGTGTAGTATGTACGCATATGGCAGATCTTGCTAAAGCGAAAGAATCCCTGTAATGGGTGCACCACTCTGTTTGTAAATGCAAGTAGATTAATGCGTGTGTGTGTGTGTGTGTGTGTGTGTGTATACACACACATTCATAAAAGTAGAATATACACATATATATTGCATATGTATGTAGTATGTATTATGTATGTGTATATTATATATTACATACATATACACACACAAATATATACACACCCATCAGTGAGCCTGCTGTATGCATAGCACTCCACTATTAACTCTGTGAACTTCTCTCAGAGAACCCAAACTCTCTAATTAGATAAATCATTGAATTCCATATTTTAGGCAATGACTATACAACACCTATTTTCAGACAGACCATTGTCATCAGATTATGACTGAAAAACATCACCTAGCCCATCTTTTTACCCCATCTCTAGGTTCTCTTTCTGTGTTTGGATCCCTGGAGAGTGTATTGTCAATCGTCCTTGCAAGGCTTTGTGCTCAGAAGCCAAGGATTCTGATGCAAAGTTATCCAAGCTAATGTGTTCATTCATGAGACAAAAAAAAAAAGCTTGAGGGGTTGCTGGGTGGCTCAGTGGGTTAAGCGTCTGTCTTTGGCTCAGGTCATGATCCCAGGGTACTGGGATCAAGCCCCACATCAGGCTCCCTGCTCAGTGGGACGCCTGCTTCTCCCTCTCCCACTCCCCCTGCTCGTGTTCCCTCTCTCGCTGTGTCTCTCTCTGTCAAATAAATACATTTAAAAAAAAAAAAAAAAGCTTGAGACTTCTGGTAAATAGACGCTTTAGTTTATAGCTTCTGGCAGTTAAAACTGAATGAGTCTACTTCAACTTCCCCACTTCCTCCCTAACAAGTGATAGGCTAGGATGAAAATTAGTCTTAAGCGAAATTCTACCAAATTCTAAAAGCTTCATAGCAAATAGGTGCAAAAATAGTCAACCTCAACTGATAAGTTTGGGCAAGTTCTACTCTTTGTTTTCAGATACACCCACAGGTACTGTGCAGGAAAGGTTTACTCCAAGGCCAATGCCATGCTGTTCTAATGGTGAGAACAGCAACATTCACCTCTCACATAATACTGATTAGGCAATAGTGCTCTGTGAAGTGGGGGACCCAGCATAAGTGAGCTCGACACTTGAGGGCTTCTCCAAAGAAATTTTGGATAGCTGGGCTTGCCTGATTCCCGTAAAGGTTCGTGCAAGAGTGGTTGGACTTGAGGGTCAAGTGTATGTTACACATTACCCATTTCAGCAGTAAAAAATTATTTCTCGTGTTTCTTATGCTAATTGGCAAATCATCCTGATATACAGAAAGGCAATAATTGAAGAGCTTGGTCGTCATGACTAGAGAATGGGTTACTTCAAATGCTAACTAACTACTGCTAGGCTATAAATGAAAAATTAATTTCATTTATATGTCATACTACTTATCTTGAAGTAATTTTAAAGTAAAGTTTTGCAAAGATGATGTAATAATCTAATGCCCAATTCTGGAAGGCTGTAGTCTTTTATCTACTTTCCCGCCAGCTCATTGAGTAACAGTGAAATCTCAAGACTACATCAATATGAGGCAAAATGCTGAGGTCAAGTGTCGGCTTTCTCCATCCCCTACTTTAAACTCAGTGTCCGAAACTAAAGGAAAAAACAGCATCTCTTCTGATGTTTTTGCCACCACAATCTTCCCATCTGTCCAGACCAGGTACTTGGAATTCGTCCTCACTGGCATTTTCTCAATCAAACAAACGAGCATATTCAGGTGGTCACTGTGGTGTGTTGAATGGTGACCTCCAAGAAGTTATGTTCATGTCCTAATCCCCAAGCATGTGAACGTGGCCTTATTTGAGAAAAGAGAATATAATGAGGTAAAGGAACTTGAGATGAGTTCATCCCCGATTATCTGTGTAGTCCCGAAATTCAACTAAATTCAACTGACCTTATCAGAGAGAGGGAGAGAGAGATGTGACAAGGAAGACTGGGAAGAAGGCGGCCATGGAGGAACACAGCCACAAGTCGAAGAATGCCTAGAGTCACCAGAAGCTGAGCGGCTGGGAAGGATTCTTGCCTAAAGCCTTTGGAGGGAATTCAGTCTTGCCAAGAGCTTGATTTCAGACTTCTGGTCTCCATCTCTGTGAAAAACTACATTTCTGTAGTTCTAAGCCATCAAGCTCACGGAAGCAGCCCATGAAACCAACATAGTCACCAAATCCTCTTCAGACTATTTTTTTAAATATCCTTGAGTCTATTCTTTTACCTCTATCGCATGTCACTGATAACATTTAAGCTGTCGGTAATTTCAAAAAATTTCGATTGACAGGAAGAGGAGTCTACAGGTAGTGGTAAAGACAAACTTGTAGTCTTGAATTTTCATGGGGCCTCATCTTACAAATCCTATGCTGTGTACCCATTACCTACCCAAACTGAGAACTTCTGGAAATGGGCGAAATGCCAAGATACATGATTGTCATAATCAACTAATTCCTTAACATACGTGGCAGTCGGTTAAGCTGCGCCGCAGAAACACACCTCATCTGACTCTACCTGAGTCTGAGAAACTCCACAGAGTTCTCATCTGTCCACTGAAGAAGGAAACAGTTTGCTTCCTTTTTTCCACATATGTCTGATATTGCTTCGGTGTGCTGGAAAACACAGACCTCGCGTGAATCTAAACCTTTCTCCTTTCACCTTGGACCAAGGAAAAGCTACCACAGGAAAGGGACTGCGGTGCTCTGCAGTATTAACCGGATTAAGGCGTGAGCTGACTGATTGGAAGGAGACTTCAGTAAAAGCTTCAGGGCAGGGAGAGCAATGAGTCCAACCGTAATATTGATAAATGGTTGTTCAGCACCTGGAGAGCTGTTTTCTGAATTCTTTGGAGCTCTAAAGCCTGAAGAAGAAAAAAATAAAAAAAAAAGATCTCTCCACTAAGGTGATGCCCATGGGCCGATGTTCTAGCAACTGTACCGCTCTACTAAGTCTAGAAAACCCAGTCTCCTGGGGCTAATTATTTTACTGATTTTCAAGAACCATTTGGCTTCAGGCAAGCTACCTGCCTACTCCAAGTGGGAAATATGTTCTAGGTTGAACATTGTAGTATGTTTTCCCACTGGTTTAATGCGATTTCCATAGTCTTTATGAATATTGTAGGTGTTTAACAAGTACCATTTCAATAGGTTAATAATTAATGATTATAGGCAATGGTGCCAGGAACAAATTCTTTTTTTTTTTTTTAAAGACTTTATTTATTTATTTGACAGAGAGAAATTACAAGTACACTGAGAGGCAGGCAGAGAGAGAGAAGGAAGCAGGCTCCCTACTGAGCAGAGAGCCCGATGCGGGACTCGATCCCAGGACCCTGAGATCATGACCTGAGCCGAAGGCAGCGGCTTAACCCACTGAGCCACCCAGGCGCCCCCCAAGAACAAATTCTTGAAGCCTTCTCCACGCTTTAGGACACTTCTGCAGGATCTCTCCTGTTGACCGCTGTCTACTCATTTTTAGATTCCAGGCTTCCATCTCTTCCTTCTCAACATCTCCAGCGAGACACTGTAATAAATAAGACTAAAAACATCACAGCATATCAAATTTGGAAGGAGGCGGTGAGAAAATCTGGAGGAACTTTCCACGAGAAGCCTCTTCTGTTAATGCCGATCACAGTTTCGCGTCACCCAAGAACAGAAATCACAGGGAGTGCTTCTGTCATAACACATGCAAGAAATAACCAACTGGATTTTAAAGAGACAGTTTTTCTGGTATTTCTCTTGGGGTGGAGATAGAAATAAGCCGCCGAGGAGCATGCGTAGGTGCGTAAACACAGACGTTTTGGCACAATAAAATTGTACCATCCCAAAGGTGTGACCATAACGTAACGAGATTTGTTCCTTTGTCAGACTCGTGGAAATCATTTGTCTCCTGTATGTGTGTGTATTATAATTGCGTTTCAAACGCAGCAGCCCTGGCAGAGCCAAGCTCATGAGTGTGCTGGAATCCCTTCGCCGCTCAGCACTCACCCCGACGGCTCTGGCTCTCACCAGTGCGCCCAAGACTCCAGCTCTGTGAAGTCAGCGAACAGGGAGACAAAGGCAGTGGATAAACCACGGAGTAGCACGTCGAGTTGCTCCAAGTAGGCAACCGTCACCCTCCGTCCTGGTGATCCAGTTTTAGTCGTTCTCGAAAGGCCCAACTGTCAAGAGGAAAAGAAAAGCCCAAAAGTTCTCGTGCTTCGCACAGCCGCCACTCAAACGTCTGATATTCCTTAAATTACTATTTCAGGACCAGGCATTCGAGACTCTCCAATCCCTACAGCCACTCACGAATGGGCAGACTGTGATCATCATCACCATCTTACGGATAAGGAAACAGGCTTGTAAAGGTTGAAGGATCTGCCTAGAGGCTCACAAGGGACGATAGATGAGCACATGTTAGAACTTCTGTCTAATTACCAACCTCTGTCCCATTACCAAGCCCCGTGGCTCAAAGGCAGAGCCCTTTACGTGCAAATAGTGTTAAAAGGTACATGGACAGGGCACCGGTGCAGAAGCCGGGCGTAACTCATACCGAGGATGGGTAAGGAAAGCAGCGGAACGCCGGTACCGGGTAAAGACGAGCAAGAAAAGATTCTAGAAGAGGAGGAAGGGCATCTGGGGGGCCAAGGGCCACTGCGTGCCTTCTCACAGCTCTGCCCGCGGAAGCTTCCAAGTGCTCCAAGCCCTCTCCGGCTTCATCTCACGGACGCAGGGTCAAGCCCGCTCTCCCTCTCAGGCTTCAAGCAGCAAGCACATTGGAAGTACCCAATTCATCATGAAAGTATTGTTAGCAAAATGCCAGAGCTATCAAAAATGAATTAACTTTTTCGGACAGGTTGCGTACGACCCATGCTCCCCTTTTCTTTCAATGGATGCATTATTGCTTTTGCCTTTCACAACCTTGATTTCTCTGCTTCCCCCGCTTTGTGCCGTAGAAGCAACATTTCCAGCTGGTGGGGATCAAGCCAGGGCTCAGGCTTCTCTGAGTTTAAATTCTCAGAGTCTGGAGGAAGGCTGCTCAAAGGTCACTGACATTAGAATAGCCCAAGTGAAAAACCCACCAAGGGGGACTTTACGGCTAACCCTACCCTGACCAGGAGAAAGAGGTAGGGAATAAGATTGCTTCCATGACATTTTTGTTGTGGTTGCTGTTTCTAAGGTCAGCGTTTCCTCAGCTCTGGTTAAATTTTCAGCATCTTTGACTCTGCAGGTTCTAGTTACTCCGTGGATGGCTACCGCTTAGGGACTGTCACTTAGAAAAAGTGCTGAGTCACAAAAGGAGATGCCAAAAGCTAAGAAGTAGAAACACCACAGGCAAGGTCGTATTCAAATGTAATGAAGTCCAGAAATTTCTCTAGGGGCCTTGCCTTTTTATTGAAGGCAAATAATTTTCCACATCTCGGTTGTCCCACTTTGTTGCTTTTTATATTTGCAATTTTGATGACCAAAAAAAAAAAAAAAAAAAAACCAGGAAGACAGGGAGTAGGGAGGGAGAGAGACAGGGAATGAGAAAGAAAGAAAGAAAGAGGGGGAGGGCGCGCGGGAAGAGGAATAGAAAGGATTTCCTATCCGTGCCCTCTGCCTCTTCTGGAAATGGGTGAGAATAGCTCAGAGTCCCGGGGCTGTGGCATTCTCTTTCATTAGGAGCAAAACTGATGCACGCGGGCAGTGTCAGGTGTTACCTGTGTTGGCATGGTATGGTGGACGGGCCTGGAACGTAAAAACCAAAAACCTGTGAATTTAAGAGTCTCATGCTCTACCGACTGAGCTAGCCGGGCGAAAAACCTGTGAATTTAAAGCCAGCCTTTGCTCCTAACCTTCTACAACCTTGAACAAATTATGGAAGTCACTTGGTTCAGTGTCTCAAGTATAGTAGACCACACATTTGGATTAGAATCACCAGAGGATACTGTTAAAAAAGTATAGAATCTTGGGTCCAACCCATCACTGGGATTGAATGGCAAGAAGAAGCACGAATCTGAATTTCTGGTTTTGTTTTGTTTTTTTTTTCTGAGATTTTATTTATTTGACACAGAGACTGAGACAGCAAGAGAGGAAACACAGGCAGGGGAGTGGGAGAGGGAGAAGCAGACTTCTCACAAAACAGGGAACCCCACTCGAGGCTCAATCCCAGGATCGTGGGATCATGACCTGGGCCAAAGGCAGACACCTAACTACTGAGCCACCCAGGAGCCCCGTGAATCTGAATTTCAAATTGATCTCCAAGGAAATCCTTAAGTAGTGTTCTGGCTTCAATTATCTAATCCATACGATGACTTTCTTAGATTAAATGATCTGCAAAGCCCCTCACAGCTCTAACACTTTATGATTTTATAAAACAAAAGGGATGATTGCCCAATAGATTAACAAATTGTGAAATGCCCATACAATGGATTACTCAGCAATAAAGAGAACTGAATTATTAACACATGCAACAACATGGAAGAATCTGAAAAAAATGATCAAAAGAACTAAACTAGACCCCCCCCCAAAAAAAGATGAGTCCACATACTTAAAATCCAAAGATGCAAAGTAATCTATGGTCACAGTGATTGTCTAGAAATGGGGACAAAAAAAGGGACTTCCAAGGAGTACTACACAACTTTTAGAGCGAAGTGTATGTTCATTATCTTGGTTAAAGGGACATCATCTCAGGTAAATACACATGTAAAAATTTATGAACTTGTACACTTTAAATTTGAAATCTGTGCCTCAATAGGCTGTTTTTTTTTTTTTTTTTTTTTTTTTTTTAAAGAAAGAAGGAAAGGAACAGACTAGGAGCTCGGGGAAGCTCAGGGAATCACGAAGATTTCCTGTCCAAGTGCGGAGGACACCTGTCAGGGGCAGGAAGAGGGAACGTCGCAGACAGAGAGCAAGGGGCTTTCATGAAACACAGAGGGATCCGCAGGCCTCCTAAACGGCTCCACCTCAAAGGCCAGAGGAGTCCTCTGGAAGCTATAAAAGCCGATGCTGTGGCTGCACAGGTTGGGTACCAGAAGACCGCCCGCCGGCTGACTGCCGATGAACTGCCTGCCATTGTCCCCAGGGCTGATACCATACAGACACTCTCCATGTGCCTCCTGGTCCTCCACAGAGCAGAGTGGGTAGTGTCTGGATCCACAAGATCATGTCTCTGCGTTGCCCATCACGTTTAGCCCAGGCTGGCATCAGGGCTTCTGAGACTCCAACACTGAGGAAGGAAGCACGCATTTAGAATGACCTCCCCGGCACAAAGGAGTCTCAGACTAGAGCAATGTTGAGCATGTGCTCCAGGCTCTTCCAAAAGGAGGTTCCCAGACCCACTGTCACTAGACTGACCCCAGTATCCCAGTCTGGGTCGACACATTCCCTTCTCTTGCCTTCCCAGCTACTCTCTGCCACTACCTTCCCAACTAACTGCCCCCACCCCTCCCACACGGGGGACTCACAAAAACAGATGGCCTCCCTCCGGGGCAGCTCCTGCACTGGCATACCGAAGGCAAGGGGATTGCCTGTACCTTGAGCCCTGAGCTCTGAGCTCCGCTTTCTGCAGGCTTGAAAGAACTTCACTGGAAGCTTTGGCAGAAAGTTAAATTCAATAAAGATCAAAGTTGATAAAATTCCTGGTAAACCCACAGATGGTCCACTTTAAAAGCAACAGTCCTATTCACTTCTGATTAAAATGGAAATTGTCTGTAAAGCATGCCCTTGGAACAAAGTTGAGTGATGGGACTAGATTAAGAGAGAAGTTCATTATCCTTAAGTGAAAAATGCACAAAACCATCATTCAGAGGCAGTAATGGAGTACTGATGGTAAAGAGATCATTAAAAGGGCAACTTAAACTTAGCTAAACAATTTTGGAGATCCTCAGGGCATCGAAAATAGAACTAAGTCCCCCCAGCTACAGACTATCCTGACTACAAGACGTATCTCATATCATGGTCCAATAATGTTGGAGTATTACAACACAGACATTAGAAACGAGTTCTGTCCCTGGCCTCTAGTCTGTCTTTCCTGGTTTGGGGAAGGGGAAGGGCATTAACTCCATTTCCTCAGCACCTATCTTCATCCCAAGGAGCCCAGTGCCTGTTTCACCTGCCCAGTCATGGCGACACACACATTTGCATAATCACTCTTCTTCTGCCACCCCCATGAACACCGCAGTGAGCCTCCCAGCTCCAGAAGCTATCAACGTGGTAGGATCTCATCACCTTTACTAAAAAATAGAGATTTGCTGCCAATTACCCAGAAATCAGGGGCAACGTTAGACTCTAGATCAGCAGTGTCCTTCTTCCTTCCCCTTCCATTTCGACAGTGTATGGAGCCTCGTTTACAGCAGACTCTTAGGAAAAGGAGAAATGATAACATCCTAAATTCCAGATGTTGGCTGCAGACTGTCCTGCAAATCTTGATGGGTCCTGTTGTTTAGTAAAGAGCATGAGAATCTCAAAGCAGTGACAGTTTGTGAACCAACGATGGGCCGAGCTCTCCCTTACTCTCTGCATTTTCAAAATCAGAAGAGCTAACTGTGGGGTGAGTATTTCCTGTATTTATATGGACACACACTGTATGGGCACAGAACATTTCCCACTTGTGGAGGCCAGGACCAGTTGAACCTACACGATGCCAGGTGACAGGCTGAAGTTTAGATGTCACGGTCAAAGTTCACCTTAACTAAGCAAACAGGCCACTCAGATCGCCAAAGGTGAACCCCAGTTGCTAGTGACTCAGAATGACGTTGGGGAGATCAGTCACACCATCATCCTAATTCTATTTTCTTCTAATACTCACCACCAAATTCCTCTAGGGATATTGAAAAATTACTAACAAGAAACACTCTGGCTTCCCCAAATGAAAAGGAATCCAGATGAAAACAAAGTATTCTAACCCATAATCACTGAGATTCTCCAGGCTGCAAGCGTAAGGCAAAGGTCATCAGCAAACAAATGGGGGGGGGGGGAATCGAGTGGTGCAACACATCGCATTGGACAGAGTTAACCAGAAGGTTCACCTGAGGAATGAAACGGGCAGACACTCGAGCTTTAAAGTGCCCCCTAAGAATCAGACAATAATTAGAAAATAGGATTCAGGGAGAGCACTTTTAAATCACAGTGAAGAGCTCATTTCTGAAACCACTGGTTAAGTTATTGCTTCTGACTGTTGCGAAGGCTGTGATCCCTTTCACAGAGCCAAAAGAGAAACTAATTTTAGCGACAGCTTCTTTAACCTCTTACCTTGCCTAGGAAAGCATTTTCTTAAGAGACGCCAAAAGTTGAATTTTCTAGTAAAAAACACTTTAGAAAATAGAAAGAAAGAAAATCTCACTTGAGAAAGTTTTCACAAACCAATTCCAGAACTGTTATTAAAAACAAGTGTGAAGAAATGTCATGCCTGCCACAGCGGTGGCCGCCTGTTCCAAAAAGAAGGAACGCAATGGAAGGAGATTTTTTGGGCAACAGTTACCATTACTGCCAGGGCTGGACAAGCCGGTGCTATGCCTGGGTCTGAGAGCAAGCACCTGCTTGCCTTTAACCAGCGTAGAACCTGAGGGAGCACTGATGGGGGCTCTCTTGAGGGTTCATCACGTACATCTGGGGACCCGCGAAAGAAGTCATTGCCCACCCATCTGGACCTACGAGGCTGCTGTTTCTGGGCGGCACGCTGCTTCATCATTCAGGACCAGAGTGAGTGATTTAAACTTGACTTCAGTGCTTGGGAGCAAGCAACTTACAATTAACCCCACACAGACAATTTTTTTTCTTTTACACCACCCAAAGCCTTCTACAGACTCAATGCAACCTCTGTCAAAATTTCAGTGGTGTTTTTCACAGAGCTAGAATGAATAATTCTAAAATTCATATGGAACCACCAAAGACCCGAACAGCTGAAGCAATCTGGAGAAAAGAGAACAAGACTGGAGGCTTTGCTCTCCCGGATTTCAGACCAGACTACAAACCTGTTGTGACTAAAATGATACGGCACTGGCATAAAAGAGACACAGATCAATGAAACAGAATTAAGGCCCAGAAATAAACCCACACATATTCAGACAACTAATGTATGTCCAAGGAGTCAAGAACATACAGTGGAGAAATTAACGGTGCTGTAAACACTGGAAAGCCACATGCAAAAGGAGGAAACTAGACCCCTGTCTCACACCACACACAGGAAGTTACTCCAGATGGATTAAAAACCTAACTTTAAGACCTGAAACCATAAAATTCCTGAAAGAAAACATAGGCAGTGGCTTCCATGACATTGGTCTTAGCGTTGTGTTTGTAGACCTGACTCCAAAGGCAAGGGAAACAAAAGCTAAAATAAAGAAATGGGACCATATCAAACTTAAAAGCTTCTGCATGGCAAAGGAAACCACCATCAAAACAAAGGCATCCTACTGAATCAGAGAAGACATTTGCAAATCATATCTCCAATAAGGGGTTAATATCCAAAGTATATAAATAACTCATACAACTCAACAATAAAAAAAGAATGACCCAATTTTTAAAATGAGCAAAGGATCAGAATAGTTTGGTGGGAATGTAAATTGGTACAGCCACTATGTAATATGGAGATTCCTCAAAAAACTAAGACTAAATCTACCATCAATCAATCAATCAATCAATGTAGTTTCCTTACCAAAAATCACTCAATCGATCAATCAATCAATCTACCATCTGATCCATCTACTCCACTTCTGGATATTTATCTAAATAATATGAAAACACTAACTTGAAGAGATATACACACCCCTCTGTTCATCGCAGCATTGTTCACAATAGACAAGATATAGAAACAACTTAAGTGTCCGTTGATAGATGAATGGATAGGAGATGTGGTATGTGTGTGCATATGTATATTATTTATGTGTATTACCTACTATAGAAATATACTATACGTACTATACAATTATAATGTGTATATATTCATATAATATTTTATATGTATGTAATACATGTAAACATACACACGCATACATACACATAATGGAATACCACTCAGCCATAAAGAAGAATGAAATCTGAAATCTTGCCATTTGCAACAACAAGGTCCTGGAGGGTATTTTGCTGAGTGAATAGGTCAGACAAAGAAAAATATCATGATTTCACTTGTATGTGGCACCCAAACATAAATAACTAACTAAAACAAATGAGCAAACAGAACAATAGAAGAACAAACTCCTAGATACAAAGAACAGATCGACAGTTCCCAAGCAGGAAGGGGGTCAGGAGGTAGGCGAAGGGGGCCAGTAGTTCGGGGACGGATGGTTGCTGGACTGTGGGTGAATCACTTTGTAGTGCAGACGGGTGTCTAGCTGCGATGTTGTATACCTGTACATATATATATGAAATGTATATATCATTACACAATGGTCTATACAAATCTCACTTCAATGAAAAATAACAGGGGGCGCCTGGGTGGCTCAGTGGACAAGCTCTGCCTTCGGCTCAGGTCATGATCTGTGCTCAGCGGGGAGCCTGCTTCCTCCTCTCTCTCTGCCTCTCTGCCTATTTGTGATCTCTCCCTCTCTCTGTCAAATAAATAAGTAAAATAGTTAAAAAAAAAGAAAGCTTTAAAAAATGCTTTTAAAATAAAAAAATAATAGGTATATATTATTGTTATAATTTTTTTCAGTTTTATTTATAAGAAAAAATTAGGCCCTCAGCTGTTGGTCTGGAGGGTCTAGAAAAGTGGTGAAGGAGAATGGGCTTCTCGGGTCTGCGCCCCGGACACTCAGCTCGGGAAGCCGTGGGCTCAGTGGCCCAGGCGGGACGAACCCTCGGGGTCAGGAACCTGGCTAGACGCAGACGGTCCTGTCTGTGGCTCTGCTCCGTGGACTCTGATGGCCACGGGGTCAGAACCGGCGGCCGCGGTGAGCGTTCTGGGATCCGCCGGGACCAGGAACAAGTGCGGCTTCAAGGGCGCACCAACGAGGCCGGCTTTGCCCCACAGCCTGGACCTGGGGGCGCCCTGCGGGCTCCTTCCGTTCCTCCCTCCACGGCCCCAAGTCGCCCAGTGCTTCCCGCGGGCCCCGGAAAAGCCACGGGGCAGGCGGAGTGCCTGAGAGGCAGTCGCTGCCCCGCAGACACGGTGGCCCGTAAACGTCTGTGGATGCGACCTGGGAAGGCCCCAGGAGCCCGAGGAACAGGGTTCTGTGAGCCCTGGGGACAGCGGGACGTTCTCCCGAGAAGGGAGAGAGAGAGAGAGCCTCGGGAAGGGGAGAGTTGGGGCCACGTCTGGAAACCAGGAGGACGTGGTCGTGATAGGAGAAAAGCAGCGTCAGGAGAGCCAACAGGGTAAACCAGGACACAGAGGGGCACCTGGGGGGCTCGGCCGCTGGGCGTCTGCCTTCGGCTACCGTCGTGGTCCCAGGGTCCTGGGGTCCCTGCTTGGCGGGAAGCCTGCTTCTCCCTCGCCCGCTCCCCCTGCTTGTGTTTGTCTCTGTCAAAGAAATGGATAAAGTCTTTGACAAAATAAATAAATAACCCGAGACGCAGAGCCCTCACTCCCCTGAGGGAACGTCCTGCACCTGCGCCCGACCCCAGCGAGATGGGGCCCGGGACGAGGCAGGAGGAGGCTGCGGAGAGAGGCCGTGGCCGGAGCAGGAAGGCCCGAGACACATGGAAACGTCCGATGCCTTGAGCTTGGGGACGAGGAGAGGCCGGCAGTCTGGGGTCGCCTTCACATGGGATGGAGATCAACCGTCCAATGGAAGCTGGTTTGAAAACGATTCAAGGAAGAATGAGCCGAGGGACGCCTGGGTGGCTCAGTGGCTAAGCAGCTGCCTTCGGCTCAGGTCGTGATCCCAGCGTCCTGGGATCGAGTCCCGCATCAGGCTCCTTGCTCGGCCGAGAGCCTGCTTCCCCCTCTCTCTGTCTGCCTCTCTGCCTGCCTGTGCTCGCTCTCCCCCCCCCTCTGATAAATAAATAAAATCTTTAAAAAAAAAAAAAAAAAAAGGAAGAATGAGCCGAAAAGCGGCGCAAGAGGAACCTTCGGAGACGCTCCTAGCGAGCTCAGGCCGGGCGGAGGGGAGGAGGGTGGGCGCGTGGGGGGCTCCCGGGCCAGTCGGTGGCTGGGTTTGAAGCGTGAAGGAGACTCGAGTGTGTTCACACGCGGGGGAAAAGGCTCTGGCGGGCAGGAAGGGGCCGGAGATGGAAGTCGGTGGACGGAGAAAGGACGAGCCAAGGAGAGGTGCAGGGGTGAGTCTGGGAAGCAGCCAGAGGAGCGCCCCCACCCAGCCTTCCGGGCAGGGCAGCCCTCCTGAAAACTCAGCCCGTAGGGGCGCCTGGGGGGCTCAGTGGGCTCAGCATCTGCCTTCAGCTCAGGTCATGATCCCGGAGTCCCGGGATCGAGTCCCAGGTCGGCCTCCCTGCCCCAGGGCGGGGGAGTTTGCTTCGCCCTCTGCCCCTCGCCCCACTCGTTCTCTCAATGTCTCTCACACACTTTCTCTCAATCAAATAAATAAAATCGGTTTTTAAAAATCAGCCTCTAGCTTTAGGGTTATTTCCTGATTTCAGGGCATGAATTTCCCCAGAAGTGCCTCATTAGAAAAGCCTTGCACAGCACGTGCTCTCATCGACCCGGGAGGCCCGAAGCCTGGGTTTTCGGTTCTACTTGGCATAGGCCAAACCGGGCTTTGACCTGTTGCTCTTACTTTCAGGTTTTTATTCTGGGCGATTTCAACCTTGACTTAACTGAAAATATCAGACAAGGAGGGACCGAGCAGGAGAAGGCAGGCATCCATGTCACCATCACCTCAGCCTTCCACGAAACCCTACCCGGCCGCAGCGGCCGCCCGCGGCGCCCTCGCCCCGCCCGCGAGCCCTCACCTCCGGGTTAGGCGGGATCCACTGGGGCGGCGGACGCGCCGCGCAACGACGGGCTCCAACAGCACCACGGACACCACGGACACCACGGACACCACGGACACCGCAAAATAATTCGCTGTCCCTTCCTCATTCCACACGCCCGTCCTCTCCCTGAATGAGATTGCGTCCATAAAAGCAAGAATTCGGGTCTTTGGTCTCTCACGGCTTCAGCTTTATGACAGAGTCCGATCCATGAAGGTTTACTTCAACCATAATTTTAAGCGCCAAAGCTTAAGACTTTTAATTGTCTTTAAACGTATTTCCCTAATTTTATCATAATTATCTGACTTCTTTCTTCTCCGCGCACTATCCTTGGGTTTGGATATTCTTATGAGGAGACGTAAAAGGATCTATTTTCCCAAGCCACCTTCCCTCTTAAACACCGTGAAGGTTTGAAGGGAGTCGTTCGTGCCCCCCGAGCCCCCCACCAGTACCTCACCACGGTCCGCGAGTGGCAAGTCATGGATGGCACAGACACACGGGCCTTGGCTGAAAGAGCCAAGTCCGGTTCTTGAACCAACCACGCTCGTTGGTGTCTGATGTTCTCCACAGATACGCTCGGGGGCTCCAGGCCACTGGGCTCTCCGCTGTGCACGCGCTGCCCCGGGAGTCCTGTGAGGGTCACGAGGCCGCCAGCAGATCCACGGTCGTGTCCGTCCTGCGTCCCCGACTTCCTGGCGTCAGCTCCATGTCCTGTTCAACTCTGAGTCCACATCCTTGATCGTCCTTCTGCGCGTTACTGTGGGGGGGGGGGGGGGCGGGAACAAGGCAGAGCATTTTAGATGGAAAACGTTGCCCCAGTGAAACAAGAGCAATCTCGGAAGTGGTCTCTCCCGCATCTGTGGAGGCCGTCCGTGAGGACAGTTGTGGGCCGGCGGGGCGGGAAGTGTCGCCCCCTAATGGAGGCCGCGGTTCCGGGCGCCGGACTGTGGGCTTGCACCGACCTTGAGCTCAGCTGTGAGCTCGAGCTGTTTTACCGGTCGTCCTCTCACAAAAATGTCACTTCAGACTCAATCCTGATTCTTTATCTTTCTTGACAGACCAGTTCCTCATTTTACGGCTAACATTTTTTTCTTTATAAAATTAATATATGTTAATTGCTTAATATTCAGAAAACACAAACAGATCAAAGACCATAAAAATCCCCCGAGTCAGAAATAATCATTATTAACATTTTGAACTTAATAAACCTTCCAGTCACTTTCTCTGCACCCAAATAAACAAACACACATATACATGCATGCATTCATAATTTTTGATTGCTTTTTATTTTTATTTTATTTGTTTTAAGATTTTATTTATTTATGTGAGACAGAGGGGGTAGATAGCCTGAGGAGGGGGAGAGGACAGGGAGGGCGAGCGGCAGAGGGAGAAGCAGACTCCCCCACAAAGCAGGGAGCCCGATGCGGGACTCCATCCCAGGACACTGAGATCATGACCTGAGCCGAAGGTAGATGCTTAACCCACTGAGCCACCCAGGAGCCGACCACGAAAAAGGAGGATTGCTTTTTAAAATGGGATTTATATTTTTTTCTTTCCATTTGGCAACAGATCATAAATCCCTTTATATCATTTAATATTTTTCTTCAATAAAAAATTTTAATTTCTAAATGTAAATGCTTACGGCACCGACAGAAGAATCCGAAGACACACACACCCATCCCTTTATGCTGCCCACCTGAGGCAGCCAGAGTCAATATCCCGATTCGTAACCATCGCTCCCTTATGCGAACTTCCACACACATACACGAAGGTTCTTGCTTGTTTTCACGAAATGGGCTCTTGCCCTGCATATTATCATGAAAGCAACTTTTCTCTCACAGTATGTCACAGATGCTCCTCTGGGCCAATAAGTCAAGACTTAATTTCTTATTTTAAAGAACTATCTTATAACACAGCACGGATAGACCCTAATAAATTACTCCTTGTCCTATTGACAGACATGTAATTATTCCCAAATCTTTGCCTCATGCGTGTGCTTTACTTCCCATAATATAGATTCACATAAATAAACTTGCTGGCCAAAGGGTTGCACATTTCTAATCTGCAAACATTTTAGAAGTTTTTGTCCAATTCCTTTGTAAGAGGTTGAAAATCCCCCACTCTTGTCAGCCATGTACGAATGTGCCTGTTCCCCCATCCTTGCCAGCACTAAAGGGTACGTCCCTGACTGCCATGCCGTTTTGAAATCGTTCATGTGAATGTTCCTCTAAAATACATGTTCACGGGCTTTGGCTTTTAACGTATCAATTTACCTTTGATTCTTGAGTCAACCTCCTGTATCAAACACTGGAGCTATACCCGGTGTCTTCACATTGCAAGAGAGATCGCCATGAAAATGCAGGCTCGCGCCCATGTGCGTCCACCGGCTCGCTCGGACGGAATTCCTAACACCAGAACCGTGTTCGCAGAGTGATCTAGAGTGTGGGTTCTGGGGTCAGCCGTGCGGACTGAATTCTAGACTTACCACTCTCTAGCCGTGTGACTCGAGGCAGGTGTCGCGTCATTCTGCTTCGGTTTCTTTACCTGCAAAATGGACATCATGATCATCTGTAGCTCGGGACTGTTGAACAACGAACGTTAGGACAGGTGCGGCTCTCTGCCGGTGTCCGGGATAGAGCAAGCGCTGAACGAGCAGGTGTTCGTTAGAAACATCTTGAAGGCTGCCGGTGCATACGTAACAGGGAGGTAAAGGTGAAGTTTTGACCCCGGCACTTGGAAACAACAGTCTCCCCAAGCCACGTTCTCACCCACTCTGCTTGCCAGCGCTCCGGACCGCAACCCCTGTGGCTCCACTGAGTCTGAGAGAGCAGACAGACAGACAGACATGACTAACGTACATGGTCTTGATTGCAATCAATGTTCCACATCAAAGCTGAGTGCCTGGACCATCCGAAGGGTGAAAAGAAAGACTATTCCTCCTCCCCAGGTCCCTCAGGAAGGAAGACGAGGGCGTCTTCAGCTGAGCCGTGCGGTGGACCCCAGTGTCGGGGGAGAAGGGGAACCTGGTGACCCTCACCTCAGCTTCATATCCTCTCCCTTCACCGCGGTGCATCCTCTAACCAGGCAGAGACGCAGTTAGCACCAGAAAGAGGGGGAGAGAAGAATGGCGGGGGACTCAGACCGCTGCCCCAAGGACAGGTGACCCGCCAGCCACAGGCCTCCGCGGGGAGAAGTCTGTACTGTGAGCCACGGCTGGGCGGCATGTCTGGGACGAGACTACAAAAACCCGTGCGTGTGAATCTGTAGGACCCTTCGACTCTACTAGGACTGTATATACCGTTTTGAGTAAGAATGTGCTTAACTCAGAATGCCTGTTGGTGGTTTCATATGCAATAATATATTTTTCTAAAAATATGGACTTTACAGGAAGGTGTGTGAGTACAATTACTATGATGCCTAACTCATTATCATTTTGGATTTTTTTGATATTTACCTTCATAGTGAATGCTGTAAAATGTTTTGCCGTATAGAAGAAAGATGTTAATAAATGTCCCACCAACCCTGGTGGCATTGGTGAGGAAAGTGGGGGAAATAGGTTAGTTCTATCAGGACATAGTTGAACATTTAAAAGGGATTCTTCGAGGGACACCTGGGTGGCTCAG
This sequence comes from Mustela nivalis, assembly GCF_964662115.1. NCBI lineage: Eukaryota > Metazoa > Chordata > Mammalia > Carnivora > Mustelidae > Mustela > Mustela nivalis. The sequence continues at coordinate 109,985,072 of NC_139030.1, forward strand.
TGGGTTAAGCAGCTGCCTTCGGCTCAGGTCATGATCCCAGCGTCCTGGGCTCGAGTCCCACATCGGGCTCCTTGCTCCGCAGGGAGCCTGCTTCTCCCTCTGACTCTGCCTGCCACTCTGTCTGCCTGTGCTCGCTCTTGCTCTCCCTCTGAAAAATAAATAAATAAAATCTTAAAAAAAATAAATAAATAAAAGGGATTCTTCGATTCCTCAACTGTAGAAGCCATTTCAATGTCATTTGCTCATTGGACCCCATTGTCATGTGTGTCCGGAGCCAGTGTGTCCGGAGGGCAGTCCGGAGGGCTACATGTGTGTCCGGAGCCAGTGTGTCCGGAGGGCAGTCCGGAGGGCTACCATCTAAAGGGGACTCCGCTCTCCTGCAGTGTGCGTCTGAGGAACTTCAAAGAAGTAAAAGTTTGGTAAATCAATGGGGTTTAGTTTTAGTTTCTCTGGTGACACTGCTTTGTGTATTTTAAGAAATCGAGTAGGACGCCTAGGGCTCTATTTGGAAGACATGTGACATTCGTACCAACAGAACACCACGTACCGCGCATTGTAAAGTTCCCGTGTTGATCAGCTGTGAGTCTGCAGTTTATATGGTAGGCACACATCGCCGTGAGATCTCATGGTAAGTGAATAAATGTCTTGCGTACCTGTGAAGCAGTTGGCGTCTGTGACTTTGACCCTGGGCCAACCCATTGCACACGAGTGGTCGGAATGTCAGGGGCCGGCCACGTTTTCAGCCGGCGACAGGGAGGGCGAGATTCCACCACTGAGCACGTTTCACGCGGGGAGAGGAGGTAAAATAAAAAGCTCCTCGTGCCCGTTCCATGTGAAGGTTCCGCATGATACATCATGGTCTTCCAGAAGCAGCTGCCTCAACGGACTCCCCAGCGAGCAGCGGGCGAGCCCTGTTCTCCCGCACCCAGACCCCTCCTGATCCACGACTTGGTGTCCCGGCAGACGTGGCTCGCGAGAGGGGAGCAGCAGGCGGCTGACCTGGATCCTTTGCCAGCATCTTTCTCACAGGACGGCCGGGCTCTGGCGAGATTCGCTCCTGCGAACTGGGCCCGACGGAGGAAATGCCTCCCGGAGTGGACAGTCCACCTCCCTGAGGACTGGCCAGGGCTCCCGCAGCCGCTACAGAGCGTCCCACGGCCCTCCAGGAAGCCCATGCCGGCCAGCCCTGCCTCTCCAGCGCCGTGTCACCGACGGCAGCCGGATTCCAGGAGGGAGGACATGAGGTGGCCTCCGGGAACCACCAAACGACCTGTTCACAGACGAGGGATCCGGCATCTAACTGCAAAGCAGCTCATGAGGGATCGTCTCACTGAGGAGGAGGGTTTGAACATGAGTCAGCAGAACTCCGGCTCCATTCAGCTCAGATGGGACCCGGGCCCCCCAGGACCCACAACTACCCACAGACATAGCCGGTCTGGGGCGCCTGGGTGGCTCAGTGGGTTAAAGCCTCTGCCTTCGGCTCAGGTCATGATCTCAGGGTCCTGAGATAGAGCCCCGCATCGGGCTCTCTGCTCCTCTGAGAGCCTGCTTCCCCCTCGCTCTGCCTGCCTCTCTGCCTACTTGTGATCTCTCTCTGTCAAATAAATAAATAAAATCTTTAAATAAAAAAAATAGCCAGTCTGCGGGGCCAGGAGAGGTGCCGGCGACGGGGCGTGTGCACATCGCCATGACAGGTGAACGCAACATCAGGAAAACACTTAATCGCCCTGTTGATCCCCAGCAGGACTAACAACCCGAGCGAGAGGCAGAGCGGCATCCTTCTTCAGGTGGAAATGAGCCGCCCGAATGCCACGTGTTCCCGGTTTATGGACCAAATACCTGCTCGCGCTGAAGCTGCCACATGCTGTAACCCTCAGCGAGGAAGTGAGTCCGACGCGTTCTCGCTCCCTAAAGAACAGTCCTTCCCCGGAGTGCATAACCCGTTACTGCGGAGCTTGTAGAAATCACATGCAGGCTCTATATCCCACCGCAGAACAAATGGGTTTTGTAGGAAAAAATGCACAGATCATGACATTTTGTTTTTCTTTAGCTTCAAGCTTTTATTTCGGTGCGGTGATTGTTTTGCTCTCTTGCTTTGTCTTCAAGCAGCAATTCCTTGGGCATCGCGACCCCTGGGTTTGAGCCAGAGCTAAGGAAAAGATGTCATTCTCACCTCGGTTCCTGGCCAGAGTCAACGGTGGGTCCAGGCCAGGTGTGGACCACAGTGAGAAGTGGGTTGAGGGACCTCAAGACGACTTCGGGTACCAGGCACCCTTTTCCGACTCGACCTCCCTCCTTGATCTGGGTTCCTGACCTCGTTCATCCTACGAGGGCACGATCTCTGCTCTGCCACCGACACTAGACTCACTCTGAGGGCTCAGGGACTGACTAGTCACCCCCTATCCCCGCACCAACACAGGGCTCGGCGCGTCGTCAGCCACGAATGAACATTGCGCAAAGGAATCTGTATGTGAACGTGGGAATAAGCTGAGTGTGTTCACAGAGAAAGGATCCCGGCGTGGAGTCTAGAGCCGGACATCGAGGAAGTCGACGCACCTGAACCCGTCCACGCATCAGTGACCTGCGAGGCACTTGGAGTCTTGTCGAATTCCCACACTCCTCCGACCGCCCTCAGTCCTGGCAGTATTTCTCCGGGTGTGCTTTGGCCAGCACGAGCTGCAGCTGGAAGTGGAGTTATTTCCAAACGTTTAGAAACACGACATGGTGATGACTTTAAGAAATCAAGATCTCAGTGGTTCTTGAGTCGGTCTTCTCCCTGTGCCCAGCCAGATGGATCCGCCAAACTATTATTTCCTTATTTTTTTTTAAGATTTTGTTTATTTATATGACAGAGAGATCTAAAGTAGGCAGAGAGGCAGGCAGAGAGAGAGGAGGAAGCAGGCTCCCTGCTGAGCAAAGAGCCCGATTCGGGACTCGATTCCAGGACCCTGAGATCATGACCTGAGCCGAAGGCAGAGGCTTTAACCCACTGAGCCACCCAGTGCCCCAAACTATCTTTTTCTTAAGGCAAGTTGTGTAGGGAAGGCAGGAGGAGTCAAAAGTCGTGTTTTTTACATGTAATTTTACACATTTAAAAATCATTCTCGACACCGGGGTCTTGATTCACTGAATTTATCCTTGGCTTTGAATTTGTCCAGATTAGTTAGAGATGGTTAGAGCAGGAAAGCAATGCTCTACAACTAGGAAAATGACACTGTGAATTGGATCTCTGAGAATGCACCAGAACCCCACATCTGCGCAACGCCTCAGGGACTCCACCAGGAATGTCACACAGAGCTAACGTGATCATGAAAGGAACCTTAAGCCAAGGAGATCCTATTGTGTTTTGATATATCCCCAACACCACATAATCTTAGTTACCTCTTTCTTTTAAAAATAAAGTTTGGGGAGACGGGATTACCTTAGATGTCCGGTTGGTTACAAGAGTATAGTGCTTTGCTTCACAGAACAAGTAACACCTGATGCGTGCCGAAGTCCCTGTTGGCATGATACAGCCTTTTCTTTGGCTAAGTTTTGTCAAATGGACATCGTGAGGTCATTTCCAATGATCCATCCCCTGGAAAGATTCGGTTACATTTGAGAAATGTATTTTTCCTCCTCCTAACTTCCCTTCCCTTGTCATGTCCAGGATGCGACAACAGTGAGCAGTGTTGACTGTAAAGGTCTCAAACGGAGAACGCCCCGTGTACCTGGCCGAGTGGTCAAGGCCTGCATGGCCGCTGGAACCTCATTCAGGATAAATCATTCTGTCTAACGGGCGCGAGTCTAGGCTGAGGCACAGCTGAGCCTTGCTCATTTCGGTTCCAGAAAGAGAATTCAAAGGGCTCTCTTCCGAAATATTTCTTTTTCAAGGAAGTCACTCAAAACCTGCCTACATAAGCAGTTTCTACACAAGTTAGCCATTGTAAGGGTGTTAAAAACTCATGGCCAAGTGAATTTAAGATAATCCCCAAAGTAACTGTTTAAACACAAAGTAATACCTGTTTTTAAGTGTGGTTTCCCAGGAGAGCTTAGGGGGCCGTCAACTAAGACCTTGAGTCGTTAGTTCAGATGGAAATGGAGCTGCGGCAGCTTTCCTCCTCCGCTCGGACTTTCTCCTTCTCACCGTCAGCACACACACACCCGGAAATTCACTGCGTACTATTTCAAAACCCACCTCAGTAGTCCATGGCAGAAGATTTAACCATCTCCATAGATTTCATGACCTTTTTCTGTTTTTCTTTTTTCCTTTCTTTCTTTTCTTAGTGCGAGGTTTGATCTCCATTTGAACTCTTTGTCCCTCCCTCCAGCTGGTCTTTAAAACATGAAATCAGAGGAACGAAGCTTTTTATGGACTAATATTCCTGGGTTTCCCCCTCTGAATGTCCACCTTTGTAATTTCCACACATGACATCGCCGAGGAGTCGGCCCCGCTGTCGGAGACGCTCAGCCCTCGGTGAGCACAGCCCTGTGATCCCAGCCCAGGGACCGGAGGCACCGCATCAAAGACTAGTATGAGCGAGGACAGAGAGCGCCACCTCCGTCCACATGGCGTCACGGGCACTCCCTCACTGTCAGCAACCTCCCTGCCCGTCCTGCACTGATCCCAATCCTGACTCAGCCTTCAGAAACTCTGAGACATCTCTCATGCTTCATTTTGCCTGGCGCAGTCTTAAATACTTCATGTCAATTATCTCCCAGATGAGGGCATCAAAGTACCGGGGAACTGTTTAACGTGCCAGTGAAAAGTCAGATTTTTTTCCTCTAGAATGGTGGTTGGTCACCATTTTTCTTTGTCTCCTCGACCACCCATCCTCGAGCTTTGATAAAGAATCCCATCTCTTTGGCTCTTCCTCCATTGACCCTAAGTGATCACATCTTTCTCTGGACACAGGCTTCGGGCCCACCTGGAGGGCTCGGCGTGTCGGCCTAATTCCTAACTGTGAGGTCTTGCTGCTCGTAGACACTCACAGGAGGCTTGTCGGGGACCTAGAAGCATCTTAGCTTTCCCAGAGGCTAACTCACTTAACTTCTACAGTTAACCCAACCCTAGGTTCTGTCTCGCAGAGGGAACATCTGAAGCCCAAGGGGACACCTGAGCTGCGGGAAGAGAAAGCAGCGCGGACTGATGTGACTCAGCTAGAAGGTGGCTGAGAGGTCTCGAGCACAGGCAGCCAGGGCCTCAAAGCCCCGTTCTAACCACCGTGCCATCCTGCCTCTCCGTATGCTGAAGGACAGACAAGGAAGATGGGCTGCTTCACCCATCCGGCCCGAGAAAGAATGATCTATCCACTTAGGTATTACTGAGATCATTATAGAGTAAAACACAGCAAATATTTTGGTCTGAGTATTTTTGGAGTGTAATCATTTAAAAACAACTTTCATTTTATTGGCAGGAGAATTACAGATTTCTATGTTATAAACAGCCATGGACTGGGGCATAAATAAAAAAAAATTTTAACTATTTTCTATCTTTTGTAGATGGGAAAAGGGAGTTTTCTATTGCCCATAGGCATCTTGGAGGGTTGAGAGGTCTTTATGCAGACGGGCTTTCTGGCTTTATGTCTACTGGAAGCTTTTATTTTTTAAATCTTGCCTGACAACCAGGGTTTCACTCATTGTGGGCCCCACACAGCTTCTCATAAAATATTTTGCTTCTAAGTGAGTTGTGAAAATAGGACTCACAAAACGATGACAGAAATATTGCCATAAAAAAACCTTCCAAAGCCTTCATGGTAACAAAACAGAATGTACGCGGAAAAAATGTCTAGGTAGCAATACAAAGGTGTACAGGACATAAGAGAGGGTTTCTTTCTCCTGGAAGCCACTACAAAAATTCATTTAAGGCCATACTGTACTCATATAATCTCTTGTTAAAAATAATATTAAGCTCATACCAAAATAATTTCCAAAGAAATTACATAAGACACAATTAATGTTGATTTCAGTGACTTATTACCAGATAAAAATGAGAAAGTACTACAAATTGTTAAGACAACAATTAGAAGAACATTCTCCTTATGAAATTTCCATCAAGGCTGAGTGACAAGAAGACATCCTAGACCTTCAAACCCTTGGAAAATATACTCCCTGTGCACTATTTCTGAAATAATTATTAAGGATGTATTTTAGCAAGACACAAAAGTAAACCCAATGAAGGAGGAAATCTGAGCTCTAACAAACAGGGAAACCAGCCAAGCAGGTGATACAAAGAAAGTCCACAGTGACAGACGTAGAGCAAACCCAGCATGTCGACACACCAGTAGACGGTACGGTCCAGAGCCCTATCCCAGGGATACGGCAAACAGGCATATTTTCTTTTAACCATCAGAATAAGAAATGGCAAATAGAAACTTTTAAAAAATTACAGATTTTGCAAAGAAACCAGACATGGTGTAATTTTGAGCACATTAGAGAAGAAAATCCATATGACCTCAGTGAACTGAAGAATCGCCCTTACAAGGACATGGGTTTCGTCACATAGGGCATGGCGCGTCTGTCCCTACTGGCCAGTCACGCCGCCCGGTTCCGCAGTAAGTACTCTGCATGTGACAACACCACGAGTGCTCTCATTTACAGTTGTGGGGCGGAACGTAAACTGCTCATCCTGACAACATAAAAATAAAGGTATCACCAAACAAAATTGGGAAATTTATGGGGGAGGGAAGACAGGAAAGTATGGGAAGATAATTTCTTCATTGCACCTAATGGGGATGAAGAGATATCACAAGCAGTAGAGATTGAAGTGCATTTTTTAGTTACAAAAGCACAAGCACAAGGGAATCACCCACTGATAAACAGTCCCACGGACACTTAACACGACATGGAATCTGTAATTTACTTCAGGTTCATGTTGTCTTGGGGGGCAGGAGCGGGGAACAACACTGTACCCTGCTTCAGCTTTCTCTCCTCCGTCAGGGCTCCTCTGACTCCAAGAAGCTCCTCCCGGTTACCCAGACAGCTCGACTTGAGACAGCACGGCGTCTCTCACTGCCGGCGAGCAGCACGGGTGCTGAGGGCGTAAAACAATACGCGGACAGAACAACGATCGTGGCCCCTCCCTGTCCAAGTCCTGCTGCTGGCTGCGTGATCTCCTCCCGCCCATGTCCCACCCATGCACGCTGGGGTCCAGCTCCCAGCTCCCGTCACACAGCCCATTCTGGCCAACACCTGGTCCTTCCAGCTGCAGAGCATCGTCTGACGACTAGAAAGATCATGGCTTCATGTGGTCCACCTGGGTTTATATCCTGCCTCCATCACTGTTTCTCTGAAACTTCAAATTATTGCATCTATCCCAAATTTAGATCTGTAAACTGGAGGTGTTGGTATGCACCCCACAGGTCGTACTGATGAAATAACAGCGGCATCTCAGTCGGGCGCTCCGCACTCAACTGGCTACAATCTCCCTAACTTCCCTTCAGAGCTTAAATGTCTTGGGTTGAATATGAAGGCTTGTTAATACATCCGATCTCCTTTTTTCTCTCTTTAAACATCTGTGGTCACCAGTAGAACGTCCCTGTCTGAATTTCCACACTTCTGCGACCCATACCCTATTTAAACATAGAGCCATCCTGGTGAAGCAGTTCCTGGGCCCGACCAGAAACTGGATTGCTGCTGCCACCTGCTGCTTACGAGGGGGAATTTGAGGCAGCATTTCCGAGAAACCTGTGTGCTGAGGCCCAAATGGCCAAGGGCTGCCCTGCCCCCCACTCCCGCATTTTATGTTAGAGATCCCTTGGCGAAGGCAAAAAGGCGCTATTTATTGTCTATGAGCAGTATCTGGAAAGGGAGATGCATACTGCTTTGTTTTCATCTTTGGGATTACATCAAGTTCAAGACCGACCACGGACAAAAATGTAAAGTTCAATTTGAGGGACTGACTTTCTTTCCTTTTCCTCTTCCCCATCCCATCTTTGATTTCCCTTGTCCTCAAGACAGACATGCTATTTGTTCCTCAGATCAAAAGATCCTGATGAAATAATTCGCTCTAGGGTATAAGTGACTAATAAGGATTAACATGACTTCTCTCCCTCTAATGTTTGCATTTATACTCTCTTATTAGACAGAGGAATTCTATGTACATGGCCCAAATTGTAAGAGGCCGTCCCCTCAAAAACCACCCAGTTCCGTTCCAGAAGCACATCTTTATCTGTACCTCCCAGAGATTCTTCTGCCCATACATAAACATACGCATACAAATGCTACTTGTTATCATGATTAAAGGCAAGTGCTACACGAGTTATTCTGCATCGTGCTCCTTTCACTTAATGATTATGTCCCGGTATTTGCACTTTAACAGGAATTTAAAACTCAACCCTCTTCTGCGCAAAAAGAATAAATCTCTTTGTGAAAGCTGAGTGGTCTTCAAGCTGGGATAGAGGCAAGACTGCCTCAAACGTCAGTGAGGATATGAGTCACCTGGGGAGTTTGCAAAACAGGTGCCTTCAATACGTCCGTCTGGGGTGAGGCTGGGAATGACACGACTAAGAGGGATGCGCTCATCCTAATGCAGGCTCCGTAATCACACTTAGAGAGAATCACTGTTTAAAGGTAGAAGTTCTCAGCCCTGATTGAGTGTTAGCGTCACCTGGGGAACCTCAAAAAAAAAAATACAGATGCTGATGACCTTCGTCTCAGCTGGTCCCCTGTCCACGGCCGGCATTCACGCAATTCTCAAACGTGGCTGCTTACTGGAGTCACTAGGGACGCCTGAAGGAACACATGTGGGTCGCTCTCTTGGAGGTGATGTGATTGGTCTAGGGTGTGGCTGGAGTACCGTGGGCTTTCAGAGCTCCCCCCGGTGATTCAAGTGTTCCGCCACAGCTGAGAAAAACCTGCTTTAAGAACGTGCTCACTGTAACTCCAGAGTGATGACAGGTGGCACTGCCAGGAATGTGTTTGTTTGTATCTGGCACCATTATTCTGATAGACGCGGGAAGGCAGAAGTAAAGCCAACATGTGACCTTTCTCTATATTTCTTTGGTTATAAACAGTTTGTACTTTTCCACAAACACCAGTTCAATGAGAATGCTGTTTTCTGTCACTGGTGTGGTAGAAGGACAATATGGCCGCTAACTGTCCATCCTTGATCTGTAAGATCAATGAGATGAGTCACACACGGAGAGAGGACCAAACCTTGTCTCCACCTAAAACCAGATGTGGGTGGGTCATACACCTGAAAGAGAGCTCCCTCTGCTCCGGCAGTTACTCCTCTCTCAGGGAAATCTGGCCTCAGCATCTCTCCTGCAGCATTCCACAAAAAGGGATTACTCTGTCTTTATCATTTCCATGGTCTAGAGTCATTTTCTTCCCCCTGCCCTGGGGCAGTGATAACTGGATTGGAGAAACCATCTCTGAAACTCCTCCGTGAGGAGCCCCATCAAGAGAAGCCGTCTCGATCCCATTTACAATAGCACCCAAAACCATAAGATACCTAGGAATAAACCTAACCAAAGAGGCAAAGAATCTGTACTCAGAAAACTATAAAGTACTCATGAAAGAAATTGAGAAAGACACAAAGAAATGGAAAAACATTCCATGCTCATGGATAGGAAGAACAAATATTGTGACAATGTCTATGCTACCTAAAGCAATCTACACATTTAATACAATCCCTATCAAAATACCATCAATTTTTTTTCAAAGAAATGGAACAAATAATTCTAAAATTTATATGGAACCAGAAAAGACCTCAAATAGCTAGAGGAATGTTGAAAAAGAAAGCCAAAGTTGGTGGCATCACAATTCCAGACTTCAAGCTCTATTACAAAGCTGTCATCATCAAGACAGTGTGGTACTGGCACAAAAACAGACACATAGATCAATGGAACAGAATAGAGAGCCCAGAAATAGACCCTCAACTCTACAGTCAACTAATCTTCGACAAAGCAGGAAAGAATGTCCAATGGAAAAAAGACAGCCTCTTCAATAAATGGTGCTGGGAAAATTGGACAGCCACATGCAGAAGAATGAAACTGGACCATTTCCTCACACCACACATGAAAATAGATTCAAAATGGATAAAGGACCTCAATGTGAGACAGGAATCCATCAAAATCCTTGAGGAGAACAAAGGCAGCAATCTCTTCGACCTCAGCCGCAGCAACTTCTGCTTAGAAACATCGCCAAAGGCAAGGGAAGCAAGGGCAAAAATGAACTATTGGGATTTCATCAAGATCACAAGCTTATGCACAACAAAGGAAACAGTCAACAAAACCAAAAGATAACTAACAAGAATTGGAGAAGATATTTGCAAATGACATATCAGATAAAGGGCTAGTATCCAAAATCTATAAAGAACTTACCAAACTCAACACCCAAAGAACCAATAATCCAATCAAGAAATGGGCAGGGGCACCTGGCTCAGTGGGTTAAAGCCTCTGCCTTCAGCTCTGGTCATGATCCCAGGGTCCTGGGATCGAGCCCCACATTGGGCTCTCTGCTCAGCAGGGAGCCTGCTTCTCTCTCTCTCTCTCTGCCTCCTTGTGATCTCTGTTAAGTAAATTAAAAAAAAAAAGAAAGAAAGAAAGAAAGAAAGAAAAGAAAAGAATTGGGCAAAGGACATGAACAGACATTTCTGCAAAGAAAACATCTAAATGGCCAACAGACAGATGAAAAAGTGTTCCACATCACTTGGCATCAGGGAAATACAAATCAAAACCACAGTGAGATACCACCTCACGCCAGTCAGAATGACTAAAATTAACAAGTCAGGAAACAACAGATGCTGGCGAGGATGAGGAGAAAGGGGAACCCTCCTATACTGTTAGTGGGAATGCAAGCTGGTGCAGCCACTCTGGAAAACAGCATGGAGGTTCCTTAAAAAGTTGAAAATAGAGCTACCCTACAACCCAGGAATCATGCTATTGGCTATTTACCCTAAAAATACAAATGTAATGATCTGAAAGGGCACGTGTACCTGAATGTTTATAGCAGCAATGTCCACAATAGCCAAACTATGGAAAGAACCTAGATGTCCATCAACAGATGAATGGATAAAGAAGATGAATGGATAAAGAACACACACAATGGAATACTATGCAGCCATCAAAACCCCTAAATTTTTCCATTTGCGATGACATGGATGGAACTAAAGGGTATTATGCTGAGCGAAATAAGTCAATCAGAGAAAGACAATTATCATATGATCTCCCTGATATGAGGAAGTGGAGAGGCAATGTGTGGTATTTGGGGGATAGGAAAGGAATAAATGAAACGAGATGGGATCAGGAGGGAGACAAACCATAAGAAACTCTTAATCTCACAAAACAAAAATGAGGGTTGCTGGGGGGAGAGGGTAGGGAAAGAGGGGTGGGGTTATGTACACTGGGGAAGGTATGTGCTATGGTGAGTGCTGTGAAGTGTGTAACCCTGGCAATTCACAGGCCAGAACCCCTGGGGCTAATAATACATTATATGTTAATAAAAATTAAAAGAAAAAAAAAAGAGAAACAGTCTCCATGTTAAACCCCATTAGCTGCTTTCTACAAAGACCAACATAGAACTGAAGACAGAGCCAGGATTCTATTTCCAGCTGCCAAAATAAGTTGACAGCTTGTTTCTATTGAAGTGTAATCGACATAGAACATTATATTAGTTTCAGGTGTATAACATAATGATTCGATATTTGTGTACACTGTGAAATGACAGTTTATTTTTTTTTAAACCATTCTTTCTAATGACCTCTCTGGCTGGCAAACAGATTACTTTTCCGTTTTTAACTTGATCGGGCACAAGAACAAGGAGAGAACTGTTAATATTTCTCCGGCTGTGCACTTTGGCAACACACCAGATTTAGCTGTTTAATTTACAGCAATATGGCTGCGGGCAAGTCAGCCTAATGATGGAAACTAAAGATTTAGAGTTAAATATTAAATTTATCTCAGTCTTTATTTCTTGCTGTTTCAACCAATAAAAAAAAAAAAATGCCTCTGGGATATCCTAGTGTGAACGTATCTAGCTTCTGTGGTGCCTTATGTACGGCCAAAAAGATGTAGAACTCTATATTACACATGGACCAGCCCAACATTCATTTCTTGGCAGCAGAACCTCTACTAGTTGGCAACGTGATACCCTTTATAGTGTTCATGTCAAAAGTGGCTGGCCTAGAACTTTCCATGATAGGATAATATGCCTACTTCTACTTCGAAGGTCTGTGTCTTTCTCTCTGGGGAATTTTCTATAACCTGGGGCGCTAGATAAGCAAACAAGCAAGGACAGTGCTGTAGTGAAGGCTTTTTTTTTTAAGATTTTATTCATTTATTTAACAGAGAGAGAGATCACAAGCAGGCAGAGAGGCAGGCAGAGAGAGAGAGGGGGAAGCAGTCTCCCTGCTGAGCAGAGAGCCCGATGTGGGGCTCGATCCCAGAACCCTGAGATCATGACCTGAGCCAAAGGCAGAGGCCTATCCTACCGAGCCACCCAGGCGCCCCTAGTGAAGGCTTTTTTAAACTCTGGTTCTTGCTATTTAAATCCAATTTCATGGTTGACGAGTATGTGTCCGTGCTACAATCAAGGAAAGAGGATGGCAATTCGCTTTTTTCTTACCTATTTCCTCACTGACGCACCACAAACCAAACCCTGCCCTGACTCTGGTGAAACAGCGGTCCGTAATGGTTCCCGAAGAACTGAAAGGCGTGTTTCCTTCTTCACCCTTACCTGGTTTAACTCCTGCTCTGCGTCCTGACGATGCCTCCTTTCCTCTGGAAGCCTTCCCCTGGCTGTTTGAACCTCCTCAGCTCCCACTAGTCTTCCTCCCTCGATGGATAGTCTCTCTTCTTCACTAGTTCCCATCTCTTCACGTGAACCTTAAATGTGGACGCTCACCAGCTTCTGTCCTGTGTCTCTTCTGATCTCAGTCCATCCTCTCCCAGGCCATCCCTCCACTTCTGTAGTGTCCACTTCTGTCCATGTGTTGATGGCTCTTGGCTCCACATCATGGCTCACCCTTCCCTGAGGCCCAGGCCTGTGGGTCCACCTCAGTCCACTCCCACAGCATTGCCAACTCAACCAAACCAATCACATGAGTTTGCCTGATATAACCAATTCCGTCTTTTTTTTTTTAATTGAATAAATTTGACACGTAACCCTGTGTAACTTTAAGGTACATAGTGCATTACTGTGGTACATTTGTGTATTATGATTGTCAATGTCCAATGTCGTCTTGTGTCATCAGCTTCTCAATCCGGAAACCTCTCCGTGGCTCTTCGCACTCAATTCTAGAATGGCAGAAATGCTTTCAAACCCATCCTTTCTGTCTCTACTTCTACTTTCTGTACTTTGTCTTCCTCACTTGGGCAATTCCTGTAACTTTCTATCTGGTTCTCCTTAATTCTGGGATTTTCCCCTGCTGTTTTCTGTAATGCTTTTTAATTCTCTTGATAAAATAAAATAAAATAAAATAAAATAAAATAAAATAAAATAAAATGCTTTGACTTACGGAGAACCTTCATAATAAGGCACAAATTTACCAACAACAGGGTCAAACCCAATAACCTAGCATCATTCCCTGCCCTTTTCCCATGTTCTCATTGTGCCAGACTCTTTCCGTTACCTAAACACCATTCCATGTTTTCACTAAGAGAACATTTGCCGGGGCACCTGGGTGGCTCAGTGGGTTAAGCCTCTGCCTTTGGCTCAGGTCATGATCTCAGGGTCCTGGGATCGAGTCCCGCATCGGGCTCTCTGCTCAGCAGGGAGCCTGCTTCCCCCTTTCTCTCTGCCTATCTCTCTGCCTACTTGTGATCTCTGTCAAATAAATAAATAAAATCTTTAAAAAAAGAGAGAGAAAGAGAACATTTACTGAGCATGTTACATCACGAGCTCTGAGCCTTTGACAACTGCTCTTAATCCTGGTTCTACCATGTGGTCGCTATCTATATAATCTCACTCAAATTTTTCAATAATAAAGTCATAATAAGTCCATTAAATCTACTGAACGTGTTGGATACCATGTGATTTGATGCCTCAGTGCTCTTGTATCTGCTGTCTTTGTTTCCTAATGTCACCTTTACCCAGACTTACCCTCCGTTCCTGGTCTTTCACTTCTAGCCACTTCCCAGCTACCTGGTAGATGCCTGCATGGAGTAGAACCGTCAGGGACGTGCTGGCCTTGACTGAACACTGCTACCCCTCAGCTCCTTGCTAACTGTAGGTAGGGCTCTTTCTCACTGAACACAGCCAACAGCCCTCTCTGGTTCTCACTGTACCCTCATCTCACAGACGGGGAAACTGAGGTTTACAGAAGTGACTTCCCAGGCAGCTCAATGCCAACACTGGCTCTCAACCCAACCCTATACCGCCTGCCACTCACAGCAGGGGACAAATAAGGAGAAGACAAAATTCTCTTTGTACTATGAATGCAACCATACGAAACAAGCCTAAGAAAGAAGACTGGTGAGAAATACCACAAAGTTTGCCATCATGGTTGTGTGAGATGATAGGAATATTGGGCATCTCACCCCCTCGCCCCCCACAGCTAAATGTCAGCTGTTTGCCTATTAAGACTGCCCCATTCCCCTCACCCCCAGGAAAGGCTGCCTACTCCGTTCCTGGGTCATTTGTTAAATATATCTCTGCTACAGCGCTGCTCTCATTGTGTAATTTTTCTGCTTTACCTGGTTTCGCCTGATTGACTGAGCACCCCAAGAAGAGAGACTATGTTTTTTCATGTGTCTCAACCTCTGATACCTAGCAGAGTGCCTGGAATTTTTTTTTTAAGTCTAATATGGGCATTTGATGAATGAGTGGTCTCTGGTGTAGGCTCTGTGAGCCGGATGAGAGCCCATGCCACTGCTCAGCTCTGCATTGGTAATGCAAAGGCAGCCATAGACAATACATAAATAAATAACCATGGGGGTGTTTTTTATTTTATTTTATTTTATTTATTTGACAGAGATAGAGAAGGAGAGAAAAAGAGAGAGGGAGGGAGAAGCAGGCCCCCCACTGATGAGGGATCTTGATGTGATGCAGGACTTGATCCCAGGACCCCAAGATCACAACCCAAGCTGAAGACAGATGCTTAACCGACCGGACCACACAGGCACCCCAGGTGTGTTTCAATAATCCTTTATTCATGGACAGCAACATCTGAATCTTATATAATTTTCACATGTCAAGAAATACTACTCTTTCTTTGATTTTTTTCTCCAACCATTTAAAACTGTAAAAACCATCGTTAGGGTAGACTGGACAAAAACAGGAGGCAGCCAGATTCAGTCCACGGACCGTGGTTTGCCAACCTCTGCTCTGAGCCCATCAGGCTCCTCGTGCCGGTTCTCAGCATGGGTACTGCCCCGCCAAGCCCTGTGTCAGCTGGTGATGGAGATGAGCTGCGGAGGCCGCTCAGCCCCTGCGACGCCGCAAGCCGGCGCACCAGCAGTTCCACCGAAACTGGGACCGAAGGGAGTGCTCGTGAGAGAGGGCCCGCTCGGTGGAGTGAAGCAACCTGGTACAGCTCGCAGAGAGCGGTGTTTTCTACTCATCCACAGAGCCACTGGTTAGTCTCTTAGCAGGAAGGGCTGGAAGGTTTGCAAGTAGGGCTTCTAGTTAAAACTGGGGGCAGCGGGCAGACCAGCAGCAGTTACCCAGGAAGTACGCGGACATGTGCGTTCAGGAAGGCCGAAAGACCCACAGAAAAGTCGCATCCAAATGCGGCCTGTGTGCCAGATAGCTTTTCATCTGTTGCAAATAAAGGAATTTAAAATTCCCAAACAAAGCAAAGCTCCAGAGGATTGTGCCAAGGTAATGGGATTATAGCATTGAAAACAGGTCAATGGAAAGACACCTGCTCGGAAGCATTGGGCGGCTGCTTCTCTTAACCTAGAAGCAGTGGAGCTTGTAGGAAGCCGCTCCTTACGTAAAACTTACCTTTCCTGTTGAAACAAGCTTTCGTTGCTTCTTGAGTATCTCTCAGGGAGGTCACGAGGGGAATTTGCTAGACTTCAAAGCAGGGGAAAGAGGAAGCTTTGCAACAACACACTCAGCCATCCGTGTGAGCATGTCAGCTGCCCCGTATCTCCGGTATTAATCTCACACTCACTGCGGTCCTGAAAAGATGAAGTGAACGCTAACATTTCAGGAGGGTTTAGTCAATGGTGCACCAGCAACAGCTAGTTGCCGCCGGCTGTGTCGCAGGCCGGGCTTGCCGACTCCTTTGTGCTGTGCTGTATTCATTTGTAGCATGAAGAGACTGTGCGGCCCCTTTCTGCTCTGTGACTCTGATGATAGTGTGGAGTCCTACCCTTGTATAACCTGAATTTCACCAGATCGTACCAGTATTTACATAGTATTCTGGCCAAAAAGCCTCTGGCCTGGAATTCATCATGAGAAAACAGACAAATTCCAGAGAAAATAACTGGCCTTCCATCGCTTGGAAGATAACATTTTTAAATTTTTTAAAAGTAAGGCACAAGGACTATTCCAGATTAAAAGAGACCAGAGAGACGTGATAAGATACAACTATGGGGACGTTTGAAGTAATGTGACCAGAGACCATATATTAGTTAAAATATATACAACATATAAAATAATCACATATATTACACACTATGTAGGAATGATCTTGTGGTTATGTAAGAGAGTGTTCCCACTAGAAGACACAAGCTGAAATACTCAAGGGTGAGCTGTCCTGATGTCTATAACCTACTTTCAAAAGGTTCAGGGAAAAAAAGTGTGTGTGTGTGTGTGTGTGTGTGTGTGTGTGTGTGTGTCTGTGTGTGTGTGTCTGGAGAGAGACAGACAGAGAAGATAAAGGAAATGTGGCAAGATCCCAGCAATTTGTGACTCTGGAGGAAGAGTATAAAAGCTTTCATTGTAGTATTCTGTCCACTTTTCTAGGGGGTTGAAATCTTCTAATACTGGATGTTGGGAGAAAAACCACGAGTCGGACTCCCTGTCAGGGCAGGTGACCTGGAGGAAGGGAAAAACCAAGGGAAGGAGGACTGGCCGCTGGGGAAAGTGGGGTTTCCTTGGGTGAGGCTGCTATCTTGGACTCGAATAAACCACTTAAAGGGGGAAATGAGAGACTGGAGGCCAGAGCAGATGATGGAGTCTGGGGAAGATGCCGCCAGGCCCCACCATTCTCAGAGACGGCCTAGGAAAGCGGGCTTCCTCCTAGCAGAGGAAGAGAACCACTTCTCCGGGGCTGACAAGAGCAGTTCCCCACGGGCAAAAGACTTGTCCCAAATGTATGGAGAAAAGCTGCCCAGAGGTGATCTGGGAAGTCCAGAAAGTTCATCGCGGCAGACTTGAAGCATCACTTGATGTTCTGAGATGACGGAGTTACTGAGCGAGGGGACTCGGGGGAGCACAAGCGGGCAGACGCTGCGGGAGGACAAGGACAGAATGAGCAGAGTCCGGGCGAGCTTGGCTGGTGGGCGGGGGGGAGCCCCAGCAGCTGGGACCCCCACCCGGGCCAGGGGGGAGCGAGACCGGATTGAGAGGAGCCATGGGTGCTCTCGGCAGATACGGTGGTCCTGGACTTGGCGTCGGTCCCTGTCGGGGCTTCCCGAGGCCCGTCGCGGAGACACAGTCTGACTCCCCCACACGGGCTCTGGGTCTCCGAGGTGCCCAGACGGCGGGGCCGCGCAGGCCTCTCGGGCTCCCTGCTTGGGGCGCGGCCTGCGGGTCTGCGGCCGCCTGGGTCGCGGGCGCACCCTCGGAGGACTGACAGGGCAGAAAGGAATGAAAGGTCACCGCGGCCCGGAAGCTGTGGTGACGCCGAGCAGGACGAAGGCAGGAAGGGTGACCGGCCTCTTCTCGAGCTGCGGAAACAGATTCCAGTGTTAGAACCTGGCTGCGTCTTCCAAAAAGTCGGACGGACACATGGGGCCACGAGGAGCGGCCGGCCGGCGGCAGAAGGACGGCCGCTGCGGGGGAAGCCCGGCGCGAGGAGCGCGGCGCGGCTCCCGGGCTCGTCCCGCGGCCCCGAGGGCGCGGCTGCAGGTCCCCGAGGGCTGCGGGCCGGTGTCCAGCGGCGCCCCGCAGGCGAGGAGTCGCCGCAAGCCCGCGCCGGGCCCACCTCCCGCGGCCGCCGAGGCCCCCCGAGGCCACGGGCCCGTTTCTGAGGCGCGTCCGGACGCGCGCGCCAGTTCGCAGCAGCCGCGCAGCCCCTCAGCGGCTCGTCGCGCCGCTTCTCCCGCCGCCGCGCGTTTGGCCGCGAGCGACCTTGTGTGCTCAGGGCGGACGTCGCACGGGCCCCGGACCCCGCAGGACGCGGGCGGCCGCCGGCAGGAGTCGGTCGCGCACCGGGTCCCGCGGCGCCCGCCTGCGGCCGCGCCGGGTCTGCCCACTTCCGCCCGCGGAGACCCGCGTCGGGGCCGGCGCCGGCGGAAGCGGAAGGAGCCGGGACGGCAGCGCCCCCCGCGGTCGCCCGCGACGCCGACGGCTCCTCGCGAGAGCCTCGCCCGGAGACGCTCCCGCCGGGGCGCACGTGCCCGCGCGGGCCGCCGACCCTGTGGCCGCTGAGGCCGGCGTCGCGGACGCGCGGGGAGGCCGACCGCGCGGCGCCGAGAGCCGAGCGAGCTCCGGGCCGCGCCCCGCGTCCCTGCCAGACGCCGGTGACCGCAGTGCTTCTCGGAGAGAGGACGCGGGGAGACGGCCGTCGGGGCACGGGACTGTGGCGGCCCCGCAGGTGCGCCCCAGGCCCTGCACAGCCCGGAGGGCGGCGGCGCTTCCAAGTCCGCCCGCAAGTCTTGCTCCGGGAAGACTCCGAGAGCAAACGGGCCCCTTGGGTTCACCTCTCACCCGGGCACGGCGGCGCGCTCCAGTCCTGCCGCCGCATCGGACACAGCTGCACTTAAATACCGAGACTTCAAGGATTTGGGTTTCTGAACCAGGGGTTTTCCAGATAATCTTGCCGATAAGGTCCTTGACTTGTGCAGTCAGATGCTGCCAGCCGCGATCCACGGGAAGTCGCGGCGCGGTGCTTCGCTCTCCGCTTCTCTCCTGTGTGTACGGCTCGGAATTTTTCACTATAATTAACATTTGCCGGTGAGAAGCTCGTTTCTCAGTCTAGCTGCTGACTTAATAGAAACCAAATCCTCGAGGACCCGCCCTCCCTCCACAGCAAAGTCTACCACCAGGCGACGCACCTGCTGCACAGGGCGCCGTGGCCCTTAAAGCAAGTCGGGGGGTCTGGCTCAGAGCACTCCCAAGGCTAGAGCTCAAGCCAAGATTTTCCTTGTTCTCTGAACCCATTGTTCTCTAAATAGAAAGAATCTAACGGAACAGAAACCCAAACTTGAAATGGTGCTAAAATAAAAAGGCTGTTATGCTATTGCGTATAGATTATGCAAAAAGAAAAAAATCATTAGGATAGGGCCATTGGCTTCCATTAAATAAACCTAAAATAAAAAGCTGTGAGATAAAAAATATTTTTAAAAATTTTATGTAAGAGGGGGTGCATGGGTGGCTCAGTGGGTTAAAGCCTCTGCCTTGACTCACGTCATGATCCCAGGGTCCTGGGATCGAGCCCTGTGTCAGGCTCTCTACCTGAGAGGGAGTGTGCATCTCCCTCTCTCTGCCTGCCTGCCTCTCTGCCTACTTGTGATCTCTCTCTCTCTGTCAAATAAATAAATAAAATCTTTTAAAAAAATTTATGTGGAAAGAGCCAAGATGCCTTTCAACAGAGGAATGGATAAGGAAGATGTGGTCCATATACACTATGGAGTATCATGCCTCCATCAGAAAGGACGAATAACCAACTTTTGTAGCAACATGGACGGGACTGGAAGAGATTATGCTGAGTGAAATAAGTCAAGCAGAGAGAGTCAATTATATGGTTTCACTTATTTGTGGAGCATAACAAATAGCATGGAGGACATGGGAGTTAGAGAGAAGGGGGTTGGGGTAAATTGGAAGGGGAGGTGAATCATGAGAGACTATGGACTCTGAGAAACAAACTGAGGGTTTGGGAGGAGCGGGGTGGGAGGTTGGGTGAGCCTGGTGGTGGGTATTAATGAGGGCACATATTGTATGGAGCACTGGGTGTGGTACATAAACAATGAATCTTGGAACAGTGAAAAAATAAAATAAAAATTAAAAAAATAAAACAAATAGATAAATTTAAAACATTTGAAAGAAGAAAAGGCGGGGGAAAAAAAGAAAAGAAAAAGGCACACCAAGGCTTTGCTTTTGGTCCCCCCTGCCAAAGCCCTGGTAATTACGCCTGTTGGAATATTTAGCATAATTAGTCTTTAGCTGCCCATTTCAGTTTTGCTCAAGATATAAATGTCAAGTCAAAGCTATTAAAAACCATGTTCTTGAGAAACAGATACTCCGAAGGAGAATTGCGCAGGTAGCAAAGGCTCTGCTGGAAATCAGAAATGTCACTGGGTATTTGTATTGTTCTGCTGGCCAGATGCACTAATTACTATAATTCCTTTATAGCACAGAAACTCTGGACTGGATGATAGCCACATAAAATTAATTCTTATGGTAATTAGCCTCCCGTTCAAGTGAAAGCAAACCGAAGTCGCAAACTCTACCCTGCCCATCAACGGCACAGGTTATTCACGCTCAGAAAATCGGCTCATAGGCCTTAGGTCAGTATTTCCTATTAAGTGGTGGGGCTCCGCTCAGCCCTGAGCTGCTGCAAACCAGGCATGTGATTTACTGTCCATCATCTCGGATAAAAATAGCTCTTTTTTTCCACAGGCAGCATGAGGATTACTGGCCAGAGTCAACAGAAAACAGTCTGGTGTCACCAGCGGAGCCGGGGGCCCTCGTGCTGCTTTGCATTTATCACGGGCGTTTCCTTTGGGGACGATGAGACATTCCCACAGGGGACAGAGAAGCAAATTTCTTTGCCTTTGAGAGGGGAGGCTACAGTTGCCTCAGCAGGTGCCCAAAAAACTGTCATTGGAGCCCAGAGCTGGGGACGGAGACCCGAGCCTGATGAAGTGAACTGCTTGGAGAAAGGCCCCCACCCCAGGCGACGGCAGGAGGAGGCTCTTCGGAGCCGGAAGTGCTCGGGGGGCAGAGTCCTGGAGTTCGGAGATGAAGAGAAACGTAAAGAACCTTCTCCCTCCTCCTTTCACGGGGGCGGAGATGAGATGAAGGAGGTGAGCCTTCGGGACTGCGCGCGGAGTCAAGGGCCAGGTCGATGTGGTGCAGACGCGGAGCTCTTTTTATCTCATCCTGGTTCCCTGAAGGAGGGAAGGATAGAGTCGGCTCTGGGCAGGCTGACGAGCGAGGAAACATGCCTGTGGGCTTTCTAAGAGTGACATTTTGACAAATATGGAAGCCTGGGAACAGGGTGCAGAGGTGAGGGTGAACAAGCGTAGCTCTGTCGGGAGAGAAGAGAACATGAGACCAGGCGGGCTACAGGAGAAATCGGGCCCAGTTTCCAAACAGAGCTCAACTGCTTCGTTGTCTAATCGTTTCTTTCAGTTCTTTGAAAGATTAAGTTCCACAAATCTTGTTGAACGTGCAGGGAATCTGCCCACCTTCCGGCTCACAAGTCAGGGGCGACTCCGGGAGGTGACCGAACATGAAAGGCATGTGTTTTCTAGAATCACCAAGGCGCACTGCCCAAGCTCTGTGAGTGGGGCCCGGGGTCCTCGTCTGGTCACAAACCAATTAAGTTAAGTGCTACTGAAATTGCTTTTTATCATCTGGATAAGAAGCAGTTCACAAGTGAGATGCAAGGCTGAACGTATAAAAGCTTATTCATAAGCCTGGGCCTAGTGACTTAATAGTTACACTAAGACCCATATAACATATTTATGAGATGGAAATGAGCTGTCAAAGCACGAGAGGGCTCCGGGGGTCACAGATATTAGAACTGGGGAACAGCTCCTCGTTCTCCATAAAATTGTCTGGAATTGCCAGGAGCGGCTCTCTAGGAAGTCCGCGGAGACCGTGGCTGCTCCCATCGGAACGGTGCGCAGGTGGGGAAGGTGCTGGGCCGCTCCCCCCACCCACCCGCAAGGTCCGCCCTCAGCTGGCCTGAAACACAAAATTGCCTCCAAGCAGGAACAACCAGCTGACGGTTGCTTTTTCTGTCTGAACATCTCCATTTCCTTGGAGGAACTGATTTTCGCAGCCCGTGCCCCAGTTCTGGTGCGCTCCTCCAGTGTCGTTTGGGACGCTGGTTTCCCTGAACATAGAAATGGGTCGTCGCTCATTTTTGCAACGAACATTCATTGAGTGTATTATCGCGGCGCTGGGGCTTCTGCAGTAGCCAGCCCACTGCCGGGGGGCTTGTCCTCTGCAGGGAGAGGCGGACAGTGAGCCCCCAGGCACGAGCGAACTATGCCGTCCCACAGCGGGGAGCGGCAGGGAGAACATAAAGCGGGTGGCAAACGGAGACCGCCTGTGGGACCTAAAGAAGTGACATGGGACAGAGACCTGATTCGTGGGAAAGAGCCAGGGGTGGGAATGCCTGGGAAGGAGCATGTGATCCGGGTCGAGGCCCAACCAAGCCTTCGCAGGTCACAGCGGCTGGTCCAGGACGGGATACGGGACACAAGCCGCACCAATCGGGCATTTTTTAGGTGAGGCCAGAGGGAGGGGCTTTGTCGTCTGGGTCGCAGACAGGCTGCCGAAACTCGCCCTTCCTGAGCGATGGAAATGCTCATCTGCCCCCAGAGAGAACGAGGCCGACACGGTTGGGAGCCGGTGCTGCAGCGCCTGAAGCCAGACCCGTCCTGGGCAGACACAGAGGGGCAGCCCCAGACCCCCGTCGAGAAGGGACTCTCTGACTCATGGGTGGGAAGTGAGCTTGGCTGTGGTTCTGTGGAGAGCCCCGAGCTCCCTGCTTCACTAGGGGCCGCCCAGCTGTCAGCCTGAGGTCCCACTTCGCTCAGGCGGTGGCTCTCGCCGGGGACAGAGCCAGGCGGCGGGGCAGAGTCACATTCTTTTTGAGCGCCCCAGGGACAAGGTCCAGAAGCCCTCATGCTTTCTCAGTCCGTGCCACCTTAATGTCTCAGTCTTTTTCAAAGAAGTTGCCTACCAGTTCCTTTCATTAAACACTTAGGGCCAAACAAGGTGACCGTAGTAGTTTGTGGCATGTCTGCCAAACGTTACTGTGTTTCCTGGGACAATGGCAAACAGCCTGCAGTGCCCTGGAGAATCGGGGGCTCAGCTCAGGAAGTGCAGGGCTCACCGTTCCTGTCTGGTGCGGGGCTCCCCCCGCAGATGGCCCGAGCTCGCAAGCTCCAGGGTGGGCTGGCAGCTCCTCTCTCAGATCCACACTGCAGACTGAAGCCTTCCCTCCAAGCCGTCTTCCTCCCTTCTGCTTTCACAGACATCACCACCCAGTAAGACCTTGGCACGTCTAACTCCGTCTCTGCGTCTGCTTCTGGAGGAAGCCGACCTACAACCGATCTCTTGATTTTCGGGAGGCTACGTTACCAGGCACAATCGAAGGGAACTTCATGAAATCCGTTCCTGAGGTCACACTTAGGGAACATATTCCAAAATGAGAACTGATAAACTTCCCAGGTCAGATCTCCTTCCGCTGTAACCCGTTATGGTGGTCGTAGTCACCCCTGCACTGCCAACCCCCCGGCACGCTGTTGGTGACAGAAAAAGTGCTCAATAATTGCTGATTGTATATTTGATAATGAGTAGTCACATATACACGCAATATTGTCTGCATTTTAATCAGAGTCTTGGATCAAAGATGGCTATAATATGTTCCATTGTTTCCTTCTCCTAGAATTCATCTGAATCTTCAAAGTTCTGTCAACTGTATTTTCCTCTCCAGAACCACATGATAAATTAGTAGCAAGATTTCTGGCAGAAAATAAGTATTTGGGGAGACTCGATTTCCCTACGAGGTGACTGCATCATTGACACTGAATGAGGTTGATTTCATCAGCAAGATTAATAAGTAGATTGGATTTTCTTGATGTGTAGGAAACCCAAGTGAATTTCAAAACCCAATCATTAGCGGATGAAACCAAGCTTGAAAACCCAACTAGACAAGAAG
The DNA here is from genome assembly GCF_964662115.1 of Mustela nivalis. Taxonomy (NCBI): domain Eukaryota; kingdom Metazoa; phylum Chordata; class Mammalia; order Carnivora; family Mustelidae; genus Mustela; species Mustela nivalis. The sequence continues at coordinate 110,009,007 of NC_139030.1, forward strand.
TTATGTCTATGCCGTGTAGTATCTATCCCCAGGCCTTTCGTTGCCGTATTTAATACACATCACAATAAAGACTTTAAAAAATCTCAGGAAAGAACCCTTCATGAGGGCAAGCCCACCTTTAGAACAGGATCTCCAAGGGCAGAAGTGTTTCATTCTGTTTACTGGAGAACTAAACCTACCATAAAGTTCTTGAAACATTTCCCCCAAGTGCTTCGTCGTGTAAACTGGGATTTCTCTCGACCAGCCTAGAAGTGAGGACGGGATGGGTTTGCTGGAGCTTTCCATACACACCCTCTTGACACTCCCTTTTATCATGTGGAAGCGGCTTGCATCCTTTAGTGGAGAGGGTCCTCGTCCTAAGCCAGCCCAGCCTGCACTTCCATTAGTGCTAAATGCTCTTTTAAAGTGAAAGAAATACAGGACACTCAGCCCTATATTTCCCCTCTCTTCAGAGCCTTCCTGGAAGGCAGCAGGGGGGAGCTCCCCGGACCATCATGGCTTTATTTACCACTTCAGTCATTTTTCATGCTCTTCGGAAGCGACTGTGCTCTCCCGCTCAGGTGTATCAGCAGATGCCCTGGGATTTCACACCTGCCGTGATGGAAGACATAAACACAAGTTAATTAAGTCTATTGTTCAAGCAATTTGTTTCTCAGCGAGGGCGATTCACTTGCAACTACTTCCTCAGAGGTAGACGACTGTTTTCACTCTGGTGTGGGGACTGCCTTTTTTAGAAATTTATTTTATTTCAGAGTCTTCTAGGTCACTGGCAGAGTAACATTAAAAAAAAAAAAAAAACCACGAAGCTATTGCTAATGGATGACAAGCTACTTTTAAAAAAAAAGAAGAAGAAGGACATAGAGCTGTTGTTTTTTTTTCTTCGTGGCCATAAAATTTTTCAGAGTACCATCCTGAAGGTGGAACTAGAATAAGTCGAATGTTGAAGATTTAGTATTGTGCAGCCTTCTTACTCAAAGTCAAGACTGAAAACTGCTTTTGAAAGGCTTTCACAGTCTCTCTGGCAGAATGAAGCACGGAAAATGAATGGAAGGTATAGTCCGAGGAGAAAAATGCAGACAAGAGACACGTGGAGGGGGTTGTAAGGCCGCTGCTTTGTTTTTGTAAAGCAGGATCAAAGGACATTTCCCACACTAATTGCTTCTATTTTTACTTTGTATCCTTATTGTGTTTCCATTCTTCCTCTCTGCCTGATGTTCTGGAAACTCTTTTTGTCCTCGTTCCTTTCTTGTCACATGCCAAATCATTTCTGCCCGGATCACCTGTCCTCTTTCCCATTAGATCCTGTGCACGGTGCAGCAGACACGGCCAGCGGCCACCCTGTCTCCCGCAGCGTAGAGATCTCCTGGGAAGCAGCTCTCTGGCCAGGCACTATACTTCCCAGCAGCCCCTGCAGTACGTTGAAACCAAGTGACCTCGTCCTTCCCGATGGACCGTAAGAAGGGCACCCTTTGCCTCCCAGATGTGGTGCGTCATACCTTCCACGCTCTCATCTTCTGCCTCAGCTCCATAGGCTTTGATGCCCTGGACCCCTCCACGATTCCTCCCTTCATTGTCCTTCCTCCCACCATTGGTCTTTCCATAAGCAAGATACAGACTTAGCCTTGCTGCGCCATTATGGTCATGAGGATTATGATTAAAATAGATAGTGGCACCTTAACTAATGTACAAGAATGATCAAAATTATTCCTGCCACAAATAAGTATTGAGCCATTACCCTATACCAAGCTATGCGCTAAATGTAGGGACTAGAAGATAAACAACACAGGTATAATCCGACCCTCACAGACCTTACAAAGAAGCCTCTTAATTTTCAGATTGTCTTGTCTTCCTAACAAGCATATGTTCCGTTGAACTTCCTTTGAAACTCTGAATTAGGATAACTGTTTATTCCTGTCTACGCCTATAAAAACTACAGCCCAGACATGGCACAGCACTGAAATAAGATCTCCTTAACGGAGCAACCTGCCCAGCGTGGTCTGCGCAGTCACCAAGCAAAGCTGAACTGGCTTCTCCATGAATCCTACCAAGTCGAGAACAGAACAAAACTCCCCAGCCACCTCTCAGACCTGACCTGTCACTCAGTGACACACTGTGGGTTTGATACAAAAAATTAAAGTCAGTGAATAAATAGAGATAATTTTCTAGGACACAAGACTCCAGGGTTTTCTCTTTTGCCATCTCTTCCTACAACTTGAGGAAATAATTTATTTTAGGAATCATCTGCAGCTCTCCACTTGTTTTTGCAATTAAAAGAATAGCCTATAGGGGTGCCCAGGCGGCTCAGTCGGTTGGGAGTCTGCCTTTGGCTCAGGTCATGGTCTCAAGGTCCTGGGATTGGGCTCCCTGCTCATCGGGGAGCCTGCTTCTCCCTCTCCCCCTGCTCGTGCACTCTTTTCCTCTCTCTCTCTCAGGTAAACAAAATCTTTAAAAAAAAAAATAAGCCTATAAAAAGGAAGAGTAACTAACTCAGAAAAAGGTGAATTCAGACTTGTGATACCTGAAACTTAAATATTTTGGAGACTCCTTTTAAAGAAAAGAATATAAAACTACAAACATGAATTTGGTAAAGGGCCTCAGTAGGGCTCTAGCAAACCGAAAGACTGTTAGACCGAAGCTCCAATAGCTCTATGGCAAACCCACACATAAGCCAACTTTTTTTTTTTAATCAGATGAATAATTGAAAGGAGGACTGAGAATTTTCTAGATATAATCCCACTTTGATTCTTAGTTCAGTTCATCAGTAACTGGTTCTCTCTCACCGGCTACAGCAACAACCCCTCAAAACTGTACTTCTGGGTCCTGTTTTCTGAACTGTGCATCACGTGTGTACTTCTGTTCTGAATAGCTATTTATACCTACTTATGTAAGAGAAGACAACATGGCTTTTTTTAAGTAAAAACAGAAATACAGATACTGGACCACAAAATAATAATGATGGAAATCTTGTCATAGGTTTGGGAAACTTATTTTAGTCCTAGTTGGAGAAAAATTCTATTCTTCTCACTGTTTTTTAAACCTATGGAAAAACCACCCATGCCACTCTGTATGTGAGTCAGTCATGTACAGTAATTAGAAAATAGGCTAATTTGGTCCCTGATCTTTACCCAGCCTCCCCAAAAACATTTTATTTTAAAAATGTCTCTTTTCCCATCTTCGGAAAATGAGTGACCTTATGCTTTGTTGACTTGGGAAAACTCAGTTGCCAAATGAAAATTGTCTACAGTGAACTGTCAGCCTCTAGCACTTCAGACTGTAACCCAGGGAGCAATTAACGGGACACGTGGCTCATCTTCACCACCAAGGGGCTGGGGAAGCCCAGACCTGCAAGCCTTAACCAGCTAATTATATCACCATGAGTTATCCTCCGGAGTCTGTTTGTAACCCAGTTAGAGAACAGGCACATTTCCATAAGCGCCAGTGTAAATGTTATGCTGCTAAACCCCTAACTGACAGCCACAACCTTGAGTTATCATTAACAAAAAATTTCCTCCTAAGATCCTAAAATGTAAAGAGCTACTAAGATATTTATTTTCTGGGTCATCACTTTCAGTTTAGTTCAGGCAAAGCTATATATTTCAATAAATTACGTACTCTAACCATGACTGAAAGTTCAAAACAATATGTTCTCTATGATCAACACATAGGTAATCACCATCACCCCACCACAAATAATCCGGGACCACATTTTTCTCTCAAACAGCCAACACGTGGTCAACGTAATTATTAATCTACAGAAGTCACCTTAAAAGACAGTCTACCTTTCCAGTCAATATACCAGGAAAACAGTTCCTAGACACTAAATAACTTGGGTTTGGTGAAAAAAAAAAAAATTGCGGCTTACTCAATATCCAAAGAAAGTCCAGGTACACTGCAAAGAATGGTCTTCTTAAGGTTTTGAAAAGAAAGAATTCCATTAGCTGCAACACATTTTTTCCACACCCTATTATAAAAGTTCACTTAAAATATAAAAATTCAGCTAAATGAGATACAACGAATAAAATTCTTTGGCGAAAACATAAGCATAAAGTGTCATGACCTTGAGTTAGACAGTGGTTTCTTAGATATGACACCAAAAGAATAAGCGACAAAAGAAAAGCTTGATAAATTGAACATTATCAAAATTTGAAACTTTTGTGCTTCAAAGGATGCTGCCAAAGACGTGAAAAGGTAATGCATAAAGTGAGAAAAAATATTTACAAGGCATTTATCTGAGAAGGGACTTGTATTCAGAATACATTTACAACTCAACAGTAAAAAAACAATTGACCCAACTGAAAAATGGACAAGGATTTAATAGATATTTCTCCAAAGAAGATATATAAATGTCCAAAAGGCACATGAAAGATGCTTACCATCATTAATCGTTAGGGAAATGTAAATTAAAGCCACAAGGGGATAATACTGCTTCATACCCACTTGGATGACTAAAATGAAAAAGAGAATAGCAAATGTTGGAGAGGATATGTAGAAACAGGGCCCCTCAAATGCTGCTGATGGGATTAGAAAAAGGTGCGTGTTCAAAAACAGTTTGGCAGTTGCTCAAAAAGTAAAAAGTGCTACCGAATTAGCCAGCAGTCCCGCTCCTAGCTGTACACTCCAGAGAAATGAAAACACACGTCCTCACCAAAATTCATACACGACATGTTCGAAGCAGCATTTTTCACAGTAGTTGAAAAACAGAAAATTCACAAATGTCTGTCAACTGAAGAATGTATGAACAGAATACAATGTATCCTACAATGGAATGTTCAACAGCAATAAGAAGGCATTGAGGGCTAATTTGTGTCACGCTAAACCCTGAATACATTATGTCGAGTGAAGGAAACCAGACCCCCAAAACCCCACATATTTGTACTATCCCGTTTGTATGAAATGTCCGTAAGAAGCACATCCGAAGTCACAGAAAGTGGATAACTAGTGGCCAGAAGCTGAGTGTGGGGCTTCTGGGGCAATGAAACTATCTTAACGTTAAATGGTGGTGATGGCTGCACAGCTTTGTAAAGACACTAAAAACCACAGAATTTCACACTTTAAAAGGGTGAATTTTATGGTACGTAAATTGTACCTCAATAAAGCTGCTATTTTAAAAAGCAAAAACAGAAACAAAATCTCTCTTCTGTTGAGGGAAGGCAGTGTTCCTGTCGTGGATCCTCTAGTGGAGGCGATGGGCGCCATGTTAGCGTGGTGCCACAGCCAACAGTCCCGTCCAAAACGTGCTCTCTGCTCTGATTCTGAATATAATTTGGCTTCACACTTAGGGTTTCCTCACAGAAATAAACTTATCAGTGGAAGTGAGCATTTTACTCCCCTTTCATTCATACGTTTGACAGATATTTTGAGTCTCCTTTTTGCCGTGCGCTGTAATATGTACGCGGCACAGAACGATCAACAAGACAGAAGCCCCTCTCCTCCCTTCACAGCTCTCAGCCCTCACAGTCTGAGGTTGGGGGTGGTGTGAAGAAAGGGAAAAAGTAAATAAATAAACAATATTCGGCTTCATTATTTATTGCCTCACAACAACTTCTCTCCCTAACCAAACTCCTTCCCTGACCTCATGTAATAATGATTCTTATATCTAATCTTTATATCCACCATAATTATCTAATATATATATACATATATGTACATATATGACATATATATGTATATGTGCGTATGTATATGTATGTGTGTGTATATACACACATACACACACACACAAAAACCCATTAAAATAATACTTACAAGTACTCAGACTATGCCAGGCACATAGTAAGTGCTAAGTGATTGTTGTTATTATTATTATTACTATTATTATGGTTCACTCCTGAAGAAATGTTTATGTCAATGGTGGTGTTCTCGATGAGTATGACACGAAGCCTCGGGTCTGCCTGGACTCCCTGAAGGGAGTGAAGCCTCCTGGTGTCCGTCATCACAGAAAGCCCAGAAGCTGTCTGTCAGGACACGAGCCGTGTCTAAGGCAGAGGTTGAGGTGTTTCTGCGAAGGAGATCACCACTTTCTCCCCTGACCTAATTCTTTTAGGCCTGAATTTCAGGAACTTACTTGTCTCCTCAATCTAATTGATCTGCATCCTTGGGGGAACTTTTAAAATACTGGACCCGAATCGGGGGAGCTCCTACTGCAACAGTCCTGGGGTAAGTGTGCTTAGGGTACTCCTCCATGGTAGGGGGAAAGAGAGTGGCCCAGAGAGAGCCACCCCACAGCCCAGCGGGCGACTCCAAGCTGAGGCTCATGCACGGTATCTGCCAAGCCACATCACCAAATTGCATTATTCTCCGCAGAGTGGCCGGAAGACACACCCTGCATGTCGTGTGCTCAGAAGGAAGGCAGAGAAGCAGCTCATGGCTTTCCACAGAGAAGGAGAATTCCGATCTTGACGGGCCTGCTGCATCCCAGAGACGGAAGGCCTGCTGCATCCCAGAGACGGAAGGCCTGCTGCGTCCCAGAGACCGAAGGCCTGCTGCGTCCCAGAGACCGAAGGCCTGCTGCGTCCCAGAGACCGAAGGCCTGCTGCATCCCAGAGACCAAAGGCCTGCCCCCCGCCTATCAAGGGGCCCAGGGGAAGGGGAGGGAGTTCCTGGCCTGGGGCTCCACATTCACGGAGTAAGCAATGGGTCTGTGGCTACACGGCTGCTCTGACAAGACGGACTTTTTAAACCACAGGTTCCGAATCGGTGGAGCTGATGGCCAGATGCCAGGCTCTAGTGACCTCGCCATGTGATGCCAACCGGCTGGCCAGCTTTCCTTAAACACCTTTGAAGAGTCTTTAGCTGAAGACTCCAGCACTTTCTTTATGAAAATGAAGACTAGTGTCAGTCCTGCACAGAGGAGATTTCTGGGTAAACTTTTTCTAGGCTTAAGATATAGATAGATTAGATAAATGATGGATGGATAAACGGATGGGTGATGGATATCAACTGTAGAATATTAAAAATACCTATCACTACATTTATTTATCATTAAAATTATTAATCATTTGGAAGCTTTGGATTTTATTATGCCGACTTTTACTCATTCATTTCTCTAACCGGTAATTATTGAAGGCTGATTACATACCAGACATTTTGCTAGTTACAGGGGATTTAATAGTGAGAAAACTAAGCATGCTCGCCTCTGTCATATACCTTCAAAGATGGAACATCCTGTTTTTACCAGCAGGCCAGTAACTCACCTAAACAGGTGATCTGTAAGATGCATTTCTTTCTCAGTGTATACGACCTTTATGTTCCTTCAAGAAATAGCATAACACAACTCCTTGTCCTAATTCGCCAGGGTATAAATCCCTCTAAGAGGAAACACTCCATATATTGGAGATGACGTGGAGATGGAATTTTGCCGGGTATTGTACATCACTGCCCTGCGGTGGGAAACCTATGAAAGGATGTTCAGTGGGTTAAGCCTCTGCCTTCGGCTCAGGTCATGATCTCGGGATCCTGGGATCGAGCCCCACATTGGGCTCTCTGCTCAGCCGGGAGCCTGCTTCCCTCTCTCTCTCTGCCTGCTGCTCTGCCTACTTGTGATCTCTCTCTGTGTCAAATAAATAAATAAAATCTTTAAAAAAAGGGGGGGGGGATGTTCTGGGTCACACTATTAGTGTCAATAGTCATTTATTAGGTCACCCTCACTCCCGAAGAGGGAATGTTCCCATTAATGTCTGAGAAATGTTCTTCCGTCTTCATGGGAATACATTTACCTACAAAAAAAAAAAAAAAAAATCAGCCCCCAAAAGTAGATTTTCCCTGATGACACCATGCTAATTATTCAGACTTGTCCTTAGTGGACAGATTATAATAAAATGATAAATTTCCCCAGGCTGACATTTATCCTTTCATCCTGACCATGGACCTCACTGAATTTCCTCAGTCAATGCTACCAAACAAGCAGAATTAGATTCACAAGGTCTGAAAAAGCATCATGATTACAGTCATTGTTTAGGATAAAATGAGTACAAGATTGATCAAAAATAAATAAATTTAAAAAACAATTAAAAAATTGTTTTAAAAAATTGTTAAAAAATTTGAATCCCTAAATCCGGTCTCCAGCCAATCCAAAAGATAGTTCAACCGAAACAAAGAGATAGCATTTAAAAAGTTTTAACACTGATTTCAGTTCAAATCAAGGGAGAGAAGATTAGGGAAAAAGTGTTCAATTAAAGCAATTGGAGTATATTTATTAAGATTACATAATTCCTAAATAAGCACAGAGCCCTGATTGAGGGCCTAATTTCTCCTCATGCCTGTACTAGTTCATTCCTAAATTCTCTTTGTCAAAATCTCTGGTGAAAACACTAGAGTCTTAAGAAAAAAAATCTAGGGAAAATGAAGGAACTATTTAGTACTGAGTGATTTTTTACTTTAAAAGAAATCTGCATGTGCACTCTTAAAAAGATAGTCTTTATCCTGTCAACACAAATATATGTTCTATAAGCCATTAGTCTGTGTTATTTGAAAGCACTTAATTTTCATCATGCCATTTGAACTTTTTATCCATTAGCCACAGTCTCAGTACGGCCAATAATTATGAGACCAAACATAAAGATAAATGTACTTTCGCAACTCAAGAACACTACATTTGAAACTAGTGATGACTGTAGGTTGGCTAATTGAATTTAAATTAAAAAAAGAAAGAATGGAAAAGAAAGGGAAAAAAAAGAAGTAACTAACTTTTTTTTTCAACTGAACAAATTTTAATTGTGTTCCTCCAAAGTTTTATTTAAATTCCAGTTAGTTGACATACAGTGTAATATTAGGTTCTGGTGTAGAATTTAGAGATTCATGACTTACAGACACAACCCAGCGCTCATCTCAAGTGCCCTCCTCAGTCTCCATCACCCATTTAAGCCATCCTGCCCTCTCCAACCCCCCCACTCCCCACCTCACCTCCAGGAACCCTCAGTTTGCTTTCTATAGTTAAGAGGCTGTTTCTTGGTTTGCCTCTCTTCCCCTCCCCCAAGCATGTTCATTTGTTTTGTTTCTTGAATCCCACGTAAGAGTGAAATCATACGGCATTTGTCTTTATGACTGACTGAGTTCACTTTGGATAATACACATAATCCACATCCTCACAAATGCCAAGATTTCATTCTTTTTTATGGTTGAGTAACAGTTCAGTGTGTGTGTGTGTGTGTGTGTGTGAGACATAGCAAAGATGTGGTACATGAAGAAGATGTGGTATATCTAGCACATTCAGTTCATCAGTCAATGGACATTTGGGCTCTTTCAATAATTTGGCTATTACTGATAATGCTGCTATAAATACCAGGGTGTGTGAATCCCTTCAAATCAGTGTTTTTGTATCCTTTTGGTAAATACCGAGTAGTGCAATATCTCGATGGTAGAATAATTCTATTTGTTTTCCATGCTGTTTTCCAGAGTGGCCGCACCGGGTGCATTCCCACCAACAGCATAGGAGGGTTCCCCTTTCTCTGCATCCTCACCAACATCCGCCACTTCCTGTGTTATTAATTTCAGCCACCCTGACTGGGGTGAGGTGGTATCTCATTGCGGTTTTTATCTGTTATTTCCCTGATGATAGGTGATGTTGAGCATCTTTTCATGTGCGTGTTGGCCATTTGTATGTTTTCTTTGGAAAAACTTCTATTCATGTCTTCTATACATTTTTTAACCAGATTATTTGCTTTTGGGTGTTGAGTTTGAGAAATTCTTTACATATTTTGGATATTAACCCTTTATCAGATATGTCATTTGCAAACATCTCCCATCCCACAGGTTGCCTTTTAGTTTTCTTGATTGCTTCCTTTGCTGTGCAGAAGCTTTTTACTTTGATGTAGTCCCAATAGCTGATTTTGCTTTTATTCCCTTTCCTCAGGAGACATATCTAGTAAGAAGTTGCTATGGCCTGTGTCATAGAACTTACTGCCCGTCCTCTCCTCTAAAATGTTGATGGTTTCCTGTCTCACATTTAGGTCTTTAATCCATTTTTAAGTTATTTTTACGTATGGTATAAGAAAGTGATTTCATTCTTTTGCACGTTTCATGCAACTAACTTTTTGCATTTGATTTTGGGTTTTCATTTTAACATGCAATGTAGAGATTTAAACACCAGAGGACAGTGTGTGAATGAAAACAAAGTTCAATTACTATTCATCTAATTCAATTCATTTACCTAGTACATCAAAGAAAAATCTTAATTTTAAGATCTTTTCCCCAAAGACATTTTATGTCTTTTTATGCTTCAAAATTAAAAGTAGAAGTTGATAGAAATGTGAATCATGAGACCAACTAATCAAGTTAATTTGAATCATAATGGAAATTAGAAAGATTAATTTCATAAGCAATCATTAATAATAGAAGCTCTCATGTACGAATAATCAAAGCTTTAAGTATTATATGGTAATTAATTCATTACTATGGGTTGCATATTTTAAAATAGCTCAAATCTTTGCTTGGTGTATTTATTAATAGCAATCCTAAGGGAAGAAAAGCTAAAAGGTTTTTATAGAAAAGTTTGTTCTATGTGTCTTTAAATGGGCAAGGAGAAAGACAAATTGAATGATATAATAAACAGGCGTGCTCCTTGGTAATTAGCCCTCAACCATGGACAAACTCAACCATCTGCCCTTTATGAGAAAGGAGAGAATTGTGCTCTTGGTGAAGAGACGGTTTAAGGTGGAGAATTAATTATTTATTGTCCGATAGTGAAACTAGTATTTTGTATATGTTCATTTTCTTTAAAAAATGCATTTGATTTGGGTCTTGATTTAGAAAGTGGTCTGGTATTCACTCCCCATTGAGCATATGTTACAAAATCAGCTTGATCGTTATATTTTATCATTCGCAATGCCCCTGCAATTTTCCCATATTCAAATTTACAAATTCCCATATTCAAATACATAAAACACCGACTATTATGGGTTATTCATGTAAAAATCAAGGCACAAATGCACTTGGAATGTACTCTTAAACGCTACTTCTTATCATAGAACTATTTCAGTATTGTCATTAAAAAAGTATTGCATGGTTCCTTAGAGATCATGTGACCTCTGGAAAATCATGTATTCCTATCATATGTTAAAATATTTTATATATAAAAGCTTCCTCACGGATAAATAGACCTGACCTTGTTTTCTACATTTCTTCCTTCATTTTGGTGAGTTTTCTGGGTGATCTGGATTTGCCCTGGTCTCGATGACTCTTGACTACAACAGGCGACTTCCGTCGTGCTGACTCAGCCTTTCCTTCCGCCAACGGGTATTTACGGAGTCCACCACACGCTGACCACCCTTCCTGGTTCTGGAATATCAGGGCAGATAAGACTAGGCCCAGGAAAGAGCTTCAGGCAGATGCTTGCCAAGGCTCCATGTTCCTGAGAGTGTAAAGGATCCTATTCTGACGGACCCGCCGAAGTAAGTGAAGGAGAAAGTGGCAGAACCTGTCACATACCAGAGGGTCTTGGCAGGCCAGGTAAGGGGCTTAGAATTTTTTCTAACTGCAGTGAGAAACCACTGAAGGTAAATGATTTGACCGGATTTATCTTTTTCAAGATCATGTTGTCAAGGGGCAAAGCTCGGAGGTCATTGCACAGACAGGCTTGACTGGACTGGGGTGGTGATGAGGGGAGGCAGGGAAGCAGATAGATTTAGGACATATGGGAGCGTTAGAGGCGACAGGGACTTCTGGTGGACAGGCCACCGTGTGAGGGAGCAGCAGCGTCAAAGACGGCTCCTGGGTTTTCGGCTGAGAAACCTGGTGCTGGAGAATCTTGGGTGAGAAGCAGGTTTGTTGAGGAGGAACCGCTCTTGTTTGGGCCATGATTAATTTGAGGTGATTCATAAATATTCAACTAGAAAAATTGACTTGGCAGTCAGATCCAGGCATTTGAAGCTCAGAGAAGGGGTTGGGGCCAGAAAGCTAGATACATGCTTGTGCAACTTAGTAACTAATGGGAAGAAGAAGAGCTTAAACAAGGGGTAAAGAGTATGAACAAGGGGTCTTTGGGAAAAGACAGTGTCACGGGAGAACTGCAGCTAACTGAAGGCGCAAGAGAGCCTCTCGGAGAGCTGAAGGCTGTGATTTCTTCCACACTCTCATATTAAAGGGTTAAAGATCTTAGATTACAGACAGGACCTTTACCTATAAAATGTTAATTGCTTAGGGAAATAGATCCATAATTACATGCACTTTCTGATCTGTAGCATCACCCGAGACCACTTTCCTACCAATTACAAAGATCATCCCTCATAAATATTATATGGAACATATGCTCCCACAATGGGTTATGGCCAGAGAGCTAAGCCCTTGCCGTGCATTCTTTTGGTTTTCTCTTATTTATAACTCTTTGTAGAAGAAGGGGGGGGGCACCGGTGAATAAGGAATGGTAGGTATCGAAGTAGCCCATATCGCATGCCTCACCTCTCCCTCCTGTACCTCTCAAAATTGTTTCCTTTTCCACTCTGAACACCCATTATTATCATCAAGTAAAGCCAATATGTCAAACCTCCTTTTTCCAATCTCTCTTCCTCTCCCTGGGAGATTTAAGCAAAGCTCCTGGCGCCGCGGGCGCGCCGCGGGGAGACGGGAGCAGGACTCCCGTGAGCAGAAACTACAGAAGAACAACTCGCTCACCTTCAGCTGCCGCGCACTTTATTATCAGGACTGTTATCCTTTTCCTCCAGAATAAGAAGCTGTCCTCTAGGAAAATAAGAATACTCAAATAATAGTTCGTAATTCCCCTTTAAGCTCCAACCTTGATGAAGCTCTGACTGGCATTTTCGAAGTAAACTAGCTTCTCCTCCCCCAGAAATTAGTGAACGAGCACACTCCCAGAACCACTGAGACATGCACACACACCGCGGGCGAGTATATGTGTATTTTTAGGTTTTGGTTTACGGGATCCTGAGACACTGTCCCCAGGAAACAAGTCGAAGAGGAGCCCTGGGCCGGTGGGCGGTCTTCCCGTGATTCCTACAGAGCCGGCTGAGGCGGCTCGTGGTCTCCTCCCGGTCCAGCAAAGCCACTTAGATGCTTTCTCTCTGGCCCTCAAATACATTTTCATCCATCTCAATTTGTTTTTCATTCAGAAACATTCATTTCCAAGCCATGGAATTTGACTGTGATTTCTTCTTCCCTGTGTCCCTGGATGAAACCCTAGGCCTGGACCTGCTCGCTTCCCACCCAGCCTCTCGCAGCAGCCTTCGGCGGTCTCCGGCCTCCAGACCCTGCCCGAGGCGCCCCTTGCCGCCCCGCTCCGTCCGGTCACACTTGCTCAGCTACCACTTTGACTGCGTCACCCCCCGCTCAAGCACGCTGGTGGTTCATCACGGGCCCACCAAGTCCAAATTCCTAACCCGGTGCCAACTGACAGGTCTCTCGCACAGCGACCCTGCAGTCCTGCTAAGCCCAGCGACCCCAGGGCTGCACCGTATTTGGGAAGGACTCTCCTGCCGCGGTTTTGTGAAAGCGTTAGGCTTCCCTGAAGGCACAGTGAAATGTCATCTGCAGGATTACCTTCCCAGCCCCCGAGTCTTTAAAACGCCCTCATATTCCCTGTGGCTAGGAGTAGATGGCCCACAAAATCCCACTTATCACGTGTCATGTACTACCCATGCCATCTTCACAAAGATTTGGGTTTCTGAGTGTTTGGTTTTTGTGGGGTTTTGGGAAGGGCTCGGTTTTGTGTGTTTTGGAGGCCTATAGACTGCAAGGCCTTTGAAGGCCGCCTCTCGCTCTTTATCAGTCTGTACCGAAGCACACAACTGATGGTCAGTGAGTATTTGTTGGCTTGAATTATTAAGATTGTCTGAAACTTTAGTAGTGACATTAATTTCACCCTGATCCAAAGAATAACTGTTTTTAGATTATTTGCATAGAAAGAATGATCCTTCCTATTTTCTCTTTCAACACTTCTCTTATTAATTAGAAGATTTTTTTGTGGGGTTAGGCTACGCATTTTCATATTTGCTTGCTATTTTCACGCCTTCCGTGAGAACAAGCGGGCTGTCTGTTCCAATAAAAAGAGAACCGTGCCTGCGGGTTTTAAGTGGATCCCCAGCCCGACTTCCCAGTAAACCAAGTCAGGCACTAGCAACCCTGAGACCTGCTCTCTGGCCTGTGGGCAGGCCGTCTCTTTCTACCCCCTGCAGGACTTACCTCGAGCCGTGAGAGAAATTTACCTATTTCCTAAGGGTCTCCAGCCAGTAATGTTACCCATGACATCTTTTTAAAGCCTTAAATGTGACCCAAGACACTAAACAGCATCCAGTCCTTTTAGTTTTGCAGCACCACGTTAGTAGACCGGTGGGGATTTCTCTTACCTGAGGGCCATCCAGAGCTCCCCACACGGGCGGCCCGTGGCTCAGTTTGCCCAAAGCGAAACCGCGGCTGACCTGGGATTCTTGTAAGGATCCGAGTTCCCTCCCTGCCTCCCTCTCCCTCTCTCTCCTCGGGGAGCGCCTCATGCCCCCACCTCCTTTCCATTTGACCGCAGATGACAGCGACACCCATGTCCCTCGCCATCTTCACTTCCCTGCGAGGTCGGCTGGTTTCTGCGGCGACAAAGGGGAATGAACTGGGCACCAATTTCAAATTTCAGAGTTTTGAGAACAAAGAGATTTAAAAGCAGGATTCACCAGAGGGGGAAAAAATATATTCCAGTGTTTCCAGCCTTGAAAAGGAAGTACCCTCGCTCTGGGGATCGTTGGGCAGCTCACTTCAAGGGGCCAGACAATGGAACCTGAGGAACTTGAGACACTTTGAATCGAGTGAGTCCAATTCTTGAATTTTCAAGTTGTTGTTTTTTTTTCAGTACATCATTAACTCCTGAGAGATCAGCCCTTACCTGGCTGCCACCACTGCTGTTGACACAGCTGCTCTGCTCTCCTCGGGGGGGGCGGCAGCCTGGCCCGGGCAATCACCCGCACACCCACACACCCCCATAAACCACTCAGAGATTTCCCGGCTCAATTATGCGCGCATTTTCCTCTCTGCACTAATCAGTCTTCTAACCAGATGTTATCGGGAATAACCTCAATAGCCCTATTATGATAAACCAGGAACAAGGCACAGGGGCTCAGCCAGGATTGCACAAGAGGGTTTTGGCAATAGACCCTGTCTTGAAGCCAAGAGTGACTATTACTATTAATAATAGCTATCATTTATTAAGTTCCCACCGGGTGCCAGCTGCTTTCTCTATGAAACCATGACGCGAGGTGAACATTTCTGAGGTGTTCACATGCTCAGAGCTGTCACAGAGCTTCACGTGTATCTGCTCACTGAGTCCCCCTTCCAACCATTCTGTGAGGTAGGTACTCGCTTTTCAGCCTCGGCAGATCTGGGGCAGACAGACTATAGAAGCAGCCAAGGACAAGCAGGGAGTAGGGGCCGCAGCTGGGACCTGATGTCTGGAAGGGTGACGTCTGGCGAGTTCTAACCGCCGCACCCTAATCCGTCATGTCCTTTTGTCTTCCCTATTCAGCCACTTTGAATCCTTATAACAGGTTTACTTTTATACCTGGTTCGCGTCTGAGGAAACTGAGGCCCTGAACTGTTAGTTCATATAGGTAGTAACTGAGGCCCTTCTCGGGTGCTCTGGACCCTAAAGCCTTGGCCCCTGCGTATAGAACTCGATTACCCCAGAAACCGCAGTGGGTGTCTGGCCTTGGACAAAAGTGTCAGTGCACGGACGGTTTTCTGCAAGCTCTGCCACCTTCTCTCTTCTCCGCGCTCTGTGCCCTCTTCCCCTCAGCACTCTCACTGTGGCCCGTGTCCGCCTCCACGCCCAGGCCAGACCCACCGTCATTAAACTGCTCTCTCCTTTGTCTCCTTGGGAGGGGCTGTAGAGGGGAACTAATAATTTATGTATTACTTTCTCGTTTTTCATGGTCAAAAATAGCACTTTAGAGTGCTGAGTCTGTTGGAAACACAAGTCCCAGGCCCCAGCCATGGTGGTTCTGATGAGGAAGAACCGGCGGGGCTCAGGGAGCCACATGTTCAGCAAGATTTCCATGAGTCAGATGTAGTTCAATGCATCCTTACTGTCCGGCAACGTGTTTGCACTGTAGGGAGGGGTTTTCCAGTGAGAACTTCAGGCCAGGGTGGGTGAGATCTTTTAGAGCAGACATCGTTTTTTCCTTCTGCTATCATACAGGTCAGTTTGGGGCATAGATTTTATTTATTTAAATTTTAAAGCAAATTTCTTTCAAATATGCTTCTATTTTATTAAATTCAAAGAACTGATGTTCTTTTTCAAAAAACATTTTATTTCTGTATTTGACATAAAGAGAGAGAGGGAGATAGAGCACACAAGCAGGAGGAGAGGCAGGCAGAGGGGGAAGCAGGCTTTCTGCTGAGCAAGGAGCCCGACGTAGGACTTGATCCCAGGACCCTGGGATCACAACCTAAGCCAAAGGCAGACGCTTAATCAATCAAGCCACCCAGGTGTTCTAAGAATTGAAGTTCAAAAAAGAACAAAAATCAAACCTCAGGGCTATTACCACTTTACTTAGTAAATAATAATTTAAATAAATAATAATAAACTTGCTAAATAATAATTCTTCCTTTTTGATTATTAAATATATACATACACCACTGGTGTGAGATAAACGGTCTTGAGTTCATCCTTCCTTCTGGTCAGGCTTCCTTGGCCAGTGCTCCAGAGGGCACACGAGGAAGAACGGAGTTTTCAGACAGGCTTTCTTTACCAATATCCTAAAGGTTATGTGTTGAAAAAATTGAGCATTTTCCCCTGATTTCCGTGCACCTTCTCCCAATAATACTAAACATGAAAAAGCTAAAAATACTGATGATGCGAAAAATACTTAGCAGAAAAAATAAAGGATGAATTCTTCATGCTAATAGAAGGTTAAACACGAAGCATTTTGGACTATTAGATAACCTGCAGAAGACAAGGGGACCCACCCCGAGGAGACGTAGCAGTTGCCAAGGACGATCTTCGTATCATAAATACATTAAGCTCAAGTAAATACTAATGTTTGCTCTACCTCTTTCATTTTGCCCACGGAGCTTTCTCACATAAGATTCTTATTAGCAATAAATTCTCTGTGCTACCACGGTGACCTTATAGCTTAAACTGCCCAGTTATTTTTTCGGCCAACTTTGGATGTGTTCTGAGGGTTTTATCTGAACTTTTTTTTCCAGATACTCCTCTGGTTGACATTTGCATAGTCATTTGCATAATGTTATTCCTGATAAAGCTCTGGTTCTCTGAAGAAGAAAATTAGCAATTATTATTTTGCCATGGAATGAATGATAGCACAGGATGTCAGCTACTAACCTGGCTTAAAAACTTTTGAAATCAGGCATAAAAAGAGTATGAAGACATGCAGTATTAAAAAAATTACCCTCCCCACCCACATGGCTCAGACTCCTGTTTCAGTGATTAACAATGTCCACTGGAGGTCTGTGGGGAGCGGGCAAGGGGAGGAGTTGTCCGTTGCTAGAAAGGCAGGGAGAGAGGCAGATTATTCTGAGCAATCCATTTACTGAGGGCTTTGTTAGTGTGGAGGGCTCCATGCTGTATGACAGCTGGCCCTGACGAGTCGCGTTATTAAGGCGAGGCAGTTCTGTCCATCTGCGGCTCAGCAAAAGGGCAGTAATGGCCCAGGGTAGCCCAGAGCAACACTTGGTTTTAATTACAATTTTCCCTTATTGAAAAACACTATGTGCGTGTGTGTGTGTGTGTGTGTGTGTGTGTTCCACACCCCCATATGCACATACTTTTTGTTCAAGGGAGGATTTTTTATTCTCTCAACACATCTTTTAAATTGCTCTCTGTCTTCTCATGGCCATCAGAAAAGACCTCTCCCGTTCCCTGAGAAAGAAGTGCCCAGCTGTGCTTTCTCCCCCACTTATGGTGACAGGCGTCAAGTCACATCATTAGCAGGACTGTCATGCCGCGGACGATGGGGTGAGGGAGAGGGCTGCAGGCAAGAGCTAATCAGCATTGTGTCATGCACCCACAATATCAAACACTTCAACATTTCTGGTGGGCTGAAAAAAACCAAGGGTCACCAACTCTTTATAAATGCAACAACAGCAAATTCTTTAATAAAACGACTCCTAAAAATAAATTTATTTAAATAAAAAATTTTACTTTATTTATTTATTTGACAGAGAGAGAGAGATCACAAGCAGGTAGAGAGGCAGGCAAAGAGAGGGGAAGCAGGCTCCCTGCTGAACAGACAGCCAGATGTGGGCCTCGATCCCAGGACCCTGAGACCATGACCCAAACCAAAGGCAGAGGCTTAACCCACTGAGCCACCCAGGCACCCCTATTTAAATAAAAAAAATTTAAAATAAATTAATTAATTTAAATCTTGTCTTCTAACTGAACTGACAGAACATTTAGAAAAGGAAAGGAAATGAAAAACTTCAGTGAAAGAAAAGAGGTTGTAATTTCATTACCAAAGATAAACAGTAACAATCTTACATTGATATCCTTTTATTGGATATTTTATCTATCCACCTACCTATAGTTTTTTACATGGTAGTACTGTATTCTGATAATGGTTTATAACCTGCTTTCCCCCCTATAATAATACTCTGCTAACATATTTTCCTGCCATTCAGGATTCTACTCCTGCCCAGATGCCTAGCGGCGGCCTCACACTCCAATTTTAAGGACATAGCATCTTGTGTTAGCCAGGCCTCTAACGCTCTAACGCTAGGCTCTTACTTTGCTTCCCTTTTTTCTTCCTGGCTATTAGGCAAACCCTTTCTTAAACATGAAAAGATATGATGAGATAGCCACATGACAATGGTTGTACTTCCAGTATCTCACTGATTAAAGAATTTTCTAGAAACGAAAGGCTACTATTAATTTAATAGTACTTATCGATGAATTTGTATTTTATTCAACACAATAGTCAATAGTATCTCTGCACATTTAACAAGCAGTAATACCTGCATACAAGTAGAAAAGTTATTCCGTGCCCGCATCATTCCTGAATATCCTCTAAAATTCTGAAGGCTGACTGGGGGCTCCTCCAGCCCACAGGTGGGAGAAGCAGAGCTTTGGTGACAGCCCTCATCTGGGAAGGACGTTCCAGGACTAGACATGGAGAAGCAGCATCTGCTCAGTATCACCTCAGATTTCAGAATGGCGGTGATTGGCCACTTAGAATAAAAGGCAAGCATTAACTTGTCTTCCGTGGCTTTTTTTGTTTATGCAATGTTTCAGGAAAATTCTTAAGGCCCAAGGTTAAAAATCATAATTCCAAGCTGAGCACATTAAAGAGGTCCCCGGAAGGAGGGAGAGGAGGGGAGTGAGTCTTGAGTCCTGGTCTTGAGCCAAGGTCTGACTAAGCTTTCACATAGTAAATCACGGGTCCATGCATCTGTTTGTGTGAACTGCTAATACTCGAGATCAATAGTTTGCATTACAAAACCAAAGAGCTGGGGCGCCTGGGTGGCTCAGTGGGTTAAGCCGCTGCCTTCGGCTCAGGTCATGGTCTCAAGTCCTGGGATCCAGTCCCGCATCGGGCTCTCTGTTCTGCAGGGAGCCTGCTTCCCCTTCTCTCTCTGCCTGCCTCTCTGCCTGCTTGTGATCTCTCTCTGTCAAATAAATGAATAAAATCTTTAAAAAAAAAAAAAAAACAAAGAGCTTGCATCTACTAAGATAATTGGTCTATATCCATGTCAAAATATAGTCAGTTAGCGTCACGGCATAAGGCAGCCTCATAACCTGTCTTAACTCTTACCTCCAAAAGTTGAAGAATAATGTAGAAGGAGAGAATGTATTTTGAAGAGAAAAAAAAAAAAAGACAAGACACACATCTGTTTTAATTGTCCACAGCAGTTAAACTCAGGTCAGTACATCTATTTTGAGGAGTTAACACATTTCATGTAATTTTAGTATTTAAAAGTCAAGGGGGAAAGTCATTAGCTATTTCAGCATTTAGTTGTTTACAGGTACGATAAAAATTAAATATATGTCCAAGCCCACTCTAATGATTTATAAGAGCCATACAAATATCTTTTGCTCTCATTTGGAATAGCGGACCTGCACAATTTTGTTCTATATTTTTGAATTGAAATAGGATATAACTCATTATAAAGTTAAGAATCCAGATTTAAATATACTATTTTTTTTTAAATATGGAATGCTTGTGATACATGAGGGGGGAAAAGTCCATAAAACTATGCCCGTGTCATTGCGATTATTTGTCATTTTCTCAGTGCTAATCAAGTGTCAGCTGACACAATTCCGCCTTCACGATTAACCAGGATTGTTGTTGGCGCCCACCTAGATCCCAGCGGGGGTTTGGGGCCATCCCAACAATTTCTGTGCACTCTGGGTTTTACCGGTTTTATTTGCGGTGCCAGGTTTCTCCTGCTAAACTTTGCAACTCAAGCAAACAGCAGCCCCGCGACATTTTTCAGCGCTGACCCAGCTGTGGGATTCGCCCATTTTTATTTCACCTGAAACACCCACACAAGGCATTCGGATGTGAAGCCAAACAAAAGAGATTTGGGGTGACGGAAGAGGGTCATATATCACAGACGTTTAAATGAAGTCTTAGACGTCCTTGTGCCTTGTTCCTAAAAGCCCTGTGAGCGCCGCATCGTGGGAAGAGCTCCTTTGTCACTACTTGTGAGAGGCTGGAGCTTCCTGCCCTGCTACCCTGTTCTCTCCCCAGCTTCTCTCCTTCCTCCCGCTTCTCTTCCCGTAACTGCCGCCCCGGTCACCTCACACGCAGGGCAATTTCACCGTCTCCTTGCTGTTTCCTTCTAAACGTGTTCTCGTGCCTCGTTTTCTGTATACGAGAGACTTACTAAGCCCTTTTTCTAAACAACTACAATTTCATTCTACCTCGTTCTCTCTCTCTGACACCCCCCCACACACACTCTATGAAACACACATAAGTAACATAGTAAATATTACGTTTTTTATTATATAAAATTACTTTTATCGTCAGAAAGCAAGATTAAGAAAATATAAACATATATTTTGAAATAATAACTTCATGGGCTTTCTTCTCTCTGTTGGTCTAGAAACTGCTGGCAAAGTTGCTTGGGGAATGCCCACTGCCAGATTGATATGTAAAGTGATGGTACTAAATACCATTTCATCTTTATAATTCCCGAATATCAGAAGAGTTGAATTCAAAAGGTTTCTCTCTCTCTCTCATTTTTCTCAGAGGTGTTTCATGCAAAGTTCCTATAGGTATTGGGTAAGGCTATTTCTGCGGAGTTACATTCCAGATGGTTGAGACTGGGTCTGGACGATAAACAGGATCCTTAAAACGGTTTTCAAAAATAAAAATACATGTACATTACTTACCTGTGTCAAACCATATGTAGCAACATTGGTTGTTAACACAACAGCCATCCGCCTTTTTTAAATAACGGAGGGACCCCTATTTGATTTCAGAAGCTGTCCCTCTCCCATAGGACTCAAGGATGAACATTGATTGGTCTAAGCCAATCACGGTGGTACAATTTCTCTCACCGGTGATTATCTGAAACCTGGGTGTGTGATCTAAGCCTGGTTAATAAGCTTTGGGAAAATACCTCCTGGGGGATGTCAGGAAGTGCTGCCTTCACTCTGAGGGGGAAAATGTCTAAATCTCTTCTTCTACCTGCTGTTTTCATATCTGCAGTAATACCTGGAGCCCCAGCAGCAATCTTGCAACTATGAGGACAGTGAAGATAGCGGAGGAGTCTGCCAGAATGAGACGGCAGAGTGACAACACAGAAAGAACCAGAATCCTCGATGACATCATTTACCTCTGCATTAACCAACCTTGGAGCTGCCTCAGCACTTGTTTTTTTCTGAGAGCTTGGGTTTTTGGGCGAGTGTTAGGCTGTCCTCAAGCCCATTGACTAAAACGAAACACAATATTGATGCTAATCTGAACACAATATTTACATGAAGCCCATGTGTGCTGCCATCTCTGAGACTGTCATTTTCATCTTCGGGCTTAAAGACGCCTGGTCCCGTTCACCAGCCGCTCGGGCATGGCTCTGTGTTTATGAGGCCTTCTTGGCAATTAATACCAGCTGTTTCTACTCAGAAAAATGACTATCGGACCCCATGGGGGTCCATTTTACCAGATGCTCTTTGAAAGGAGAAGGGTGCTACAGAGGCCACAGATCAGTCACCTCACAGGAATGGCTGCTCCCGGCTCAAAGACAAATCTAAGGAAAAAGGAGTCACTGAGGTAACTGAGGTTCTATGATTTGATGGAGGCAACTACAGCGTCTCTTCATTTCATCTCCCAGGTGTAGACCTAGATTCGGTTCACAGATCGCAGAATGACATTTTATAGAAATGTAGACAGAGATGGCAGTGAATTCTGAAAAGACCGACTTGTTTCAGAAGACCCTCTGTTACCCTACGGTTTCTTGCCGTCCGGCCCCAAGGGTTTCCAGATCCTCAAAGCAGCTCTGTCCTGTCATGTTTGTAGGATCCTCTCACATGGGCAGTGCGGTGGGTGTGGCCAAAAGTGCTAATGGCGCAAGAATGACCTGAGGCCACCGTCTCCACCGCCTGACATCTGGGCCCCGGCTCTGCACTGTGGCATGAGAGACTTTTCTCTATTATTAATCGTAAGTATTCTGTATTCTAAAATTTGATTTAACCTGGCAGATGATTATAGAATATGATCCACCCACATCTTTTACAAGCCCATTATCTTCAAAATATTTCAAAAGAAAACCTTATGGATTATTTATGTGTCTCAGCCCATCTCCCAAAGGCCCAACGTCAGGAGCGATTTAACATGTGCTTTTGCTATTCTTTATATCACAGTGTCCGTGTGCGACCATTGGTATTGATCCAGTTTAAGCCTCAGCAGTTGGCTGTGTGATCCTATACAAGTATTTAACCTCTGTAAGCCTCAATTTCCTGTTAAACCAGACTCACAATTTTGTTGCTAAGAGTAAGCAATAGAATTTAAATGAAGTGTTTGGCCCAGGGCTGGGCAAGAAACAAACGATCAATTAATATGAAGTCTTGTGAAGTGTCATTGTTGCTAACAATTCCACCAATAACTTTGGACTTTGACCTAGGAGAACTGACTTTAGTTTCACATGGTCCCCTTTTCCTTCCTTAACCAGAAAATTGAGGGGGAAATCATCCTAACATTGAAGAATTAAGTGACTTTAAGCCAATGCTAAATCCTTTTTTTTTCTAAGATTTTATTTATTTATTTTAGAGCAAGAAAAAGAGGGATCATGGGGGGGGCAGAGGGAGGGAGAGAGAGAGAGAGAATCTCAAGCAGAGTGCCCACTGAACACAGAGCTGGATATGGGGCCCATCTCAGGACCCTGAGATCACGACCTGAGCCAACATCAGGAATTGGACGCCTAACCTACTGAACCACTCGGGTGACCCACCAATGCTAAGCTTTTGATTTTACAGTCAAAATTTTGGCACTATAGAAACTTCATTTCAAAATACTTGTTCAATTCAGAAAACTGAAGTTTTCGCTCTAATAATGACAGTAATGCTTCTTATTCTCGAGGAAGGAAAGACAATGGAGAGACAAGGCAAGGAGGAGTCCCCAGGGCAGTCTCAGGCTTTAGGACATCATAGGGTGCAGCCAAGAGTGAAGAGTAGATCCACAAGGGGGAGACAGTACGTGCTAAATTTCCTCGAGGAAAGGGGGGGGGGGGGATAAAAGTATGATTATATTCAAGAACTTGAGATTTCTAAGTGTTTTAAATTTAGTTATTCTTTTAAAGAGTTTAGTTTTCTATTCTATTACAGTAAAATAATCTTAGGGCTTAGCAAATCTTTGAACGTGGAGGTAGACGCGCACACGCCCGATGTCCCCTCACCGAGTGCACGAGAAAGTGTGAGCGAGCGAAAGGCCGAAGAGAGGCTGGCGTCGAAGAGAGCAGGAGGGCGTCAAGCACAGCGCAGCCTGCTGCGTTCCAGGGCCGCCGTCCCAGGGCTGGTGCTGCCTCGACGGGGCCCTGCTGCCCTGTGGCCCACCGCCCCCTCTCAGGCCACCTCTCAGGCCACCAGTGCGACTGGGGCAGCACACCCAGGTCACTGGCTCAGCGCTCGGAGACCCTGGACCGCCCCGGCCTGCTCGTCCTCCCCCCATCTTCCCCAGCTCCTGGGCCGGGTGTCCCCCGCCTCCAGAGCCCGAGTCTGGTGCCCGCCTGCCCCTGTCGTCGGCTCACCGAGGGCGGAGACGGCTCCTCCGGTCAGAGAGTCCCCGTGTTTCCTGCCGGCCCCGCACCCTCAGGGTCAGCGGCGGGCACTTCCCTGCATCTGTTCCCTCTCCGTGGCCCTGAGAGAGCAGGGGCCTGTCTACAAGGAGACATCAGGGGAAGCCGGGCTCCCCAGCGGCCTTTCTGAGAAAGGCCACGACCGTCTCCAACGGCCTTTGTTGCTCCAGCTTGGCACATGGCGTGCGCATCCCACCCAGCCACTGCCCCTGCCCGCGCTCCGCTCCCGCGGGCCTCGTTCCCGCCCGCGGCTGGGCCCTCCTCCCTCCCGCTGCGGCAGGAGCTGGCCCGGGACCTGGAGGGCAGCAGGGCAGGGCGCGAGGCCGCCACCCCGCGCCACATCTGTCTCCTACTGGGCGGGGACGAGGAGCCTGCGACCGCGAAGGTGCAGGGGGGGGGACGGAGCAGAGCAGCCCCCTGGAGACCAGCAGTAACCCCGGTCCGGCCCGCCTCGCGGAGCCTGGCCTGCTCCCCGCAGAGGTAACCCGCTTTGTTCCGCTGTGCCCACCATGGGGGACCGGCGTCCTTCGGGGACAGTCCCCAGCAGCCCCCACGGGTCCCAGAAACCTGCACCCTTCCAGCTGCTGCGGCGCAGGCAGCTCTGAAGGACCGTAAGGTCAGGCCTGCGGGAGGCTGGGAGTCGGCCACGCTCCACCGGGCCAGCCTGCGGGGCTCGGGCCTGCGGGGCTCCGGCCTCCGAGTCACGGTCCGTTACGTGCGGACGCCTAGTCTGCAGACTGCGGGCAGGTTCAGGGGGCTTCAGTGAGATCGGGCCAGTCGCGGATTTTCAGATGACACCGGGAGAGGCCCTGGCCATGCGGAGGGGGCTCCAGCACTCCGGTCCCACGGTGCACGTGCACACACACGCACACACACGCGCACACGCGCATGCACACACTCACACGTACACACGCACAAGCACACACACATACGCACACGCACGCACATTCACACACGCACACATGCACACACTCACACGCACTCACACGTACGCGTGCACAAGCACACTCACACATACGCACACGCACGCACAGACACACATGCACACACATATACGCACTGCGCCCAGGAGAGGCCGCGGGCCTCCCATACAAGAGCTCGCGCCGCTCCGGAACCGAATCCTCTGCCTTCACAGGTCCCTAAACGCCCGCGCGCTTCCGGCCGGAGCTCCCACCCACGTCCCCGGCAGCGCTCCCCGGGGGGGCTGCCTGTGCGGCCTCAGGGCTCGGAGCGCCACGCCTCGCCCCTGCTCGCCCCCGCCCCGTCGTGATCCGAGTGCGCTGGGGGCGGGAGGCGGACCTCCCTGTGGACCTCCCTGTGGAACCGCAAAGGGCCCGGGCGGAGACTCCGCGCCAGCGCGGACAAGCAGGACCGAGGAGGAGACATAGGGGCCGGGGCCGGGGGCTGTCGGGCGCCGCCCCCGCAGCCAGGGCTGCTCCCCGCTGCTCAGAGCGCCTGTCGGCCCGACACTGCCCGCCCGCGGCGGGGCGTCCCGGTTCCCGGCCCGCGTCAGCCCGGGAGGAGCGGCTGGACTCGCGCCGCGACGTGTCGGGGAGAAGCGGCTCTCGGAGGGGGTGCGGGACGCGGCGCGGGGGGACCCGACTCGCGGGGGCCGCGCCCAGCCAGCCCCGCTCCGACGCGCCCGCCGCCCCGGCAGGGCCCTCCCCGCTCCGAAACACAACACACGACCTTCGCGACCTTGAGGACCTTCGCGACCTTCGCGACCTTCACGTGCGCAGCGCGTGCCCGCGAGGGCGCCGAGGTCCGCGGGTGCGGACGGGGTGCGGTGACGCTTACCTCCGGCCGTTCTTCCAGAGTGAAACTGATTTATGACCTCTTCCCCGTCACTCCCCTGCTGTTTCTTTCTTCATTTTGATTTTAAATGTTTGCACCACGAGCCCCTAAAGCGCCCCATGCGGGGTACTTGTCACCCGTGAGGTGAAGGACATTGACTAGACTCACTCTTGTAATCACTGGGCGGGATACAGACACTTCAGGTCACGACGCTCTGCACCCAAAACCAATACATTGCTACAAGTCAGTTATATCTCAATAAAACTGGGGGGGGGGGGTCTGACGACAGACGGATGGAGGGGCTAACGGTTCCACAACAGTGTGAACGCACTTAACCGAGCGCCTAAAGATGGTCAAAAGCGTACATTTTGTTCTGTATATTTTATCACAATGACGTTTTAATGTTTAATTATGGAATACTTTTTAAAGAGATTTTATTTATTTGACAGAAACAAAGAGCATAAGTAGGGGGAGCAGAAGAGGGAGAGGGCGAAGCAGGCCCCCTGCTGAGCAGAGAGGACCGGGGATCATGACCTGAGCTGAAGGCAGAGGCTTAACCCACTGAGCCACCCAGGTGCTCCTAATTATGAAATATTTTAAATATACAGAAGAGTACATAAAATAGCATTTGCATAAGCTCCTGGATTTAATAAATGCTTACATGTTGCCATGTTTCTTTTTTTTTTTTTTTTTCTTTTTTTTCAAGAAACAAATCGTCACCACCAAGTGTGGCTACTTTCCAGTCCTCGCCCAATCAATTTGATTACTCTTACTCCTCCGGAGAGGTAGACACTCTACTGTGGGTCTTTCCCGTGGATGTTTTAACATTTTACTATACAAGAACACATAATATTGTTTTAGGAGGTGTTTAGATTAGGCAAAGAATAATAGCCTTCAACTTGCATTTTTACCTATTTTGGTGGGGGGATATGCCACAGTGACCTACATAATCTGTTTATTTTTGAAACCTGAATATTATCCCATTGTTTGAAACTCCCACTGATGGACATGTAAGTTGTTTTTACTTGTTAGTTGTCATGACAAGTGCTGCCGTGGTCACCCTGTGCGTGTTGCCCAGAGTGTGTCTGTAAGAGTTTGACTGGTACACAGTCCTAGTACTGGAATTTTGGGGTTCCAAGGAAATGCATGTTTTCCACTTCACTGGATATCATCAAGTTGATCTCTTAAGTGGTTGAATAATCTGAATTCCCCCCTTTCACTGGAAAAAGACCTATTGCTTCCCTCCTTGCCTTCATAGAACTTGGTTATTATTACCACCCCCCCATCTAATGGGAGTGAAGTGATAGCTCCTTGTGAGTTCAATTTGCCTTTTCTCCTATCAGTGAGACAGGTTTTCACAAGTTTACTGGACATTATGGCTTCTTCTTTTAAAACTGCCTGCTTCTTATACTAAATGTCCATAAGGACAAGGACAAGTCTATATTATTAATGGTGCATGCTTATCACCCAACCCATCATAGGTCGCCATAACTATTTGCTGAATGAATGAATAAATGAGTATCCAGATGCTCAGACAGGCGCTAGGTAAAGTATTATTTTAAAAATGTTAATGACATGTTTGGGTAGAGTGGTGGCGTGGAGAGCTCAGGGAAGCTGCTTGCTCTTTCTTCAAACCTCGAGCTACCTAAATCTTCCATTTGGCTGTTCCTGAGTTACATCTTTCTATGATCAACCACTGATCAGCCTCACATATTCCACAGAGTCCTTAAGGCAGCTGGCTTCAGTTTTCCATCTGGCAGAGTCTTGGTGAGTGCCAGATCTCACTGGGGATTTAGAGCACCACATTATTTGGGAAGAACTTTGGACACATTGACCATAAGCATTGATGGAACTTATGACAAGAAATGCTGAGTCCACTAGACTTGAAGCCCAGTGTGAGGCTGGAACTCATGACCCTGAGAGCAAGACTGGAGCTGAGATCAAGAGTTGGACACCAAACTGACTAAGCCACCCAAGGCCCTAGACTAGTTTCTTAAGAATCAGCAAAATTGACTGTGGCAGCTGCAAGACCAGTGGCCGCATCAGACGCAGGATGAGAGGCAGCTACGGACCATTGAGCTGGCCCGCCCTTGCCCTGGGGTGGGGAAGCGTGCTGTGGAGTCAGAAACTTTCCTGGCAGGAATATTTGTGGGGGAGTGGTCAAGATGGTAGAGGAGTAGCAGACTGAGATGACATCAGGTAGCAGGAGATCAGCTAGATAGTTTATCAAACCATTCTGAACACCTACAAACTCAACAGGAGATCAAAGGGAAGAAGAGCAGCAATTCTAGAAACAGAAAATTGACCACTTTCTGAAAGTATTTTATTCTCCGCTTCATATATTCTTATCTGGATAAAATGACAAGGCAGAAAAATTTACCACAAAAAAAAAAAGAACAAGAGGCAGTACCAAAGAGACCTAACCAATATGGACATTGGTAATATGTCAGATGTAGAGTTCAGAATGACAATTCTCAAGGTGCTAGCTGGGCTAGAAAAAGGCATGGAAGATATTAGAGAAACACTCTCAAGAGAGATAAAATCTCTTTCTGGAGAAATAAAAAAACTAAAATCTAACCAAGTTGAAATAAAAAAAGGTATTAATGAGGTGCAATAAAAAATGGAGGCTCTTACTGCTAGGATAAATGAGGTGGAAGAGAGAATTAGTGATATAGAAGACCAAATGAAAGAGAATAAAGAAGTTGAGCAAAAGAGAGACAAACAACTACTGGACCACGAAAGATAAGTGATACCATAAGATGAAACAACATTAGAATAATTGGGATTCCAGAAGAAGAAGAGAGGGGGGCGGGAGCAGAAGGTATATTGGAGCAAATTATTGTAGAGAATTTCCCTAATACGGCAAAGGGAACAAGCATCAAAATCCAGGAGGCACAGAGAAACCCCCTCAAAATCAATAAGAATAGGTCCATGCCCTGTCATCTAATAGTAAAATTTAAAAGTCTTAGTGACAAAGAGAAAATCCTGACAGGAGCCCGGGACAAGAAGTCTGTAACATACAATGGTAGAAATATTAGATTGGCAGCAGATTTATCCACAGAGACCTGGCAGACCAGAAAGAACTGGCATGATATATTCAGAGAACTAAATGAGAAAAACATGCAGCCAAGAATACTATATCCAGCTAGGCGATCATTGAAAATAGAAGGAGAGATAAAAAGCCTCCAAGACAAACCAAAACTAAAAGAATTTGTAAACACCAAACCAGCTCTACAGGAAATATTGAAAGGGGTCCTCTGAGCAAAGAGAGAGCCTACAAGTAGTAGACCAGAAAGGAACAGAGAAAATGTACAGTAACAGTCACCTTACAGGCAATACAATGGCACTAAATTCATATCTCTCGATAGTTACCCTGAATGCTAATGGGCTAAATGTCCCAATCAAAAGACATAGGGTATCATAATGGATTTAAAAAAACAAGACCCATCAATATGCTGTCTACAAGGAACTCATTTCAAACCCAAGACACCTCCAGATTTAAAGTGAGGGGGTGGAAAACAATTTACCATGCTAATGGACATCAGAAGAAGGCTAGGGTGGCAATCCTTAGATCAATTAGATTTTAAGCTAAAGACTATAATAAGAGATGAGGAAGGACACTATAACATACTCAAAGGGTCTGTCCAACAAGAAAACCTAACAATTTTAAATATCTATGCCCCCAACATGGGAGCAGCCAACAATATAAACCAATTAATAACAAAATCAAAGAAACACACTGACAATAATACAATAATAGTAGGGGATTTTAACAACCCCCTCACTGAAATGGACACATCATCCAAGTAAAAAGATCAACAAGGAAATAAAGGCCTTCAATGACACACTGGACCAGATGGATGACACAGATATATTCAGAACATTCCATCCCAAAGCAACAGAATACATATTCTTCTCTAGTGCACATGGAACATTCTCCAAAATAGATCACATACTGGGTCACAAATCAGGTCTCAACCAGTACCAAAAGATTGGGGTCATTCCCTGCATATTTTCAGACCACAATGCTCTGAAACTGGAACTCAATCACAAGAGGAAATTTGGAAAGAACCCAAATACATGGAGGCTAAAGAGCACCCTTCTAAAGAATGAATGGGTCAACCAGGAAATTAAAAAAGAATTGAAAAATTTCATGGAAACAAATGATAATGAAAATACAACAGTTCAAAATCTGTGGGACACAGCAAAGGCAGTCCTGAGAGGAAAATATATAGCAATACAAGCCTTTCTCAAGAAACAAGTAAGGTCTCAAATACACAACCTAACCCTACACCTAAAGCAGCTGGAGAAAGAATAACAAAGAAAGCATAAACCCCGCAGGAGAAGAGAAATAATAAAGATCAGAGCAGAAATCAATGAAATAGAAACCAAAAAAACAGTAGAACACATCAACAAAACTAGAAGCTTATTCTTTGAAAGAATAAGATTGATAAACCCCTGGCTAGACTTATCAATAAGAAAAGAGAAAGGACCCAAATAAAATCATGAATGAAAGAGGAGAGATCACACCAACACCAAAGACATACAAACAATTATAAGAACATATTATGAGCAACTATACACCAGAAAATTGGACAATCTGGAAGAAATGGATGCATTCCTAGAGACAAACTACCACAACCGAGCCAGGAAGAAATAGAAAACCTGAATAGACCCATAACCAGTAAGGAGATCGAAGCAGTCATCAAAAATCTCCCAACAAACAAAATCCCAGGGCCAGACTGCTTCCCAGGGGAATTCTACCAAACATTTAAAGAAGTAATTCCTATTCTCCTGAAACTGTGCCAAAAAATGGAAGTGGAAGGAAAACTTCCAAACTCATTTTATGAGGCCAGCATTACCTTGATCCCAAAACGAGACAAGGATCCCATCAAAAAAGAGAATCACAGACCAATATCCTTGATGAACACAGATCTGAAAATTCTCACCAAAATACTAGCAAATAGGATCCAACAGTCCATTAAAAGGATTGTTCACCATGACCATGTGGGATTTATTGCAGGGCTGCAAGGTTGGTTCAACATCTGGGAATCAATCAATATGATACAATATATTAACAAAAGAAAGAACAAGAACCATATGATACTCTCAATAGATGCTGAAAAAGCATTTGACAAATTACAGCATCCTTTCTTGATCAAAACTCTTCAAAGTGTAGGGATAGAGGGTACATACCTTAATATCATCAAAGCCATCTATGAAAAACCCACTGTGAATATCATTCTCGATGGGGAAAAACTGAGAGCTTTTCCACTAATGTCAGGAACATGGCAGGGGCATCCTTTATCACCACTGCTATTCAACATAGTACTAGAAGTCCTAGCCTCAGAAATTAGACAACAAAAAGAAATTAAAGGCATCCAAATTGGCAAAAAAGAAGTCAAACTATCACTCTTTGCAGATGATACTTTATGTGGAAAATCCAAACCTGCTTGAACTTGTACAGGAATTTAGTAAAGTGTCAGGATATAAAATCAATGCACAGAAATCAGTTGCATTTCTTTACACCAACAACAAGACAGAAGAAAGAGAAATTAAGGAGTCAATCCCATTTACAATTGCACCCCAAGCCATAAGATACCTAGGAATAAACCTAACCAAAGAGGCAAAGATTCTATACTATAAAGTACTCATGAAAGAAATTGAGAAAGACTCAAAGAAATGGAAAAATGTTCCATGCTTATGGATTAGAATAACAAATACTGTGAAAATGTCTATTCTACCTAAAACAATCTATACATTTAATGCAATCCCTGTCAAAATACCATGCATTTTTTTTCAAGAAATGAAACAAATAATCCTAAAATTTATATGGAACCAGAAAAGACCTCAAATAGCCAGAGAAATGTTGAAAAAGAAAACTAATGTTGGTGGCATCACAATTCCAGACTTCATGCTGTATTACAAAGCTGTCATCATCAAGACAGTGTGGTACTGGCACAAAAACAGACACATAGATCAATGGAACAAAATAGAAAGCCCAGAAATAGACCCTCAACTCTATGGTCAACTAATCTTTGACAAATCAGGAAAGAATGTCCAATGGAAAAAAGACAGTCTCTCAACAAATGGTATTAGGAAAATTGGACAGCCACATGCAGAATAATGAAACTGGGCCATTTCCTTACACCACACATGAAAATAGACTCAAAATGGATGAAGGACCTCACTGTGAGACAGGAATCCATCAAAATCCTTGAGAAGAACACAGGCAGCAACCTCTTCGACCTCAGCCACAGTAGCTTCTTCCTAGGAAATTGACAAAGACAAGGGAAGCAAGGGCAAAAATGAACTATTGGGACTTCATAAAGATCAAAAGCTTTTGCACAGCAAAGGAAACAGTTAACAAAACCCAAAGACAACTGACAGAATGGGAGAAGATATTTGTAAATAACATATCAGATAATGGGCTAGTATCCAAAATCTATAAAGAACTTATCAAACTCAACCCCCAAAGAACAAATAATCCAATCAAGAAATGGGCAGAGGACATGAACAGACATTTCTGTAAAGAAGACATCCAGATGGCCAACAGACACATGAAAAAGTGCTCCTCATCACTCAGCATCAGGGAAATACAAATCAAAACCACAATGAGATACCACCTCACACCAGTCACAACGGCTAAAATTAACAAGTCAAGAAACGACAGATGCTGGCGAGGATGCGGAGAAAGGGGAACCCTCCTACACTGTTGGTGGGAATGCAAGCTGGTGCAGCCACTCTGGAAAACAGCATGGAGGTTCCTCAAAAAGTTGAAAATAGAGCTACCCTAGGACCCAGCAATTACACCACTGAGTATTTACCCTAAGGATACAAATTTAGTGATCCGAAGGGGCACGTGCACCCGAATGTTTATAGTAGCAATGTCCACAATAGCCAAAGTATGGAAAGAACCTACCTAGATGTCCATCCACAGATGAATGGATAAAGAAGATGTGGTATATATACACAATGGAATACTATGCAGCCATCAAAAGAAATGAAATCTTGCCATTTGTGATGACGTGGATGGAACTAGAGGGTATTATGCTGAGCGAAATAAATCAATCAGAGAAAGAATTATCATATGATCTCCCTGATATGAGGAAGTGGAGATGCAATGTGGGATGTTTGGGGGGTAGGAAAGGAATAAATGAAACAAGATGGAATCGGGAGGGAGACAAACCATAAGAGACTCTTAATTTCACAAAACAAACTGAGGGTTGCTGGGGGAAGGTGGGTAGGGAGAGGGTGGTTGGGCTATGGACACTGGGGAAGGTATGTGCTATGGTGAGTGCTGTGAAGTGTGTAAACCTGGTGATACACAGACCTGTACCCCTGGGGCTAATAATATATTATATTTTAATTAAAAAAATAACAAATTTTAAAAAGTGTTAATGACAGTAGGTGCTACAGTTATTCTTCACCATGAGGTCCATGGTGATTAAATAACTTGCTAAGTCCACAGAGCTAATAAATATTGGATGCTAGATTCAAAGCCTGGTTCGTTTCATGTCAGAGTTCACACACTTAATGGTTCAACACCCTGCCTCCCTTCAAAAGTCAGCTAGGAAGATAGCAAATAATGAACAAATGTATATAGGATCCTTAACTCTTTGTTAATAATTCTTTGTCTTAACTTAGCTACCTCATTTTGATTAAATCTCTCAGTTAAAAAATGTGTTTTAGTGTCTGAAAATGTGTTTAATGTGTTTTAATGTCATTTGCTTTTGGAAAGCGTCAAATTTTATTAATTTGGAGGCTTTATACCAGGAGTGGGGTGGGGGGGGTGGAATCCCTCCTATTTAATGCAAAAACAGCTGCCTCTTCCACCAGGAGACCATTTATATCTGTTGCCCATATTTTTCATCCAATTTGTAGCCTTATTCACTGAACTGCCTATGAGATATTTCTTTTTAATCTCAGATTTTCCTCTCCAAAATGAACTTTTGCTCTTTGCCCCTGCCCTCAAATTCATCCCACCTCCAGGGTTCCCATCCCAGCTGGTGGCAACTCCATCCTTCCAGCTGTGAGACAAAAATATCTTGGAGTTGCCTTCACTGTGCTCTTTCTTTCCCATTTCCCGCCCCTCCCCTGCTGGCTCTGCCTCACCGACACAGGGCAAGCTGGACCACTGCTCAGCATCCTCCTCGGTGTCCTCCTGCTCCGATCAGCCTTGCCTCTGCCCAGCAGGTACCCGTGGTTCCCTCCCTCGCCTCTGAAAGTCTGTGGTCCACACAGCTGTCAGGGCGATCCTCTTGTAATTCAGGTCATTTTCCTCCTCGGCTCAAAACCTACAAAACGTCCCCATTTCACCCTCTAGGAACTAGAGTCCTTAAAATGGCCATAGACCCCACATAATTCCTCCCCGAGTTTACCTCCTGCCGCTCCGTCTCACGCCTCTGCAGCCACACCGACCTCCTTGCTGTCCCCTGCCTCACGGCTCGTCGCTCCCCGTAGGCACTGGCTCTCTTTCTCGCCTTTGCTGAAATTCCACTTTTTCAAAGACCATCCTAAGCTCTCCTTCCATGTCACCCTTCTCCATTCCCTACCCTCTGCTCTAATTTTCCTCCTAGCATGTTCTACATGACATAGATCCAGAGTCTCAGCCTGTTAGTCATGCCTGCCCCTCTCCAACTAGAATGGAAGGTCCTCAAGGGCAAGAGCACTTTTCTTGTTTGGTTCACGGAGATACCCCAAGTGATGAGAACAGTGTCAGGCCCAGCTATATGTATTTGAGTAAATACATATCGTGTGCCTACCGAACACCTTTCCCCCTCTTATCTGCCTAACTAAGCAACTCTCAGTTTTGCTAGAGAGTCTGTCCCCACCCTAAAGAAAGAATCCCAGTCTTCTTGCCAATTAACTGGGGTTGGGGTATGCAGGTGGCCCCAGTTTTGGAAACCGAAAAGCCAACTTCAAAGACGATTTTGCAGCTAGGGTAGAAGCACACGACCTTGGCTTCACTAAGTGGGTGTAACGGTGCACACGGGAGCACCACGCCTGATACCTGGCATCCAAAGAGGTCAGAGTACCTGGTTCTTACCCGTCGGCTGTGGCAGGGCTCTGACGGCAGCCGTTCTGCAGGCAGCAGGCGTCATCATGTTTCGCCTATAACAGCCTAGGGTTTGGTAGGCCGTTGCTCCGAATGGCATTGCTTTTGGTTAGAAAGTCTGTTTTTCTAGCTTTCCAAAAAATACTATGAACTATTTACTATTATTTTCTTTCAAAGTTTATTTATTTATTTAATTTGAAAGAGAGAGAGAGAGTGAGAGAGAGAGAGAGAGCACAAGCGGGGTGGAGGGGGGCAGGGAGAAGGAGAAGCAGGCTCCTGGCTGAGCGGGGAGCCCCATGCGGGGCTCGATCCCAGGACCCCGGGATCATAACAGGAGCTGAAGGCAGGCACCTGTCAGCTGGGCGACCCAAGCGCCCATAATTACTGTTCTTTAATGTATCATTTTCTGCTTAGAGTAGATTTGGATGTCTGGATCTAAGAAATGTGACTAATATAAGCTTTCTTCTTTCTTTCTCCCCCTACTGCTTTCCCTCCTTTGAACACTGTTTTCTAAGAATGTTACGTCCAGTGATATTAGCGGCCATTTTGCAACCATGAGGTAATGGGTATGAGAAACAGAGCTAGACTCTGAGGTTAGTGCCATTGAAAACATCATTAAACCATCCGATTAACCCTGGGACTGATTACTTTCAGATTTCTTGCAACAAAATGATCAATGTCATAGTGATTTAATAGTTATTATATTTTCTGGTACTTTCAGTTGAACACGTACTGTTTTAAACTGTACATGGTTCTTCAGTTCTACAGAAGATCTTCAGGTACTAAGAAAAACAAGAGCGCGTAAACATGGCCTGGAGAGCCCTGTGTGAGAATGGGACAGAGAAAGAGCTAAATTTTTCTGCTTCGTGAAGTTAGAAGGACATGGCAATTTCTGTTGATACCTGGGAGCAAGGGAGAAACAAGAGAATCGGAAGGAAGTGAGAAATGCATGGAGGTTATACAAAGAGGAAAAAAAAATGGCACTTCTGTGTAGACTGTAGAAAGCTACCAAGAGCATCACTCCCGCCATAATAACAAGAAAAAACTGCATAAACTACAAAATCAAAATTTTCTTGAACCTATCAGAGAACTGAGTTCATATTCTTATTAATTAACCTATTCTTATTCAATTAACCTAAAATCTAAGAAAAGATGGGAGAGAGAATGGAAGTACTATCTCAGGCCACAGCAAGGAAGGGGCACTGGATGCCATCTACACAAATAAGAAGAATATAGCTAAAATGCTTACGAGCTCCTAAATGTCAAGTGTGACTCCTAGGAATTCCACAGACACAAAAGAAGCATGCACTGCCTCTCAGTCTCCACCAACATCCACTGTACCCCAAGTACTACTGAGAAAGACCTAGGGGCAGGACAGAAGACATGAGCCAGCCCCATTTGGTGGTGGATGTCTAGAGGAGATGAGTGGCTACCATGGAGGTAAAAACACAAACCCTGTCTGGATCCATCTTCCCAGTGGAACAAACTTCATAAGCTGCTGGGGCAGAGGGAGGGGAGGGCGTGGGGGAAACGGAGGAGACAAAGTTCACCCTTAGATACATTCTGAGCCCAGGCCATTTGAGATCTGTCACTGGTGGAGGAGCAGGGAATTCTCTCCCTTGGAATGCCCTTCAAAAATACAAAGCAGAGTTTGCCTCCTAGTGGGAGAAGAGGCAGATGCACTAAAAAATATTGACCCCCAAGATCCCATGAGACAGGGCTTACCTAAGATGGGGGTTGGATGAAGACAATAGAGGACCGCCCTCGGATTCCCAGCAGCAGCAGGCCAGCCAGCAAGCACCCAATAACAAGCACCAGCCCTTTGCTGCTGAAGGCAGAGTGAGGGCATGAATAGGTCCACCTGGGGTGTAGGGACCAAAGACAGAAGCCAAGAGCAGAAACAAAAGAGCATTAAGAAATGCCCTGTAGCTACCCAGGATCCGCCTCAGCACAAGATAATGCTAAAGGAATTTAAGGTTGGCGGTAGAGTAAAGGTAACTACAGCAGCGATACAACCAAACCCATCCAGCTCTGACTAGATTGCCTCAGCTCCCCTCACGCATGGCCTACTAGAAGAGGCACGCTTATTCTTAGGCATGAATTCCATTTACCTCAGTCTTTCCTGTTCTGTACATTATATCTAAAATTCAATAAAAAAAAAAAAAAAATACAAGGGGCGTGGGGGAGCAACCTCGAGGCAAAGCAATCAACACAGCCAGACTCAACAATGACATGGAATATGAGACGGGGAATTTAGAAGAACAGTGACTGGTATGTCGGAGCCCCTGGTGGTAAAGATGGACAACACGAACACACAGATGGCGCTTCAGCGGAGAGAAGAGAACTGTTGGAAGACTCCAGTGGAGTCTTCTAGAAATAGGAACCATGGTGTCCGAAATGGAGAGAATCACCAATGGGATATCCATGGCCTTGACACAACTCAGGATACCATATAGGAATTTGAAGAGAGAGGAACGGAGACACAAACACACAAAAACTGAAAAAGAAAAAAAAAATTAGAACATTGAATCTAGCAATAAGAATGCTGCATCATACCAAATGGGGTTTATCTCCGAAATGCAATTCAATATTTCAAAACCAATCACATTATTCACCATATTAAAAGACCAAGGAAGAGAAGCATATGATCATTTCAAAAGATCCAGAAAAAGCATTTGACAAAATTACTATTCACTTTAGAAACTCTCAGCAAGCTAAGAACAGAGCAGAATGTCCTTAATCTGATAAAGAGCATCATTTAAAAACCTACTGCTAACGTCACTAAATTTAATGGCGAGACCGATTGCTTTCCCCCAAGATCGGGATGAAGGCAAGGATACTTGCTCTCGCCGCTCCTACCGGCTCTCGCCACTCCTACCAGCAGATTGCTGGGGAGCCCAGCCCCTACAATAAGGCAAGAAGAAAAGAGGCACACAAATTGGAATGAAAGAAATAAAATTGTCTCTATTTGATGGTCCAAATAGAAAACCCCCAGAAGTCTCCATATGCACCCTATATGCAATGAGCGAGTTTAGCACTTTATACACGGTCAATACACAAAACTCCATGTATTTGAATATACTAAGAATGAACAATCGGAAATTGAATTTTTATGTGTGCCATTTATAAATGTGTTGTAAAACATGAAGGACTTATGTATAAACCCAACAAAGGATGTGGAGAATTTGCATATTGAAAGCTACAAAGCTCTGATGAAAGAAATTAGAGAAGACCCAAGTAAATAGAGAAATTACTGTACTCATGAATTCAAACACTCAGTGTTGTTATTCATTCACCCCAAATTTATCCAAAGAGACAACCTAAATCAAAATTACAGCAGGACATTTTGTAAAAATAGATAAACTGATATGAAAACTTACATGTAAAAGCCAAGACTAAAAAAACTAAAACAATTTGGAAAAAAAAAGGCTGTGATTCTGATTTTAAGAATTATTATAAAGTAACATTAATCAAGACTATGTAATAGAGTTAAAGTAGAAAAATTGATAAAATAAAATTAATCAAAATTTGCAACTTCTCTTTAAGAGACACAAGCAAGACACAATTTGGTTCAATGGGACAGAATA
Source organism: Mustela nivalis (assembly GCF_964662115.1). Taxonomy (NCBI): domain Eukaryota; kingdom Metazoa; phylum Chordata; class Mammalia; order Carnivora; family Mustelidae; genus Mustela; species Mustela nivalis. The sequence continues at coordinate 110,047,626 of NC_139030.1, forward strand.
GAGCTCAGAAATGGAACCATGCATATATGGTCGATTATGTGTTGGCAAGGATTCCAAGGTCACTGGGATAGTTAAATTTATGTGTTAACTTGACTGGGCCATGGAATGCCCGGAGATCATGTTAAACATTCTTTCCAGGTGTGTCTGTGAGCGTTCTTTTGGGAAGAGATTAGCACTTGAGTTGGTTGACTGAGTGAAGAAGGCCGCCTGCAGTGTGGACAAGCGTCATCCAATCCCCGGAGGACCCCAACAGAACAAAAAGGCAGAGGAAGGGAGAACGAGCTTTCTCCATGCCTGAGTACTTGAGCTGAAACATCTGCTTTCAGACTGGGGTTCAACAACATCTGCGCTCCTGGTTCTCAGACCTTTGGACTTGGACTTGAACTATACTACCGGATTCCCTGGGGCCCCAGCTTGTAGGCGGCAGATGGTGTACTTCTCAGCCTCTGTAATTGAATTAGCCAGTTCCTCATAATAAGTAATGATATTTACTTTTATATTTATATAAAAATATAATATTTATAATAATATACCACAGAACATATAATATTATATAATATATATTTCATAATATAAAATATATTTTATACTATTATAAGCTATCATAATATTTATAATAATATATTATATATATATATCTGATGTTGGTTCTGAGTCTTTGGAAAACCTTAACTAGCACAGTAATTTAAGTGAGAAAGGATAGTATTGTCAACAAATTGGGTTAGAACAACTGGACATTCATATGGAAAGAAGTAAACCTTTAATTCATATCTTGCACTATATACAAAAATGGATCGAAGCCTAAATGCTTGTCTAAAACTATAAAGTTGCTAGAAGAAAACAAGCAGAAAAATCTTTGTGACCTTGAGTTGGGCAAAATATTTTTACCTACCACACTAAAAGCATTATTCATAAAAGAAAAAATGATAAACTAGAATTAACCAAAATTTAAAACTTCTTTTTAGGAGAGACGGTTAAGGAAATTAATAGACAAACCACAGATTGGGAGAAATATTTGCAAACTGCATCTGATGAAGAAGTACTTATATCCAAAATTTACAAAGAACCTTGAAAACTCAACATTAAGGAGACACACCATCCAATTTTTTAAAAATACGTGGAAGACCTGGACCCTTCTTCCAAAAGGACATATGGGCAGCATATAAGCACACAGAAAGATGTGCAGAAGTATTAGTCATGAGGAAAATCAGATTAATCTAACCACTGTTAGAATCGCTTACAGAAAGCCTGACGATATGATGTGCTGCCGAGAATGGGAAGCTTCTGGACAATTTACCCACTGCTGATGGGAATGTGCTGTACTACAACCACTTCTGAAATCTGTTTGTCAGTTTCTTACAAAGTTAAGCATATACTTACACAGGATTCAGTAATCTGATCCCAAGTATTTATACCCAAGAGAAATGAAGACTTCCATTCACATAGAAGCTGAATGTGCCTGCTTATAGTGACTTTATTTATAAACACCAATAACGGGAAACCGTTTAAATGTCTTTCAACCGGCAAGCAGATCAGAAGACAGAACAATGGTACGCTCATCCACGGACTGTCACTCAGGATAGGAACAAACAAATCACTGATTCACGTAGAGCCATGAATGGATCTCAAACGCATGATGCTGAGTAAATAAAGCCATATACAGTGTGATTCCTTTTTAACTCCTTTTCTATGACATTTTATGATATAGAGACAGAAAGCATCAGGAGTAGCCAAATGCTGAGGGTTAGGTGAGTGGGCGTCAGGAAGGGAGGATTGGGTATTTGGGGGTCATGGAAATGCTCTTTGATTGCAGTGCTGGTCACACAACTGTAGCATTTGTCAAAAGTCATGAAATGTTTACTCACTCAACATTTTATATATGAATTTTGCCATATATAACTCACATCTCGATATACGTGACTTTAAAAGAGCAAGAGAGAGAAGGAAGAAGAAAGGAGGGATGGATGGATGAGGGAAGGGGACAGAGAAGGTAGAGGCAATCCAGGGTTTTGGGGAGGTTAGAAATTCCCCATGAAAAAATGGCAAAGGAATTTTAAGAGAGCAATATCTAAATCTCATTTCCATCTTCGGCTACTCCAACCCTTAAAAAAAGACAGATCTTTTCATCCGACACCAACAGCACAGTGGGAAATTCAGGAACAGAATGATGAAGTCAAGTGTGGCAGCCGTGCCTGGAGCCCCTCTCAGCCAAGGCCAGCAGCTGCAGCACAAATCAGGAGGGGACAACAGAACCCCCGAGGACCAGGGTTCAGATGAGAAGGGCCCAAGCCAGTGGTGCATCAGGGCACATCGGAGAAGTAGGCTGGTTTGGACCAACCCTAGAGCAGAAATGAGACGAGCTCCCTTTTCTCCAAAAGTACCAAAGAAGATACTCCTTGAAAGGACACGGGCAGATGCTTGGATTATAATTTTCAAAGAATAACGCAGACCCAATTTTTGTCCTCTACTACATATCATCAAGTTGCATTGAATTAATATTTTACAACAGAAGCATGAACAGAACCCTAATTCCAACATTTGCTTGTTGTTTTCCTGCTTTGTGAATGATCACCACTGTAACACATACATTACACATTTGTTCCACTTAAAGTTATAAAAACATCAAAATCTGTCCTTGCATTGCTAACAAATACAATGCCAATGCTCTGAGCTCATTTTATAAAAAAATGAAGAGTATCTCTTCATTCTATTTTTTTTTTTAATGATGTAAGGTTCAACTTGGATAAGAGTTCAATGCTGCTTTTTAGAAATATTCTTTTTTTTTTTTTTTTTTTTTTTTTACAAATGAGATAGGTTCAGCATTTTATTTTATTTGGGTCAGCTTTTCACAAGTACCCTAAGTATAATTTTTCTATTCTGTAAGCTTAAAAAAAGAGAGAAAAGGTGGAGGAGGAGGGAGAGTAGGAGGCGAGTGGACAAATCAGTTGAGAAAATACTGTGTAGACTCTCTCTGTGGTATTAGCCATGCGTATTGGTCAGGAGAGGCCCTCAAGAACTGTGCAGTAAGGAAGCCCACATAATTGTGCTGCTCCGTGTGCAGCCCAGCTCTGAGAAAGGGAATCGCTCCGTCACTTTTCTTGAATGAAGCAGTGTTTCCACACTTGACGTGATCAGACAAGCCTTTCCTCTGTAACATCGGTTCAACAACCTTCCTATCCCTGTTCTCGGAAACTGCCGATTGAGCTGTTTAAAAAAAATTAAATCAATGCCCAGGGGATTTTGGAAATTTTTTTTTTTTAATGCCCAGTTTTAAAAGCAAAATTGGCATTGCCCAATGAAGAATAAAAGAGGGAATTTTTCCTTTTTAAAAAAATCACTGAACGCCCGACTGTCAGATGCAGTCGGGTCCTTCTGCCCTCCAGAGTTCGGCTAAAATGTGGAGAGTTCAGCAGTTTTCAAATATGGGGACTTTTTGTCTTAGACACCAGGAAGTTCGTTGAAATGAGGTCCTGACTTTTTACCACGGTCATTTCAGTTTTTAAATGACAAAGCAAAAAAAAAAAAATAATAAAGGTACAAATTATGTATTTTATAGGGGTTGGGAAAGTTCAGTTAGCCACAGTCCTTGTAAGGTAGATTTTCACGACTTCGGTGGCCCCGGGAGGGTCTGGACTCAGCAGCCGGTCCCCGGTCCTGCATCCGGAGACGCGAAGGACCCGGTCGGCGGCCAGCGCGGCTCTGCGCCGGAGGCGGCCGGCCGGACGGGGCTTTCCAGGGTGAGGAAAGGCTTTGGGATCCTAGAAGCGTTGTCCGCGTGGGGAGGCCGCCGGGATGGGTGACCTCAGCGTCCCTCCCCCCTTGACTGTCCTCCTGTCACGGTCGGGGACACTCGGGCCTTCACGGGCAGGCTCGGACATTTGCGCGCGCGGACAGCTCGTCCCGGTGGCGCCTCCGTCGCGGGGGTTTCCCGGCGGGTCTCCAAGCGCAGGGGCGGCCGGTGCCTCGGCCTGTCCCGGCCCCTCCCGGCGCGCGCGGGCAGCCCCCAGCCGCAGCCGGTGGGCGCCGGAGGTCGCGGTCCCACAGGACGGAGGTCGCGGTCCCACAGGACGGAGGTCGCGGTCCCACAGACGGAGGTCGCGGTCCCACAGGACGGAGGTCGCGGTCCCACAGGACGGAGGTCGCGGTCCCACAGGACGGGGGTCGCGGTCCCACAGGACGGAGGTCACGGTCCCACAGGACGGGGGTCGCGGTCCCACAGGACGGGGGTCGCGGTCCCACAGGACGGGGGTCGCGGTCCCACGGACGGAGGTCGCGGTCCCACGGACGGAGGTCGCGGTCCCACAGGACGGAGGTCGCGATCCCACGGACGGAGGTCGCGGTCCCACAGGACGGAGATCGCGATCCCACGGACGGAGGTCGCGGTCCCACGGACGGAGGTCGCTCTCCCACAGACGGAGGTCGCGATCCCACGGACGGAGGTCGCGATCCCACGGACGGAGGTCGCGCTCCCACAGACGGAGGTCACGGTCCCACGGACGGAGGTCGCGCTCCCACGGACGGAGGTCGCGCTCCCACGGACGGAGGTCACGGTCCCACAGACGGAGGTCGCGGTCCCACAGACGGAGGTCGCGGTCCCACAGGACGGAGATCGCGGTCCCACAGACGGAGGTCGCGATCCCACGGACGGAGATCGCGGTCCCACGGACCGAGGTCGCGGTCCCACAGGACGGAGATCGCGGTCCCACAGGACGGAGGTCGCGGTCCCACGGACGGAGGTCGCGGTCCCACGGACGGAGGTCGCGGTCCCACAGACGGAGGTCGCGATCCCACGGACGGAGATCGCGGTCCCACGGACCGAGGTCGCGGTCCCACAGGACGGAGATCGCGGTCCCACAGGACGGAGATCGCGATCCCACAGACGGAGGTCGCGGTCCCACAGGACGGAGATCGCGGTCCCACAGACGGAGGTCGCGGTCCCACGGACGGAGGTCGCGCTCCCACAGACGGAGGTCACGGTCCCACAGACGGAGGAATTCTTGCGGGAGCGGGTGGGGGTGGGGGTGAGACAGGAACGAGCCGGAGAGCTGGGGGCAAGAGGGGTCGCCCGCGGGCCAGACACAGGGAAGCCAGGGACCGAGGGGGACGGCGAGGCGGGCTGCGGGGACACGTGCGGGGACACGTGCGGGGAGCTCTCCTTGGCCTCGGTGGTCCGGAGCCGGGGCAGGTGACGGGCTCGGGGCGCTGCCAGCCCGCGTGGCCCGTGATCTGGGAGCGCGGGACGCAGGGGAGAGGGAGGGCGAGCTCGGTCCTCTGTCGCCGTCCAGGACCCCAGAAGGAGCTCGGACGGCGGGGCCGCCGCCTCTCTCTTCTGTCCCCAATCCCGCGCAGGCCCCACCCGGCCGAGCGGACCCTGACGCAGGCCAGGAGGGCATTTGCGGAGACGAAGCTCTCGGTGGGACCGACGGACGCGGACACGAGCCCCCGCACGTCCGTGCGCTCCGCGGGCAGAGACCGCCAGCCGCGCGCGGCCCACGGGGGCCGGGTCAGCCCCGGCTCGCGGGAGGTCGCCCCGCCGCCGTCTCCGCGCCCCTGTCCTGGCCGGGACCACCGCGGACACCCCGCCGCGCAGCCCCGCCGCGCTCCGAGCCCTGCAGGCCTCCGAAGGGGCGTCCGCCGAGCTCCGCTCTCAAAAATACTCTTTTCTCTCTAATCACCGACCCCAGACGCCCCGCGGACGTCTGCGCCGCTGCCCGCGAGGGCCCTGCGCTCGGACCCCAGCCTGGGCTTGACGCACAAGCGAAGCTCCCTGGTGTCTCCGTGTAACCTGAGCAAATAGGGAACCCCCTGAGGAAATGTCTAGTTCTAGCATTCCATAACTCTGCATTTGTGGAAATGTTATGTTGGAGACGCAGGTCGGCTGTTTTGTGCGGAGGATGAGATTCTGCCAAGGAAAACCTCCCGTTTGTGGAAAAGAAAAGGCGGTAGTCGTCTTTCCTCCTTAGCAGTCCCAGACTCCGCTACCGCAGCGGCCCGCTGGTTAGTCACCTCCAGGAATGACCTTCATCTCAGCTCCGGGCAGCTGCCTGGGCTGAGGCCAAAGTCTGTGGTTCTGAGTCACAGGCTCCTCGGGCCAGGAATCGCAAGGAGGCCGGGGAAGGCGGTTTGCTTCCCATCGCTGGCTTCCTACAAACTGATTCCTACCCCAAAGAGAAAAATCGTATCTGTGGTTTGTGAAAAATCACACAGTATTTCCTCCTAAACTCATGGCTCCAGAGGTGAATTCTCTTCCTCCAACTGGAAAAACCTGGGGACTTCGGTTTTAATTATTACGGTCTGTTGTTCGATCCACAGCTCCTTTGCGGGACATGAAGTCAGGGCAAACGCCGTGCTCAAGAGAATACAACCATGGATACAATCTGCTCCCATCTGGGAAGTCTGATGAGGCTACTTGTCCTTCTGGAATTTTCCCTTTGCTAAATTTTAAGGTGTGGGTTGAAACAAGGCCTGGTAACAGCGCATACCTCTAAGGCCATATTTACCTCCCCAACAGGTATGCTCACCTCATCTCCTAGCTGGGCTTCTCTGAGGTGTCTAAAAACTGTTCATGGCCAGTCCTCTCCCTGCTGCTGCTCCCTGAGAAGGCAGGAGGGAGGCGGAGCCAACCCTGCTTTTCCCCCACCACACCCTGGTCAGCCTCCACTGCCCCATTTCCAAGTCTGAGAGGAAATGGGAAATGCAAGTTGCAGACCATAAAAAGAGTTTGGAGAGGATCAAAGTGGTAGAAATGGAAATCCGAGTCATGCTTTCTGCAGAGCCAGCACAATGGGCCCTGGGGAATGGGGGTGAGGTGGCTGCCGTGGACAGTGTCACTGTCAGAATGAGGCTGAGGGAGATCAGGGGCCAGGCTGAGGGTGAGAGTGTGACCCTGGGAATGCAAACTGAGTGCAGGAGAGGACGCAAGAGGACAGAAGCAGAGGAGAGAATGAAGGCGGAGGCCAAGGAGAGATGAGGAGGAGCACCAGGAAGCAGGGTGCCATTTAAAGATCAAGCAAGACGCCCCATGGTCAGTGCTCTCGCTGGAAGCCGAGGAGGCCATTTCTTTGGAGACGTCCCATGGGAAAGGGAGGGGCTGGGAAGATGACTTTTCCTTCCAGCTTCCCCGGGGGAAGTGACATCTGTGATGGTCTCAAAGACAAAGCTGGAGTGACTGATGCCGCACAGCCTCAGAAGCCAGACCACCCCACTGTGTCCTGACCGGTCACCTGAGACCTAGCTGTGCCTCAGTTTCCCCATCTGCAAAGCTTATTCACTCAACGAACCTTTGCTATGCACCACAACCTACCAGGTAGCATTCTGTTGAAGAAAACAGACAGAAATCTCTGCTCCCTGCAGCCTACCTCTTAGTGGTTGAGAATAATAATAATATCAATAATAATACCTGCCTTGTAGGGTTGTTTTGAAGATTAAGGAGCAAACACATGTCAAACCCATAAAACAATGATGACATATAGTAGATGCTCAACACTGCCTATTATTATAGTATTATTATTGACAGTCCCTGACTTAATAGTGGTTCAACTTACAATTTTTCAGCTTTGTGACAGTGAGAAAGTGATATGCATTTAGAAGAAATCGTGCTTCAGATTTTGAATTTTGATCTTTTCCTGGGCTAGCGACATGTGGGGTGATAATGGGTCGTGAAGCTGGGCAGTCGCATTAAGCATCCTGCAAACGACTGATACACTTACAGCCACTGTGCTTTTCACTTGCAGGGCAGTAGCCAATAACTCACACGAGCCATTTAACTCTTTATTATAAAATATTATGTTATTTTCCCTAACCATAGGCTAATGTAAGTGTTCTGAGCCCATCTGTGGTAGGCCAAGCTAAGCTATGATGTTCCGTGGGTCAGGTGTATGAAATGCAGTTCTGGCTTCTGCTATTTCGATGTATCGTTGGTTTATCGGGATATCACTCTACTGCAAGTCAAGTAGGCCCCGTTGTCTAATCGTTTTTGCTGTTCCTGCTGCTGCTGTTACAGCAAGAAAGGTGAGGGCCTTCCATTCAGAGGTGAGCGTGGGAGAAGTGAGAAGTTAATCATGGCCATGTTGGTGGGGTAAAGATCCTTGGACAGTTGGTTTAGGAGCACTGTTCCCTGAGCCCTCACCACATCTACATATCTCAAGTGACATCTCAAGCCTCATCAGGGTTCAGGCTCTGGAGTTTGAATCTCAGATCTGTCACCACTAACCTGCTTACTGTGTGACCTTGGAGAAGTGACTGGAGCTCTCTGTGCCTCTGTTTTCTTTCCTCATCTGTAAAAGGTAGATAATAAGATTTATTTCACTAAGTTGAGGATTAAGTAAACTAGTATCTGTGAAGCTCTTGGAAACTTGCTGTCATAATTCAGGAAGTATTAGTAAATCTAAGACACAATAATCGTCATTATTATTTCTAAGACCTGTCACCTCCCTCGACTCTCCGGTTCCCCCGTAAGTACTGCTTTTTCTTGTTCTTTGCCTTTCTTCCCGTCTATCTCCAGCACAGCTCACCGGGAAGCTCTGCCTCGCCCCTGCACTGGGTCTCTGGAACGCCTCCTTTCTGCCTTGGGCTTCTTCTCCAGTCTAGGCTCTCGCTGCTTCGCTCCAAGGGTAGAGCTCCAGTTTTCCAGCTGGCCTTTTTTTCTAAGCTCTCCTTTATCCCAGTCTGTTTTTCGTAAAGCTGCCAAAAAACCCTTCTTAAAGAGCATTGTCCAATGTCCTTGAATCCGTATTGTCTGTGGCGTATCTTCGCCTTACCCTAGCATGCAAAATAATTCCATGAGCCCTGCTACCCTCAACCACCACCACCATCGTCCTACACCTCCCCTACCCCGCAGGAATGGCTGGCTCAGATGCGAGACAGACGAAGCCACTCTGCTCTCCAGGTGTCTGACTGCCATCGGCAGCAGAGTCATTGATATCAGCCAGGGGCTCACCCGGAAAGAGACGGTACATTCAGACTGGATGATTTACAAAGCTATGGGCAGGGTTTGGGGAAACAAACCATGCAGGGGGAAGTACCCCAGAACCTGCCATGGTCGGGAGCCGTTAGCACCCACCAGGCCTTAAGATTCAAGGGTTCAAGGGCAGGATGTGTTTATCACAACCTAGAAGAAGGTAGCTCCATGGGAAGAGCTGTTTGATAAGATCTGTGGCCCTTCAGCAGAGGGTGGACCTAGAGTGACCCATCCCACCTCACGCTCCCCTTGCCCCTTCTTCCCTGAACCCAACCAGAAGACAGGTGGCAAGGCAGCCCCTGGAGGCCATTCACACAGGTCCACTTCTTAGGACACAGAGCAAGGAGGGGCTGGGACAAGTGCACCAGGAGGAGACGGCAGACTCTCGATAGAACAGTGATTATACACATAAATCTGTGATGTCCCTACGTTTGCACAATAAACAGGCAGCAGCCCTGACCCCATGCTGTGATCAGGATGACCTCCGCCTCCAACTACATTACACTCCCACCACCGTAACCTTCAGCAAGGCCAGAGCTTGACTCAAAGGAGTTAGTGCAAATTAGCAAAAGGCATGCTTTTTCAACACTTGACTCTTACCTGATGAAAAAGTTTTGAAACATTCTGAGTCTATTAGAACAAGGTATCTCATAGCCATTTGCTAGAAAATGTTTATTACCATAAATATGCAAATCTACTATACCTGCAATGAGAATGAGGTCCATGACTTTGGGTTGGCAGCTGAGGAGCCCCACAGACGCCCCACTCCGGAGAAACAAACTGGTAAAAACTATTAAAAGAACAACAACAACATTTAAAGTCTCTGAAAATTGTCCTAAAGGCATACAGCAATTGAAGAAACCTTTATTCAAGAAAATCTACTGAGATTTTATTTCAAAACAAGAAGATCCTATCGGATTGGAGCCCAACTTGCTCTCTCCCTCCACATCCCCCGCCCTCTTCCCCTGGGCAGGTCTGGCCCGAATGACGGGGATCCCTTTCCCCGTGGCTCTCTAGCATATCCAGCCCGGAGAAGCAGGCCGGCAGCTTATCATCTCTTAGCCCGTCCAGCTCTGAGTTGCAGAGGCTCAGTTCCTGGGGCGGGCGCCTAAGAGGATGAGGGCTCCCTCTACCCCCGGCAGCCGCGCACAGGAGGGGCTCTGCCGGCAGGCGCGCGAGGCCAGGGGTCTTGGGATCTGACCCTTCTCACCCCAGCTCACTCACAGGGCAGGGTTTCTACCCCCAGAGAAAGCAAGCTGAGAAGACTGGCAGCTCTTGCCCCACCCAGCGCCCAGCGGAGTGGCTCAGAGACTTTGAGCAGAGGGAGAGAAAGTCCTCCAGAAAAGGGAGCTGCTGTGCTTTTTTCCAAAGAATTGACTTTCTAAAGAAACAAAGTGCAGGGAGGTTCAACTTTAAGTTTAAGTGTGCTCCTGAACGCAGTAACTCCTCTTAATTAAGAGCGACAGGCTGGGGCGCCTGGGTGGCTCATTGGGTTAAGCTGCTGCCTTTGGCTCAGGTCATGATCTCAGGGTCCTGGGATCGAGTCCCACATCGGGCTCTCTGCTCAGCAGGGAGCCTGCTTCCTTCTCTCTCTCTGCCTGCCTCTCAATGTACTTGTAATTTCTCTCTGTCAAGTAAATAAATAAAATCTTTAAAAAAAAAAAAAAAAGAGTGACAGGCTGGGGGTGCCTGGGTGGCTCAGTGGGTTAAAGACTGCCTTTGGCTCTGGTCATGATCCCAGGGTCCTGGGATCGAGCCCTGCATCGGGCTCTCTGCTGAGCAGGGAGCCTGCTTCCTCCTCTCTCTCTGCCTGCCTCTCTGCCTACTTGGGATCTCTGTCTGTCAAATAAATAAATAAAATCTTAAAAAAAAAAAAGAAGAAGAAGAAGAAGAAGAGCTACAAGCTGCATGGTAGGTCATGGAGGTCGCCGGCGAAAACCAAGGAAGGAGACACCTGAGACGCAGCCTGCTGGGGTCAGGACAATCCCCAACACGGCCCCGCACAAAGGCCAGGCCCTGACTGGATCAGCCTGCAGAGTGACTGCACAGCCCACGCTGTAGGGCACGACCGGTCAGTCAGCCGGGGACAGCAGGTCCCCAGGGCCGGTGACATGCTGGGTGAGGTACCAGCGGAGGCGCCGGGTCACAGAGACACCAGAGACACAGAGGGTCTCGCTGGAAGAGCACTGTCGTTCCGGGGGACGGTGCGCGCTCCCCGCTCGTCTCCACCCTCCGGAGACAGACACGGACGGACGGGGAGACAGACAGGAGTCCAAGTCCCCGTCACTAAGTAAATGAACCAGCGCCTCACAGAAGGGTTCCCCGGAGAAGAGGGAAGGGGATCGGTAGGGACAGTGCATGACCTAAAGTACCAGTTCTCAGCAGAAGATTATGAGACCCGCAAAGAAAGAGGAAAGTGTAACCAAACAGGGGGGGAAAGAGCAGGCAACAAAATTGCCTTTGATAGGACCCAGATGTTGAATTAAACAAAGACTTCAAACCCACTGTTACGTGGATTTTCAAAGAGCTAAAGGGAACCACGTTTAAAGAAGAAAAGGAACACATGAGGACCACGTTTCATCAAATACAAAATGTTAATAAAGAGAAATTATTAAAAAATAACTAAATGGCAATTCTCACATTGAAAAGTGCAGTAACTTCAAGGAACAATTCGCTAGAGGTACTCAACAGTAGATTTGAGTTGGGCAAATACAGAATTAGCAAACTTGAGTTAGATGAATAGAGGTTATTACAATAGATTGTAATTATACAATCCAAAGAAGAGAAAAACTAGACTGCTGGAAAACTGACAGAGCCTCAGAGAAATATGACACATCTTTACGTGCAGCAACATAAGCATAATGAGAGTGCCAGAAAGGGGGAAGAGAAAAAGCAGCAGAAGAAATCATGCCTGAAAACTTCCCCAGGTGAATGACACTTCAGATGTGACACATCTTGTGTGGTACACGACATATACAGCCGTACATGGCAGTCTGAGTTCACGGCCACAGCCACCACCGCCATCACCATCTCTTCATCACTTCTTCTTCAGGAGAGCAGTTCTGTGCGAGTCAGGTCGGTCTCCCAAACTTTCACCTACACTTCTCTTATTCATTCTAGGCTACATGACTTCTCCCTGACAATTCCTATTCTTGGATCACCTTTTTTTTTTTTTAATTTGTTTATTAACAACACAACTCAGCAGCACCCAGAAATCACAAGTAGGCAGAGAGGCAAGAAGGGAGCAAGGGGACAGGGTTCCCGCTGAGCAGAGAGCCCGATGCGGGGCTCGATCCCAGGACCCTGAGATCATGACCTGAGCCGAAGGCAGAGGCTTTAACCCACTGAGCCACCCAGGCGCCCCCCTTTTTTTTAGTCAGTACAAACCCATCGTCTCTCCCATGCCCCTAAGCTCACTTTTATCTAATCACTTATATTGCTTACATGTGCTATGGAAGTTGTTCTATCATTCTATTTAGATGGCTACAAATGTTTATCAAATGCCTATTGTATTTCAGGCATCTTACCAGGCACTAGCAAAGAATAATTCAAAGAGCCTATCCTCATTAGCCTACATCCCAGTAAGCCAACAAGTAGCCTAGGAGTAGCATAGATAGCGATAGGCACTGCGTTGGGCGAGAGACGACGCAGGGAAGGAAGCTGTGTTCGATAGCCTACAGGGAAGGCCTGGCTGATATTTAGGTGACAAACTTAATGAAGACAAGAAGCCAGCCAGGTGAGACCTAGGAGAAAGGACTTTCCAGTCAGGGGGAACCGGAGGAGGGAAGGCCTTTGGGCGGGGACATTCGGGGTGGGTATGGAGAAGAACACATAGGACAGGGTAACTGGAAGACAGCGAGCCAGGAGGAAGCGGGTGGGCGGTCAGGCTGGAGGGCTGGTGGGAGCCGCCGCCACGCACGGTCACTCTGCTGGGCTGGTGGGAGCCGCCGCCACGCACGGTCACTCTGCTGGGCTGGTGGGAGCCGCCGCCACGCACGGTCACTCTGCTGGGCTGGTGGGAGCCGCCGCCACGCACGGTCACTCTGCTGGGCTGGTGGGAGCCGCCGCCACGCACGGTCACTCTGCTGGGCTGGTGGGAGCCGCCGCCACGCACGGTCACTCTGCTGGGCTGGTGGGAGCCGCCGCCACGCACGGTCACTCTGCTGGGCTGGTGGGAGCCGCCGCCACGCACGGTCACTCTGCTGTGCCTCAGTGTCTCCTTGGAATCTTAGTCTAGGGTGAAAACCACTTCCTGAAAGACTCAAGTTCTACTTCGTTCTCTGCCTGGGCCCAGTGTGTGCAGGGAAAGTAGGGTCATTTCCGTATCCAGGCTTCAGAGTCGCTGTTCTTAGAAAAGAGGACTGTTAGAGCCAAGACGGATGGAGGAACAGGCGGAGGGGATTAAGAATGATGAGACCCCAGCAAACTGACAGAATACATTTATTTTAATATTGCTTATTGCACACTTAATCTGTGCCAAGGCCTCAGTACACAGTGCCATTTGAACTTGACCACAACCCCGTGGCATAGGCATTATCATCCTATTTTACACAGGAAGAACCTGAGACACAAAGATTGCCCTCGGTCACCTGTTGGGGGTAAAGTTAGTCTGGTTATCTGTTGACCTCCAAAACCCAAACTTTCAATCAGGCACTACTGCTGCCTCCGAGATTCAACCAGAGGACCACAAGAAAGAGAGGAGGAAAGAAAGAGAGACAATGAAGAGGCGGAACTCCTCAATTCCTGGGACCTGAAAATGTCCAGACAAGGTAAAGTAAATACTATTGTTTATGGCCAAGCTATACTTCTTGCTTTGCATAAGTAAGCAACCAAATGAGAATTGACTTGAGACTACAGAGGCCAAATCTGAGAATTTTTATTTTAAAACCAGCAAGAAGATTTTCAAGTTTCCTTTTTGCATTTTTTTTTTCAGTTTAAAAACCACAGGGAAGTTCTATTTTTAATTTCTTGAGGAATCTCCACACTGTTCTCCAAAGAGGCTGCACCAACTTGCATTCCCACCAACAGTGGAAGAGGGTTCCCCTTTCTCCACATCCTCTCCAACACATGTTGTTTCCTGTCTTGCTAATTTTGGCCATTCTAACTGGTGTAAGGTGATATCTCAATGTGGTTTTAATTTGAACCTGCTTGGGCTAGTGATGATGAACATTTCTTCATGTGTCTGATAGCCATTTGTATGTCTTCATTGGAGAAGTGTCTGTTCATATCTTCTGCCCATTTTTTGATATGATTGTCTGTTTTGTGTGTGTTGAGTTTGAGGAGTTCTTTATAGATCCTGAATATCAACCTTTTGTCTGTGCTGTCATTTGCAAATATCTTCTCTCATTCCATGGGTTGCCTCTTTGTTTTCTTGACTGTTTCCTTTGCTGTGCAGAAGCTTTTGATTTTGATGAAGTCCCAAAAGTTCATTTTCGCTTTTGTTTCCTTTGCCTTTGGAGACGTATCTTGAAAGAAGTTGCTGGGGCTGATATCAAAGAGATTACTGCCTATGTTCTCCTCTAGGATTCTGATGGATTCCTGTCTCACATTGAGGTCTTTTATCCATTTTGAGTTTATCTTTAAAGTGTACGGTGTAAGAGAATGGTCGAGTTTCATTCTTCTACATATAGCTGCCTAGTTTTCCAAGCACCATTTATTGAAGAGACTGTCTTTTTTCCACTGTATATTTTTTCCCGTTTTGTCAAAGATTATTTGCCCATAGAGTTGAGGGTCCATATCTGGGCTCTCTACTCTGTTCCACTGGTCTATGTGTCTGTTTTTATGCCAGTACCATGCTGTCTTGGTGATCACAGCTTTGTAGTAAAGCTTGAAATCAGGTAGCGTTTTATTTTTGTTTTTCAACATTTCCTTAGCGATTTGGGGTCTCTTCTGATTCCATACAAATTTTTGGATTATTTGCTCCAGCTCTTTGAAAAATACCGGTGGAATTTTGATCGGAATGGCATTAAAAGTATAGATTGCAGGATAGAATAGAACTTCCCTATGACCCTGCAATTGCACTACTGGGTATTTACCCCAAAGATACAGATGTAGTGACAAGAAGGGCCATCTGTACCCCAATGTTTATAGCAGCAATGGCCATGGTCGCCAAACTGTGGAAAAAACCAAGATGCCCTTCAACGGACGAATGGATAAGGAAGATGTGGTCCATATACACTATGGAGTATTATGCCTCCATCAGAAAGGACGAATACCCAACTTTTGTAGCAACATGGGCGGGACTGGAAGAGATTATGCTGAGTGAAATAAGTCAAGCAGAGAGAGTCAATTATCATATGGTTTCACTTATTTGTGGAGCATCACAAAAAGCATGGAGGACAAGGGGAGTTAGAGAGGAGAAGGGAGTTGAGGGAAATTGGAAGGGGAGGTGAACCATGAGAGACTATGGACTCTGAAAAACAATCTGAGGGTTTTGAAGGGGCGGGGGGGGGGGGGGGGGGGGGGGGGGAGGTTGGGAGAACCAGGTGGTGGGTATTAGAGAGGACACGGATTGCACGGAGCACTGGGTGTGGTGCAAAAATAATGAATACTGTTATGCTGAAAATAAATAAAAAGTAAATTTAAAAAAAAACACAAGGAAAGATAAAGAAGAACATTTAAATCACCCAGAGGACGCTCATTTAATCTAAGTGTTGACTTGATGGTCTAGAATCTTCTGGGACCTCAGTGTAAGTGCTGAGGAGACTCTAACTGGACCAGCTGGAGCACTTGCAACCCTTGATGCAATGACCTGTCACCCGGGAGGGCTGCGGTCCTGCCTTCGCCCTGGGGACCCGCCATGTGGGGTTTTAGAGAAGGAGGCCACCAAGGACCGAAGCAACGGTCCAGTGAATCGGGGTCGGGAAGTGTTTCTCTGGAAGCGACGTGGGAGGCGCACCGGGGCGCGGGGCGGCGCTGCTGGACGAGGCGGGACAGAGGCTCCGGACCTGCGCGGTGTCGGGGTGAACGTCTGCGGGAGCGTCGGAGCGAGCGGCCCGGACAGGAACCGCCGTCTTTATGGGCGACTCTATGGGGGAGGGGACATGGGGATGGGGAGGAGCCATGAGACTCGGTGGCCCGACGGTGACTTCGGGCGCCCGGGCGCGCCGTCAGCGGACACGTGCGGGCGGGGACGAGCAGCGGTGCGGTCGCAGCCGCGCGGGGACAGGAGGCGGCGCGGGCGGAGGGCGGGGAGGCTGCGGCGACCCCGGGGACCGCCCGTGCGCAGGCGACAGCGGACTCGCGGAGGGCCGCCCGCACCGGGGCTGCGGCGCGACGGGAGGACGCGGAGGACCGGCTGGAGCGCGGCCCGGCGACCCCGAGGGCAGCCGCGGGCGACCCCGAGGGCAGCCGCGGGCGCGAACAGAAAGCTGCGGCCCCGGGAGAGCGACCCGACGCGGCGGCAGGTGCGGCCGGAGGCGGGGCGAGGCCGGAGCCCGCGCGGCGGGGTCGCCCCGGAGGCGCCCGGAGCCCGGCCACGGGGACGGACACCGCGAGGGCCGCGGCCGGGACGAAGGACCCGCGCGGGGGGCGCATCGCGAGCGGGAGGGCCGCGGCCCGGTGCTCTCGGCGCGCCTGGCGGAGGCCGGGACCCCGGACCCGGACCCGGAGCCCACCGCGATGGTCATAACGTCAGAATAAACGCTCCGGGCCTTCGGGGCGCGTGCTCGGGCCTCGCACGTCGCGTTCTCTAACCCGCAGGACGACCCGTCCTCACGCTCGCTCTCGGCACCTTCCCCGACGACGCCGCGACTCGGAGCGTCACTAACGCCGCGTCCTGGGAGCGTGGCTGGGCGTGTGAAACGGCCCCTGCCCCAGGTCCCCGGCAGAGCTCCCAGCGGCTTCTCGGCTCTGAAATAGCCCAGAATATGGGCGCCTGGGCGGCTCCGGGGGCTCAGCCTCTGCCTTCGGCTCAGGTCATGATCCCAGGGTCCTGGGTTCGAGCCCCGCATCGGGCTCTCTGCTCAGCGGGGAGCCTGCTTCCCTCCCCCTCCTCTCTGCCTGCTTGTGATCTCTGTCAAATTTAAAAAAAAAAAAAAAAAGCCCAGAATAGATCAAGAAATCTCAAAGAACACTCATTTCAATGTCCACGAGTGGAAGGAACCTGGGGAGAGTGGTCCTGAAGCCCGTGGGGTCAGGGCAGGGGAGCAGGCAGGGGACGGGAAAGCGAGCCCTCGCAGGGCGCTGAGCGCGCCCCGCGGAACCACAGACTCTGAACCAGAGCATCTGGCAGGAAAGCCCCAGAACACCGAAAACCTTGAGCCCTTTGATCAGTGGCGTTTCTGAAAACTGTTCCTCCCTCTGCCTGCCCGACACGTGGAGGACACAGAAATCTTATTAAAGGCCTTTCAGAAAAAGCTCCTTGTCGAGGAGCATCTGCTTCTGGTGTGCGAGAGATGACACACCAGTGATCTTGGCCAGGGAGACCCAGCCGGCTCCAGGCCCCGCTTGGGGAGACAGGACTTCAAAAGGGAGGCGCTCAATTAAGGAAGCGGCCTTTCCCGGTGGCGGCCCTGAATCTCATTGCCAGCACAGGCTCGGCTGGTTAATGATAAGAAGCAGGGATAAGAGCCTGCTTGTCGCCTGAATGGCTTCCTTCCTGAGGGAGAAGAGAAAAAGGAAAGAAAGAAGATTAGCACAAGTACCAGGCTCCTGATTTAGTTCCCCTTTTGAAAAAAAAAAAAAAAGAAAGAAAGAAATTACACAGAGCCCTTTACTGTCTGAGGCTATTTGGATCTCATTTCTTGCCCTGCCCCTTCAGGTTGGTTTTTTGTTTTTTTTTTGTTTTTTTTTTCTTTCGGTTGGCCCTGTGCATTGTGGGTCACTGTGTCCTGTCTCTACGGCAGGCACTTACCAGATTAAATCTGAAAAGAGTCAAGAGCAACCAGACATCTGTTAGAATGGTCTATTTCCAGGCAGTCACTCCTGCAGTTTTTGAAAAGCACAGAAAAAAAAATGACTGGAAAATACAAGCATGAGAGTCCTTTGTTCCTCTTGGCTCCACCTCTTTAAACCCCTCCATCTGCTGAGGGGGAGGGGAGGGCACCCCTTACTGCCTCTGACATGGGATCTTTGGGGCACGAGCTCAGCTTCTGGAGTGAAAATGACATTCAGGACCAAAAAAGGAGGATGGGGCTCCTGGTTCTCAATGTTTTCCGTTCCGCTGCTGCTGTAGTCAGACGGTCTTTCCCCTAAGCCCACAGAAGCTGTCTCAAACAAGCTGGTTCACGACAAATTCTAAAATCCATTTTTTGGGGCACCTCAGTGGCTCAGTTGGTTGAATGTCTGCCTTCGGCTCAGGTCATGCTCCCAGGGTCCTGGGGTGGAGTCCCGCACCAGGCTCGCAACTCTGCGAGGAGTCCACGTCTCCACTTATTTATTTTAAAGAGAAAAAGAGAGCACCGAGTGGAGGGAGCAGAGGAAGAGGGAGGGAATCACAAGCAGGCTCCCTGCTGAGCACAGACCCTGATATGGGGCTCCGTCTCAGGACCCTGAGATCACTACCTGAGCCGAAACCAAGAGTCTGACACTCAACCGACTGCACCACCAGGCACCCCAAAAATCTTTACAGAAAGCAAGGTAGCCTGATGTGAAATTTCAGACTCAACTCTGTACTTAACATCAGCGGGGTCCTGGGCCAGAGTAACTGACAGGGAAATTCGGGAATGTTACTGCTCTTACTCTGTGCAGGATTTGTACCTTTGAATCCCCCACTGAAAAGACTATTACGATTTTTAATGTTTTTAAATGTACACATTCAGGACCATCTTTTTTGCTTTCAGTGTGCTTTGTGACCTTTGTCTGGTCAGCTTGGTTATCAGCGGGACTCAGCTTACTGGTTGATGGGGAAGGTTGGCAGCAGACCGCTGATCACTCTCTTTGGCAGGTGACATGCATTATGGACACAAAAACACTCTCTTTGACTTACAGAAAGCACAAAGCTCAGAGACAATCAAGGTTCTCATTTGTTAAAAGATAAATTGAGGCATATTAAAAATTTAAGACTTTATCAGAACAAACATCGATTTGAATGATGCAGCATCCATCTGGTGGGAAGAAAGGAGCTCCAAGGGGCCGTAGGACATGAAAGACTTTTACAGCCAGAAGGGAACAGAAACAAGTGGCAAAAAGCAGGGTGGCTGGTGTACTTTCCCTTGGGGAAGGGCAGGGGCCCATCAGGGAGACTACCCAACCAGTGCTGGTCAGGCCATTCCTGACTGATGGGTTTAAGATTCGGTTTCTGGGAGAACCAAAACTGCAATAAGTTATAGCTCAGTTTGGGGACTCGGAGCTATAAGTGACTCCATTCTGAGTCTGGTGTCTTTTTAACACACCTCAAATTACTCTTTAAAGTACAAAAGCTTAAGGGTTGTAGAATAGAAGAATAATAAAAAATTCAAAAAGCTTTTGTGAAGGTGGGTCAACGCCCTAAAACAAAACGCAAAACAAAAATCAGTTGAGAGTATCTGCTGACTAACTATGCTAGATGTTGCCAGGAATACAAAGATGAGCTGGACGTAGATGAGGGTCAGTCCCACATTTAGGTTCAATCAATTGCATAAACTCATATTACATGGTACATGGATGAATTAATTAAAATTTGATGTGAAATAGACCTTGAACTTTGGATGTGATGGAAACTGCGGATGAAGCCTTGGGCTGCCCCAGCTGGAGCACAAGGTCTTCATAAAAGCACAAGAGACCTTTTCAAAGTGGACTTTTAGCAAGTCGAATTCCTGCAAAGGAAGGCGCATGTGTGGATAAAGGTCTTGGGAGACAGATGAGGAACACCCAACCGAATGGAGTCCCTTTAACTTTGGGAGGATCAGAGTTAGGAAAGGACTAGAACCACAGAACTGATGAGAGAGAATGATTGCTTTGCATTTTTCCCCCTAACCCCTGTCTTTTACAGACGAGAGAACAAGCCCAGAGAACGGGCATGTCTCGCTGATCTCCGTCTAGAGCCTTGCCCAAACCTTCTGGCTTTATTTCCGTAGTATCAGCGCACCCAATTCCAGGACACGCCGTATGGCTCTGTTTATGCTTCTGGTAGATTATCGGTTGGTTCCTGTCGTCAGAAAGATGGACCTTCCCTGCCCTCCACGCTGTTTGAGTGTTGGAAGGAAGAGAAGCCCAGCGTCCAATTCTCCTTCCGTCTTCTGCCTGGCGAGTTCCTGCTCGTTCTCCAAGACCGCTCAGATGTCACCTCCTCTCTGGGCCCTCACTTCCGGTTCTGCATTACAAATTAATTACTCTCTCCTCTCATTACCCCCAGCTGTCCAGAAATATGTCACTGTGGCACCTTTCACACTGAAGTGTAGTCACTTACTATAATGACAGGCGCATTCATCTTTCCATTCGATTCTGAGCCCCTGGTTTAGCGTGGCTCCAAACCAGGCCTGGCAGACCCCATGCCATGTCCCCCTGTGATCAAGGCTTGCTCACGGCATGACTGCCTCAGGCCACTCAGTCTCCAAGGGCAAGTTCCACTGAACGAGGAAGAAGCTGTGTGGCCTTTCGTGACTTTGCTTCAAAAGCTGTTCTCGTCATACCTGCCGAGATTCAAGGGGGGCGGCCTAGACCCTCTCTCTCTATGACAAAAGTGTCCAGGAATTCGCAGCCATGTTTCAAGACTGCTACAGGTGGACAGGGAGAAAACAGATAAATACACAAAATACTGTATATAATATGTCTAGTGGCAATACATTTTACTAAGAAGAGTCCAGTAGGGGTATCTGGATGGCTCTGGGTTAATCGACTGACTCTTGATTTTGGCTCAGGTCATGATCTCAGGGTCCCAGGATCGAGCCCCACGTTGGGTTCTGTGCTCAGCACGGAGTCTGCTTGTTCCTCGTCTCTGCTCCTCCCCCGACTCCCTCTCTCTTCCCCTCTCTCTCTCTGAAATAAATCATAGAAATAAATAAAAAAATAAATCTTTAAAAAAAGGAATTGAGTAAAAACAGGCAAATAGCAAATATTGTGATTTGAAGAATTAGGAGTGAAATTCTAAGTAGGATAGTCAGAGAAAGCCTTACGGACATGATGGTGTTTGAGCAAACATTTTCATTATTTGGTCTTTAACCTGTAGGTTCAACTCTCTTTCCCTCTCTTCCATGTCTTCAGGCCGTGTTCTTACTGACCTTACAGTACTCAAAGTTGTCCCAACTATAGACGTTTAAAATTTTATTTTTGTGGCCTTGGCTACCATAGTCTGCGACGTGGATTCTTTCTGCCTGTTGCTCGGGAGGTGCCCCGTGCAAGAGATCCTTGTTTTGCACGATGCCGTGTTAACAGAAGCTCATGCATCTGAACCGCATCCTTGCTGAGCTATGTCAGCCCCTACAAACCCGTGCATGGGTTCCAGTGAACAGGATACTGTGTATGGCAAAGAAATACCTGTATTCTTCCATCTGTAAAAGACACATCATTCCAGGCTTCTCCTTTGCATATGCGGCTTGGCAGTTTTGAGCCAGGATACTTAGATGTTTGGGACGTCAGATGAGTGTTTTCAAATACAGAAAAAGTTCACAAAAGTGAAAGTGGGTAACACACAATGTGAACTAAGGTGGCCCCGGCTAGTGGGTCTTGTGTGCCTGTGTGCATTTGGGGTGTCCCTTTGGGCTGAGTAAGTATAGTTTTCTGCATTTACCTAGTATTTCTCACAGATGAAATTATACATAAGCAAAGGCGAAATCCGTGTAGGCTGAAATGACTCTCTCATGCATCAATCAGATGAGAACAAATTCACGATTTCAAACCACGTGTTGTAGCAGAACCGACTGTATCGACTTTGAGACGCCTGTTATCATGTGAGTGGAGACAGGTCAATGGGCATTTGTCTCAAATTCTAGGAAGCGATGGGAAGTTAGACGTATAAATCGCAACACCACCAATGCCTTCAACTTACGAGTAAGGAAAATAAATGAAAAAGCTTTCGGTTTAGACATATGTTGAAGTCCAGGAGCTCCTGCGGAAGCCGAGTACAGGTAAGGAGCTCGGACTGAGAGCTTCCAAACCGTAAGGGGCAAAGAGACGGGGAAGAGCCTGGGCAGGGGCGGCCGCGATGTCGCCCCGAACCGAAGCTTGCTTCAGAAACGGGGTGCAAAGTGTGCTTTGAGGAGGAGAGAAGGATCCGCTGTCCTCGGCCCCGCTGGTGACCCCAGGGAGAGGAGGACAGGGAGTCGTCCTGCCGGAGGAGCCAACGACAAGCTCAGGAGTCCAGGAGAGAGAGGAAGGGAAGACCCTGGCGAGGCGAGTGCAGAGAGCTCCGTGGCATGTTGGCTCCCAGGGCGAGGAGACGTGGGGGCCGGCAGCGAGCTGGGATGTGAGGACACAAGAGACTGTTTGAGCTTTTCCTGAGGTGAGAGAAATTACCGCAGACGTGTGCGCTGCTGGAAAGGCGAAGGGCAAGGGGGAAACCGTGACGCCCTGGGGAGGAGAAGGAGTGGACCGAGCCAGGCCGCTCCGTGTAGGGGAGGGAGCGACGGGCTTCCCGACTCCGAGTCGCAGTGGAGAGGCGCGTCCCAGAGGGAGGTGGGGACGGCTGAGTCGCGGTAACAAGAGGAGGAGAGAACAGGGTGTAGGTGTAGGTAGGTCTGTGCGGAGGTGGTGGAGCTTTCCTGGTCCATCCTGTTTTCTCAGTGATTCAGGAACTGAGTACAGAGGGGAGGGGCGGCGAGAACAGTCTTCCCTGACAGGTGGGAATGAAGTAGGGAAGCGTGGTGAGGGGCCCAGTGGAGACTCGGGGTCCTGAGAGGACGACTTAGGTAATAATCACAGGAAGTGCTTGGTGCCGTGTCCGACCCGTCACCGTGATGCAGTCACGGGGAGCCATCTGCTGTTGTTTTGTTCTTATTATATCACACTATTTACTCAAGAAATTTTAAGCGATCTTAAAAAGAGGGGAGAGGAATTTCATATTGAACTAATGTAGCCTCCTTGCAGGAACTTTCCGTCACCTCTTGCCAGCACAAGGCTCTGCTCTTCGTGAGATCAGGGTTGTGCACTGACTTAGTCACTTCCTCTCGGGCGGCTGCGCGGGCTGCGCGGGCACCACCAGGAGAGCCAGGCCTATCAGTGTGACGGGGCCGGAGCTCTCAGAGAACGTGGGGATGCCGGGAGCAGTGGTCAGTCTCGTGGAAGGCGCACGACCCTATTCTGCTATATAGAACTGCGAGACAGAGAGAATTTCCTTTCATTGGCTTCCCTAAACTGAGAGATGAGCTCTACCAGTGCCCAGTGGATGCTTCCAACCGGTTGCTGACGTGTCTCCGACAGATGGTCTCCGTCTCTTTGGAAAACCCTGAATAACGCCCACAGGGCTCTGATGACTCACTCGTGGCTTCCGGGCTCTTCTCAGCTTTTCTCATCTCTGCTCCTCTCAGCCCAGTTATCTTTCTTCCAAGAGTCAACTGCGTTTGTAGCCGAACCTGTTTGTGATGCCTGTGCTCGCCTATAGCCGTATAGTGTAGTGTACGCTGTTTAAATCAACCATGTATGAATGTGTAAAGAGAACTGTGCCCACGAAGATAAAGTTAAATGCTGCGGAAAGAGTTGAGCAAAGCCAAGCCCTACACAGAATATAGTTGCTATCAATTTTTTTAAAAAAATTTATTTACTTACTTGAAAGAGAAAAAGAGAGAGAGAGAGAGAGAGAGAGAGAGGAAGAGAGAATCTGAGGCAGACTCCATGCTGAGTGCAGATCCCGACGCGGGGCTCGATCCCACAGCTCCACGCGACCACGAGTCGGCTGCCGACTGACCGAGTCGGGCGTCCCTATTGTTGCAATCAATTCAAGTGTGGACAAGAAAAGATAAGAGATTGAAAGAATCATAAAAATAGGTTTAAAAGCATCTTTAAGTCCTCCTTCCATTATAAGGAAACCAAAACTAAAAATGATAAATTATATACAGTGGAGTGGTTTATGCAAGAAAGACCGCTGAGAACTGTAATCAAAGAGAACTTGACCCTTTCTTGAAAAGCTGGTAATTGCCCGCCTCTCTGCCTACTTCTACCTACTTGTGATTTCTCTCTGTCAGATAAATAAATTTAAAAAATCTTTAAAAAAAAAAGGTTGGTAAAAGAATGTATATTAATATGTTTTAGATTAAAATAGAATTTTTAAGAAAAGTACATATCCTTTTTATGATTTTATGCTGTAGTCAACTTTTTAATTTACCTACCAAGTCCCAGACCCAATCCCATAGGACGAGCATAACTCTAGGGCAGCTCTGAAAGCTCTACGATTCCAGACACACTAGGAGGCCGAACATAGACCTGAGGATCTCATTAAACAAGCGTCATGCGAGAGCAAGCACGGAATGGAAGTCCAGTTTACGTGAATGTCAGGGAAGCTCCTTGGTGCCCCCGAGACTTGACTGGGAAAGAAACAGTTTGAAAGAATTTGACAAAAGCTGGAGGATAAGTGTGTCCAAGAAAGATGTGTAGGTGCAGGAGGTGGTGACACCACAGCTGGGTCTGGGTCTCGCGTCGGGACATACAAGCCATGCAAGCGAAGAGCACGAATAAAGGTGAGCCCAGACCCCAGGGAGAGGGTGTCCGCCGTCTGCGCCATGTTATGCTGCTAATGGACCCACTAACCCTGGGCCTCAAGCTGCTCTCCAGAGCCAGAGGATGTAAAAGAGCCTCAAGGTAAATGCTGACCCAGTTTGAGAAAGAGCTAGCGATGCTGAGATTAATTCACACCAAGAAAAGCTTTGACATTAATTCTTTGTGTGTAGGCTAGTCTTGTTGAACAAAATTATCTGAAGTAGGAAAGCAAAATATTTTCTATTTTGGAAAAATTATGCCAGGACTGATTCATGACTGATACTTTTCTCCACTTAAAAGCAAGTTCATCAACACTCGATGCCAGCAGGCCTAAGAAAGAATTTTTTTAATTCCTCTTCAAATGCCCTTTTAACTGAGCATAACTTGCATACCCTCCTACTATTAATCACCGTCTCCAGAGAGAAATCAAACACGCTTACAGGCTTTAAAGTCCTCATTGTTTTTACTAAACAATCAAAGGCCCCTTGGTATGTTGAGAATCATATCATAAAACCAGACTGATGATTGATACAATTCAAACGAATTTTTCACTACTTCAAGATTAACTCTCTAGAGTTTTATTAAGCTTTCTCAGACAATCTGACTACTTCTTAGGTATAATTTTATTGAGCCATAGATTATCACTTTTCTGAAGACATCCATTTGCTGTGCATCGAATTCGAGAGTTACTGTCGGATCCGCATGTCTTCTGTTTCAACAAGCAATTTAGCGATCACATAGGTTCTGTTTTCTTGGACAGATGCCACCTCGCTGAGCCTCGTGCTATCAATCCCATCGAGTGTCCTGACTCATAATTATCTGAGGCTCTGTGACATCAGTTTTTCCATCTGCGGGAGAAAGTGACGATAGGAAATATATGCGCGGATCCGGAGGTATGACACACTGAGTCTTCCCCCCAAACCCCCAGTGTATGTGGATTCACTTCTCAGGGGAAATCGGACAGCATAGTTCAGAGGACACGTTTCGACCTAGGACGTTTCAGGATGATCTTAAGACTGCAGTTGAATGTTTTGGGATCAGGTAAGGTGCAGCCTTTTATTCATCCATTGATTTTCTTCCTTCAATATTAAACATAGCTGAAGGTTTTATGTGCCAGACGTACAAACAAGGGAGGACACACTTCCATGGGGTGTCAGTAGCCCAGAAGCCAAGTAGCAGGAGGGACTCCGTTTTCAGTAGCCACTGAACGTGGCCTTGGCCAGTGAGCGTTCTGAGTTAGAGGAGGGGGACATCCCATAAGCGTGTGCGCCGGGGGACATCTAGGACAGCCGGGAACTGGAGCCGGGTCTGATACGCTGGAATCAGGGGGTGCAATGCATAGGGCAAATGAGGGGAGGAGGGAAGACGGTTTGGGCATGGAAGAGCCCGTGCTTGTTGAGGCCGCGCGGCCGCCTGCCTGTCTGCCACGGCAGCTGGCTGACCGGAACCGCTGACACCCCGGAGGGACCCCCGGATGCCGGCAGGAAGGGACCGGCTGGGGCCTCCGCAGCAGAGCCCCGCAGGATGGGTTACGAAGTGCGGCGCAGGGTTCGCAGAACGAGGCTCACACGCGTTCGGTCGGGGCCTTGGCCGCAGGGCTTGGTTCGGGGCGATGGAAACATGCATCAGATCGATCCGTTCAAAGCGCATCGCAGCAGTTGTGCGGCGCGGGAAGACAGGCCCGGCTCCGCTGGGAGGTAGCTCCGGACCGCGGGACACGCGCGGGCGCTGGCCGGGGCTCCCGACCTCCTTCCGAGGCTGGGTCCGACGAGCAGGGGCCGCGCTTGCTCCTCGGTGCTTTTCCTCCGTTCCTGAGAGAGAAGCGCTGGACCCCAGAGGCTCCCGGCGACCCGGGCAGGGACCGCAACCCCCTGCCCGCGTCCTACTGATCCACGAGGAAACGTGCGGGCTCTTCTTTTTTAAAGATTTTGTATATTTGTCAGAAAAGGGCATAAGCAGTCGGAGAGGCGGACAGAGGGAGAAGCAGGTCCCGCGGAGCCCGGGGCGGGGCTCGATCCCAGGACCCGGGATCATGACCTGGGCCCTCGGCACAGGCTTAACCGACGGAGCCCCCGGCGCCCCGACCCGAGGAAGGTACCACTCACCTCGTCGACGCGGGTTCGTCGAGTCTCCGCCGCACGCGGCCAACTTCCCTGCGCGCGCTTCTCCCCAGTCGCCCCGGCCGACCCCTCCCGCGGCCCCGGAGCCCGGCGGGGCCGCGGGGAGCGACTCCGGCCCGGCCTGTCGCTCGGCTGCGGCCGCGCAGGCTCTTCCCCGACTTCTGTCTCCCTCACACGCGCCTGGCCGAGCCCCGTCCAGCTTCTGCGCCCCCCGCGACGGCATTTGTCCCTCCATCACGTCGCCTGCGCCCGGCCTCGCCCCCACGCGGGCCGGAAGCCTCCCGACGTGTCCCTCAGGACGTGTCGCTCTCCATCGGGAAAGCGCCCCTCGAAGGGGCGGCTCTGCGCTCCCCCACCCGACGGGGCGCCCCGGGGCGCGAGGCTCCACGTGCGCGCGCGCCCCCGCCCCGGCCCGGCCACACAGCCCGCCCGTCTGTCTGTCCGTCCGGCTGGCCGCACACTGCAGGCGACTCCTCGACTCCCGGGAAGAGCTTTACTCCGGGGAGGGCCGGCGAGAGGTGGAGCCGGTTCGTTCTTACCTTTCCCGTCGGTGCCATCGTCAACTCAAGACCAGGCAGCTTGGGCCTGTCCTTTTTCTCTGGTAACGGAACACGGAGCTTGCTGCAGAGTGAAAAATCCAGCAGACTCTGGCCTGTTTTCTCTTGGTGTCAACATTTTTATTGGTTTCTTTTCCATCTAAAAAACAGGGATAGCGAATGGATGGTTTTCTCCACCTTGAATTCTCTCCTCTGTTCTCCCTTCTGTTCAAGGAAAGGGTCGGCGCGTTCTCCGGTCTCCAAGTGGGCTGGTGGCAGGGCTGGAACAGAAGCAGTTTAGAGAAGGTGCCGCGTTGTCTTACGAAAACCCGAGTCTTAAGGAAGAGTGCCTTTTCTCTCTTGCCCTCTCTCTGCAGATGAGAAAAGGAGCTTTTGGCCTATTTGGAGAAAGAGGACAAGGGGAGAGAGAATGCAAGTGAGCGACAGAGGTGAGTCTGAGAGAGTGACGGCCTTAAGCAGAGGGCACCTGAGCTGATCTTTCTAGAAGCTCTGAGGGGAAATGGCTATAAGGCGCATCTGGGCAAGGGACCACGAGCTTCTGAGCCAACATCCCCTGACCCCTAAGCATGTGACGGGAACAGCAGAGGCCACCTGGCCTGCAGCCATAAACAGACAAGAACAATGAACATCAGACGGCCATGAGTGTGGACAACCAGAAGTTGCTTCCCTGCCCTACTGCCTTGCCTTCCCGAGGTCTTGGAAGTTCGCAGAATCCAGGAACGATGGCACCTTGCCCGACCGAACTGGGGAGAAGCCCAAGAAGGACAAAGTTGTCAGAACTGGGCATCCATTTGTGCTTGTCGTGTCTTACACAGAAGCACCGGCCGAGGGGTGAGGGCGCGGCCTGGGCAAAGTCTGTGTGTCCCCGGGCCCTGCACCCAGAGCCTTTCTCTGGCTTTTGTGATTTCTCCGCCCAGGGTGTGTTTTTTGATTCTGTTACCTGGAAGTCGGGTTTTTGGAAATTGCTGGCGAAGCTCTGAAAGTTTACTCCCACCGACCCCAAGTCAGAACTTAGCGTGAGCTCCAGACACGCTCTATCCTTCCGCACTTCTGCCAGAGATGAGACCCATGTCCACTGTGTGACATCCGCCAGGCCTACCTGACAGACCACTGAGAATATCAAGAGAGGGAAAAAGTGTTTGAAAGCTTGTGAAAGGCACACAAGCTTAAGGCACTATCATCAACAGCTTTGAATTTGGGGGCCAGAACACTTTTTGGTGTGGATTAGCCACGGGATCCGTTTGAACATTTCATCTCTCCTCGTTGCACCTGGAAGTGGGAATGGAGGGCTCAGCCTGCGCGACAGCGTGTGTGCTTCCTGCCGTCGCCCTGGGCTTGTGGGACGGTCATTCCAGGTCACTCACGATGGTGACGCTACAATTAAGAATATAAAGCGTCATGAAACACAATTAAATTGTTCTTACAAGAATCTGAGAAGCAAACTTTCACAATGCCAAAATAATTTCCTCTGTTGGAGCACCAGACCGCGTTTAACATGAAAACATCGTATGCGTAGAAAACTACATGGTTTTGCCCTGTGCTGTCACAGTAAGATCTGAACCTGGGGGACTCTATCCTCGAAACCGGACCTAATAAAACTTCTATTTTGGCCTCATAAAGGTCTTTCTCTCTTTCCTGTTCCTGTCTCCTTTTGTTTTTTAAACTATAACTAAAATTACTTAGTAGAAAAATGTTTTGAGACATGTGAATTCATTTAGAAAGTCATGCTGCTGTAAAATATCTTTCTGGCTTCATTTTCAATGAGCTCACTCTCCCCTTTTTCTTCTGTTTAAAGATGATGGAAACTCGTAGGAGGAAACGCTAATGGCTGGGGGATGGCTGGAGCCCTCAGGACAGCCCATGACAGGAAGTCCCAGGGGGACAAGCCCCAGTCACAGGAAGTGAGGAGCCTTTCTTCCCAGAGTCTCCTGCAGCTGTGTGGCTCGAGGAGGCCACATTCCTGGACCGACCTCCACTTAATTACTCGGACCAATAAAGCCCCAAACTTTGTCCCCAAAGCTGTAAGAGTATTTTCTGATTTAAAAAAAAAAAAAGCTTTAGACTCCTCAGCTCTTCCAGGCCGGCCACTGCCCTGGGCCCCACCCTCTGACGTGCGCGGTTCCCTCCTCTCGCCGAGTGGACAGTCTTCTGGGACTGTTCCCAGGCCCTGGGGGAAGAGCCCCGTAAAAGCAAATAGCCTTTAAATAAAGACTGTCGAACTGAGTCTGCCCCATTCTACACATTCTTATTGTCCTCCATGTTCTCTTAGCAAAAGTGTGAGATCTCAGCAGATTCCAACCAGTTTTGATAGAAACTTATATTATTATTTTTTAAATGGTCACTAGTTAGAGGAAAGGGAGCTTATCTAACACCCAGAATCTGAAGTTACCTGTACTTGTCGTTTTATTATTTGACTTTTCTAATACCCTGGACAGGATAAAATGTCCCAGCAAGGTGTGTTTGCCTTTGACCCACAGAGAAGGGGTTTGAAGCCTTTTCGATGGGAGAAATTCTTTGAAGCAAAAGGAAACATGTTATGTTGAGAGCGGACGTTTTTCAGGGCTGGGAATGGGATGCTCTTAAAGTTCTCGCCTTTGTTTCCTACATTACAGCGCTCAGCTACCAAATAAATCAGGGCCTTTGGGGAAGCCATAAAAACTCATCACTTAAAGGCACATTAATTCTTGTAGGTCACTGGGTGTCATTAAGTAGATCACTGGCCCAAAACATCTTAAGGTGCCTTTGGGGCCTGAAAGAATATATATGCTTTCCTGAAAGAAGAGGTCAGCCGCTGAGAGCCGGCCTGCCTGCCCTTCTTCCTGGGAAAGTCAGGACCAGTCTCCCGGAAACTCATATTTAATTCTAGGAGGTGGCTGTATGTCAGGGCCAGGAGGCAGCGTTTGCTGAATTGCAGCTGTGGGTTTCGTCCAAGGGCTCGACGCACTGATCGTTCACCCTGAAAGTTTCCTAACCTTAGACCAATGTTTCTTGACCTTTCTTTCATTATTGCTCCCATAAGGAGCCCTTTTTGACAATTTTTTTTATTTGCTCCTCTTCTCCCCAGAAAATTAAATACCAAGGAACGAAGAAATAAGATTTTTTTCAGGTTAGGGTCAAGACATTGTAATATTTATGTTACTATCCTCGCTGAGAATATATGTTTTAGACCTTTTCTCAGCCTGGCCAGTATTGATAGGTGGGACCAGATGATTCTTTTTTGTTGGGGGGTGGCCGACCCCCCGCCCCGCCCCACAGTAGGAGGTCTCTGGCTCTATCCACTGGGTGCTGTTCCCCACTCCTCTGCTTCAGTGTGAGACATAGACTAGCTCCAGACACTTCCAAATGTTCCCGGAAGCCAAAGCTGCCCCTATTCGAGAACCACTGCATTAGACACAGAAACAGGCAGGAGAGGGCGCCTGGGGGGCTCAGTGGGTGAAGCCGCTGCCTTTGACTCAGGTCATGATCCCAGGGTCCTGGGATCAAGTCCCGCATCGGGCTCCCTGCTCCGAGGGGAGCCTGCTTCTCCCTCCACCTCTCCCCCTCGCTTGGGCTCCCTCTCTCACAAAAATAAATAAAATCTTAAAACACACACACACACAAAGGAGAAATGTCAATGTGTATGAAAAGTCAGAATAGCATTTTTGGCAAAATTCAGGAGAAACAATTTCTAAAGTGAGAACGAAGAGGAGGACGAGGAACTAGAAGGTGAAAGGCAGAGACCGCAGTGGGAAAAGCCAAGTACAGCGGCCGTGCTGGGGGAGGGGCGGGGGGCAGGGAGGCAGGGAGAGGGGGTGGTTGGGAAACCGGCGGCTGCCCGCTGACTTGACCCCGTCTGCCCCCTCTGCCCTCAGTCTCCTAACACAAAGAAGGCCTGGCACTTTGTTCATTTATGTTTTATTTATAACTCTGTGGATCAGTTTCTTGACTTTTAATCATTAACTCTGCAACTCTGAGTGGCAGCGTCTAGGGGAAGTATGGGCTGAGTGTGTCCTGGACTGGAGTGAGTTGCTGGGCAGCCAGGCCTCGGTTTACAACTGCAGTTAACTGAAGAGAACAAGAGTCTTGACTTCTTGCCAAATCTCGCTTCGCAATCTGTAGTATTCCTCCCCTAAGAAGTGATTCTCAGCAGTAAAGCCACGATCTAGACCAGTGATTTGGCCTATGGCCTCACCTGGCTTCAACCAGTATGATTGGGCTTTGATCTGTGTGAGGTATGCTCACGAGATTTTGATTTTATTTGAAAAAATAATTCCTCCACTGAACATGAAAGCATCGGTCATATAGAGACAGCGTGTGAGATCTTAGAACCTCCCTTTGCACGCAGTGCTGAAAGCAGGACTGACAACTCAGCACAGGCCCAAGGCCTTGCGGTACATCTGCCTTATTCCATCTTATCCAGGGAACTCCAACGATCTGAAAGACAGACACCTTTCGAAAGCCAGCAGTGAGAAGGTTTTGTCATTAAGGAACCCTGGCACTGATGACAGACTCCCCCAGAGATGGGCATCAATGGCTTGGCGTCCCCTAGAGCAGCCCTAGTTCGATTGCTGAGAGTAATTTCATCTCCGCCTGTAAAAGCTAGAGAAGACCGAGAAGGTTTAGGAACATACAGCAGAAATGGGTAAGAAAGAAGAACCAGAAGGAAAAGATTTTAAAATGTCGGTTTTCTTGAAAGAGAAAGGCCAAGAGTTGATTTAATGTAGAAAAGGGAGGAAAAGAGTTAATAGTTTAAATGCTTTCTAGATATCATGAACCAAAATAATTTAATTTTTACTGTAAACTAGAGAGGAAGGCTACTGTTTGCCCCTAATAGTCACTCTTTCCTTCTGCAGTAATAAAATTTTCAGCAGGGCTCATAGCCCACCAGATGTAAATACTGCATTTTTCCAGTCAGCTTGTATGTGGCTTTTTATCTGAGTTCCGGTGATCGGGATGAATATTTGCAGTAGACATTGAGCCTGCTTCTGTCTCTGCTTATTTCCTCATTGCTGTGGGACAGAGAGTCGACACAGTAGCTAGAGCAGGAGCAGCCATCTTGGAACTTCAGGTGAACTTGGGAATGAAGTCTACAGACATCGTCGTGCGATGATAGCCTGGGCCCCTAACAGCATGGAGAGCCAGACCCACTCGAACCAACCTCCAGCCTTATACATGAGAGAAACTTCTATCTTGTTTGATGCTTTACTATTTGAGATTTTTCTGTCACTCCCAACTGTACCCAGTTTCAACTGATAATCCTAGATATGGACACTGTCATCACCTCAGGGTAGCTAGTCGAGTCTCAGAGGCGCTGATAACTTAGTGCCATATCGCTGGTAAAGCTGTTAGTGCTCTTTGTGCAACACCAGAGTCTACATGCTTTGTATGACACTGCATTTCAACTACCATGTAAGTTTAGTATTGGACAGGTCTTTAGGTAAAGAATAAAGATTCCTTATTTCTATTCTTCATATCAGGACAGAAAGGATATTGGTTTATCTTCTAGTAAAAGCTTGGGAGACCTATCTTATTGCCTGATTCCTAATTAGGAGAAGTCAAACTCCATTATTGAATTTGTGTCTGTAGTTTTAGTATAGACTTGCTTGACAAAGCGGAATAATCCAAATGGACCCAATCATCTTGGAACAGATGTCCAAGGAGCGTCTTCTAACCACCAGGCACTGGTGCTGGGGAGAGAGCAGTGAACAAAAGAGAAAAACTTTTTTTTGCCCGAATGGATCTCATTTTTTTCTAGTGGAAGTATATAATCAACAAAATAGTAAAATGATAATATTTTAGATGGCGGTAAGTATTGTAAGGTTTTCCCTGCACAGCAGTCTGTAGTCTGTATCAGGGGGCAGCTGGAACTTGCTCAGAAAGCCAGGCTTACTGCTTTGAGGAGTCACAGTTCAGAACTTGGGGACTGCAAGAGAGGCTGGAAATTGAACAGAAAAATCTGAGAAGAAAAGATTCCACAGATTGGGAAACCCAAAAATCTACATATAAATTCCATTCCACATCTTGAATGACCCTTGAACTACAAACATATGGAGTAAAAAATCCCAGGGGAAAACAAAGGAAGAAAACCATAAGAACTGACCAGAGAGGGTGCCTGGAGAGTTTAGTCGTTTAAGGGTCTGCCTTCAGCTCAGGTCATGATCCCAGAGCCCCAGGATCAAGTCCTGCATCCGGCTCCCTGCTCAGCGGGGGGTCTGCTTCTCCATCTGCCTCTCTCCCCTGCTCATGCTCACTCTCCCTCACTCTGTCTCTCAAAAATAAATAAAATATAAAAAAAAAACCACTATATATATATATTTTATATATATATAAAATAAAGAACTAACCAGGGATGTTTACTACTCGCGGAAGGGGAAGCAGAGCTTAACACTTAAGTTTAGCCAAGTGAATTGTTTGCTAGACGAGCTGGATAACAAAACTCAAGAGTCTGTAAAATGTATCATCCATACTGTCTAGTTGGAAATCCAAATTACTAGATGTGAAAAAAAGATGAAAATGTGACTCATGGTCAGGAGAAAAAGCTCTCAATAGAAACCACCTCTGGCCAGATGCCGGAATTAAATTTAATGCAGCTACTGCATTAAAGAAACAAATTTAGTGCAGCTACTGTAACTATATTCGAGTACTCAAAGGAAAATGGGGCCATAATAATTGGTGAACCTCAACTGAAAAATGGAAACTTATTAAAAAGGAGTAAGTGCTAGAAGTGAAAAGTAGTCTCTCAGATGAAAAATTCACTAAATGGGCTTAACGATAAGCAAGCCAGCAGAAGGAAAAGTCTGTGACTTTCAAGATAGAAATTAAAATAGTCCACAAAACAGAAAGGAAATAATAGAAATTATCTAACCCACAGCGCAGAAAGAAAAAAGTCTTAAAAAAATAGAGTGTTGAAATGACCTGTGAGACAGTGTCAACTGGTGAGTTATCCATACGCCAGAAGGTGACAGAGGACAGAACAGCAGACCGACGCTTCTAAAATGACAATATATATATATATTTTTCAAAATGAAGAGAAAGGACGCCAGATGGAAACAGATTTGAAGGAAGGAACGAGAAGCACTGAAATGGTAAATTGTCGGGTAATTATTGCATGACGGGATTTATGACATATGTAGATAGAAAGTGTGAGGATAATCCAATTGAGGATCAAAATATATACTAAAAGTAATGAAATGTAACACAATGGATATGTCCACAAGTTCCTACTGTTATAAACAAATAGGTAATACATAAATAAATGGGAAATAGGTAATTTCTTCTGCACAGAATGTTGGCAACTAGTCAATGAAAAGGAGTGGTAGATGTTGAAAATCAATAGAAGCTAAAACTAGTGGTTGAAAATTTGATGAGAATACAATCTTTATAAATAGTCTTAAACATCTCCTTCTGAATTATTTACGAATTATAAAGGTAAAAATTACTTATTAATTATAAGCTTAAATATAACTTCACACTGAAAAACCTGGTAGATGTCACTTTAATCGAGACTCAGAATAAAATATATGCATGTATACTTGTGTGTGTGTGTGTAGGACATGTTTGTATGTTTGAGAAAGGGAAGGAAAGAAAGATGAGTGAATGTAAGGTAATTGGAGAAAACTAGAAAACCTTAATGAATCTGAGTAATGGGTATATGGAAGTTCTTTATACAATTTTGGCAACTGTTTAATGTGTTTGAAATTATACTGAAATAAAAGGCAATGATGACAGGCTCAAACCTCAGTGGTGGTCATGCATGTCTTCAGAAACGGTCAGGTTTCTGGATACATTTTGACAGTCTGAAGTATTTGATGATACATTGCCTGTGGGGTGTGAGAGACAGAGAGGCCTCAAGAACGACCCCATAATCTGGGAATCAGGCCATTGGAAGGAAGAAGTAGCTCTCTGTTCAGATGGGAAAACTGTGGGTAGAGAAAGTTTGTGGAGGTGGAAATCAGAAACTTGGTCTGGGACATAATAAGTAGAGCTATTCGTGAGGCTCTTAGACTTACATGCGGACATCAGGGGAGAGGTCTGGGCTGCAGATACATGTCACTCATCATCACTCATCATCAGTTTACTTAAAGCCATGAGATGCTGCCGGGGATCAACACAGAAGACTGAGTCCGGAGACAGTCCTGCTGAAGTCCTTCCTGCTCTCAATCTACCAACAGCATGTGAGTCCACGGCCTGTGCTTAACTCCACACTCATGACGCAGGGCAATATGTTCTCTTGTCTAACCTAGTCACTTAAACTTTGTGAAACAAACATTCATGGAGCATCTTCAGTATGCAAGACACTGTCTCTGCATACTTGTAGTTCAAGTACAAACACGTCTAAAAGAGTCCACCTAGGTAATAGGAGTTCGTAGGTAGCATAATAAACAATCCAGAGTCATGTGTCTTGTCATGTTGCCTAACTGATTCAGAGAAAATTTATTGCCCTGATAAATTACAAAGACGTTTTAGGTAATATTAGGCAATGCATGTGCAAGAGAAAACACATAACTCTATTTTCTCACCATTTCTGGGAGAGCCAGGGACGAAGCTTATCACTGCCTTATTTACTTATTTTTAAAAATAAACCTACTGCTCATGAAAGGTTACAATAAATTGGAGGAAACTTAACCCAAAGTCCCCTAGTAAGTAAATTTTTTGTGTTGAATCAACTTATGACCTCTGTGAGGCATGGCCCTCCCAAACAAACAGCTGTGGAAAAATTCACTCCATCTTTTAGTTATTTTGTCCTCTTTCTTTTTCATTGCCTTTTCAACTTTATTGTGAAATAAAACACTAATACAGAAAACCACACACATCAAATACATGGCTTCCTGAATCATTAGGAGGCCAATACTTCCAGGGTCATGAAACCGGATTTCACCAGTCACTCCAGAAGCCCTTCAAAGTGTCCCACCTTTCCCCACAAGGTTGAAAAATGGTGATGTCTGGATACATTTTTCATGTATTAATTAGAATACTTTCATTTATTAATTAGAATACCTTCATCCAATATTTGGTTACACAGCAAGACAGTTCATATAGAGAAGAGTTGATAAATGCTACTTCTCTAGCTCTGTATGCCAGATTTCAAGCTAATGATTTGGCTTCCTATCACCCTCCAAAAAGCAACAATTACTTTTCATAGTTTTATGAGATTGTAGAATTAAATATATTTGATGAATTTCAATCTACTGCTGTTACCATTATAAACTCAAAATTTTCCATCTTTGACCAATGGTAGCCTCTTCAAGTTGACTCCAGAGTCCTTAAGACATAACCCTCATCGTCTTTGACAGCTTCTGTGTCATCTAGTGTGACAAGATGCCCCAGGGTCATCTTGCTCATTTCCTACCTTACACTCAGAATCCGTTATTTCCCCAAGGAGACCCAGTCTCTTGTGTTGAAAAATGGTATTGTGAGACCACAATCTGCATGCTAGAGGTGCTCATTGCTATTGTGTAGTTTGTTCTAGATCTTTCCAATAGACATATCTGGAAGTAAAATAAGGTCAGGTACTTCATGGCTTTACACTGATAACCCCAATTCACTTTTGAGTTTACAGAGTTTTTACTTGGCCTCTTTTCTACTACTTTAATATCTTCTTTCTTTCATATCCAGACTACTGTTTCTCAGGGAACCAGGGATTAATGAGGTAATAGAATTGCTCTCAGATATAAAGGAGATAATAGGATTGAATCTCTAGTTAAGTACTCATTTGTTTTATCCCATATTATACACATAACAGTCTCAGGAGAGCAGTTACAAGACTAATACCAACATAATTATTGAAACTATTTTCTCCTCCATTTTGAATTATTTGTGTATCTACACTATCAGAAGATTCTGCTCTGAACATTGTCTCAGCATTTCGTCAGTCAACGCAGTTCTAGGGAACCTCTATCCTGAATGTTCACTAGAATTTCTCATGTCAGACAATATCTATCTAGTTATTTTGTTGTTTGAAACTTATTTTCAAGAAGATTTCAAGAGCTCTTGGAAACAACTTGTAAGTTCTATCTGTCCATTATACTTGGAAGTTATGCTTGACTTAAAAAAAACTTTGGATTCACACTTGCTTCCTTGAGAATCTTAAATGTGTTAGTCCATATTTTTCCCACATAGAACATCAGTATCAAAAAGCACAATAGTCTAATTTTCCTTTTCTTATAAATTACCTATTTCTTTCTTTCTTTTTTTTTTTTTTTTAGCTATTCAAGGGATATTTTCTTTTTCTTTAAAGAAAAAGTGACTTTAATAAAATTTTTCTTGCTGGTCAGTCGATACAGGTCAATATTCCCAGAGTAGATGGTGTGATCTTTCAATATTCAGTTTTAAGTCCTTTTTAAAGAATTCAGAAAAGTTCTCATACTATCCATAAGTTCTGTCTTCTTTGCCTATCTCTAACATATATCACATTTTCTCAAATCTTTTTATGTCTCTCATTTCTTTTTTCTCTCCTATTTAATATAAGTGGAATTTAAGAAACAAAACAGATGAACATAAGGGAAAAATAAAAGAAGATGAAATCAGAGAGGGAGACAAACCATCTGAGACTCCGACCTGTAGGAAACAAACTGAGGGTTGCTGGAGGGGAGGTGGAGTTGGGGGAACTGAGTGATGGGCGTTAAGGAGGCCACTTGATATAAGGAGCATTGGGTGTTCTATGCAACTGATGGATCCCTAAACTCTACCACTGAAACTGATAATACACTACATGTTAATTAATTGATTTTAAATACAATTTAAAAAATATTTTTCATTGAAACTTTTTTCATTTTAGAGTGATATTTTGACTGAAAAGAAAAAGTTGCAAAAATTGTGCAAAGAATTCCTGTCTACTGTTCACCAAGTTTTCCTAAAAGTTAACATCTTGCATATTCATAGCACAAGGCTCAAAGTCAGGAAGCCAACAGCGGTATCACTCTGTTCTGTGGTCTGCCTCGCTTCAGCTTCCTCCATTGTTCCACTAATGTCCTCTTTCTCCCTGGGGATCCGGCCCTGCATCATGCCTTGCGTTTGGATTCTGCCTCTTCGGTCTCCTTCATCTTTGAATGGTTCTTCCAGGTTCTGTTCTGTTTTATAGTTTTGAAGACTATTGGCCGGTTTAGTCTTTAGGCTGTTTCCAATCTGGGTTTATCTGATGGTTCCTTACGATTAAATTTGAGTCAGGATTCTTCAGTTTTGTCACCACTGACACTTTGAGCCACATAAGGCTTTGTTGTCGAAGCTGTCCTCTGCGTTGTATTCATTGTATGTTTAACAGCACCTCTGGCCCTGACCCACTGGATGCCCGTAGCACACATTCAGTCTTCATAATCAAAAAGGTTTCCAGACTTTTAATAAAAACCTGAGTGAGACAGAGAATCAATTTCAGCCGAGAACTACTAATGTAAGTTACATACTTTTGGCAAGGGCACCACACAGGCAATAGGTGTCCTCATAGCATCCCACAGGAGGCATGATTTGCTCCATAACTGGTGATGTTAACTTTTGATCACTTCATTAAGGTAGTTCGGCCAGAATTTTCTAGTATAAATTTAATATTTTACACTTTAAAAAAATAAAATGTGTCATGTAATATCATGCAAACACAGAGTTTCTCATCATATTTTCACCTACTAATTCTGGCATCCATTGATTTTTGCCTGAAGCAATTACTAATACTATAGTTTTTGCCAACAACTTTTCCTTCTACATTTATTACTTATGTTTCCATTTTAAGAAAGAGCTTTCCCTTTCCCTCCATTTATTTCTTCATTCAATTCTTTATATGAGTACAGACTCACGTATTCTTATCTTATGGGTTATAATTTGTTACTATCATCACACATTTTGTTGCTCAATTTGTCCCTAATATGGCCATTGGAAGCCTCTGAAGTTGGCTTTTTTAAGAAGTTCACTAATATTGTTGACATATAAAATGCAGTTCAAGAAAAAAAAAAGAGCAATTTCTCAATCTCCTCCTTCAGTTGCTCCCCAGTCTCTCCCATGTGGGCAGTCTGGAGCTGTTCTGCTGCCCGGCTGTGGGCATTAGAATTTATTCAGTAGGTAATGGTGATGAGAGTCTCTCTCTCTCTTTTAATGTTAAAAGCCAGTTGATCCGGTCTGCAAATGAGAAAACGTGGCTCTGAAACAGCCTGAAGTCGGAGACTGGAGGCAGAAAAGGCCAGCACACTGGGGCAGGGGAGTGAGCAGAGGGAGAGGGTTGTTTTACGAGAAGGCAGGGACAATGAAAAGAGGTCTGTGATGCCCCATAATGCGCAGAGGAACTGCACACGGACGTCTCGCTGTGCCCATGCGCTCTGCCAAGCCCCATCTCACCTGCTCCCAAGACACCTGTGAGCTCAGTACCATCAGCAGCCTCACCAACCACCACCCCCTCCGACGTTCGCCCCGGCACCCTGGGTTTTACCCCCGACAGCCGCAGATTCCAATGATCTCTAATAGATCTTGAACCTTGCAGTGCTCCCCAGAGACCCCAACTTCCATGAGAGTCTGGGTCACTGGGCAGGTTCGATGGCCACAGTATAGCTCCCAGAGAGGAAACGATATCTGAGGCTTTACCCTCTGTGGTGGGTCTTGCCTTCCTAGTTCCTTGAATTTGCCTCTAAATAAAGGTGTTTGGAGACTGAGCAGTCAAAATGACTGCAATCATTTCAAATGACTACAAGTTTGTAATCCAAAATGATAGATCATACTGAAAGGAATAGCTTAATGCTTATTGCTTACAGAATGTTTTAGACTGGTATGGCGTGTTTTATACATCTAGATATACATAGATAGATATAGATACACATATACATATATGTAAATATATGCCTAAATCTAGATATATGTAGATACGTATGTATATGTAAATATAGATATAGACAGACAAATATGTATGTATTTCCTTCCGAAAGGATTATACCAACTTGCACTTAATGTTTGACGTCATGAATCTGTTGACTCACAGGACTTTTCAATCTCTTCCTCTCTTGCTACTTTCTACTACACAGGCTGGAAAAATAAAACACTTGATTTTTCTGGTGTTTTGCTGTTTGTAGTGACTTTGTGACACGATGTGATACCAGTAGAATATTGTAGGGAGGACCTTGAATTTTTCCCTAAAAGATCTATGTATTCATTTGAGAGAGAGAGGGAGTGTGTGCACATGTGCACATGGGGGTAGGGGCAGAGGCAGAGAATCTTCAAGCAGACTGCCTGCTCAGCGTGGAGCCTGATGTGTGGCTTGATCCCATGACCCATGAGGTCATGACCCCAGCCAGAACCAAGAGTCAGTACTCAACTGACTGAGCGGCCCAGGTGCTCCAAAAGTTTTTGTTTTCTTAATATCATCCCAAATTTTTTTCCTGTCTTGAATGCACAGATGGTGTCTGGAGATGCGGTATCCGCTTTGTAACTACGCGGCAGTAAGCATGAGGAAAAGGCCAAGAAAATCAGAGATGCTGCCATGACATGGTTTTTCAAAATAAACCCTTCTTAGTTTAATTTTCTATATAGAGAAACAGAGCCAATAGGAAATGTATGTATATAGAAAGAGATTTATTTTAAGAAATTGATTCACCAAAAAAAGCCAACCAACCAAACAACAACAACAACAATAACAAAAAGAAATTGATTCACATGGTCATAGAGGCTGACTAATCCAAAATCTGCAAGTTGGCCAGCAGGTTGAGGACCTAGGGAAAGGCTGCCATTGTGGTTCAAGTCCAAAGGCCACCTGCTGGTAGAATTCCCTCTTGCTAGGGGAGGTCAGTCTTTGTTCTATCAAGGCCTTCAGTTGATGGTGTGAAGCCCACTCACATTAGGGAGAGCAATCTGTTCCATTCAAAGTCAACCAATTTAAGTGTTAATCTCATCCAAAAACACCCCCACAGAAACATGCAGAAGAATGTTGGACCACAATTGGTAACGTGGCCCCGTCAAAATGACACATAAAATTAACCATCACACGCCGGCTAATTCACACGCCGGCTAATTCAAGTGTGTGTTACTTGTAGCCAAAAGCATTCCCGGCACACAGTGTATTTGAAAGACCAGCAATTCACATGCTTCTCAGCCTAGTTCACCTCAGTCCCAAGTACACAAATTATTTCCCTGCTCTGTCTTGACTTTCTCTTCACCTCCTACCTTCTCAGCCAAGATCTATGCCTCTGAGAATCCCACCACTCCATTGCATATCCCATGGTCCTGGGAAACACTGGTAAATATCTACATATTTTTACACAGAGGATTAGGTTTTTTTTCTCACTTTGTTCAAATATTTGCTGTGATATGGGCCTGTGATAATGTATAGGCTTCTCATACAGTGACCACTAGCTTCATGTGGAAATTGAGCATTGAAAATGTGGGTGGTGTGAATTGAGATGTGCTGTAAGTGGAAAATACACATTGGATTTTGAAACTTTAATTCCAGAAAAAAATGTGAAATACCTCAATAATTTTTTACATTGATTTCACATTGAACTTATAAGATTTGGGATACATGGTGTCAAATAAAACATATGAAATGTATTACTAAAATTAACTTCACTTGATTCTTTTTACTTTATTAACGTGGCTACTAGAAAATTTAAAACTACATATGTGAATTACATTTGTGGCTCGCATCATATTTCTCTTGGACAGGGCATAGAATTTTCTGGAAAATTCACTCTCATTTTTGTAGTTAATTCATCAATATTGTATGTACATTTTATTTGGATTTAAAATTTTATTAAGAACTACAAATTGATTTATCTGTTTTATTTGTTTAAAAAACAGATAGCTGGAGCATTGTTCCAAGGTCAGAAGAATAAAAATGATAAGGAAAAATCCTGTGTGTAATGAAAGGTTTGTAACAGGGAATCAGCACTTTCTGTCCGAAAGTTTAGCAATTTTCCCAGCTAACTGAATTGTGGGAACTCAGCTTTTCCAGAGAATAAATATGCTATTTTTAACATTTTTATTATACAATTTGTCACAGGCTGTCTCATGAGAGTATCAACAATCAGTTTCAAACAGAATCCAACCACAAACACTTCTCCACATGTGACTTGGAACATCTGGCCCGTTTAAGCCCCATCTACATCAAGCGAGTGCCGGCCGGACTTTGATTCTGAGGCTCCTAAAATCCTTTGTCCCACTTCCCACACTGGGAATGAGGTGGGGTGAAAGCATCTTCGAGGGGCTGGCCTGAAGCCAGTCGGAGGGCTAGGCTGGCACTTCCCCTCACTGAAGACTGCAGGCCCTTTCTGAGGGAGGCACGTGTCGCACTCCAGGGAGATCAATAATTTATGTGGCATTTTCCCTAATGGGTTGAGAGAAAACTTTTTAAGAAAAACCTTAGCCAGCACCTCCTAGCCAAAGAGATCACCTGCTCTGAGCTGAATGCTCAAGTCTTGAGAGGTATAGGGCTGCTCTGTTGACTACATTTTTAAGTAATGAAAAAAAGGCTCATGACTAGAAAAATGAAGGAAAATGGGCTCAGTTGGTCAGATGCCCTAAAGCAATGAAAGACACCGAAAGAGGGTGATCTGGGGGTGGGGTGGGAGAATTACATGAACGCAGGAGTCTTGCCCCCACCCCCCAACCAATATCCGTCTTTCTGAAGGATGGAAACCCAATATTCAAAGTTCACTGATGTTGCTGGCCACCTATAGGTGCCCCATGGGAAGTTCCTTCCTAAAGGGAAGGAATCTTTAATGAAGCAAAGCTATCTGTAAATTGTGTTTTCCAAGTACAGGTCTCCATACCAGTTTTTCTTCAAACGAGGTGCATGTATAGAAGATTCTAGTTCATAGAAGCAGTAGAGTCTTCGGAATAATGTGTATTTACAAGTCAATGCTTGTTTGGCACTTACCCACAGTCAATAGGGGGACACACCACACCCCTCACACACCATGATCCGCACAAACATGTACACACGGAAGTGTTTGCTCCTATGATAACAAGCCTCGTCCAGCATTTGCCTCGGTTCGAAGCAGATTTCATTTTTAAGAGGCTCATTCCCAAAGGATTTGAAAATATTTAAGCAGAATCGATGTGAATAAAAAAACTGAC
Organism: Mustela nivalis; assembly: GCF_964662115.1. Taxonomy (NCBI): domain Eukaryota; kingdom Metazoa; phylum Chordata; class Mammalia; order Carnivora; family Mustelidae; genus Mustela; species Mustela nivalis. Next base: position 110,090,831 of record NC_139030.1, read on the forward strand.
TGTAGAATTAAGCACATTAGAATGGATATCTGCCATTTCTTCCCCATCTTAAATATAGATACACGTGTCGCCTTTAGCCATACTTGTAACTGTGTGAAGTACATGATAGAGAAGATAGGGAAAGTTTCAACTTGAGTTAGGCTCAATTTTGAGTCTTTGCCACGGTAACGTTTACATCCAGTCTTTGAACTTCAGTGACAACGGAACATGCAGCATGAGGATATGTTTTGTACACAGGGCACGGTTGTTATTTTCACAGTTTTGTGGGGAGTGCTATGCGTCTTCTATGCTGTTAATTAGTCTTCATAATCTTCCTCTCCGTGAGTTTCTGACACGTGAACAAATAAAAGGATGCAGAAGGCAGGAAAATAAAGAAAAGAAAAGAAATGCTGCAAAATCAATATAACATCTTCATGGGGAGAAACTGTTCACAACACGCCTTTAAATTTTAATACCTAACAAGAGTTCACGTGACTTGATGGCAAGGTTTGTCTCCTTTTCTAGTCGGTGAATGGCGGGCCACATCAACAGAGGTGACAGAAGTCGAGTTGTGTTCGTTTTTTTATTTTGGAGGAGTAGAAATCTGAGTCGTGGGTGACCAGTAACCTGGGGAGAAGATAGAACTCACACCATGCTGTAGGGTCACCATCGAGTTCCTCCTCATCATAATAATATTCCTGGGGCAATGAGTAGCTAAAATACTTGCACCCATTTTTTAAAAAGTCAGGTACTAACAGTCTGCAATGCTTTTTTCAACATTTCGTTGGGTTTTGCCCACACTGAGATCTCTTCTACTCATGCAGATGGAGTGTATTTCTGGAGTTAAGTTCATTGTTAGACACATGAATATCTTCTCTTATAAAATGTTCTAAACGGCAGTTGGGTTCCCACGCTCACATCCAAAGCCTATTCATATTATAATGTGTCTGAAACACCTCACGTTTGCAAAGACACACGTTGGAAATAATATTATATAATACTAGTCATTAAGAGAGAAAAAGAATGAAGTAAAAAAAGGAAATATTTCCCCTTGAGAGCTGGCACATAGGAGAGTTTTAATTAAAAAAGATAAGGAGATAGAATGCTTATATTTGAAGGATTTTAGAGCTTGATCATACCAGTTTTTTATGACGTTTATTTTTAGCTGCTTTTTCTTTTACTTAAATGAAGATAATTTGATGCATTTTTCAGTTAGAATACAAGCTTCTGTCATTATATCCCCAGAATCTAGGTCAGTATTGGATATAGAGTAGGTGCTCAATAAATATTGCATTCATCCATTCATTCAATAATTTAGCAAATATTTACTGATTATATCTCTGCCACGTGCCTGCCACTATATCAGAACTGGAGATATTTTTAAAACAGAGGCGTAAGAAAACTCAGTCTCCACCTTTACCAAGTTCCTCTCTTCCAGGGGAGAAGGAAACTCGCGAGAGAATCTCACTAATGAACATAAACAGTTAAAGATAACTAAGTGCTCTAAAGGACATTAGCACACATTTTTGGCTCATAAATGTCATAAAGATGAAGAAACAACATAATTCTTCTACGCAAACTGAGAAGCTAAGGGACAAGAAGGAAAGCCTAAGCGTGTGTGCGAGCAGAGAAGAAAACTTCTCAGAGTTACAGTGAACCAGACTGAGCCAATGGAGAGACAGAGAGGAGACGGTATGACGTCGCTGGGAGGGAGCGGCTGAGCGGCCGCGGGTGTGGCGAAGGGGATGTCCTCTCCAGGCACAAAGCAATGTGGCCCAGAGTGGGTCAGTGAGAGTCCAGTGGTGGGGGAAGGACAGAGGCAAGATACAACTTTATTCAACCATACACAGTGTTTTGTCCCTTGGGAACTTTCAACATCATCTTTCTGAAAATTTAGTTTTATGATTTAGACAAATTACTTTTGATCTAATAAAATTATTTGTTATGATTGAGTTCCGGAAGGCCCACTGGGAGGAGAAATGTAAGGTGACAGTTTACACCATTTATTAATTAGGGACTGTGGCGTCCAACTCGAATGGCCTCTGCCACCACAGTAGCATCTCCTCCCCCTTGTCACCAGCCCAACCCTGCATTCTTATCCCTGGTTGCTGTGACTGGCCTGCCGCTCTGTTCACACAGCCAGGCCACAGCCCGTCCCTGTCTCCAAGATGTCATCCTTGCTTGTCCGTTCTATCCTCTTCTCTCCACTGGTTTGTCAGAAAGGCCTAGAGCCTCGCAGGCCAACGCAGCAGTCCGCCCTGCAGAGAGCCACAGAACAGCTTTCGGTCTGCATGAAAGGAAGCTACATTTTTTCCAGTAGCAGGGAAGGAATTAACAGTGACCTCTAGGGGCCTGGCATCTGGGACTTGGGTCAAAGGTGGTGGATACAGTCCAAGCCAGCATCATGGAATTCTATTTTGTTCTCTTCCTTTTTAAAATTTTAACCCAAGTGTTATGATCTTTGAGGGACAGGACGTGTTGTTTTCAAGGGAAGCAGAAAGATGCAGCTTTATGTTGCAAAATAGTTACAAAAATATCTCCAGCACTTCCTGATTAGATCCATCCCAGCTGAGATCTGCCTGTTTGCAGGCTGAGGTCAAAGTGCAAGAAGCAAGCACATAGCAAAGGTTCTTTGTTTTGTTTCGCTCTGTTTTGATGTATACCCGGGTGCACAGGCCCGAGGGTGCACCCCTGCGCCCCATCCTCAGAGCTGCGGACTCTCGACACTTTGTCTCCCGGAAAACAATTCAGCCATAAGCGAGACTGAATCAAATAATATACGTTGGATGCTTTGAATATCCGTCGGTCACAAGCACATGGAACTGTACTGCTGAGTTGCTAAGTCAAGAAGGGCCCGTATTCAAAATTTAAATGCAAACGAGGCTTCGCTGTCGAGGGAGGCCAGAAACCGAAGGCGGGCGAGCCTCCGCGGTTGGCCTCCCAGCTCCGGGCCGCCGCAGGGCGCTCCGAGCGGACGGCAGCGGGCTGATCCCCGCAAGCTGAAACGGGGCAGAAATTAGGCTCTGCAGACGCGACGGCTTCTCTTTCTGGCCCGAGGCAGCAGCTGCGCGGGCCCAAGCGCCAGTCAGCGCGCGGGCGGCCGGTGGCTGTCGTTCGCCACGTGCTGAGGGACGCACTGACCAGCGTCCTGGGACCCCAGGCTTCAGGAGCCGGAGAAGCGCGTCCAAGGCGGTCGCTGGTTCGTTGGTGGAGAACAGATGCGGTCACATTAGCCTCATGTTCTTCTACAGCAGGGCCGATTTCCCCGCGGGCCTCGGAGACCAAAGGGACCCAACCCAGAGAGCAGCGCTTCCTCCTGTGCCCCCGCGCCCAGGCGCTCCGCAGGACGCCCCCGCCGCGACCCGACGCTGCTCCGGGGAGCGCAGGCCCGTCCTTCTCAGCCCATCTGGGAAGGTTAGCGGGTTCGTAGGGTTCAGGTTTTCTTTCTTTCTGGTCACTTGTTCTTGTTTTTGGTTTTCGTCGCCCTGGAAGCGGCCTCGAGCCCCGCGCTCGTCCCGACGGGCAGAAGCCGGGGGTCACCGCAAAGGCCCGCGCGGCTCGGGGGCGGTTCTCGGGGCTGCGCCCTGCCTCGCGCGCACCCGGGCCAGCCCCCCCCCCCCCGCACGTTCGGGCGAGGACGCGGGGTCCCGGACCCCCACCTCCAGCAGGAGAACCGAACCGGTGCTGCTGCAGGTGGAAGACGGGCTCCCAGTCGCTTTAGGAGACGAGCCCGGCGGACTTCACGGCGGCGGTGTTCACGCCGCGGCTCTCCGAGCGGCCTCTCGCAGCGCGTGGTCCCTGCGCCGTCGCAGCCCCGGCCGCTGCGGGTCGAGTCGTCCAGGTGCTGAGCGTCGGGTTGGCACGTTCGTGCGAGAAAACCAGGAGGAATCCGCCCCAGGGATTCGGGGCTGCCGCAGGGCCGGGGCGGCAGCGACCGCGGGGCTCGGGCTGCACCTGCGCGGGGGGAGGGGCGGACGCCGGGGACCAGCGGGGCCAACCGCGGTGCGGGGGGTTCGGCCTGAAGAACCCGCAAGAGCGGGCGCGTGCTGCGGGGCGCCGGCTCTGCGCGTGTCTGTGCATCCGTGAGCCCGTGCGCATCCTTGAGTCTCTGCGCGTGTCTGTGCGTCCGTGAGCCCGTGTGCGTGTCCGTGAGTCCGTGCGCGTCCGTGAGCCCGTGCGCGTGTCCGTGAACCCGTGCGCATCCTTGAGTCTCTGCGCGTGTCTGCGTGTCCGTGAGTCCGTGCGCGTCCGTGAGCCCGTGCGCACGTCCGTGAGCCCGTGTGCGTGTCCGTGAGTCTCTGTGCGTGTCTGTGCAGCCATGTGCATCTGTGAGTCCGTGCGTGTGTCCGTGAGTCTGTGTGTGTGTCTGTGAGTCCGTGCGCGTCCAAGTGTCCGTGCGCGTCTGAGGGTCCGTGTCTGTGAGTCTGCCCGTGCGTCTGTGAGTCCCTGTGTGTCTGTGAGTCCGTCTGTGTGTGTGCGTCCGCGCGTGCGTCCGTGAGTCCGTGCGCCCGTGCGCGTCTGTGAGCCCGTGCGTGTGTCCATGAGTCCGTGCGCGTCTGTGAGCCCGTGCGTGTGTCCATGAGTCCGTGCGCGTCTGTGAGCCCGTGCGTGTGTCCGTGAGCCCGTGCGCATCCGTGAGCCCGTGCGCACGTCCGTGAGCCCGTGTGCGTGTCCGTGAGTCTCTGTGCGTGTCTGTGCAGCCATGTGCATCTGTGAGTCCGTGCGTGTGTCTGTGAGTCTGTGTGTGTGTCTGTGAGTCCGTGCGCGTCCAAGTGTCCATGCACGTCTGAGGGTCCGTGTCTGTGAGTCTGCCCGTGCATCTGTGAGTCCCTGTGTGTCTGTGAGTCCGTCTGTGTGTGTGCGTCCGCGCGTGCGTCCGTGAGTCCGTGCGCCCGTGCGCGTCTGTGAGCCCGTGCGTGTGTCCATGAGTCCGTGCGAGTCTGTGAGTCAGGACGAAGCCAGACCGACGGGCCGAGCCAGGGCTTCCCCGGCACTGTGCGCGGCTCTTCCCGCAGGCCGGACGCGCGCGGGGCTGCGGGTGGGCGTCGCGCCGTCCGCACGGTCCCCTCTGCTGTTTTCCGAGGCGGCATCGGCTTGTCGCCGGCTCCGAACCGCGGTTTCCCGGCGCTTCCTCGGGACCCGCGGGGGCCGCGAGCCGCCCCACCGCGTGTGCTGTGGAAACCGCGGCTGTGACCGTGCGCCTGCCCAACCCCGCCGAGCCGACATCCGCGCTCCGGACGGCGCCGAGCGACGAGCACCGAAAGCCTCGGGCGTTCTGGGCAGCTGGACGCGCCTGTCCTCGCCCCTTCCCTTGGGAGAAGCCCGAGTGCGCCCTGGGCCCGCGGGAAGGCCAGGGTCACCGGCCCCGCTCTGCCCCTCCCAGCGCTCCTCCTTGGCCATCTCTTTGCTTTTCCACGCAACAAACGAGGCCCCTGGGCTCAAGAAACCATTTCACAGACGTGAGGAAGGCGCCGAGGTGCTTCCAAAATGGGCGATGCCGGGGCAGGACCGTGTTAGCGACAAGATGAAAGATGTGATTTGGTTTTGGAATAGTCACCATCTCAGCGAGCTCAGCGTGAACTCCTAGAATATTAGAAAGAATGGATGAAGACCAAGGGAAAACTTATTTCGTTGCTACTTTCCTTAGAACTGTGAGAGAGAAAGTTCCCTTCTGGAGCACTCGGAAATGAGTCCTTTTGTGTCACTTCGGTCCGCAGGCACGGAAGTGGGTCCAGTAGACGATTACTACACCGTTGGAGTGACGGAAGGTGGGGACAGTGGGCAGAGGTAGGAGTTGAATTATAGATAATTATCTTTGGGAAACGCAAGTTTGAATATTCAACTGTGTAAGAGTGAACAATGACAGAGCTTCAAGCTTGAGGGAAGTGGAGACTCAGGGAGGGCAGAGAGCTGGTCATGGAAAAGAAGTTGTGTTTCCATCTGCTCTATTTATTGAACAACTACTATGGGCCAGGCAGGGCCAGTTTGGGCTTCCGCAACGGGGTCCCATCTTTCCTGCGTACTTTTTGTAGTGTGACATCTTCGATGAATAGCCACCACAGTAAATTCATAAATGAAGACACAGGGGTTTGGGCATATTTTCCCAGTCCTGCTAAGGGAGCCTATGGTGGGGAATGGAAATACCGGAAGACGTTGAGTACAGTCTAGTTCTGCCAGTGACCCCAAAACGTTACACAAATCGCATCATCTCTCTGGGCCCTGACTTTTCTTATTTGTAAAGCAAAGGGCTTGGAGGATAGGGATACACAATTCCCAAACTTTGGTTTTTGCAAGGAATCTAGGAGTCCACATGAACCAAGCCTGTTTGTTGATCCTACTAATAGGACTTGCAGACATATGTAATTCTGTTTTGCAAATGTGTTGAGAGGTGCTATGATGAAGAAAATGCATATTTACTTAAGTCACGCACTTAGAAAAGTTATTGTATTTATCAAGTCAGAAGATGCTAAAAGCCTGTCCCCCACATGCCAGCGGTCATGAATAAATTCAGAAGCAGTCTTCATATTAGAAAATGCTGGGAACCCCTAGATGACAGAGGTAATTTCATAATATTATTCTACTGAGATTCTTGAAATACAATTGTGTAAAGGAAAAATTCGGTTTTTAGGTGAGAGCTGAAAGTGTTTTTCCTGCACTGACACTTGTCATCCTCAGCACCCATGTTCGCAGCCAGGACGTCAGCCTTTCAGACACACTCCAGGTGCCTTCGTGCAGGCCAGTGTCGTTTCTGTCATGCTGACGGGCAATTTTGTCTAATGACACACACTGGACGAGACTTGTTGAAGGGAAGTCTAAGACAGAACAAAAGGGACCATTCCGGGATCTGACTTTGGTTTATAAACATTTCATAGTTGAATACTGAGTATATTGAAATGATCGAGTGGTGATGTGGTGACGGAAAAATAGGTGACCTGATGACATCACAGTAGGACTTGGTGGCAAAATCAGAAACTCAAACCTTTCCCCTTGACATACAGCAGTTCCTATTACTAGAATGTACTGTGTCTCAGCAGGACGTCATTAAAGAAATGCCGCAGGGATTGCCTCCATGGTGCAACACTGGAGGACACGTTTGTGGGGTTCGTGTGGGAGGTTAAGTGGCAACCATGTGAGTAGTGATGCCTTCTGAGCAGCCTTGTGCCAGTTTCCTAATTAGCCACATGTACCCATCACGAATGGCTTTTTGAGGGGGGGGGTGTGAATGGTGCGCCTACATCCGTATGTATCAAACCACACTCGTAAACTCTTTTTCACAGACTTTGTGTGGCTGGTATGGTCTGATGGCAGTTCAAGACGCCACACATGGCATCTTCATCTGTGGGGGGTTTTCTAGTGGGAAGAACAAATTTCCTTCCCCTTTTATAATGTTTCAGCAACAGCTCCCAAGTGCTTTTCATTTCGTGTTACCAGATCCCATTTCTTTTTCAGATCCGAGTCCAAATGGTGCAAGGAAGTAAAGACAGCTGTTGCCAGACAATCCAAGACCATCACAGACTAAAGTCCAACTATTGCCATTTTCTGGGTCACTACCCTAATTCATGCCCTCTCTGTCTGTAACAGGACCCAGATGTAAGAACTTTTTGCCCTGTTCATACTCAAAACTACATTGAAGTGAAGATATGTTCCAACAGAAACAAATACCAAAATACCTAAGAATATCTTTCTTTTCATTTGTGTTTAGTCACTCAAAATCTACAAAATCAGGCTTAAAGTACAAATAAGTTCTTTCCTTTCCTGTGCAGATGGTGTGTTTGGGAGCATTAAACTTGTAAAGCCCTTTTTGAACTTGACTTTAAAAAATAGGTTGGTCATCTGAATAGAAGCTGATTCTCCCCCATCAGAAAGCATTAGGTCGTTTCATTTGAATAAAATGGTGCTGAGTTGAATCTAAGAGATACAGTCTTACAGTCTGTGAGCTTCTAGTTTAAAAGCTTTTCAAACTTTGGAAATTCGTTTTTGGTTCATTCTTGGGTGCAAAACCAAGGAGAGTAAGTGTTACTCTGCTTAAATGGGACAGTGCCCGTTCGAAGTTGGGACTTACGGATGCCTTCGCTGTGATGAGCACGTGTGTTGTACGGAAGCGATGAATGCAGGTGTTATTCACCTGGAGCTAATACGACACTGTCTGTTACCTACCTAGAATTTAAATACAAACTTAAAAAAAGAGAATATATACTTGGGAAAGACAGTATCTTTAAAATGCAACATTCATACTCAATAAATATGCTGTATATGTAGATTTAATAAATACTGATATTGGAAATAGTTTCTTTAAAAGAAAAAAAAAAAGACACCAAAACAGCAGTATCACCATATACATTATATTACCAAATAAAAAAGGAAAGTTGAATTTGTAGGTGAAGGACTACTTTTGGGTTTCTAAATGAAGGAATTTTGAAACAATTCACAATTTTCAGACACAGTTGAAGCAATGTGACACATTGTGTCAACAAGACAGTCTGTGCAGGAGCTTAGATTGATACAAACATACTTCCCATCTGACTTACACTGGCACCTTCCAGACATGGCACATAACATGAAAGGCAAGCATGTTTTCCTTTGCCTACAGTTTGCCCCTCTAGGAAAGAAATGATGCGTGTCTTTAATGCTACTGAAAAACATGCTACTGGTCGCCTTTTCAGTGGTGTTCCTCTCTGTCAATTTAAATTTCAAGCTCAGGAAAGCTGAATTTGTAGCAATCAGTTTAGAAAAGGCAATTCTGAATTTAGCTCCTAACTGCACACAAGGAATTGGGTGATTACTAGGACTTATTTAGAAACACTTTTTTTTTTTTTTTTTTTAATTAAAAACATGTGAGGATACTAGAGGACTTCACTTCTAGTGCCAGCTGGTCTGGTCTATAAATTATTATTGCATGAGATAATCAGTTGAAAAGACTGTAAAAATAGTGTGAAAGTTTGTTAAAGAATTAGAAAAACTATTGGAGTTCTCTCCCCACCAAAGCAACCGCCTCTGAGGACAGGAGTCTTAGCTGAAAACAAAAGGGAATACTCACATGCGTTTCTGTAATGTAGTAATTTTATGAAGACCTGAGGGAAAACTTAAAATGGGGTGAGGAAAAATATGGAAACAAACTACTGCATCAGTGGAAAACCAAAATAGCGTGTAAAGTTAGAAGTTACCTTACTTTGAGGACATATTTAATGTTCTCCCCGCATGATCCGTTAGGAGCTCCCATGCCCAAAGCCCTGCGGCTAGAGAAGGGCTGACCTTAGGTTCACATATTCAGGACTCTGGTGCACCAACACTACTCCAAATACCTGAATGCGTGTTTATTAGTTTTAATGCCTTACTCCCTGCTTTCACAAGAGTAGAGGACCTCTGAGTTATGAACTTCACTTCTAAATGACCATCCCAGCAAGTTCTAGAGCTGTAATAATATACATGGTTTAGTAGTGACACAACAAAAATAAATTCAATAGAATAGAAAATCTAAAAACAGTGCAGTGGGGCAAGGATGGACTTTTTTTTTTTTTTAAGATTTTATTTATTTGTTTGACAGAGATCACAAGCAGGCAGAGAGACAGGGGCAAGGGAGGCTCCCCGCTGAGCAGAGAGCCGGATGCCGGGCTCAATCCCAGAACCCTGAGATCATGACCTGAGCCGAAGGCAGAGGCTTAACACACTGAGCCACCCAGGCATCCCAAGGATGGCCTTTTAAATAAAAGGTGCCAGGTCCACTAGCTATCCATTTGGGAAAAAGGAAAAAAATTTTTGACTCCCTACTTTACACCACTCAAAAAAAAAAAAAAATCAATTCCAGTAGACTGAAGAACTAAATATGAAAGGCGGAACAATAAAGCTTCCAAAAGGAACCGCAAATATCTTTATAAGCTTGAGCAACAACTATTTCTTCAAAAGGACACAAAAGGTATGAACCATAAAGCAAAGAACAGGTAAACCAGACTCCACTGAAATGCAACATCTGTTCATCCAAAGACACTGATAAGAGAGTAAGATTACCGCAGACCGTGTGGAGGTACGTGCCACACAAGTATCTGATAAGGGTCTCGTATCCAAGATAGGACCACAAATCAAAAAGAAAAAAGACAATCCCAACAGAAAAGAAATAAAAGGCAAAGTACTTGAATAGGTACTACACAAAAGATGATGTGCAAATGGCCAATACCGAAAAGGTATTTAAGCTCATGATCATCGGGGAAAATGCAGATTAAAGCTAAGTTCCATTACGGGGACTGAAATGAAAGACTGGAGATACCAGGTGGGGCAGGGATGTCGGACAGATGCAAGCCCCGCGCATGGCTGGTGGGACTGTCAACGGGTACCGTGCCTTTGAAGTCAGATTGACGCAGTGTGCTGGAGGTGAACGGGAGCTTCCCGCATGACCCGGCAGCTTGATTCCTAGGGACATGCTCCGCAGATACGTGGACGGGCAGTCACCAACAGACGGGTCCCAGCGACATCTGCAGCAGCACTGCGCACCACAGCCAAATGCCCATCAGCAGCAAAATGGATTACAACATCGCAGTGTCCCCACGCCATGAAGTATCGCGCAGATAGAGCAAACTTCTACAAGCAACGATGTGAATGAACGTCCGTCCTAATGCTGACAGAAAAGGCTAGAAGGAAGTGCGGATATTGTATGACTCCACCCACGTGACGCAAAAACAAACAAAAAACAAAAAACCCAAAACAAAAAGGGCAAAATTAATATATGATACAAGAAAATGAGAGAAAGTTACTTTTGTGGGGAGTTATGAAGGGGGTGGACAAAGGGGCTTCTTCTTTTGGGTGCTAGGAACACGGACGTGTCCACTTTGTAAAAGTGCTTTGATAGGTATGTTTACATTTATTTGTGTAAGTCATTAAAAAAAATAAATGTTTTTGAAGAGAATATGCCAGATCCACTAATTAGTGAGAGAGAGGGAGAAAGAAAAAGAAAGAGAGAAAGAGAGAGAAAGGAAGGAAGGATGGACAGAAGAAAGGAAGAAAAGGGAAGTTGGGAAGAATATAAAATAAGTGAATGACTTCGAGTCATCCTGAACCTTCTCATCACAAGAAAAGACAGACCTACGAGGTGACAGGTGTTAACTTATTGTGGCAATCGTTTCACTATATGCACATATATCAAATCATTATGTTATCCATCTAAAACTAACACGACGTAGCAAGTCTATTATATTCAAAACTGGACAAAAGAAAGTATTTAAGTAAGTGAAATAAAGTGGCTGGTTTCTTTCGCTCAGTACTGCCAGGCCTTTGGGTGAATACGGAATCAAATTCTGTTCCCAGTTTCCTCCGTAAACACCGAGAAGCTGACGGTGTTTTCCTTGGTTACAAAGTTAGATTTTTGCTGGGTTTTATGGCGCTGAGCAGAGGCAATCTGGCCACCATGGCGGCAAAAAAAGCTAATGAGGAAGAGTTTGTGGTTTGTGCTGTACTGTGATTAACTCCAGATTCGGAAAATGATCTTCAGACCAAAGAGAAGGAGGCAAACCATTCCAAGATTTGCAGGAAACCAACTCCAAAGCAATTAATTTTCTCCAGAGTGACTGTTGGAATGGAAGCTGATGAGACAGAAGGCAAGTGTCGGCCCATCACGGCAGGGGCTCCCTCAGGTTTCGTGAACCAGAGCCCGAGGACAGACAGCAGGTAATGGCATCAGGAAGGGGAGACCCAAAGCAGCAGCCCCTCCGAATAGCATATTAACTCCTCAGCATTCCGTCTCCGAATGGACAATGAAAACTTACAGCTGGGGGGTGGGGGGGAGCAAAGCGCTGTCCCCCAGCTTAAAAACAAAAGGCTCTTCCTACAATGCCTTCCTTCCCGTAAAGACTTAAATGATCAACACATTAGGAATTCACAAAATCCTACCCCCAGCGGTATAAGCCATTTTAAAGAGCGCTTGTGACTGGAGTAGCTTAGAACCTAAATGCCTTATCTATTCTGTGAAAAATGGCATATGAAAAGATGTTGTCTGTCATATTTAGACTAAGAAATTTGAACCGTAGCCTAATTACCATAATTATACTTAAGTAGATGAATTTGGGAATTCTGACTCAGTGCACTAATTGGGATGGCACAGTACAACCCTTTGTCCTCCTAGATTTCAGCCAAATCTCCATCCTGAGGACGTGCCTCTGATTCTCAGAACTCTTGGCCTGGTGCTTTGGCATCCCAGAAATACCCCACAACCCCTGTGGTATGAGAGAAGGTATTCAAACTCGAGCTCAAGGTTTTACATCCAAGTACCGGGTCCAAGTTCTTATTCCAAGGATGGGGAACCAAAACTATAATCAGTCTATTAGAGAGTCGCTTTCCCATGTTGCTTTCTTGCCCCGTGTTATGTGAAGTCAAAGTCAAGGGTAGCATGTCAGCCACACTGCAAATTTGGCCAATGACCATGGTCTGATATTTAGTACTGATGGTTACTTTTTCCAAGCACATCTCTTCATCCAGGCCTACAAGTCACTCCAGGGGCTGGGCAATGAAGTGGTGGCTAAAGGGCCCTGTGGCCAGGCCCGAGCACCCAGGGAACATGGGAGTGCCGCCAATACTTTCTCTATTGCAAGACAGTGACAGAAATTAAAAGGTAAGGAAATAGGGGTTGCTCACCCATTATAATAGGGAAATGCCACAGTTTATCAGTAATGCTTGTCAGGTGTGGGGGTGGGGAGCGGGCAGGGACCCTGGTGACCCTGGCCCGTGCTATGGGTGCAGCTAGAGGCACTCTGGGCAGGTTCTGACATCCGAGGGGTCCATCAGAATCACCTCCCAGAGCACTTGTTAAGACACATGGCTGTGTAGCTACAGAGCAGCTCTGGGACTTTTTTCTGGGTGGTTCTCAAACTTTAATGTGCTCAATCACCTGGTGATTTTCTTGTAAATTTTAAATTTCAAGATTTTCAAGCTCTCTCCTGGAGATCCTGATTCAGTTGGGAAGGGGGAAGACCCAGGCATATGCATGGTTGGTTGAGTTTTAAAAACAAGCTTTCTTTGTGATTTTGACCCCACTCTAATCTCATGATCAAAGACTAAGGTTTAATATTCTATTTCTGAGCTGAAAAACCTCAAAAAAATTGCTCGCAGCAGCAATTACATTTACCCTAATCACTAGTGCTTGTTCCCTATGGAAAAAAAAGAAGGCGGGGGGGGGGGTTACTGGGGGACGGGCATTGAGGCGGCACTTGATGTAAGGAGCACTGGGTGTTCTGTGCAACTGATGAGTCACTGAATGTTACCTCTGAGACGAATACTATATGTTAATTCATTGAATTTAAGTTAAAAAAAAAAAAAAAAGAGGCATCACTACATGTATGGAAAACATTAAGAACTCTCACTTCCAGTCTGTATTGCTCAAGGATGCTCTCCGTCTCCGTAGCATCCGTGCTTTGGTCAGTTTAGGAAACTCTGAGGAGGCACATTTCACCCTGGAGCGTAAGGAAGTTTTCTTGCTAAGGTTTGGAAAAACTTTATCAAGTTACAACCCACCTAGAATTAAGTTCCTGACCAGAAATTAGTATTTCAATGACAAGACCAGGAGTGATGGATTATGTGCAAAAACACTGTCACTTCAAACTACTTTATAGAGCTATTGTTAAATCCTTGCAGAACGTTTACCACAAAGTTTGAGATTAAATGGCTTCTCTGTTGGAAATCAACTCTGGGGAATGTATTGTTGCTAACTGTTACTGTTTCTGATCATCATAGTGACCAATCTGCAGAGACCGTATTTGGGAGAATTTAACAAGTAGACCTACGGAATATTGGTCCTCCCTCTCCTGGACTGAAATTTCCATGTGGGAAACAACCCAGCGACGATCGGGAGGGGCCCGGATAAACAGATCCACACGACAGAAGTCTGCGCCGCAGTAGAAAAGAACCAGCAAGAAACACGAAGTAAAGAACAAAGTCTACAGAGCATGAGCTTTTGTCTACTAAAGCAGGAGGTAAGAATCTACGTTTATTTTGTTTTAGAAGCATATGCACAAAGCTGTGCGAAAGCGAGTAAAAACAATGGTTAACTTGGGGAGGGGCCGGAACGGAGCAGACGGGGGAACGACCGGACGGAGCACTGGCGCTGTATTCCTGTTTATCCTTACTCGCATACTGAACAGTGTGAATGTATTACACATTTTTTTAAACATTTTTTAAGAACATGTCTCAGTTCCAGATTTCTACTCACCTACTTCAGGAACCGTCAATCTACCGCTCTAGGTACATGGTACGCAACACAGAGAGAAAGTAATGCTCTCCTCTACCCGCACCAGTAAACACTAAGGCTTCTGAGAATTTCTTTATGGGAGTGATATTTTTTGAAGTACAAAAATTAAAAGAAAGTCACCCCCCAAATACTTTCAATGAATGTTTCTGGTTTATAAAAGGTCAGTGGGATTCAATTACATAGAGGACACAAAATGTTTGAACGATAAAGCTTTTCAGTGTGGTATTACATTGACACACAATGTGAGAACACAGCTTGAAATACAAAAATACAGTTGTGATCCAGGAAATGGCACCAAATTAGAACAGTTTTATTATTTAACATACCAATGTATATACATTATCCTCCCAAAGAAGAAACAATTTGATTCCAAAGTTTAAAATATAGTTTCCAAAATGAATCCTTATTATGAATTTGGGGAAAAAGAAAAAGTCCTGCAAATTAGTATAAACAACTTTGCTCCTTGACTAAAATATGGGCCATGTACCAATCACCTCTCTCCTACAACAAAATGTGTATTATAAATAAAACTTCCAGAGAAGATCCGGGATGTTCATTGCACATCGTACAGAATGCTGGCCACGATCTGAAAGGCCGTCAGCCCTTGACTGTATGAGCTGTTCAAAATACTTACTCAGACTAGGATGAAAACAACACTGCAAATATTCACTATGTAGGATCATACACAAGGTTTACCAGAAACAGGAAAATATAATCTTACGGGACTACTTCTGCTACTTTTTCTACAGTAAGAATGACTCTGTTTTCTACTGTTAAAAGCAATGATAAGAGCCAAACAAATTAAAAGTCCTACTGAAATGTCAGTTTTCTCTTTTCAAACAGAAACCACCTGTAGAGGCATTTCACTTGGTCGATTTCTACTTCTAGGGCCAGCCCTTCTTGAAGTGTAGTGGTTGAGATCGTGCTACGGGGTTTGGAATAATGGTGTCTCCACTGGCAATAGTTACACTGTTTTGGTTTCAACGTATTTGACCTCTCCTAGCCCTCGTCAGGACAGCACCAGCCAGAATGCCATGGCCTAAGAAACACAAAACCTTCCTAGTCCGTTTTCATGCCACCCAGCACCGTGCCCAGCCAGGGGGAGGCACTCAATAAATATTTGATGCATGAATACAATTACCTTTTGGGACCATTTCCTCTACTTAGAAATAGAAATGACTGATGAGTAATATGCTGATTGCGGGTACACAGATCTAACATGATGCTAAACAAAGAACACGTATGACATGGCACAGACACTGTTAGCTTCTATATTCCTGTCCCAGGACAGGCTGTGTATTTTAATAAGGGTTAAAACTATTCCAATAATAAAAATTGATTAGTCAAATATTTTTTTATTTTGCCAAGGATCTCTAACAGTATTAGCCTTTGGCAACTCCCAAACATACAATGAACCCCAAACAAAACAAAACAAAACAAAACAAAATTGCACTATTACAACGAAACAAGTCCGTGAAAGCAGAGAGGAGGAGCCGGTTAAGGAACGGCAACTTCCAGGAGGCGGTTGTTTTTTCGTTTGCATGTTGGGACACTCCCGTTTTTCTGGTTGCCCTGAATGAACTTCACACATACTTTATCCTGTCTGAACTGCACCAGGAACCTAGAAGAAGAGAACAGGACAAATTAAAGAAAAGTACACACGACACGGATGACGACACTAACACAAGCTTCTGTTTCTTCATGGATGTTGACCTTGACGAGCATTCCCGCACTCCCTCGGCACTTCCCGCTGTCACCACCACTTAGCTCCAAGGAAACTGAAGTTCATTACCTCACCATGTTCCAGCAAAGTGAGAAGCGCTAAGAGGAATTATTTCCACGCTGCAAATGGAAAGCCCAGCGTGCGGTTCTCCTACTTTCCTCCATTTTTACAGAGCAAACATAGAAACGGGGGACGAGTCCTATTCAATTTCAGAAAATGAAAGGAAAAATTTCGGGAAAGGGGTCTAGAGACCCTCCAGAGACCATGGTTTCCAAACACGCGTTACTCACCTATTTCCTAAACTGGTTTTATGTATCTACATACTGTGCGAATAGTCGTTTCTATCGTAAGTAAATATATTTCAAAAAAGCAGTGACCTATGGAATGATACCATAACAACATCACAAGTTTGATCTGCCCTTATATTCTTCTAATATCCACCAAATGGATATTAAGAATATATATATAAAACTACAGAGTTTACAAAATCTATCGGTGTACACACAAAGCCACCTCTTACCCTACCAGGAGTTTATGTGGCCCACCGTGGGAAAGCACAGTCTAGTCCCGATCTTTCCTCTCACAGACCACCAGGGATCAAGTGCTTGTCCACAAGATTATTTCTCACACCCTCCTGCCACAAGCACACCACCTTCCTCCGGGGCTGGGTGCTGCGGAGGACCCCCAGATGTATCCCGTGAGGTCCCTGCCCACAAGGACGGCATCCCGGAGGAGGCAGGAGAGTGGCATGGCTGGTCTAGAACCCAGGCGCTCTCACCTCAAAGCCAGTGCTGTTCTCCCCACCGTACGAGTTAGGATAACGTTACCACTTTCCAGTATGCTTCTCAGGGAAGTTTTCTGAGCTGCTGGCACACAGCTGAGTCATTCCACCAACCACACAGCAGATCACATGCTCACTGGATCTACCACACGTGCAAACATCAAAACAGCTATGTTCTGTGCACACTAGTCTCAGTGTCAAGGTCTACAGAGCCCGTGCTTTGCAGACTCTGATCTAATGGAGTGAAATGTGACACATAAACTCCCGATTTATCACTTGGCTTAACAGGATGGTCCGTCCAAGCTTCTAAATGGGCTGTTTCTTTTCAACGTGAAAGCACTGAAGAAAAGAGCTGTAGTTCCGAAACCGCATCACTGATACATAAGCTTACATCTTCGTCCTCAAAGGAGGAAAGCACCTTCCAAGTCTAATGCCAATACACGCACTTAAAATAATCAGATACTTGGGGGCGCCTGGGTGGCTCAGTGGGTTAAAGCCTCTGCCTTCAGCTCAGGTCATGATCTCAGGGTCCTGGGATCAAGCCCCACATCGGGCTCTTTGATCAGCGGGGAGCCTGCTTCCCTCTCCCCCTCTGCCTGCATCTCTGCCTACTTGTAATCTCTCTCTGTTAAATAAATAAAAATAAAATCTTAAAAAAAAAAATCAGATACTTGGAAATTTTAATTTTCAAAGACCACTTTTAGTATAATAAAAGTACAGGGAGTTCCTGTCCCCATAACTTTGGCATTGGCTGTCCTCATGTTCCTGATTCACACGTGTGATTCGCTCCAGAATTGACAGCGAAGACGTCCGAGGTATTTGCACACGCTGCACTATTCCTAGTAAGACATGTGTGTTAATGCGACTTTGAAATAAACCTGCGGGGCAAGTGCTGTTATTTACTTCTACTTTCGAGAAGAATCATTCTCCAGAGAACAATCTTGTTAAATGCATCTTTCCACTGCATCAACGCCAGTCAGAACTTCACAGCAGAAAGAATGAGATGATTTGTTTGATTTGAAATGTTCACAAAACAACTGTCTACATTGAAATGATACATCATGTGTGTACGCATGTACATATACATACATGTGTTTAAAATACCTAACAGAACAAATTCATTTTGTTTTTTTCCAACACGTTCAGGACTTCATTTTCAGAAATTTTTTTTAGAAATAGTACACAATTTATTTAACGTCATCCTTAAAATGCAATGTACTTACGGACTAAAAAGTCTGGGAGTTGAAGGGTTGGGAATTACAGAGCAGGTTAAAACCGCCCTAAGGAGTAAACAGAACTGTGACTCTCCTCCTGGAAATCGATATCCAATTTCTCCAGAATGACTATGGAGACTGGGTTTATTAAAATAATTACTTCCTACTTCCGAGATCCTTGCTGAGGAAGGTTCAGTCACTGAACTGCGCTCCATTTATAATACTAAACTGTAGAGCCAGCAGTGAAATAGATTAAAGCCATTTCGGGTGAGAAAAATATATCATGAGCACCCCTGCCACTGACTTTGTCAAATTTTGTTTAAATTTAACAGGGTCTCCCAGGAAGTCTATAATCCCTGCCTAAGAGCTGTAGAGGTTATGAATCAGGCCTCCCCGGGCTCTTGTTCTGCCCGGGAGCTCCCCATGTTGCAGGGGTGCAGGGTCCCATCAGCTACTTCATTTCTATGAACCAACCACCAGTTAGGAAGTGGAGAAGGAAAGCTGTTACAGACCGTTTAGGGCGCTTCTAGACATTCTGCTTTCTTCACATGACCACCCTTGTCAACTTGGTACCCACGGATGTTTACTGCAAGGTGACACAATTCGGAACATCATACCACTGTCCTCCCTACCCCGTGACAAGGCAGGGTCTGTGCCACCCATGAGCGAGCTCTCCCACAGGCAGAGCCTCAGCCACACACCATGAGACCCGCGGGAGGGCTCTGTGGTTGACCATGTACGAGGGCCACAGCTCGCACTCTCCCTCCCACCCAGCCCCTCCAGAGGGTCATGACGTATGACAGGACAGCGCATCTGGGAAGAGCTGAAGTAAGGAAGGATTATAAATGTCCACCGAGCACTTTCCTCAAGGCAGAGACAGTGTCCTTAGAACACCAGCTCGAGAAATGCTGAACAGTAGCAATCCTTCGTGCCTGCATGTTGACGCGACTTTCTCTGCCAAGACAGCCTCGTTAACGCGGCGAGCCGGGGAGGCGGCTGCTGCATCCACGTGCCAAGGAGCTCCTGCCTCTGGAACACGGAGGACCTTCCCGGGGTCGGTGGGAACCGTCAGTTCCACCGACACGGAAGCCTGCCTCCCGAGCTCAGACACACTTCAGCTAAAGGGAGTTTCAAGTTCTAACAGGCCCTGACAGCTTAAAACCTTAACTGACTGGAGCCCAACTGACCACTATATATTTTTTCCTAAGATTCTTTGTTTAATGAGAAAGGACCCAACGACAAGAAGAGTTATTTAGTCCAAACTTCAATTTCCAATGTAGAGGATACATAAAGGTCCATCTTCCACCAACCTGAACTCGGTTTTAACGTACAGTGAGAACAGAGGGTTCTGGTTTTATGAATCCCCAAGCACCAAGAAGACTTAGTTTGGCTTACACAGGGATAAGAATGGGTCTGAATTTGCTTTAGAAAGACTTCTAGAAAGAAGTGAAATAGAATACGCTGGTAAAACCTTAATGAGAAAATCAAGTCATTCTTGAGCAATCCAGTTACGTAAAATTCTTACTCTATCCATGCTAAGTATGTAAGCAGGTAGTACAGTCTGTTGAAAAGCAAAGTAACCCATCAGGTATCAATTAGCGTAGTGACTCAAATTCATTCAAGTGATATCAGATCAATAAATTTAGTAAGTGTGTGGGGTGCTCCAACCTGCATGTAAACGATCACTACCTATAATTAGAGTCCTACCGTGAAGGGGAAAAAGAGCAAAATTTCAAATTTATAGTCAACATGGGAAGCTTATTCTATAACTCTACTTCTCTAGTATGAAAAAAAGGCATCACAAATGCAGTATCGAAATCAATATTGAAACTTCAGATATCTCCTCTTTCCTCCGTGTCATCTATTGCAGTAAATGGTACCACCATTTGGGCTCAGGCCCCAAATCTCACATCTAGTCTGTTAATAAGCCCTCGTGTTTCCTCCAAATAACGTTTGGAATCTGACTACTTCTCACTGCCTCCCACTCACACCCTAGCCCAAGCCACGTCATCCTAGACAGCTCCGAAAAGCTCCGACCTTTTTTCTGCTTCCACTCTTGCCTCCCTAGAGCGATTTTCCACACCGCAGCCAAAGCAATCTTTGAAAAATCACAAATCGGATCATGCCATCCCCTTGCTTAAAGCTCGCAATGGCGCCCCATCACCCGCAGTAAAGCCTCAGCTCCCGACCTCAGCCCCCCAGCTCTGCGTGGCCCGGGCTCTGCCGCTCTGTCACTTTCGCTCCCATCTCAGGGCGTTTGCACCTGCTGCCCCCTGTCCTGGATGGCACGTTATTGCCCGGTTATTGCCCGGCTTGCTCCCTTGATTCCAGTCTCGAGTCCCATGTCACCGCATCAACAAGGCTCCCTGACCTCCCTGTCAAATAGAGGACCTTCTGGCCCTCACCCTACTCGCTTCCCTCCACAAGCCCTGTCACGAGTCAAAGCTGCATCACCCATTTCTTGTTTTTGCGTATTTGTCTCTTCCACAGGATGTCAGGGACATGAAAGTGAGCACGTGACCCGCACCTCCACTGCCCATCCACCACCTAGAACCAGCACCAGACACACACTGGCTACTGGGAGGCAGGGCTGTAGGCGTGGAGGAGACCGGAGCGCCCGACGAAAGCAGCGGAGCTAGGAGGGAAACGGCACAGTCACCCGAGGAAGCACATACTCATCCGAAATCTCGATATTGAGCTTCTGTTTGGTTTGGCTGAGGGTCGTCCGGTACAGCTTGGTGGCCATTTCAATCAGGTGATCGCTGCTGAAGAGAAAGTCTCCTTTACTAGCCGCCTCCGAGCCCTGCAAGGACAAAGCAGGAGGCAGACTGTCACAATTAGAGACAGCTCAGGAGGTAAGGCTTGCCGGCGGGGCTGTACAAGTGTTTAGTCTCTCGGAAGCATCAGCTATTGGAGTTCCCTCTTCCAAATACACCACAACAACCAACGCGGCATTTCTTCCAACCTGCCCGGAGCACTTGCAGAAAGGTTACCTAACCTTGTGCTGCCCAAAGCTGGTAGAGGCCTGGAGGCCCCATCAGCATCACCTGGGAGCTTGTTAGAAAGCAGAGCCTCGGGCCCCGCCGCAGGCCGGCCACACAGGAACCACGACAGGACCCCGGAGGGTCTGTTTGCAGTCAGGCTTGAGAAGCGCTGACCTAACTTGTAACTCATTCTGAAAGAGCTGTTGTAAGAATTCCTCAGTGATTTGGCTAAAAGAAAATAAGAACAGCAGGAACACTCCCAACAAATACGTGAGGGCAGCGGCTCCTCACCGGGGCAAGCCCGGGAGCTGGCAGAAAGGAGGGGTGTGCCCCACTCCAAGAAACTGAGGCGGTGGGACTGCAGGGGGAGGGGGCGGGGACGGCCTGGGCTTCGGCATTACAAAGTGTACCCGAGGTTCAGAATCACTGTCTTAGGGCCGGATATGCTCCTTTTAAGTTAAGATCTGCAAGCGGGGCAACAGGTTGAACTGACTGTATGGGATTTTCCTAAGTGTAGAAGCCACGAGACAGGCTCTTCCAACTAGACGCACGTCCCTGAATATGATTCACATTTGCTGGCCCCTGCTTATTCAGGGACTATTTACTGTAGCACAGGCACTGCACACCGTGTCTCATTTAATCCTCACAACAACATTATGCAGTTATACTATTATTCTCTCCATTTTAAAGAAGGGAAGAATGAGGTAGGCCCATGAAGTTAAATGACTTAGCCAAGGTCACTGTAAACGTAGTGAGACAAACTCCAAAGCCTGCATTCTTAGCTACACCGTTTGAATCAGGAGGTCCTAGCTAAGCCAAAAAAGCACAGAAACGTTAAAAAAATCCTGAGGTCAAAATTACTAGGCAGTTGTTTTATTGTGGTTGCATTCTTTAATAAAAAACTCACAAATTAAAGATGAACAAAAGAACATTTACGGAGTTGGTATATAGATAAAAAACAGGAGAAAGCACAAAACACCCTGATATTTCCAAGCACTATTTTCAAACAAGTGCACGTCACAATGAGTGCAAACCCAAGCTGTTCAGTGAAATTAGAATCGATGAACAAGTTAATAAATGTGATTTTATCATTCGACTTCAGTTCATTAATCTTAATTACTGAAAAACCAAGCCTCAGATATTACATGGGAATGAATACAGAGAAAATCTGCAAATCATTAAGAAGTTTATACATTACAAACTTCACGTAATAACATTCTTCAGATGTGGAAAAATTTAATCCAGTGGCTCAGGGACTGGGCAAATGCAGAGACCTTTCAGTCAAATCAACAGGTGAACCTTTACCTCTTTGAGGTGGACGGCAAAGAAGCCATCGTTTTGGGAGCTCATGGACACTTTGGTCACATCCACCAAGGGAACCTCGGACTTGATCTGCCCCGACTTCTGATCAGCAAGAAGGAGGTTATTATTTGTTAAGAGGAAAATCCGGGATGTGCTCTAAAACAGAACAAAACAAAACAAGTAAGGATCCAAAACACCCCAAGTGGCCCATGAGTTTAAAGCGTTTGTTATTTGTGGAAGAGCCCGCCTGCTTCTGTATCTCCCAGCACACAAACCCAGGTGAACTGAGAACACGCTAAGAACAAAGACACTAGATCAAAGTCATGTAAGTTTCAGAGAACAAGCAAATTCCACCTAAATCTAAAGGTAAGGGGAATGAGCTCCCTTTGCAGGAACCCTGCTGAGAATACAAAAGCGAAGCCGACTGATCAGAAAGCAGAAGAGGGCTGCCCCAACTGAGGAGGGTTTCTTACAGGCCCCCAGGGTGAGCATTTTTACCTTCCCATTGGCACGGTTAATTTTGTTCACAACTTCAGCGATGATAATCTTTTCTTCAATGGCATCCTTGAGTTTCTTATACTTGGGATTCTTGTTGATTTCCAGGTAAGCTCCCTGGAATGGCTGCCCAACACTACAGGAAACAAATTCCCTCACATTAGAAACGCTTCCTGATGAAGGCACTACTGGCAAAGGTAACACCGTGACAGCTGATTCTGAAGCACGTAACTTCATCGAAGTTAATTTTATCCATTTTATATGTCACTGATATGTAAGTTGGAAATGAAACCTGAAACCTATTTCAAATATACTTTTTATGGGATCATGGCATTTTACAGGTAGGATTTTGATAAAAATCTTATCGTATGGAAAAATCAAGATAGAAACTAGTCGCAAGAGAGTCAAGACCCTCGTGCGGTGTCATGCGAAGGGAAGTTCCTTCTAATGTGCTGATGGAAAGTGAACAGCTGCCCACAAAGGACTTTTAGTGCCTTTAACAATATGTGGCAATGGAAAAAAGAGCACAGATCGTTACCATCACCTGTTTTAAAGAGAAACTCCATTTTCTTGCAGAGAATAAGAAAACCAAGAGGCCGTCTGGGGGAGCACAGACCCAGAGCGAGCACTGTACAAGAGCACTACAGAGCACTACACTACCACGTAAGTCTGGCCCTACACAGTCAGTGTCTGAAAGAAGAATCAGGCCTCTCCGCCAAGGATATGGCCCTGAACGGACAAGGTGACCACTGGGAGCCAGAGCGCTTTTCCTTCAAACCCCCTCTTGCAAGTGGCAGAGTTGTGCACTAAGATGCCCATTTCCCTAAAGGCATGCGTGGTGACACTTTCAGGGAAACCTCTTCCAAGACAGCCCAATCCCCGCAAAAAAAAAAACCCCACACAGAAAACAACTACCTAAAAAAACAACTGTGGCTTCATCTTGAGCTACAAAGTTCTGTCAATTTGCAGATGCAACTTGAAAAGCTTGTGTTGTGGGTGGAGGGTCGGGGAAGAAAAATCCACGTAGGTGGTCAGTGCTTCTGGGCTCCCAGCATATTAAAAGGCTGACACCCGCCGTAAGGGCTGCGGCTCCGCGCACTGGTGGGAGGGGAAATTAGTCCACCCCTCCGACCGCTGCCGGCTAAGCGCGCCACCGTCCCTGAAAATGGGTAAAACTACCCCAAAAGGACTTGGCTTGACATTAATAGATTTTTCCTGTTGTTCACATTCAAACATGTTTTCAATAATAAAAAGTGCTAAGAGCCTTTGCATGTTTCTTCACAGATGTATTTTTCTCTTTCCAGTTTCTGAAGAGTCATCAACAGGGAATGTTAATTAAGACAATTACTCTACAATTTAAAAATCTATCAAGAAAGTTAAATGGACTGGTTGCTGGAGAGAGTCTATAGGACATTTTCGTGTTTGAATGTGCTTTACAGAGCAGACACGCTGAACAACTCTGGATTTAGATACTACGTTCGACTTAGAGGGAGTGGAAACCATCACAAGCCGCCAAATCAGCTGACCCAGCAAGTTGGGTCATTTAAAATATTTAAACCACATGAGCCTGGCAACAATGTTTACCTCAGCTTTCAAAAGGAAGAGCCTTCCATTGTGCATAAAGACACGGAGAATATAAACACAGCATATAAAGACATGGAGAATATAAACACAGCATATTGTAATAATTGGGAATATACTTAGCATATAATGATTTTTCATCTCTAGGCCATCCTTTGGGAGAAGCTAAAAGTTGTTAGAGATTTGGCTTGAAACTGTCCAATCTAACTTTTTTTAGAAACATCAGATGAAAAAGGGATAGGAATTCTGGAGAAGAAATGATGAACTTGGGAGATGTACGGATATTCAAGGAAGCAGTCTTTACCGACGACTTCACTGCGCAAACTTCTCAACAGGCGTTCCTGCTTTTACTGAGCACTCGGTTCACAATAAAGGAAGGGATCTGACTGCACAGGCCACTACCATCATGCCCAAAGACTTAGCAAAGACTATCTCAGACCAGGGCTCTGGCAATACTCAGGAAGGGACAGTTCACTCTTCATTACTGTGCAAACGAGCCCCATCCAGCTCGTTCACTGGAATGGGGTCCCAGAGGGCTGCCAAGAGAAATTGATCAGGCGGGGTCTGAAAATGATGGAAAACTAAAAGGAATTAACAATGTAAATTTATCTTAATAGCCTACACAATTTGTATTTTAAAGGACAACTTCTAATTATTTAGTGAGGTGTTCAGGCTAAGGCCGACGAAGTAAACCAGCAAATGCAATCTCACTTCAGCTACGTTTGCCGTGAGAGCGAGCCACGGTGCAAATGCGCTTCAGTGTATTCATGTCCAGCCGATCATAAAATAATTCATAAAATTAAAAAAACCTCTCATCTATTACTAAAATCAAACTCTGCTAGAAACAGCCTACAAATATATTTGAATAATTTTTAAAATGCTGACTTTTATGGGTAAAGCAAAAAGCCATAATACCTAGATGGGTATAAAGCCTTCTTGTCTTTGAAGAGTTCACTGGCTTCTAGTTTTTCTTCGTAAATAAGTTTCTGCTGGTCTGTGAATTGGTCCCTGTATTTTTTACACTGTGAGAAATGAAAAGGGGGGAAAAAGATAATCACTTATAGAAATAAGTCTCTACTCAGTCTTAGATACACTAAGTCCACTCAACAGCATCAAGAACAAGACGAAATGTGACAAATGTGTACGAATGCCCATTTAAAAAACCAAGAGCATTTTTCCTTTCTGGATTTTAGAAGGTCAATCTTGGAAAATGTCTTAAAAACTGTTGTTTGTACTGTGGGACTCGGTATGTTTCTTCAAAACACACAAGGGCCTTGCTGCACAGGCCCTGCTGGGAGAACTGGTCCTCCTACTGCGATGTTCACGCCCCCTCATCCTTCAGTCCTCAGGCTGTCACACTCTTTCACAGACTCACAGTATGAACGACACTGTACATCACAACTCACTGCACACATTTACACACACACACACACACAAACACGGACAGCGGATTTAAAAGCTTCCCAAGATAAGACTTTCAGCATGTCCTGTACCCCATTATTTTCTATCCTACTGCATTTCAGTTTAAAAACCTGGCCAGTAATCCATGAAACTGATGTCGTGACTCACAAATATGCTACAACCATTGGTTGGAAAAATCCTTCTCCGAATCCCCCATTATCTTCCTACAGGGTGGACATGGGACCCGAGAAATCTCCCCTCCACCTGGATCCTGAGTTAGCACTGGAGGGACACAGGGGTGGCTAGAGGGGCAGGGCAAGGTTTTTTGGACGAACTCAAAGAAATCCAGTTACAAATGTAGTTGAGAACCAATAACATGATCCTATAAAGGAACGGCAGCATTGCTGCCCACCCTCTCAGGAATGAACACATCACTCTCATTCCCCGCCCTCAATGCCAGGGAGGTATAGGCAAGATTCAGGGGCTGGGAGAGAGCAGGGAACAGAAGCGGAGCAGACCCCTGGCATTATAGGCTCCCCACCATTATTTCTGAAAACGGTTCCACCGTCGGACTCAAAAGGGGAGATGAGCACAGAGACATTGGTGCATCTCACCAAGCGACTCACTAAGTGAGGGGATGGAAGCGAGAATGTAGTTCCACATGTTGAGCGCGTACCAATAGCACACTAATCGTGATAACGTCCCTCTGCCTAGGTCATTCTGGTACGGGACAGGCCTACGGTGGCCAGCAGGAAAGAGCTTGCTGGAAGATACATCCATCAATCATTCACTTTCTAAATAGCAGTCCTTCAATCAACGATTACATCATATCTAGTACTCGTACATGTTTAGCATTCAATATATGAACTGACTGAATTATTACAATAAAGTCAACATCTACACAAGTATCCTGTGTACTCACGCTGGGCAACACCTAAATACAATGTGATGTTTTCATCAAATTAAGGAAGCTAAAATATTAGGCACTACCAAATAGATTTTCAGCTTCCCTTTAATTCAGGTCGAGCGAAACCTGAACTTCTTGAATGTGTCGTGAGGCACTCTGAAGCCTTCTTTTCCAGTGCATCACCAGGTGTGCACGTCCTCATGTGTACGTGTGTACATGTGTACACGTGCAACAGAGCTCAGACAGTGAACTCCTAGAACCTGCAGGAATTCACTACCTTGTGCGAAGATGTTCGGACTTTATCGTCTCTACCTCTGGCAGTATTCTTTCAGATTAACATGAAAAACAGAAACAAATCGAAACAAAACAAAAGCCTGAACTCCTTGAACGCAGCGGGAATGTGGAATGAAGCCACGCACTCTCCCTTCCAGCCAGGGATGCGAGGAGACATTCCCGGGAACCGCCGGCCGCTCTCGAATTCTCACGGAAAGCGACGTACAGTGCATGATGCAAAAGTACCAAAGCCCTCAGGTACAGCTCCTCGAGGCTAGAGGAAGAATAGCTTAAAATCTGCTTTTACCTAACACTTCTCAAACACTCAAAATATGATAAGGAGTCTCTGGAAAAAAAAAACTTAACAAGGCTTTTTTTTTTTTTTTACCCTCCACAAGTGGAAAATCCTTTTAAGCTCCTTGTGAGTAGAATCCAAGAATAGGTAAGGTCTTGGCGGCCAGTTCTTGTCTATTGGAGATAAGGAAGGCATCTTATTTTTCATCTCCAAGAAGTATTTTTGCACCTATGGTGAGTTTGAGGAAAAAAAAAAAAATGCTAGATGAGTAAAATATGCCTGAAAAGACACTGTTTTACATAAACTGGGATCAAACAGACCAGTCTGTAGTGGAATTTAGCATGTTTTAGTTGATAAAATGTTGTAACTCCTCTGGAAAATCTCTTTTTTACTCTCTGTCTTCGCTGGGAAAATCAAAGCTCCAAGGTGGTTAGGAGAAAAGAAGAATGCTAACAGTAATACTAACTTTAACATTAACATGAATACTTAAGCCAACTAACACTAGAAAGCTGCATGTTTAAGAGGTAGCCACCAGCCACGAGTGGCTGCTATTTAAATCATAAGTAATTAAAACTCCAGTTCATCCGTCATGTTCGTTACATTTCACGTTAGCCACACATGGCTAGAGTCCCCTGTCTGGTACCACGAGGACAGAGAACATCTTCATCACTGCAGAAAGTTCTACTGGGCAGCACACTGCTCTAGACTACCGGAGATGGGCCAGGCGCTGTCCGAGCTTTCATTTTACATTTACGTTACATTTCATTTCGCTCCATTCTACAGATGACAAAAGGAGGCTCACAGAAGTCATGCGCTCACGTCCCAGACCTGTATGTGGCAGAGCGAGCTGGCTCCAGGGTCCGCACTCTCGGGAGTGCTGGGACCCGCCCGGGCTGCCAGGGCTGAACCCTCGGAGACAGAGGGGAACGCTGGCACAGCCTGGCTCTCCTCCACCCTCCGCCCCTGCCTCGTCTGCCACCCCCGGCCTGCAGCAGCTCCCGGCGCCTCAGCAGGACAAGATGCTGGCATCCCCTCAAACCCCGATGTTGAAATCCTCACCCTCAACGGACAGTAAGAGGAAATGGGACCTCGGGGAGGAAATCAGGTTATAAAGTCACAAGGGGTGGTGCTCCCGGGATTTAGTGCCCTTTTCAAGCAGACGCGGGAAAGTGCTTGCTTCTCTTGGTCTCCTCCAGTGAGGTAACCAGGAAAAGGCCCTCACCAGAACCAGACCGTGCTGGCACTCTGACCCTGGGCTGCCCAGTCTCCACAACTGTGAGAAATAAGTGTTTACTGTTTAAGTTCCCCGGTCTGTGGTATTTTCATTACAGTAGCTGGAACTGAGACCCCTGACTTGCTTGGGTTCACCTTCCCCAGACTATGTTCTGTCAGAGAAGAAGAACATGAAAACAGAATGGCAGAGGGGGAGGGAGAGGGACAAGCAGACTCCCCGCTGCGCAGAGAGCCCAATGAAGGGTCTCGATTCCACAACTCTTAAGACCATGACCTGAGCTGAAGTCAGATGCTGAACAATTTATTAATTATTTTATTGATCAGATGTGGGCCACTGATAACTTTCTGACACAATTCTACCTGAATTTGGGAGGGAAATGATAAAAAAGTCACAATCTCTCAGTGTCACACACAGCGAGGATTTAATTGTTAGCAAACAAGTCACTTATTCCTGAGGTGATGCTATTAACTAATTAATCCAATAATGCTAATTAGCTAATAGAAAGTGTAAACTTACAATTCTCTGAAGCGTAAATTCATAAATTTTCTTTCCAGCATTGGCTCTGAAGAATTTCCTGTACTCCCTGCGCACCTTTAGAAAGAAGCAGTGGAATACAGAGGTTAATGCCCATACAAAGACGTACCTCTATTAAAAATGAAAACAGGCAGAAGGAGTAAAATCTCTACATGATTTTCTGGATATAGTCAAATAACTGAAACACACTGAGACAGTAGATTTTAAATCAGAGAAAAAGAAATTAAGAGATTCTAAGTGATAATACCAGAATGTTTTGATGTTTTAAATTCTCTCATCTAGTTTTTAAAGAGCCTGATGATTTGACAAGAAATGCTCTACAAGCTGCAAACTCATCACAAAATACATTTCAGAAAAAAAATTATCTAAGGTCATTTTCACTGCAGATTGCTCTTAAAAGGTAAAACAATGCCTGAAGAACTCTACTGTGGTTTCCAAAAGCTCTGCTTAGTCCTGTCTTCCGTACTGCACACTGAGAACTAAATGTGCCCAAAAATAAACATTTGAAAAATGGCTTATGAACCCATTATCTTCCACTTAATTGCATTAATTTTTCTCTAATCTCTGCTCCTGCCCAAGTTTCCACTAAGCACTGTCACAGCATATGGCACATCAGATGAGGGTTTAAGTTTCCCTATTTGCTCCTTGCTACGCTGTCGTATTCACTTGGCTTACTAACGTCCAACAAATAAAATAACTAGGTGAGGTGTTTACCAAATAAATGAGTGATATAGTTAAGTCTTGAAACTAGAGGAAAATATTTAAAATATTTATTACTATCCAGCTGTAAATGAGAACATTAGATTTTGGCAAAACATTAGCCTATTTGAGTAATTCAGACATTATGTACCTTTGGCTTTTGTCTTTCATTTTCTGAGTTTAATTGCACATGTTCAAAATATTTCTACATTAGGGGCTATAACCTAGCCACCTACTAACCAAATTGAGTTTGTAGAGAAATGTTTTATATGCTAATTTTTAAATTAAGAACGTGACACAGGAATTCAGACTGCAAAATTTCCTAAGCTCTAGCAACAGTGAGCCCGTTCCTACATAACAAGGCCTACATGGACCACAGGAGCTGTCGCTGCCCTTACGAGACAGGCCTGCTCCAAACTGCTCGAGGCCCCATCATTCCACACCCAGGTGGATACCTGTCCTCTGCGGCTTCCCTCACCTCCACGGCCTCCCTAGAACTTCGGGGCAGGTGAGCGCCAGACCCGTTCTCTACACTTGTGGATCACTAAGGTCTAACATGTTTCTGATCACCATGTGGGCAGTTCTTCTTTTGTTCTGACTCCAGGTTACTGGTTATCCAGTTTTTCTTTCAGCCAGGGAGCTGCTAGATTCAGAACCGTTTCATATCTCAGACTAATGAAGTTAGAAGGGACAAGGAGAAGAAAACTGAAAGCTATGAACTGGCTCCAGAAATTTTAATAGCGTAGGAAAGCAGAGCAGTTAGAGAGAGATTCCATGTGAACACATCCACAGAGATATGGTGGAAGTCCTACAACGTTTAGCTGAATGTCAGTGTAAATGAGTTCACTGTAAACATGCTTTCTGATATTCACAGGAATGTTTCTCCTGAAGTATTCTCTGGAATCATGGCTATATACAGAGAAAGGCCTGGTGACGCCATGCCGGCATACGGAGTCGGTTCCCCTTGTGGGCTCTGGCAGGCCTGAAAGGATCCACTGAGCTGTATCAATTCCACAGGAACTTAACGACTTAAAAAACAAAACTACTACTCTTATCAACATCATTCTTTAAAAAAAAAAAAAAAAAACGCACAAAATGATTACATTCTTGGACTTAAAAGAAGTTCCATCTTATTTCATAACAACGGTAACATATTAAAATAGTTCTGTTCTATGGGAAACTGGTGGAAAAAAAGAGTTACCTCTAGAGGAAGCCCAGTTACCTCCAACTCAAACCTATAATTCACCTACACACTGAATCTGATGTACAGGTTGCTAACGGAAACCCCTAATATAAAAGCATTTCTGAAGCTGCTGTGTGCAATTAGTTAAACCCAGAAAACTAAAGATGAGTGTGGTGTTGCTGGTAGAAATCATTACACAGAATAAAAATCCTGACTCCATGTTTTGTTCCTTCTTTTTATGAAAATCAGAATGCAAATTAGAACAAATGAATAAAACGGGAAATAAGATCCTTTAAAAAAAGTAGTTAGAACTTGTTCACAATTCTTGAAATAGAACACCTTACATTCTTCTTAATTACTTTAAAAATTACTTGATGAGTATTCGGTATCATCAGAAAGATTAATTTACGAAGAGTTTATAGGCTCAACTTCTAGGGGAAAACGCAGATTATTCAAAAGCAGAATGTACAGATCCTGCTAATGCTGTTTAGATTTGGAGCCAATGGTTTCCTGGACGGCATTTCCATCTGAGAAGATGAATTGTTTTATTATTACAGCAAAAATACTAGAGAGGAATAGTGTCAAAAAGGGGCCTAATTATCCCCCAAGACAACAGGGATGGCGCCCCATGGCAATGAGTTACTGAATACAAGGAAGACACAATCTTTATGTACACTGCCTCAGAGCTGCTCTGAGTTTTCTGGGGCTCGGGTTGTATTTACTCAGGGTTTTCTGGGGCTCGGTTGTATTTACTTACATGCACTCTCTGAAATGAACCCTGCCCTTAATTAAATGGCATTCGAACCTGAAGTTCTCTTTAACCTGAATGACCCACTGCCAGTCTTATTTGTCTGAATCCATACTTCTATGCAGAATCCTTTGGGTTCTACCCTGAACGATGAGAACGGCAGTCGCTTTGCAGAAAGCTCTGCACCAGGAGCCGTCACTGGAGCAGAACAGGCGGACAGGGGCCAACAGAGCCTGAGATTCCCCCAGATGGCCACTGCAGGCCGTGGGTCAGCTTTCGGCTCCACTACTGTAACTGTGTCTCGTGCATTAAAAACAAAACAAAACAAAACAAAAGAACAAACTTCATCCTCATAAAGAGAACATTAAATAGAACTTGGATAACAAAGTGTCTTCTTAGATAAAATACGCTACAGGGCTAATTATGACTTTAAACCGATTGTTTAAAGAAATAAGCCACAATAAAATCAGCAATTAGTGCACAGGTTTGTTCTCAAAAAGAAACGCAATTAGGCAAGATGACATTGTAAAAGACTGTGCAGACCGTAAGCAAGCGTATCGATTGTTCTCTCGGGGTTAGTAAGTGCTAGGCTTCATGGAGTTCACCGCGGGCAGAAAGAAGGGGTGGGGAAGTACCTTCAGTCCAAGCCAGTAAGCCCAAATGACAGCGACTGCATGCTTACGCCTAGCCTCCTCCTTCAAGCGTTTCAACTCCCTTCGAGCCTAGAATGTTTTAGATGGTAAATAAAAGAGACAGCCCAATGCAGACAGCACAAATGACCAGAAAAAGACACCCCACCCAACAGAAGAGCCAATTTATGAATGAGGATTTCAGAATAATAGAGGAATTGGGCATAATCATTTAAACCCAAAGAACCAGCACAAGGCCAGTGTAGTCCTTTGACTTTTTAGTGCACGGAGTCTCTGTCCCAGAGGAAGGAGATCTGTGTGGTACCCAAGGTTAGCTCACTTCTGCCTCCTACTTCCATTTTTCCCCTTCCTCCTTCCCTGTTCTCTCTCTTCTTCTCCCACTTCCCTTCCTCTCTTTCCCTTCTCCAAGCCTTCAAACTGTGAGTGGCAGCTCATGCCTTCAGCAGATTTCCCTCTGCTGCCAGCGCACGGGGCTGAGGAGCTAGGAATTTCTGTGTTCATTCATTCGGATGTATAAAAAGACAGCTCTTGCGAACAACTGTTTGGAAAATGGAAGGAAGATGGGTTGTTTTCTCTGAAGTTCAAACAAAAAAATAAAACTCAAAATCCTTTTCTGCTAGAAAATCCGATGTAGCCCTGATCGAAATTCAGTGTGAGCTTGAGGCCCCAAACAGTGAAATACACGGACGATAAAAGTGAAACGAATTCTAGGTCTAAAAATCAATCTTAGGGGCAAGTCAGAGTGGGGTGTTTTACTGTAAAAGATGAAACAAGCAGTGATTTTTCATTGCGCGGTAGTACTGACTGGGAAATGAGCTCAGGCAGCGGGGAAAGCCCAGGGATGACTGTCGAAGCGTCCCTCTGCCTCTCCTAGGACACTTCCCTCCACTTCCTAAAGGAACTTGTCTGTTCTGCACAGATTTTTCAAGGGAAAACACAAATGAACAAGTCTGGTGAGTGCTTTGGGCAAATTAGAATCTTTATACAGGCAAACACGGACTTTTCTCATTTTTCTCATAAGATGGGCTTCTAATGCTGACAAGGTACATTTAAAAACATAGGACTCTATTGATATTTATGTTTCTAACTGGAATACACATTTTTAGCAGGGATGACCTTTGATTTTCTAAGTAACAAAAACATCTCAAAGCCTCGTCCCTTGGGGTATGTGAAATGTTCACAGAGCCCACGACTCTGCCTGGGGATTAGTGAGGGTATTTCAGGAGGCCTTTGTTTCTGAACACAAACAGCTGATGCTGAAATTCCTGGGATTCTTTGGGGGCAATTACAGCTAGCTTTGCATGAACACAGCTTTCTGTTAAATCACAAGTGATCATTCTTTCCACATACAACATTTCGCTTATAATAATCAATGGCTGCCTACGACACAATTTCATTCACGGATTAATATGTTTTAAGGCATGCAGTAAAGGCGGTCCTATTAT
This sequence comes from Mustela nivalis, assembly GCF_964662115.1. NCBI lineage: Eukaryota > Metazoa > Chordata > Mammalia > Carnivora > Mustelidae > Mustela > Mustela nivalis. The sequence goes on from NC_139030.1 coordinate 110,124,486, forward strand.
CATCGTGTTGCGAAAGACCAACTGAAGCCCAGGCCTGAATATTCCCAACATGCTCCCCCACCCCCTACCAAACAAAAACAACTCAGGGAAACTGTCCCTGTACGTTGTGGGGTTGGAGGGAGGGAAGGGGACGAGAACAAAACAAAACTAAACATGCATGTTACTTGAGAGTTAGTCTGTGTGTGTGTGTGTTTTTTATTTTTTTTACAGAGCAGCTACACTAGTGCCTCATTAGCAAATCATTAGTCTTGCTGGCCTAGACATGCTTAGGGACCCTTGCGGGCAGCACGGACACACCCGCATCCAGGTGTATTAGATCCGGCCGCTGGGACATGCACCAGGGCGAGCCCGTTAGCTGGAGTCGTTCGGCCGGACAGGCTAGAGATCCGACCTAGGGCGGATTCTGGGACGGAGGAACAGGATGTGCGAGTCAAGTACCTTAGATCCAAGCCAGTAAGCCCAAATCACTGCAATAGCATGTTTATTCCTAGCCTCCTCCTTCAGCCGGCTCAGTTCCCTTCGCGCCTGTGATGCATTTGGAAAGGAGTTACAGAACAGTTTAAGGCAAGAAAGGTTACTGCTGGTTCCCAAAGGGGAAGGCGGAAGAAAGACACCGGCCACCATCGGTCACCGTCACGCAGTTAACGCGAAAGCGTGTGCCGCCACCCCACACCACAACGTCAGAGAGACAGGCAGGAGAAGGCGTGCTCAGTAGCTCAAGCCAGTGAAGCATTTCCGGGCCCCGAGAGAGGGTCCGCGGCCCTGCTCGCTCCTCCCGACCCACTGCCTTCCCGGGGCGGCGTGCGGCCCACCTGGGTGCCGTGCCAGTAGGCCGCGATGGTGGTGACCGCCTCCTCGCAGCGCTTCCGGTGCTTCAGCTCCCGCAGGACCTTCCGGGCCTAAGGGGAGGAAGCCCCGGGAAGACAGAGTTAACAGCAGCAATTCCCTAGTCACTGGGAACAATACCTCAAGAGCCCGTCATCGCGTCCGTTCTCAAGTGAAAGCTCTAGAGCTGAACGAGAGGGAGAGGAGAGACTCCGTGACCGGCCCCCCTGGATGCGGAGAAGGCAGTAAACGAAGACGCCCTCGAGCTGCCCCCGCTCACACCGAGACGGCGGCTCCTGCGCCTTGACGGCGACAGGAAGAAAACGTGAGCACAAGCAGCAGACGTCCGCGCGCCGGACGGAGGTAACGGATCTCAGAACGGGGTCTGAGATCTCCAGTGAGCCACCAAAATCCATCCATCATTTTATTATTGCTCTGTAGACGGCAACTGTAACTTGTGTTTTTTATTCAAAAGAGATGTTCAAAATCTTGCTAAAATAATCTCACTGGTCCAAAACCCATGGCTTCTTCCTAGCAGTTGCCAGAAACGGACTTTGTGGGGGCTGGAGAGAACGTGGTTTGGAGGTGGACTCTGAAAGTCTCAAGTCTCTAGTCATGGCCCCATGGGGTCACAGAAGAACTGGTGGGAGGAACTTCCCTTCCTCTGTGCACTTGGATTTATATTTTGGCATTTGCTGTGGGACAACTACCAAAGTGTCCCACAGGCCTCCACAAAGGTCAGCAGATGCTACGGAGTCCTGGCCCAGGGCTCTACCCTCTGAAGGGGCTCTGGGCCTGGGAACCACCTTCGAACAGGCCCTCTGGACCCAGCTCACTCCACGGAATCTCCCAACAGGAAAGTGGTCAGGACAGGCCGTGGAGTATCTTTGACCTAGAGCAGGGGTCAGTCAACTTTCTGTAGAAAGCCAGATGGTCAGTGTTTCTGGCTTCACAGGTTTTATTCTCTATCACAACTATTCAATTCTGATGTTACAGTGCTAAAGCAGCCACCCATGAGATGTAAATAAATAAGTAACGTTTTGTAACAATAAAACTTTATTTTATGAACTTTGTATTTATATTTGTATATATATTTATACGAAATTTGTACCCCATATAATTTTTGACAATTCATGAAATGGTTCTTTTTTTGCTATTGTTTTAAACAATGCCAATGTTTTAAAAATATAGAAGCCATTCTTTGCACAAAAACAGGCATAGGCTTGATTTGGTCCAAGGGCTGCAGTTTGCTGACCTCTGAACCAAGCTTGCAGGAAGGACCTGGAACTAGGTGATGGGTGCACTGTGCTCCCCATTAGAATGGCCAGGGCTCAGGATGTTTTGATCATTATGGGGCAGTCCACAAGATGGTCACCAGGAAGTTACGGAAGGAGCGGGCTGGGGGTGCTGCGGTCCGGCAGGACACACAGGTGCAGAGGCAAGAGGGTGAGCGACATCCCTCGGGGCTACACTTCCCTTGCAAACAGGGGCAAGAGGATACCGAAATCATGTACAGTATTATTTCAAGGACTTCCTGCTCAGAGAACAAAGCTCTTGAAAAGAGAGCCGGTTGGAAGGACGCAGCCAAGACATGGTCACAAGGGCCCCCGTGTCGCCCATAATATTTATTCTTTCTATCTGACTGTTTACAGGGTAGGCAGGAGACGAGGAGCTCTCCCCTGCAGGGTGACCTTGAAGACATCATCCTTTGTGAAGAACCTGAAAACCCCAAATAAACAAGACTCACTTCTCTTAAACTTACCTTCCAACCGCGGATATAAGACTGAATTACCAAGGTAGAACTCTTGATCTGTTGATACCTCTTTTGTTGCTGTGGGATAAAGGGGAAAGATATTAGCGGCTCTATGTACATATCTGTAATACACACACCTGCAAGGACTTGCTCACTTAGTGCAATTAACCCTTGATCTCCATTTTTCTTCTGGGAACCAATATGTAAAGAAATCCAAATATCAAATGACCCAAAATAATTACACTTAATCCAGAGAACGCTGTAAAGATGCTACATATAATTCAGTGATCATCACTTTAATGGAACTGTGAAAACAGAAATGTGATTCCGACCCCACCCCTGCACTCCGGGACGTGCTGTGGACACCAGTCAGCAACGTGAAAAAGAACGTCTCCTGGGAGAGTCGAGTGAGCCCCAACCAGGTTCAGGTACAGCCACGGCTGCCTCAGGTGGAGGGGCACAGCAAACCCAGCGAGCCTCCAGCAGGAAGGCCTCAGATCAAATGCTGGCATGGCAGTCTTAGTGCCTGCGGGCCCTTTTTACTTCTAGGGCTGATGCCTCAGAGAGTGGAGGCCACTGCAATCCCACTGCTAGAAACATGAGCTTTGCCGATATTTCATGCGGAATAGTCACTGGCACGTGGGCATCTGGCGCAAAATTTCACAGCTTTACGATGTACTGATGTCATCCTGTGCCTCTTTCACTTTGGAAATGGGGGGGGGGGGGAGACATGCCCTTCAGCACTCTAGACTGTATTTGGGAAGCTCAGAGGACACAGGGTGAACTTAACACATGAGCAGCAAAGCAAGAGAATGCCAGAGAAAAAGACCTTGGACAAGTCACCACCTTCTCTGGGTCTCCATTTCCTCATCTGTCAAATGAGGAGCTGGAAAACCACCCAGATTGCTCATGGAGGAATACTCCGTGTTGCAGAACAAACTACACCCACCATCTCTGACCATCACTTCTGACATCTACTTAGTACCTGTTCTCTTCTGAAATTCCTAAATGGCTTGAAAATAACTCTATCTCACTTTAAAACTCATCTCATAAAAAAACACAAACAAACAAACAAAAAACTCATCTCATAGACGCATTAAACAGAAAATGGATTTTAAAATAATCAACAAATGATGAAAATAGGCATGGAGAAGATGTTTGAGTTATCTGGTTGAGGAAAAATACTGAGTCTAATCACTGGCTTGGATAACATGCAGCTAACTGGTGGAGGTATTTAGCTCCAATTCTGAAGCAGATGTAATAAAATTAATATTTTCTCTGAAAGTTAGGCTATCATTTGTTTTTATTCTTCAAATCAATAGTCCTCGTAGCTCTCACCACTCTGATTTAATGATACGTTAACGTGGTGGCTCTTTTCATCGTCTGGAGATGCAACAGCTCCAGACAGGGAGGAAAGGTGCTGATGGCACCTACTCTTGGTTTGTTGCCTTGTCGGTTTCTTTTCAGCCTTCTGATGAAATGCCCCCTTCCTGAGGCCTTCCCTGACCATGCTGCCTAAATTTATATCCTAACTCCCTGCTCCTCTTTATCTCAGTAGTCTTGTTTCCTTCCTAGCACTGACTACAACCTGCAATTGTTCTGATTATTTACTTGTTTACACCCATATTGTGCCTCACTAGAGAGCAGCCCTAGGTCAGGAATGAGGCTGTTTTGCTCATGGTGCTCTCCCTAGAGCCCCGCAGAGCAGGTATTGCAAAAACATTGGTAGGATTCAAGATACAGAGGAATTCACTACACTTCCAAACTTGGATTTTCTTAATGATCTCAAAATGAATGATAAAAAGGGTCCTTGAGGACTGGCGGTTTCTCGATCCCCCTTTCTCTGGCAAATACAAAAGAGAGCATTATGAATCTGCAGAAAGGCCATTCTGGCACACAACGTGCCATTGTTATGTGCACAGAAGTGAACCCACCACAGCCCAGGGTGGTGACAACTGTCCTCTGCGCCTCTGCAGAACACAAGGAATGCATCTACCATGGTGCTCGACAGGTTCATATGACCATACCCATGCTAGTGGTCATACTCATTCAACTAGAGGAAGCAATTTTAAAGAAACTCTCTTAAAGATCAAGCAATTTTTTTCCTTTGGCTTAATCATTTAAGTAGCTCCTTAATTCCTCAAACTTGGACATATAATGCTAAGATGTACGACACGAGACTAGGTCAGCAACACTATGTCCTGGTTATACACTGCCTCCTAGTAAGACATTTCTGTAGGAGAAAAACAGAAAACCCTAAGGGAGATCTGACAGCAAATTCCATTCGTCTTCCAACTCACTCTCTAGAGCAAATGTGTAGAATGAGAAAACATTTGGGATTAGTGTTTTTATCTCTAAAATTCATTTGTGAGAACACAGCCTTGGTTGAAGCCAGCCTTAAGGCAAACCTCCAGGCTTCCATCAAACATGTACTCTTTCAGTGAGACATCTATAATCAAGTGAGAAAGAAAATCCCCAAAAGAAATTCCACGTCCATTAAGTAAACACACTTAATTTTTGAGTCTTTCCCCCTACTTAGTATGCTAGCTTTCTGAGGACTAAAGGAAACTCAACTCTCTCACCAAACCCAGAATTCTACTCAAACGTGGCATCAGTTTTCTGGAATGAAGCCATTTTCAGTGCGGCTACAATACATGGAGAACGGCCAATTATTCTAGAAGAGTGACCCTACCGTCTGAAGAGAGTTAAATGACACTGCCCCTTCCAATCTGATGAGCAATTTCAAGATTCCAGTCTCCCACGACAGGTAACTGTAGCAGTGGAAGGCAGCGTCGTGACACACTAAACCCGAGCTTTCAAGTGGTCCTGGGTGCAAACCTCATCTCTGCCACTTAGTGGCTGTGTGACCACGCGCAAGTTCCTTAACGACTCATGCTTCAGTTCCCGTGTCTTTAACAAGCGCCACAAGAGCACTTGTTCCATGAGGTTGCTGGGGAAACTGAATACGTAAATATGACACATATAGTTAAGTACATAACAAACATTTGCAAATGAGCATCATTATTACAGATTTTAAAAGGTCGGAGGCTCTTACCGCGTATCTCCTGTACCAGGCGGCTATCACGATTTGGCTTTTTCTCATTAGCAGGAAGTGTGTGCGGCATTTCCACCCCCGATAAATTTTCTGAATGAGAGTGGCCAAGTCCTCAAGACGCTGCTTCCTCAGGTCTTCTAGTTTGAATAACTAATAAGAAACGATAGATGGATGTATCAAAAGTCTACCAAAACTTCATGACATGCATGAAAGACATCCCCAGGAGGAAAAAAGTCATGATGCTAAGTTAGGCACACTGAGAAAAAAGATGAGTAATTGTCTTAATTACAGATGAAAGTAACAATAACCCTAAGAAGACAGATTTTGACGAAATCATACAAGATCCACTACTTACAACAGGATGACGCAGAATTTATGACAAATCAGAGAAGGGCTGCACTGGAAGCCCGCAATTCCCTTCCCACTCTCATGGGGACACAGCGACTGAGGGTACAGAGATGCTGACAATGCTTCTCTCTTGAATAATTCATTTTCCAGAGTCTTCAAATTTCCAAATTACCAAAGACACTGCTGCATTAATTATACTTCATGCCAGTCTACATTCATTTATGAGAAACATTCCCTTGGAGTTCCTACGTAGAACTTTAAGTGCCCTTAAAAATGTTTTCAATAGGAATGTTTACATGTACTTCGAATAGGGTTGTGTTTCCCAAAATTACTGCATAATTCAGCTATAATAAATATAGACTGAACTTACCCCCAATTCCTATGAATTAGGGAGATTATATCACCATTCCTTTAATAGTGTTGTACAATCTATCGGTTCAAAGACTCTGATGTTTCATAAAAAACACACACGTTCTTCTCCTGTCCCCTACTCTCTCATCCTCCTGGATGTCTGCAGAAAGACCAAGAATGTGCTCTCCTGGCTGCATCTTGGGTGACGTAATGAAGTTAAATATCCTATAAGGACTTGCCTATATGATTAAAAGTTCAGAGGCTCAAGCTTTTGGTTACATACTGTTCTTGGGTTCCGGATGAATATCTTTGATCTACCAAAGGAATATTCTTCCACAGGAATCTCTAATTCATTAAACAGAACCTCCACACCAGCCCTATAAAAATAAATAAAAACAATGAGCTTTCTGAGTTACAAAAAGAGGTTATCTTTAATCATGGTATTGGGTTCTCAACAGCATGAAAAATAGCTTGATTTCCAAGCTCCTTCAGTAGGCAGGCTTTTGTCAAAGATTCTTCAGACTGAACTCCACAAATTAAACCAAATCCAGTAACGCTAAAAGAATAAATTTGGGTTCAGAACTATGTAGTCTAAGAAAATATGGTATTAAAGCCAGTATCTTGATTTCATTAGCAGAGGCAATCTTTGTATCAAATATACCCATGACAAAGCACCAACCAGAACCAAGAGGGGTACAAGAAATTTACATCCATTTTGAACCCACTCAGTTAATTCTTGAAAATATTTTTAATATTGTGCTCGTGCCTCACAGCACAGGCAGAGCCCAAGAGATAATGCTAAAGGCCAGATCAACAGGGTGTGATGAAGCAGAGGCCATATGTAATGGGAGCAAGGCCTGTACTGGGCTCGGACTTCTCCAACCTGGACCCCCTTTCAACACCAATCTTTAGCCAAACTTCAACCCACCAATTTATGGACTAGATGTCAGGCAGGGAGTGAAGACATGTTCTCTGTATTATATGGTAAATACGGACTATAATACCCTGGCAATTAGCAGCGGGAACGGCACCCAGATCTGACATTATCTGGGTATTGAACTGTGCATCAGAGACCGTATCAGATATCTAAAGTTCATCTCCTTGTAATACAGGCTGAGTGTCTAACACTATCAATGCTCCCCTTCCAGGACAGGTCCAGTGAGAATGCGGAGGCAACAGCAAGACGGTGAGAACAAATCCCTAGTTCCTGCAAAGGCCTGTAAAACAGACATGCTGGCCTTCCTGTGCTCGTCAGGAGAGCCTCTACCACTTGCAGAGAAGGGCCAGCTTCTCGGACTGGTGAGAGCGGAACCGGACAGCCAAAGCCTGCCCTGTCTTCTGCAGCAGCCCTCCAGTGGCATGCGCGTTCTCTCTGCATGTGGAGAGCTCACAGGGGCGGCTCCACGCGCAGGCCCTGCAGCAGTCCCGCGCTCTATCTGGGACTAGATGGCAGAGTACGATTCGGGGAAGATGGGCCGAAAGCGGCCGGATCCGGACTCTGCCCGATTCTCCAGTCCAGCTTTATCAGCAGTAACATTGGCTCTGAGTCCTCCCTGCTCCTGCATCTGTTTCTTTAGTTGGCGCAGACCCAGGCAAAGAACAACACCCACACCCCCACTCGCGGTCAGTCTTTAAAATTTTTAAAAGTCCAAGTTACAAATGTGGATCTGATAAGCCCTGTTTGGAACTTACAATCGAGGCCTCTATAATCAATCAAGCATTAGCACAAAATGATACCCTGATGGAAGAGTGCCCAGCACAGAGGATGCATCCGACTTGTAGAGAATTCTGTTCTACTAACAGCATGTGAGGAAAATAGCATGGGATCTGCATGCTTTAAAACTTCATTATTAAATGTGATCAGTGAACTTCTTACCTTGCTGGTCCTTTCCAGTGAGGCCACGTTTGTTTACAAAGCATTTTGTATCTTTCTAGGCAGGGTTCATAGGCCTGCCTGAAGGCGTAGCCTGCCCTTCTCACTCGGACGTTCTCCAAAAGACCCAGGTACCTGATCTGATGACATACCAGAGCCTCGCTGAAGATGTGCGCTGCTTTTTTATCATTTGGTTTGATGCACCTAAAAAATTAGAGATTTTAGGTTTTCAACTCTGTCTCTTGTGGATAGATCTCTGTTTAACAAAGTAGCGTATATAATTATTTTGTAATAATTATTCTTCTTGGGACACCTAGTCACATCTTTTGAAATTATTTTCAACCATTTTACAGAAACCTGAAAATGAATATGACACACGTGTCAGTTAAGAAAGAATATACTAATACATCCAATAAAAACATGGATGAATAGCACTGACATTTTGTTGTTTGAAGTAAGTCTGACATAAAAGTACGTATTTTTAAATTCCATTTATAGGAAGTTCAAGAAAAACCTATGGTTAGAAATTGGTATGGCTGTTGCCTCTGGGGAGAGGTACACCTGGGACAGAGAAGGGGCACAAAGGAACCTTCGGGGATGATGGAAATGCTTTCTATCTTGGTCTGGATGGGGCTGCGCGCACATACACAAAACTTCAACAAGCTGTACAAAATTAAGATTCATATACTTGGCTGTACTGTACGAAATAACTCAATGAAACTATTAAAGACACTGCTGTCTCCCGACTGCCCCGTATCTCCCTCCTTTCCACCAGGACGGTTTGCTGCCCAAGGAATGACATTTCCTAGCCTCCTTGGCAAATAGGTATGGCCATGTGATCAGAAGTCTGGCCACTAGGATCACAACAGAATTAATATATGGCACTTCTCAGTGTGTCCCTTAAAAAGAAGGGACTTGTACTCCCCTTGTTCTTCTCCTACTAACTGCTGGCTGGTAATGTAGAGCCACACTAGAAAGCCATCCTTGACAATATGGATGAGGGGAAAACCTGGGAACCACAGAGCCACAAAACAGGAGAAGATGCTGGATTGGCCCTGAAGCCCTTGTACTTAGAAGTTACATAAGAAATAGGTAAGTCTTGTGGAAACCATTGTTATGCCTGGATCTTAGGGGTGCAATCTCTGTATCTTAATTAATACACTGTTAAACATTTATGGTTAAATCTGCCTACCTACAAGTATTAAATAAATCCTACACACATGTAATATGTGAACAATTAAGTCTTACCTAGTTTGACTGGTGTTTTTATGGTTCTCCTTTTACATTTACAGAAATAATGCCTACCCTTTGGCTTAAAAATAGACAGCTGGATCAGTGGGTCAGCCTAGTGAGTTGAGACCTGGACACTTACACGTGTGTCCAACTGATTTTCAATAAAGGCATCAAGATAACTGAATAAAAAAAAGATCTTTTTTCTTTTCAATATATGGTGCCAGAGCAACAGGGTATCTACATGGAAAAATACGGACCTTAATATGAAATCTGAAACTACAAAGACTTTAGAAAAAAATACAATATATTCACAAGGGGAATGAAGGAACATTCTGAGGTGATAGAATGTTCCTTAGTTGACCAGCGCTGGTGGTTGTCAAGTGAATAAAATGGTGAAAAAATAACTGAGCTGCTCACCTAGGATCTACACATATGACATCATATAAATTGTTATTAAATGAAAACTTTTATTAAAAGTCCACTTAATTGAGAATAACAAAAGCAACTGACCACAGAAAGTTTCCTGGTTTTTTTTTTTTTTTTCCTTTTTTGAAGGTAGGATCTTTACCTACTGTATGTTCCAACCTGACTGCAATCAAACCAGGGAGTTTTGACTGTTTATATTCATTACTAATATAAGCATTAAGTGAACAAACCACAAAATAATGTTCTTCCCATAAGGCTCCTCACAACTGTATTTCCAAAGACAGTTATGGAAGGGATGTGTGGGTGTGTGTGCACTATAGGAAACCTGACCTGTTAGACACACCCCCCCCATTATCTAGTTCACCAAATACACACACTGAAAACTCCAATCCTCATTGGTCTTTACTGAATCTTGAGATCTAAGGTACCTGGAAACAGGGAAAAAAGACCAGATGCTTCTGAAGGAATTCTTTCTGTTGCTTTGAAAAATTTTAGATTGTTTTGGGAGTCCTTCCTTTCTCCAAATCTGTAAAGTCTCACAGGGAAGAAAGATGTATTATCTAACACGAAAGTTGTAACTAAAGCCCCACTTGCTTTAATGCTGTACTCTAAGTTGATGTAACAAGATGAGTCCTATAGAAGAGTTTTCTGCAAAACCTTTACCAGAAAAATGCTTATGTTTCTGAACATGGCAGAAACAAAGATAGAAAAAGTGAAAAACCCTATGTGCCAACAATGCAATTTCACACCCCCACTCTGTTTTAAAATTCCTTGCTTGAAGGGGTGGGAGGGGCACTGGAGTATTTTTAAGCAAACCCAAGAGACCACATTACCCAACGGGAAGAACTTGGGTTATTCTCCATGGGGGCTATACTCAGATTTAGGCCAACAGGGAAATGGTCTTCCTTGAACGGACCTTCCCAATGAACCTGTCAAAGAATTTCATGCGCCAGAAATACCTAATGTAGTTGGGGTTCTTGGTCTGGAGGTTTTTCATCAGTGTGGCCACAGACGCCTTGAACTGAGAGCCTGCTGTGGGAGGCCTTTTCAGGTTGATCTTGGCGGGGTTCCCTTCAGGAAACAAAGACTTGATGAGGGTGTGGCCAGCCTTCCACATGGCTTGGGACAGGTCTCGATAGAGAAGATCATTGTTCTTGTCAACAAATCCTTCCACCTGGTACAGCACCTGTGAGCAGCACACGAAACAGCTGATGCATCACACAACCCTGGAAGTAGTCCGCGACGATCCACAACGCAGCCTCTTCTTTCTCCATCAAGCCACCCCCCAACCCCGCACAGCAGTCACACTCCTAATACGGAATTAGTCTCCAAGTTTAAATTCCATCTGCCTAAATCACAGAAGAGTTCAAAATAAATTCTATTATGCTTCAGGATTTGCAAGAATAAACTCCAAAAATACTATCATAACATTTTCAAAGGATTTTAGGCTTTTTTGGTGTTGGAGCATATTTTTGAGGTTTTACTTTTCTTTCTTTTCTTTTTTTTTTTTAGTTCACAGGTACCAATTCTAGTCTGCTGAAAAGAAGACAGAAGAAAAGAGATGGCACTGATATTTTCAGACACCATAAGCGGGCAGATAAACTGACCAGAAAAAGTATCTTTTAATAACATAAGCTAAGGAAAAAAATATAGAAGTACCAAGTTTCAACTTTTTGAAATTAACAGAAATTCAGATATTATATACTTAATTTTTACTAAATATATAATTAAGAATGTCTTTCTCTTTGGCATTTGCAACCTTACGTAAAAGAAAGGAGGCATTAACCTCAACTGATACTCTTTGACGACTCTAAAAATCAAGCTATAGTCAAAACTGGTTTTATCTTTATAGATCTCAGGTGACATAAAATTAATCTCCTCAAATATTAAGCAAATTACTAAGTTTTTCTTTTAAAGTTAGGTATTTTCCCCACTGTTGTTCCAAAATCTCAATCTAAGAATTCAGTTTTTGCTAAGTGATCTGTGCTTATAAAATCTTACTGTCAGTCTTTAGTGACTCCTGATTTTTACTAGCAAATCTCCTTTTATTTGTGCCAACAGACCTATTTTTATAGGATAACGGAGAGCCTGGAAACAATAAAATTGATTTTTAAGATACATTCTCACTCTTTCATTAAGTGCACTGGGTTTCCCTTTCAGCTCTCAGGTAGGATTAAGCTCAGCGTGATCCAGATTCTATTTCTATTGGACAATTACTGATTCTGTGATTTTGGCAACTCATCCTCACAAGTTGGCCCTGGTCCAAAGGCCACCCCTGAGGCACGGCCTCCTCAAGGGCAGGACTGCAGGCCCACTGGGTGCCCGCGGCTCCCCCGCACCTTGCCAGCGTAGTGCTGAATTCTGAAACAGCTGTGGGGCAGGGATGTGTCGTTGAGAAACCTGGAGCTCTTGCTCATCCTGCTCTCAAAGTGCTGGTGGGTGGCGCAGACTTGGTTGAGCTTCTCCAAGAAGGTCTCGTCGGTGACCGTGCCAGGCCTCAGGCACTCCTCATCCAGCATGGCCAGGATCCCGTTTGTGTTCTGAGAGAAAGGAAGTACAAAGGGTTTCCTTCCTTCCTCACCGTATTGTTTAAATAATGATTCCTAATTACACCGTCAAACACAATTAACTTAGTCACCAGAAAATTCTGCTCAGTTACAACAAAAAGCAGAGAATCAAAACCAGTCACAAAAAGCCACAAAAGCCAACCCCCTTCCGCGGTCCCAGGTGTGCGTGCCTGCTGGGGGGAGGAGGAGTCACTGTCAGTCTCCCTCCCCCACTCGGCCCCCACAGAACGGGACTTGGAAGTCACCTCAGCTACCTCGGCGGGCTGATGACTGAAATTCACATTGTTCAAAAAAGGCATATCAGACCTCATATTCCAAACACACTCAAACCCAAATCTAAACGTCAGAAACCAAAGGTGACAATGCAATGTCTATGACATGTGGTCATAAATCACAAAGCATAGTCTTCTAAAGCCATTACTGGATTCATAGCTTGAGAAGGAAATTGGGTTCAGATGTTTTCAGATTGTTCCTGTATTCAAAATACAGTTTATTTTCTAGTGTTAAAAAAAAAAAAGTGATTCGGAATCACGGTGATCGAGCTGTTTCAAGAATATCTGTTTAGAATAAAATTCTTCCACATAAAATTTCGAAACGAATGTTGAACACAAGTGAGAATCATATTTATCCCTAGAGCAGTCAGCCCAGCTAAACTGAATCAAAAATCCGGAATCTTCTACTTTGCTAAATTAAGCCCGCTGTTCCCCTGATGGCTCCTATGGGGCCCATACGTCTCCATTCCAAAGAGAACAATCCACTCTACCCACCACCAACCCCACCCACTTCCACCAGGCCAAAGCTCCCGGTTCCTTTCCCCTTCTCCTCACAAGGCCGTGACATCCTCTGACCAGCATTTGCTCATTCCACACAAAACCCCAGGGGAAGTGTGGACTCAGGAATCAAGTGTGTTCACGAGAGCCCCAGAGTAAACAGCATTGTTAGGTAACGTTGGAAGGAAACCCTTCCTTTATGTACCCAGGCACCCGTGAACCCGAGTTTCTTCAGTCATGTATGCAAGGGGATTTGGGGCTGAGATCATCTAGTTAAATGAAGTGCATTACCATGGTTCTCTCTGTTTTTCCTTCTTGAAAGGAAACAATTAAGTTCAATGTTATATTTATGAAGGAAAAAGAAGTCGGGACTTCTGAAAGTTAAAGTTCTCACAGCAAATTACTTTAGTCACAAACTACAAGGAAAAAATTTTCAGTAAATTCACTGATTTTTTCCTGCATATTAGATTAGAGTTTTGAATTGCTTTAGGTGGAATGTTAGCATTCACTTTCCAACACTGTTCAAATATTTCAAAACAAAGTTTATTTATTAATAGAAAAACAGTCACACTTCAGAATATTCGATCTAATGTTCTATTTAACTCTAGGTGCAGTTCAGGAATATATTAAGAACTGAAGGAAGAGACACCAGCTGCTTACATCATGTCCGAAGGGTCTTGTTACAGATGAACAGAAAGTGACTTGCGGGACACGTAGGGCCTGTGATTCTATTTCAGCACTAACGAACACTACCACTGACAGCTAAAAAGACTGTAGGACAATAAAGTCTACTCATTGTTTAAAATAAGTTTCAATAACTTTGATATCGAAGCCAAAAGTGTGAGTAATCTTAAACATTAAAAAAGGGTTTCCAGGTTTTCACATACAAATCAATCTTCCTGCAACCAATTCAATTTATAATAAGCTACAGACTACTACGTAAAAACAAAATATTTAGTACCCTTTTGGAATCTAAGACTTATCTAGTAATTTATCATACTTTAAGCCTTTTCACATATATACAGATGTAGCTAGTCACCTGAAAATTCCCATGGCCCTTGGCCACCTGCAAAGTCTCACACACACACACACACACACACACACACATCCCCCACACAGTTGTCTGAACCAAGGCTGGGTCTATACTGGAGCCACTCCTGGGGTCCCACTTAGCTCAGCTCCCGTGACAGTCCCTTTACCTCCTTATCTTAACTCGAAGAGCATGTTTGTTTTTCTTTATTTACTTAGTTAAAAATGTTTTCTAGCTTTACTAAGATACAAATGACATAGAACACTGTGGAATTTTAAGGTGTACAAGGATACACTTGTATACTGCAAAATGATTACTGCCATACATAGCCCTAGTCAACACCTCTACCATGTCACACGGTTACCACTTCTTTTTGCAATGAGAACATTTAAGACCTTTTCTCCTATTTTCAAATATATAATACGGCACTGTTAACTGAAATCACCAAGCTATACATTAAATCCCTACAACTTCTTCATCTTGTAACTACCCTTTGATTGACCACTCCCCAACCCCCACCCAAAGCCCTAGCAACTACCATTCTATTGTTTCTTTGGCTTTTTTAGCTTCCACATATAAGTGATATCACGAGGCATTTGTCTTTCTCTGCCTAACTTATTTCACTTAGCATAATGCCCTCAAGGTCCATCTGTTTTGTCACAAATGGCAGGATTTCCTTCCTTCTTATGGCTGGATAATATCCATTGTATATATACACCACAACTTCTTTATCCGTCCATCCAAGTCGGACAGTTAGGTTGTTTCCATATCTTGCATATTGCGACTAATGCTGCAATTAACATGGGAGTAAAGACATCTTTTCAAGATCCTGATTCTGTTTCCTTTGCATACATATACCCAGAAGTGGAACTGCTGGATAACACAACAGCTCTGTTTTTAATTTTTTGAGGGATCTCCATGCTGCTTTCTATTATGGCTGCACTAATTTACACTCCCACCCATCAAGCACAAAGGTTCCTTTTCTTCCACATCCTCAGCGTTGATTGTCTTTTTGATAGTAACCACTGAATAGTGTATTAGGAGGTTAATGGAATTTTAGAAACGAAATGGGTATCTGCTTTGGCAAAGATGTTTCTTCTGAGCCTCTGCTGACCAGTGCTCATACTCCCAGGAGCCACAGGCTGGACCTAGGCCGCCCCTCGCAGCGAGAACAGTGGCCGAGGGCATGGCATCTGAATGCCTGGCATGGGCTCTGTGATATGGCCATGGGCTGAGCACCAGAAACCCCAGCCAAGTATCAAAACATCCAGCTGTCTATGTGTGTGCTGGAGAACTGTGTCTGGTCTCTGATGGCTATAATACCGTCTCCAGAACTCCACAGTTTGGTAAGAAAAAGTGTCAAAATAGCAAAAATGCTACAGCCTAACATTGAAGGCTGTGAGACCATTTTAAGTGGGAAATTATTATTAAGCAATTTTTTAGGAAACTGTACCCAATACTCACATTTTCTATGAGATCGCAAATGATAGCATTATTGAAGTAGTCAATGTGTGTCCATTCTATGCCCTGAGAGACAAAAGAGAACAAATCAGATTCCGTATGAGGAGACCACACGCCACCACCAATAAAACAGCCACTGCGCCATTCCGCACGCTTCACGTCCTCTCTGAATATGTCCTTTGTAAAAATCAGTGCTGCGACATGTCCTCTTCCGGTTCCCAAAACTTCCTTGACTTCAGCGGTCTCCCACTGACATGGTGTGACTGAAGTGCGTGCCCTTGACCTGCTCTGAGGCCGCCTCCCATTCCACTCTCCGTCTGTGGCAATTTCCCATGCACTTCGTCGGCCCCGCGCCAAACATTTACTCAACAGGCCCTTGGGTCAATATTACTTTGTGTATATTTACAATGTTTATAAGGAAGTAAGTCAGAACTTGATCCCAGGAATCCAAGGCCCACATTTTTTCTGTTCTTAATTTGTAATCACAAGGAAAAAAATAAATTTTAGAGTCAAGCCCATGTTGCAGGGCAGTTGACTATTTCAAATGTAAAAATATCCCACAAAATATTTAATATAAGACAAAATATTTCCAACATAAAGACAGACACGAAAATCGACCCACTGCTTCTGATGCTAGTTACAAAGCCAAACGTGCGAGGCTGTCATCATTCTGCGTCTATTTACACACTGTCCTTAAGTGTAAACATTTATTTTTCTTCCAAGGGGAATTTAATTCATACAGCAAGCTAAGGAATCTTCCTTACCTTAGACGTGTTTTGGACAATCTGTACCAACTGTTTTAAGTTACAGATCAAAGTTCGGTCAATCTCTTTATGATGAGAAGACAGAAGAGAATGAATCTGGCTTTTAGGATGTTTACGTTAAAAATGGTGCCAGCCAAGTATGAAATGTTTCTAAAGCATGGTGATCATTCTAAAAGGATGATGAAGTATTTATGATCTAGCTTTCGAGTACATGGGTTATTTTAAGACACTGAGGATAACAATCACATTAGAAAATTCTGTACTGAAGCAAAAATAAATAAATAAATAAATAAATAAATAAATAGGATTTGGTGTCTTCAATGATTTATAACACTATAGAAAATAAAGAAATATAGGCAATACCATTATTAAAATATTAAAACAAATGAAACAAAAATCTAATATAGAAACAATACAATAATTCCTCCCTTTGTTTGAAATAATTTTATACTCAAACAGTATTTAAAAAATGAAAGGGTAAAAACCACATATGGTTTTATAATTAAGGATGAAACTTTATAAACATTACTTGTGATTATTTTCAAATTACATTAAGTGAGAGAATCCACACAAAGCACTAGTACAACACCTGGCAATACAGTAAGGACTCAACAAATATTACCTGTTTTTATTATAAAATTTTAAAAATCAATGCTTTTTAAGATTGAACAAAGTCTTCAAATACTTTCAAATTTATACAGTGACACTGACTTTTTGGGTGTACAGTTCTCCTAAGTTTGGGCAAAAGCATCGTGTCCTGTAACCACCACAGCCAGCCAAAACCCCCTCATGCTGCCCCTGTGCAGTCATACTTTATTCACGGCTCCCAACACTGGGCCACGACCGATTCTGTCTCTGCCGCCTGCCTCTTCTCGAACAATGTACCAGGGAACCCTGTAGCATGCGGACTTGCGGACCGGCTTCCTTCAGTCAGCACGCTGCGTCTGGGAGTCTTTCACCTTACTGTGCTTACCAACTGCTTGCTCCTTTTTTCTTCTTGAGCAGTGGACTATTTTATTTTCTTCTTTCATTTGTAATGTTTTATTCTGGAGTAACCAAGATTAATAATCTTCAGATAAGCCCTTGATCAAGTATTTATTAGTTTAAAAAAAAAACTTCTTTCGAGTATAGCTGAAAAATTGTGTTTCTCAGGGGTACAGCGCAGTGATTCATTCAACTTCTCCGAACCGTAGCTGTGCCCACAAGGGCAGCTCCCGTCTGTCACCACGCGACACGCTTACTGTCCCACTGACGGGATTCCCTGTGCTGCGCCCTCCACTCCTGTGACCGGCTCGTTCCATAACCGGAAGCCTGTAGCTCTCCTTCTCCTTCACCCGTTTGCCCACTCTCTAGCCCGCTTCTCTCTGGCAACCATCAGTCTGTTCCCTGTGTTTATGGGTCTGATTCTGCCTTTTGTGCATTCATCTTGTTTTGTGTTTTAGATTCCACATGAGTGAAATCACATGATATTAGTCTTTCTCAGTCTGCCTTATTTCATTTAGTGTAAAACCCTCTAGGTCTAACCATGTTGTTGCAAATGGTGATTGTTCCTTTCTAATCGCTGAGTGGTGGGCCCTGGTATGGATATACCACTGCTGCTGGCTCATTCTTCTGACTCATTTTCTTTTTTTTAATATGCTATTATTTTATATCATTGCATTACAATCCACTAAGACTCAAGCCAGTCAATGGATACTTACTGAGAACCTACTGCGTGCCAGGCACTGTTCTAGGCATAAGCAGCAGAGCAGCAAAGATAATCCCAGTTAGCTTAGATGTCGAAACAAACGAACTTGTAAAAGATACAACACGATTAAACTTAGATAAATCTGATTTTAGAATCCTGTTTATATCGGCTTCTGAATTCACAATTTGTATGATGAGTACAAAAGGAACTTTAAAAAAAAATGTCTGGTGACATTACCTCCCGTACGTACTCCTCCTGCTCTTCTTTCAGGGTCAGTTCGATGAAGATCTGCTGCAGCTTCTCGTTACAGTAATTGATGATGAACTGCTCGAAGCTGTTGTCCTACGGAGAGAAAAACAAAGGCAGCCTCACAGACCGTGCCGTCAGCTCTCCCACGGCAGTGACACCCAAGCGTCTCAGTCCACAAGAAACACACACACACACACACACACACACACACGTCGTCTTGCAGGTTTCACCGAGGCCCAGCACACATGGGCGTGCACGCTGCAGGCACTCGAGAAATGGTTCATGAGTCAGGTGGGTGAATGAAGTACACACAAGTTATGCAGTGTTGGGAAAGATGAAGATTTTTAGCTGACAGAGAAGCACCCCACACACAGTTAAAAAATAAAAAAAACAGTTTCCCCTAAAGGATCTGAAAAGGTACAATGAGATTTATAATCTCTGTCACCCAAGTTCGCAATCTGCCATTCTCAGGTGAAACTCTGCAGCTCGAGAGAGTCTTCCTCACCTGACCTCTTGCCCCCCCAGCCAGGGTCTGCATCCTCACTCTGACTCTGAGACACCAGCACTTTCTAAAAATCACACTATATGTACATGCATGTGGGCCGAGGTATACGGTTACACTGATTAGTTTCCGTCCTGTCTCCCTAGACGGGCAAGGGCTGACCACGGGCCTCTTCTGCACACCAGTGGAAGCCCGTGCCCCGTACAGCACGGTGCACCTAGCAAGTTTTCCACGTGACTTGTGGGTGAATAAACATCAAAGTGCCTAAAAAAACAGAGATTCAAGGGAATCAGCACATCAAAATCATTTCCCTAGTGAGCAACTCTTCTCAGAAGGCTCCCGTATTTATCGCTTGTCTGGTCCTCAGGAGCTTCTCCTTCCTACTGGAGTTACTCCCACCAGCTCTGACGGAAGAGCCATACCTGAGTCCTCTCTGGGCCACCCACAGAGCTTCATGTGTCACAACACATACCGAAGGGAAAAAAATTGCATGTCTGTTGAAGGAGTACATGCCACCAGGAGCCACACCATCCGGGAAGAGGTAGATCTGGTGGTAAGACATGTTATTTTCACCTCTATCGTCTGTCTTTGTGGAGCGGAGATGGTGGCCATGGAAGCAAGGGACACACAACCCCACCGCTGATAAACCTGACTTCCTCCTACCGAGGCAGCCAGTCAGTCCTGGCCCTAATGAGCCACGAGCATCCCAGTGGGAAACTGAAGCTTGCGGTTTCTCCTGAATACACAGAGCAACTGGCCTTCCAATCTCTCCATAAATGATGGAAGCAAAAAAGTCACAGAGCTTTTTGAAAGCTGAACTTTCAAAATCAACTTTGCTCCTATGTAGGACAAATTTTAAAATGAGACTTACGATGCAGTATCTGACTACATTCTTTCCTGGAATTCAGCTACGGGTTTCCTATCACCAATGATGAACTCATTAATCAGGGAGAACTTTTAACTCTAAGCCATGAATGACACGTACACACTGTCACTGGCTAATCTTCTAATGTGAAGTCTGGTCAAAGAGTTTTGTTTTCTGTTTTTTTTTTTTGTTTTTAATCATGAAGGTTTTTACTAAGAACACATTTATTTTCAATACTTTCAACAAACAGTCTGAGACACAGTACTCATTTTCATATAAAGTTTAAAAACCTCTGTGCTCCAATCTTTAGACCTTAACCATGTTGATTAGAAGCTGATGTCCATCTAGCCTAGATGCCTTATTACGATTCTGATCAGAAGGCCATTTCTCTACAAAGAAGGCTGGTGTTCCTTATAATATTACTACTCCAAAATAAACTTATAAATAAAATTAAAGTTTTGATGGTTTATTTAACAGTTAAAATCCCTTCTGTTATTTAATAAGCCTATGTTCATGGAGCTATTTAAACAAAATTATGCTAAATCTTCAAATGGTAACTAATGACGAGAGGCAAGAGGAGAAGTGTCCTTGGGCACGTGACACGGCTATGAGCTGCTGGAGGTGCGCTTTGCAACATGACTGTGAAATGCACACAAGCGGGTTAGAAATCAGAGGCAAAGCTTCACAATAACAACACAGCTTCAGGGGTAAGTCAGACCCAAACGAGATTTCCCCTCCACATGTAAAAGTTCCTGTATGAACTCTCTATTCCGTATCTGCACAGTTAATCAATGGCCATTTACTGCAAAATCCACACAGCTGGAGAAGCCGTTAACACAGGCGCATGCAGGAGACTGTCACTGCAAACATTTCATACTTACTGCATTCTGGCGCAAAAAGGGACAGATTACACAAAATGCAGTCAGTTCTTAATTTGCAATAAACCTCTAAAAGTAAATGCTTATTGATGGTTATTCACTGGTGCAAATTATAGATTTTACCATCAGGCTATGTTTCTATTGGCATAAACTTGAAATCAAGACACATGTCCAATCTTAAAAACAAAAACAAAAACAAAAAAACAGGCTGCTGATACCTACACGCGGTTTCTGAACTGTCGTTCCGCTAGGTGGGAGCTATGCAGGATGAAAACAGTTTGATTCAAATCATACCTCATATGAACTCACGTGACGTCCCAAGGCTTCCATACCTAACACTTCTAATTCTAAATTTTTAGGAAACGTAAATGACACATCCCCCCGCAAGGGTCAGAGACAGAGGTAACTGGTAGGTCACAAAAAGAGTGAAGAGATCCTGCAAAATCCAAAAGCACCTCCTCTTTCTCACCACGGCAACCCACCCGGTGCTGTCCCTGCAAGGTCTGCTTCCAAACATAAACCATGTGGTTAAGGAGAGAACGTTCCAGAGACGGCCTAAGAAGAAAACGTGCCTCTCCTACCTCACCCGGCTGTCTAAAGAACAGCAGCAAGATACAGAATAGCACAATCATCAAGGCAGAAACCGGCTGACCTCCCCTTGGAAATATCTCCGCATCAACTGCAAACACAGCTTGCAGCCCGCAAAGCATGTCGGGAATCACCAGAGCAAGCACCACTGCCACCCGTGAAGGCAGCCCCGCTTCTCAGGGTCTATGCTTACGCTGTTGACATCGCCCTCATGTTTTGGGAAACGAGACTTCACACATCCTTTAAAAATAACATGCAAACATTTGTAATCTGCAAACAATTAAGGAACAGCCCGGTACCAGTTTGTGTAGCTCTAACTTGCACAGGTCCAGAAGACACCTTCAGGTACACAGGCACGAAGTATCACCGGCTTTTCCATCGGGGTCCTTCCCCCCTTAGAAAATAGTCAAACTGGGTCTAGGAACCACCCTGTGAATCTAAAGGCCCCAAAGCAATGCACTATTTGGATACTTTTGTGTCGAGAACTGTGGGTGGCAGTGATCGCTGAGCCGGGCGCTGTCCCCCACAGGTCAGTCTCTCGGGAGGAAATGCACAGGAGCTTGACCGACTCACCTCCCCACTCTCTCCCCAGTGTTCTAGCCATGCCCATGCATGGGACGTGTCTCTGCTGTCTGACTCCTATTTAGCCCTAAAGGCGGAGGCTATGATAAAACTAAAACTTCGGGGAACATCTTTGAACAAGCATATCCAGAATTTTCCCTCATACAATCTCCCTGTGTGAAATCCAGAACCGTCGCCACCCTCACGAGACTGTTCTAGGGAAAACAGGTGCGCAGCAAGGTGTCTAGGTTCCATGCTGTTCTATGTTACATTCACCCGCTGCAGACTGGACTGGGAAGAGCTTGCCAGATTAAGAAGTAAAATAATAGACCGAAACTTTAAAATCTAGGGCTTCTTTCAAGAATTCCTGAGTTTGAGTCCACCTTCTCTCCACATCAAACAAACAGAAATCATAATCCCAGTGAGGGTCACAACTAGTTTATATTCTCTTGAACTTTCCGCTTGGAAGGATTTTGAAAAATGGGTCAGAAATAATGGCCAGTTACTAACAGATCAGTATTTTCTCAGCAACAGAGGAGGCTAGTGATACCTTATACTCTCTAAGACAGGTGGATACTTAAGTCTTGCACTCTTTAAATACATGAGAGTTTTCTTACCAGTACATATTCATATATGATAAATTTTAAGAAAAACAGCATTATTGTGCTCTTAATATAAAATAAGCTTTGATTTAAAAAGTTAAAAAGCAAGAGTAGCGATATACACATACATATTATGAACCATATTACTCCCTATCATTTCCATTCCAAAACGTACTTTAAAAAAATTCCCTTTCCTCATTAAGTTCTCTGGCACATTAAGAACAAAATTAAAGGAGAAAAGCTGGAACAGAAGGTATTGCCTATAACCAGAATCAATTTTCTTTTAAAAACAATTTAGAAAACAAATCTCATGATCAAGAGACAGACTTACCAGGCTACACTGACTCTCACTTGTCTCCCAGGTGCTTTTTTCTGGAACAATCATCGCACGCAGCCTCTCCTATTCTTACTGTAGATGGGTCCCTTCCAGTGAGGCTCGCGCGGACAAGATGAATACGGCTGCCTGACTCAGAGTAACCAGTGCTTTGCCTGCTCAAAGCCAGCTCGACTGTGTGAAAGTGAGAGATCCAGCCTGCTCTTCTGCTTTGGTGCACAGCACATTAATAATTTCTTAGATTTTCCCAGCAAACTACCTGCCATGTTTAGTACTTCCCAGATAAGCACTTTGAAAAAGCTGAATCAATCTCAATGGCTCAACTTTGTTTTGAATTTCACTGAATTTTTTCATCTGTTGTTTCACAGTGAGGCTATAAATGTTTCTGAGATCAGTTATAAGAACATACAAATTTAATTATGTGGAATTGGAGTGTCTGGATTACAGCACTCTCCTCCCTTGCAAAACTGGACTTCCGTTCGATGAGGATTTTAGCTAGATTTTTCTTCTCTATGCATTTTTAACTCCCTTCCTCTATTTTTGGTATCAGTGTGTTCCACTAATCTGTTTCCCAAACTGACAGCAGATCACATGCGGCCAGCAAGGCAGGGTTATTCACGCAGCTGGCCCTGAAATGCTTTGCAGTCAAATCCATGGGTCATCATTCCATGGTCTAATGCATCAGTTTCTCTATTCCGTTTAGAGACGGACCAAAATGAATGAAAGGTTTCCACCAGCTCAGCTGAAAAACGTTTTCATGGGAACTGTCAATGGGGTCATGAGCCAGAATGAGAAACATTAAAACAATTTTTTTCTGAACCTTCATGATCCAATTTTTAAAGTGACGCCCGGGGTGTTCTAAAAGACAGAACCCTTAATTCCTGTAGTCAAGTTTCATGGAAAAACAAATGCAGGATTCTCTCTATTCCCTCAGTTTCTTTTCACTTGGGTAGACAACATCATAGAAATTTTCATTTGTGTACTGATGAGGATTTGAAAGACTTCTTCCCAAGTCAGACCCTGGGCTTCTAACTTCAGCTTCTGGTACTTTTAAGTCCTTATTTAAAAAAAATATATTTTATTTATTTATTTGAGAGAGAGATAGTGAGAGAAAGCATGAGAGGGGGAGGGTCAGAGGCAGAAGCAGACACCCCGCAGAGCTGGGAGACTGACGTGGGACGTCATCCTGGGACTCTGGGACCATGACCTGAGCTGAAAGCAGTTACTTAACCAACTGAGCCACCCAGCGCCTCTTTTAAGTCTTTAATTACCGACTCCCTCATGTTCTGTATGACAGACTTTCTGATGTTTCCCTGAGTTCTAATTTTGCTGAGAAGCCAGGAAAACGTAGGATGGCACCTGGGGTGTGCATGTGAATACAGTTTATTAACAAACAAACAAAAAAAAGCCTCTCTAATTCTATATCAAAAAGCAGGTAAAAGTATCTAGAAGAGCGCAACCAAATCTGTATTCTGACTTATCCCAAGTAAATTGACTTATAAAATAAATCATCAAGCAGATTATTAATAATAAAGGTATTTGGAAGATTAATCTGAGGTTTAGACAGAAAAAGGAAGAGAACAACTAGTTACAGTGAAAGACAAATCTTAGTTCTTTCAAGGAACTCGGGGGAAAAATCAAAGCATTTACTGCATGGACAAGGAAAATTAATTTCTCACAATTTTAGAGGCATCATAAGATCAGCTATAGGCATGACTGGTTAGATTTGGTCTTGGTTCAAATTTCTGTTTTGAGGGTTTCTTTTTTAGAAAACATTTTTTTTCTATTTGAGGGTAGTTCTGAGTATATGCAAGCAATTCTAACTCACAAACCTCAAATTCTTCTCTACTACAAGAGCCCAGGAGCTCTCCTGAGCAGAGTCTGCTGAAGGGGTGCCCATACCAGCAGACACTGTACTGAAGAGCATCTTCGAGGGCCAGGACGGGGTGGGGGGCAGCAGCCAGCACACGGCACCGATGTCCCTCATGGGGCCGTGAGCACACCACCCAACCCCAGGGAGGCTCCCCATGCTGGCCAGCTCGGAATGATGACAAGGGCACAGAAACACAGGGCACCAGGAACTTACCGCATTTGGGGTTTCTCCCTATTTCCAGGTACTGGGGACCCTGTGAGTCTGGGGGGAAAGTGCCCTGTGGGAGGTCCTGAGTTTGCCCTTTGGTGGCTATGTAACTTTGGGATAGCTACTTGACCTTCAGACCCTCACCTCCCCACCTATAAAACAGGAATAACTGCAAAGATTTCATGACATTTTGGTGAAAATTAAATCAGATGACATACACACCACTTAACCACAATGCTTACACACAGGTAGCACTGTACTCACTACGGACTGTGGTCAAGCAGGGAGAAGGTACGATCACAGAAATAAATGTTGTAAGAAAAAGACATTTGCTAGAAAGGCCGAGCTTAGCACAGGAAATGGCTGATTTTTTTTCTCCCTATTCTGTGAACCTAATAATTCGAAACATATGAAGGCTTTGGGTGGTCATTCTGGGCATGAACTGCTTATTTAAAGGAATTCACAAATCATTACTTATAGGGAGAATAAAGAAAGGAGGAGCTTGATCTACTTCTTATTTTACCAAACCAGACTAAATACCACTCCAAAAGCAAGAGTAAGTGCTTTAAAAGGTCCTTAAAATGGGGAAGGCGGCAAAAATAAAAAGTCCTTAAAATGGCTTCTGGACGTCAAAGTTAGCAAGAGGATAAATAGGAAATTCCAATATAAGTACATAATGTTTCAATACTTAATCTGTAATAGGCATGGAGTCTTTTAAAAAAATTCATTATGAACTTCCACAGAAATTCTTTCAACCTTTACAACAGACTCATGTTGAAAGATCGCAGCTGGATGAGACCCAACAAATCACCCAGTCCAGCCCCTCTCTGTCTGAGTCCAGCCGAGATGGAGTGACCAGCTCCGGCCAGGCCGCGGCCAGCTTCCAACTCTTCAGCTCCACGCTATCTCAGGGAACCATCTTGCTCCCCTTCTTACAAATGAACGAATGACTACAAGCACAATGTCCACATGCCTTGTTGGCAATTTCGCAGTGAGAATTCTGGATTTGCAATTACAAAAGTCAAATACTGATACCAGGAGTTCTTTCTCTGACAGCACTCTCTCCAAAATGCTGGCTCTCAGCATTCAACACACACACACACACACACACACACACACACACACACACGCTGGCTCTCAGCATTCAACACACACACACACACACACACACACACACACACTTTGTTACACCTGCAAAAAGCTTTCTTTGTAGATAATTATATTAAATGCTGTCTGTAGAATAGACAATTTAACTTCCAACTGTTCTGCATTAAAAAAGATAATACAAAAGCTAGAAAAAAAGCTTACCTCAAAAATTTCAAAGCCATAAATGTCCAAAACACCCATGACCTTCTTTCTCACTTTGGTCTGTGCCTTAAAAAATAGTTTAAAATTGATGGGTTAATTTAGGCCTAAAACAGAACACTAAAAGCATACTAAGGAATATTGTAAGTTAATTACATTTCACAACTAGGAGAGTAACTATAATTTAGTGTAGTTTTTTTTTTTTTTTAATGTAGGAGAACACTGGTATGAAATCTTACAGAAATTTAAATGGGTGACTTAATTTAAAGATGGTATTAGTAATGTTTTAATATAATAAAAGATCACTCAGGGTTATGCTATAGGCAGGGCCTTTCAAAATCCCAGTACTCCAATCCCCTCACTCTCTTGAAGAACGCATCAGCAGCTAGAGAGGTTTAGTGGGCTTTGAGCCAAGTACACATAGCTAGTTAGATGAACAACAACCAAAACCTGGCATATTCTCTGAATAACTCTGCAAGACCATTAGACCACTGGCGGGTGAGACTTCTTAGGACACAATGGCAAAACAAAGTAAACAGAATCCTGACAAATTACAATTCTATGCAAGGTAAATTCTTCTTAAGGAACAACCTTTGTAAGTTGTAATCAATTATCTGACTATAAAATTAAAGGATCTTTAACTTACTGCTTACACTCTAAATACCATTTACGACAGGTGATTTATCCAGTGATTGAAACTCAGTACCTTAATGCTTTCATTGATTCGATTTACCAACCAGGAAAACAATCTGCTGTAAAGGTTTTTAGCCAGAGCATCACGAGCGTAATATGCCTATTAAAAAAAAAGAAGAAAGAAAAAGAAAAACTCAGCAACC
Organism: Mustela nivalis; assembly: GCF_964662115.1. NCBI lineage: Eukaryota > Metazoa > Chordata > Mammalia > Carnivora > Mustelidae > Mustela > Mustela nivalis. The sequence continues at coordinate 110,151,429 of NC_139030.1, forward strand.
ACAACTGTCACAATGCTCAATTTCAATAAGATAATAAAGGTATTTTTTAAATATTCAAAGCTCTTTTATCTGAAATGGGTTTTCAGAGCCAGTCTTCATTATACTCTGAACAGTCAAACCATTAAGAGAATTGGGCAAATTATTTATACCCAATTATTATGCTTTTTTGCATCCCAGGAAACTAATTCAAAATATTGCAAACACTTTCTCCAGAAAGATATCCAACTCAGTATTACAGAAGAGAGGAAAATCAGAGGCAATTTAGAAGTCCCACAAAAGGACAGTAAAATAAATAAACGAGCGCCACTGAAAGGGGAGTCACACAGTCACCACAGAATGATCATTACGAAAATTAGGTAATAAAATGGAAAATGCTTATGTTTTATGAAAATAAGAAACTGTACATTTTATATGAAGACTCTACCTTTTTAACCCGTAAACATGGGAAAGGAACTCAAAGAAAAAACGTAAAAATGATTCTGACCAAGGTGATCTCTAAATGTTTTCCTTCACTGAACCTTCTGAACATCGAAGAAACAATATTCCATAACAACTAATGTCCCAATGTGCTGTTGGACAATCTGCTGGATAAAGTAAAATTCCAAGGTTTTTAACTGCTTATTTATTTATTTGATGCTGTTCAGAGGTACTTGACAAAGAAGAGGCGGATGACGGAGTCTCGCTGAGCCGGGCCTAGGGTGCACACACTGGAGAAGGGAGGCCTGCCGGGGCGAACCCAAGAGCCCCTAAACATATCGGGTGCCACATGGGTGCGGCAATCATGGGCCAACGAGAGCTGTGTGATGCAATGCTCCTGGGGAGGACTGCACACGAGTGCCAGCAGCCTCGGGGGAGCAGAGCTGCTGTTCCTGATGCTCGGGCCCTGTGTGTGCATTTAACTGCTTAGAAGGAGAAATGTGGGCATTACTATGAAAGTAAACCATTACACTTGTATTTTATAAAGAATTAGGTTATAGGAAGTTCTTTTCCATGTTTCTTTCTAAAGAAGTAACAACTTTAATCACACAGTAACCACGCTGGCAATGTACAGCAACTTTGGAGCACCTTTTTCTTTCATCTGACACTTCCATGCTATCCCAAATCTTTCTCTCTACATCTCGGGCAGCCACTCCAACGAGAGCTAGAAAATCCACCCAGAAGTTGGCACAAAGAACTCAAGTGGCCTGCATTATCTTGGAGGGTGATGGAGGTTAATGATCCCACTGCAGAAAATGCATGGAAATGCTGAAATAGAGAAAGGAGCCTAGCTTTAGACAAATACTTTTTATCTACGCTCCTTCCTTCTAGGGTTTACTTTCTTAAAACAGGCCATGCAAGTGCATAGAACAGTGCCTGGCACACAGTAAGTCTAAACATGTATTTTTATTATAATTTCTGAAGCCTCCTCTTCCTTTCCCACTCATGAGCCCATAAAACTTTCTTTCATCCTTTCTGCTTTCTTCTTGTTAATTCCAGTTACCTCAAAACACATCATCTCCAAATATCATCTATTTGCAAACACAATGCCATTATAATGGCATCCGGTTTTTTAGTGGCATGCTATCTGCTTCCAACAACCTCCCAGTTCAACATGCAATTGAACTAACAGTGACAGCTTGTTCTGGCATACTTCTCTGTATTTTTCCAAGTGTATTCACCGCCAGTATATTAATCTTCTTTGCTTCCTTCAAACAAATCATTTATTCCTGAAGTCTCAAACTCAAATGTTTCCAGGGATTGCCTGATAGCAATGAGTGGGGAGCAGCAGGATGTGCAGGCATTGAAAGATGCATTCCACCTTAAAGGTGCTCAAATTCAAATTTTAAAAAGCAAGCAAAATGAAACAGAACCACAACAACAAAACTACCCCTTCCTCAAGTACAATATGCCTATGAGCTCTCCCTGGCCCCCTGAACTGCCTATCTGCCCAGACTGATGTCCTAAGTCTGACTCATGCCCCCTCATTTCCACAATAATGTCCTCCAAGGTAGGGGAAGAAATGTTTATTTTCATGTAAGGATCACTACCGAGGTAGGTAGAACTAAGGAAGACACCAAGTGCAATGATTCACCATCTCGATTCTAAGCACAGTATGAGACCACGCGTTTCTGCAGCTGCGTGAAGCTCACTAAGAAAGATGCCCAATGGAATGGGCTTTGGAGATGCCTGCTCTTAGTCTGCGGCCCAGAAGAAGGAGATACACAGATATATGGCCATGTGGCCAAGCCTCTAGGGGTTCAGGGCAGGGCGGTGGAGGTCAAACCAAGATGGGAGAAACAATCAGAGAGCAAGTGTCCAAGAGCCGGAGAAAAAGAATTCAGAGAAGGGAAAAAAGGGGGCCAATGAGATCTAGGAAGGCTTCCTGGAGGAGGTGGAACTGGATGGACCATTCAGACAGGCAGGGAAGAATTAGCCATGGCATGTGGGTAAGGGAAAAGTAGGAGCAAAGGCACGGGTAAAAATAAGAATGGCATTTAGAGAACTCAGCAAGGAATGAACTGAGATCAACTGTGCAGGGTCAGATCACCGAGGGCCGAGGGCCATGGAAGCCAGGGAGGGAGGATGAGGCAGAAGCTGCATGACAGCCCATCTTCAGTTTCTATCATTTCATATTATTTGCTGTATCTGAGGAAAGATCAAAATGCCTTGGGGAGAATGAGGAATGAGGCAATAAACATGATAGCGGGGCCCACAAATCAAAGCTATGAGGAAATGTTAATAAAACGAATTACTTCTTGCCAGAATTGAAACCTTTTAGGCTGCAAGATTGGTAGAACCCTAATACATTAAAAAATTAAGAAAAAAAGAACTTGAATGAGGAGCTGAAAAATCAAGGATCTTAAGCCAAATTCTTTTATGCCAAAGGTTAAGAATGTGGCAAAATTTAACCCAGGGAAGCAAGATGACTCCAGCTGGTAAGTCTGGGCACAGGATGATTAAAAGGCAAGAGTAAAACATACAGTAAAAACACAACATATATGTGTACAGATTCCGCATCTATGTGGATATTCTGAAAGGGCTCTCTTACACACAGCAGGCATCTTCTCTCTGCAAAAGCCTATACTCCACAATCCCCACTCTGGCAATGAAAATGTCCAAACTCAGTGTGACCCTCAATACACCCTCAAAACGTGGTCCCTGTACCAGCAGCAGCAGCAGCAGCAGCATGGGAACTGTGAGACATTCTTCAGTCCTACCGCAGACCTGCTGAACCCAGAGCTTCCGAGGCATGGCTGTAGGACCCTCCAGGAGGTGCTGATGGGCACCCAAGTTTGAGAACCGCCCCCACACTCAACCTTTCCAGCCATGTTGCTCTGAACCTATTTCACAAGTCTGACTACAGCTGAGCCTGACCGACTCTCCCCTGGATGTGGCCTCCTTTTCTCACTGTTTTTTTCTTGAAATGCAGTCTTGCCCATTCTTGATACATCTAAATCCTTGAAGTCTGGCTCAGAAACCATCTTCTCTGTGAAGTCTCCTTTCATCCCTCACGCTCCTGCTAATGGTCTACAGAGGGGCCTGTGCTGAGGACATTCAACCAATTTTTCTTGATGTAGTTAGTCGCTCACCATCTGACTGCATTAGTAAGGCTGCTCTGGACAGAAAGGACAGCAGAAGTAGTAACTTACAAAGAAGGTGGCACAAGAGTTATAGCTAGAAAATTTACATATACATGAAGATACAGTATTTTTCATAGTCAGAACAGCTCACCTAAAATAAGAAATCAACACTGAAAGAGAGCTACAGACACTACATCCTTGGGTCAGCAGCAGAGACCCATGCAGAGCAGCCAAGACAGAGAGTAAAGCCACCTACTCTCTTACGGATGCTTAAGGCCACTTACAACGAGGAGGAGAACACAGGTGGACCATGGGATGAGAATAAAGTAGAGCTCTGTGGGAACAGTCCCAAACTAGTCTTTAATTCCAGTCTAGACCAGCACTAGCCAGTGGGAACATGTCTAAGCCGCAGAACAAAGGGTGCCAGAAGTTGCCTGGGTAATAACATCCACACATGCCTCCATCCGTCCGTCCCTCTATCCACCTAACCTGAACCAAAGGACCGAAGAAATAAGCCACTCAGACTGGAAGGGAGAGACTTCCCTGGCTTCAGATGGACAGTGGACAAGAAGGCAGGCAGCGACGCCAAGTTGGCCATTCAGCTACACTGGCTTCCCCCATGGAGCTCTTCAAATCAGCGGATGGCGATTCTATTTCCCTAGTTGCTTGGGAGAAAAGTGCTGGGAGTCCTCCTTGACTCTTCTCTTTCTCCCACACTGCCAGTCAAGCCAGCGGCACATCTTGTGGCCTCCACCTTCGAACGATACCCAGGCGAGACTGCTTCTCACTCCAGCGCGACGTCCTGGTTAACCCATCACTTCTGGGTTAGCACACGTTCCTCGGAGCTCTCTAGTACCGCGAACGGCATGTATGTGTGGTCCCTCCCCCCTCCCCCACTGCCATGCTCAAGCCCTCATCTCCAGTGGGATGGTATCTGGGTATGGGGCCTTTAGGAGACTGTCCGGTGTGGATATCAGATGAGGTCATGAGGGGAGAGTGCCCGTGACGGGACCAGTGTTCCTTACAAGGGGATGGGGATACCCGCACGCGTTCTCCCTCCGTCCACCCCAGCCGAGTGAACATGATACAGCAAGAATGTCTATCAACCAGGACGGTGGCCCTCAAGGAGAATGCTGCCAAGTTGGCCACCTGACCTCAGAATTCTGGCCTCTAGAACTATGAGGAATAAACAGGCTTAAGGCCACTTAAAGCCACTTAAAGCCTTAAGGCCAGGCTTCTTCGTTTAAGCCACCCAGACTATGGTGTCCTATTGCAGCGGCCCAAACTAAGACACCCTGCTTGGGCCCCTCCTCCCCATACCCTCTCGCCACACTGCAGCTCGAAGGACCCTTGGAAACACAAGGCAGGCCATGCCAGTGGCAGCCTTTCCCAGCTCACTCACACCCGACTGCCCTGCCCCAGCACTGTGGGGCTCCCTTCCAGGGCTCTAGGTTTCTCCTTGCCGGCGGCGAGGCTGCGCTATAACTTTAGTCACTGACCAGGTCGACTGGCCCATCTGAGTCTTTCTCCTGCCAAACTTTTAAGCTCCATGAGGGCAGGGATCCTTATCGGCTCAGTTTGCCGCCGTGCCCCAGTGCTCAGAACAGTGCTTTCAACCGTATGACAGCTCACGTAGCAGCCTGCAAAATCAAATCTTTGACTTGATTTAAATAAAATGACAGACTTTTAAAAAACTCACTTCTGGGCGTTATGCTTTACCCACCTGAGCCACGTTCAGTGTAGTCGAAACCTTCTCCTGCTTGGCCTCCACCGTTCGGAAACTGAATGCTCTTTCTAGAACAGACTGATCAATGCCGGTCAGCTCACAGATTTCCTTTAACTCTGTGGGGGAGAGACATAAGAGGTGACTGTCTGTGTGCTGCTCGGGTTCTTTCTAAATCATATTCAAATCAAACACTATAACATCTATAACTCGAAGGACTTGACACTCAGCTTTTTTTTTTTTTTAAAGATTTTATTTATATATTTGACAGACAGAGATCATAAGTAGGCAGAGAGGCAGCAGAGAGAGAGAGAAAGGAGGAAGCAGGCTCCCTGCTGAGCCTAGAGCCTGATGCGGGACTCGATCCCAGGACCCTGAGATCATGACCTGAGCCGAAGGCAGCGGCTTAACCCACTGAGCCACCCAGGCGCCCGACACTCAGCTTTAATTACAATTCTGTTCAGTTTTACTGGAAAGTCTTTTCGAACCCATGAGAAACAAGTTTTACTTTCGAGATTAAAAATTGGGCAGAAGTTCAAAGCAAGTTTGCTAAACAAGGCTGAGCTCCATTGACTTACCATTTTTGTCTTTGATTTTGCTTTCATCTAAACCATTCACTCGAGATTCGGGCTTGAACTCGATGTTCCCCAGTTTCAACACCGCGGCCACCACCTCCAAGACAGACTCGGCCTCGTGATCCATAAAACCCACAATCTGCATGGCATTCTGGTGGGGGGCGGGGAGAAAAACAGCAGTTTTCTTTCTGTCATTCTTTTATTATTATTATTATTATTTTTACTGAATCTGATAACATTCATTTCTGAAAAAAACAACAGTGAAAAGACCAAGTGTCGGAGGCGAAGCTCTCCAAAAGGCAAACCTATTAATGGACCTGATGTAGCACCAGTGTGGAGCTCTAACCTGTTCAGTGATTTCACGGTGTGATTCAAAGATCCCCGGGGTAATGTGCAGGCTCTGGCAAGGGGGTACAGGGGTGCAAAGAGGAAGAGGAAAACAGGGAAGAGGAGGCTGAGAGCCGGGCCTTGAATTTTATTCCATTTCATCTGCAGCAGCTCAGTGTGCGAGTGTGTGAGTGTGTGTGTAAGCACACTCACATGTGTATGCATGTACGTATGTCCTTCTTTATACTGGGTTCTGAGGTGCCTCGGTGGCTCAGTGGGCTAAGCCTCTGCCTTCAGCTCGGCTCATGATCTCAGGGTCCTGGGATCCAGCCTCGCATCGGGCTCTCTGCTCAGCGGGAAGCCTGCTTCCTCCTCTCTCTCTGCCTGCCTCTCTGCCTACTTGGGGTCTCTGTCTGTCAAATAAATGGGTGGAATCTTAAAAAAAAAAAAAAAAGTGAATTTATACTGGGTTCTGATGCTAGAAAGGAAACCAAACATAAAGCTTTTTTATAATCTCCTACATAAAACCCTCCTCGTTTATTTCACCCAAGAAAAACTGGTTTGCAAAGGTGAAGTGCCTGACCCAAGGCATTACAGGTAACAAGGGACATTCCATTGGTCATAAACTTTTACTGAGTGCCGATGATTTGCCAGGCAAAGCATTATACAACTGGACTTGAACCCAACTCTTAAATCATGCCCCCAAATGAACAGGCTTCCCACACGAGGATGTTTACAGAGTTTTAACAAATTACACTCTCAAGGAAATACTTTTTTTTTGAGAATAGCCCAGCTTTCTTGTTTTGTTTGTGACGAGTCTACCTAGAGATGGGAGTCATGTGAGCTTTTTCTCATGGAAAATTTCAAACATATACAATAATAGAGCAGGAAAGAACCGCATGTCATTTTCACTCAGCCTTGAAGATGAACTGATGCCAGTCCTGTTCCAGCTGATCTGACCTCCTCCCCCGCCTCCTCACCACCACAGCTGTCCCACTGGGAAGTACAGTACAGTTACTACAGCATGTCCTACTAGGAGCAATTTTCCAAGTGCCACATAAACATGGAAGTTAGGATAGTGTTTAAGATAATTGATGGGGCGCCTGGGTGGCGCAGTGGGTTAAAGCTTCTGCCTTTGGCTCAGGTCATGATCCCAGGGTCCTGGGATCGAGCCCCACATCAGGCTCTCTGCTCAGTGGGGAGCCTGCTTCCTCCTCTCTCTCTGTCTGCCTCTCTGCCTACTTGTGATCTCTGCCTGTCAAACAAATAAATAAAGTCTTAAAAAAAAAAAAGATAATTGATTTTCAGGGTCCCTGGGTGGCTCAGTGGGTTAAGCCTCTGCCTTCAGCTCAGGTCATGATCTCAGGGTCCTGGGATCGAGTCCCGCATCGGGCTCTCTGCTCAGCAGGGAGCCTCCTTCCCCCTTTCTCTCTGCCTGCATCTCCGCCTACTTGTGATTTCTCTGTCTCTGTCAAATAAATACATATTTTTAAAAAAGATAATTTTCTAATGAACACAAAATGTCAATCATTCTGGCTTACATATGATTTTTGGAAAAACACATACAAACATGACTTTCTTTCTCAAAAATAATATTGATTTAATGCTTTCCTAGGACAGTTTTTCATTCACAGTTGGACATTAAATACTAAGCTATGGCTATGAAAACATTGGATTTAAATACAGCATTAAAAGAGGATAATACACAAGCTCTAGGAAAGTGTGGGCCTTCACAATATTGTATGATTTTAATAAGAATACAAGAAATTCTTGTACAATTCTAAAACCTTTGGGTGCATGAGTTAGCCCTCTGAGAAAACTCAGAATTGTTACCAATTTCAAATGAACAATGCGCAGTGCCCCCATTTTAAAGAGTAATGAAAGGCTTGTGTCTTGCTTACCCTGACGGTTCTGAAATTTGCTGCATCATCCACTCCATTAACTTTGGCCGAGTCCAAACTCAGGTAGTTATATCTGCTGAAATCCCTCTCGAGTGTAAGTTTATCTATTAAATCACACATATAAGTTGATAAGTTACTTCAGTAAATCGAAGCATCTTTAATATCCCGTTCCTTAAAACCTCCAGATAAAATGACTTTTGTATTGGGTACTCAATCAAAGAACAAAAATTGATACCCAAATACTAATAGCATTTTTCTAAAGTTTACTTTTTCCACTGTTGTGCATATTTTAAATTGCTTTTCTTACATTTATTCATATAGTAAGACCCCTTCCATATTTTTAGAATTTAAACACCTTCAATGCACTATTTTATTATAACATATGATGTCTACACCTAGGGGTCCCCATGTCACTGGACAGGAGGGCAGTCTCTGTTCTCTGGATTCTTCTGAATTACTTCATTAGGATCTATCCAAAAAATGGTGTGCCTGGGCAGTGGGCTCAGATCATTTCGTGACTTATTTTGGATTGCTACCTCATCCCCAGGAACAAGTCCTCACTTTGAAGTGACACCCACAAGCTGTAAGCAGCCCAGGACCCGACAACTTGGCCAGTTTTGTCCTGTGCCATGACTTTTGCTAACATGTACACAGCAAACGCAGCAGTGCTATTTCAGCTGATGCTTGTTCTTCGTTAGTGAGGATGATACTTCCCCAAATGTCATTTACTTCCCATAGTTCTCATTGGGACTATTTGTCCAAAACGCTTAACACTTAGCAATAAGCTTACTGGATACTACTCTGATAGACTTAAATTAATTCCCTAAAAGAGCCAAAGGTCAGATTTTTAACTCTTTTATCAATTACAAAAGTGTTCCCACTACATTTTATTTTCACCGAGCAATTTTTTTTTTTAAATAATTGTTCTCACCTACTACTCCCTGCTAATTTCCTCTTCCTGAGTGGAACAATTACATGCTTCCATTTTACTGTTTAAATTTCGGATTCCTTCCCCCTTACCTCCCTAACATTTTCTTAGTACTTCGAGTTAGCCATCTGAGACCTGAAAGCAGCCGGCAGGTAGGGGATATATGGCCAGCAAATGCTGGGGCAGGAGGATAAAAGCAAGAGACCATGTTCTTCCCCTCAACCACAGGCAGGGAACAATTTTAAGAGCATGAAGAAGAACGCTTTGGGAAATGCTGTGACACTGAGCGGTTAAAGCGCAGACACAGGCACGTACTGAGGAGCTCTTCAGAGGCGCCAGAGAGCAGCTGGTAGAACACATGGAAGTTCCTTTCACCTCGCGGCTGCTTCACAACTCGGGACTTCTCCAAAAGATCTAAGGAGGAGAAAAGAGTCAAATCGTCACATATTGTTAATTCTGCTTTCAAATCCAACACGGTTCTCCTTCTCCACCCCCACACTTTCTGTTTCGTATTAGTGAAATAGTAACAGAAGCTGCATCTTCCTTTCTTCCTTCAGGAGGAAGCCCAGCTCTAACCAAAATCACCGAATTAAACCGGGTTCTTTTCAAACAACAGTGAATACGCAAAGTACATTCAACAATACATTCCACGAGCCGAGGAAAGACAATACAGTCTGTGTATGAAGCTTCTCTTGGTTCTATGTAATATGTGATGACATTTAAGTTCTTCAAAACACAGCACTGCGAAGCAAAGCAATGGGCTTCAGCCATTCAGTTGTGAATCCACCAAATAATTACAGAGTTCATGTTTCTGGGACCTTATTATGTGTTAAGTAAGTGCTTTATACCCCATTATCTCATTGAACCCTCGCAGCCGTTTTATCAAATATTATTTAACAGATGAAGAAAACAGTCCGAGTTTACGTAGGATTTGAAGTCAGGCCACCCGATCCAAATGCAAACCCCATCATGCGCACACACCCTCACACCTGGAATAAGGGAAACACGTCTTCTGGATACGTCACTGTCTGAGACAATGGAAGGGGATTTTCATCTCATGAAATTTGCTCTTGTTATTTGGCAGAATGCTTTCCTTGGTTCCAGATACTTTTTCAACCAATAATTTGATGTTTCACCAAGTTTTCAAACTTTCATCCAAAACTGAAGGAAGGGAGGAGGAGGGAGAGAGAAGCAACCAGCCAGGAAAGAGGCACTGTGGCATACAAGAGACGCCAAGGAACCATGGCAGAGAGATTTCTCCTGCGGTCCTGCTTATCACCGACCAGTGATATAAAAGAGGGTCTGCATCTTGTGGGCAAAAGCCAAATACAGTTGTAAAATTCCCAATCAGTGACCCCATTATTAATTCTAGAGAGCAGTCACATCTGATTTCTAATCCGGTTGAACTCTAAGTACTATCAAAGGAACGGGGAAGAGAAGATGTGCAGTTTCTCTGGGAACGGTCCAGGAACTTCTCCATGCGTGTTTCTGGAATCCACACTCACATGTAAAGAGGAGGCTAAGGAGAGTTACAAGAGTGCAGATCTGATGAACGAGAAGTCCTAGGGGCCTCCCAATACCCGAGGTCATTTTTAAGAACGAAGAGATGGGCTGCAGGGAAACATAAAATTAAAAAATGAGAACAAAAATACGTAAATTCAAAAATGATAGGAACAGGATGCTCCCGAGTTTTAATTTTCATCTCCAGCCCTCATTTCATTTGGATGACAGCCAGGGCCCTCAAATCACGCATGGAGAGTAACGAAGACTTCACATTTAGCAAAAAGAAAGAAAACAGAAACTGAAAAGCAAGAGTGAGACAAAATTTTGGAAAAAAAAGGGATTGTGTACTATTCACCCTCTTTAAGGACTGCACATTCCAGTTCTAAGTGCACACGGACAAACAAAGCAGAAGACAGAATAAGAAGGAGAGACAAAAACGCAGGATGACTGTACTTATTAGAATACGACCAAGGCCCCTGGGGGTTCTAGGGGTCCGGACACAGTTTTATGAGACTGACGCGCTACCTACTGCGCTAATGAGGCACCTCGGACACAGTTTTAGAAGGAAAAAACCCACAGAGCGTGAGCAGATTCTTCACTGGGAAGCTAATCTTTAGAGGAAATTCCTCAAGTCTAGAAGTAACTCAACTGCATGGAGAGTACAAACACGCGGCAGTTCACGTCACCTGCTAAGCCCAGATCCTTCGGTCGGGTCACGCACTGCTCACCCGCTTTGTGCACCGGAAACGGTCCGGAAACGCACCCAGCACCCGTTACAAATATGAAGACCTTCTTCTTCGTGGCCTACGAGGGTCACATGCGCTCTGCTTCCCCCACCACCCAAACCAACAGGAGCAGCCCTTTCCAAGGGGGGATGCCCCTATAGGTCCTCAAGAGAGAGCAGGAGATCGGGGTGAGGGAGGCAGAATGACCACGCATCTGGGTCAGAGCCCACATCCCCCAGGCTCTTCCCACAGCACGAGGCGTGCTGCTGCACTCCTTGCAGGCAGCGGGCTGCACACCTTGCAGGCAGCGGGCTGCCCTCTGTTTCCCAGGGGCACCTCCATCATGAGGACAAACAACTGATCGACGGCACTTATCCAGTCACATTCCAACAAGCCAACCGTGGGACACGCAATGATGCCCGCGAAGCACGGCAGGGCCCCACTGTGCAAGAGCCACACACGGGCCGGCCTCAGGTTTGGCACTTTCTGAACAAATGCTCACAGAGAGTGGAGAGTCTGAAACGGCAGTGCTGGAAGATTCAGCAGACAACAGCCGCCAGGTGAAAATAAAGTACTTGTGTGTGCACAGCGTGGAAAGGAATGCTGGCCAATGTACTTCTTGAACCACACATGCTGATATCATCAGCGAGGACGATCACATTCAAAGGTGAAGCTAATACGATGTGTGTCCCTAAGGAAAGGTGCAGAGGGGAGGAGGAAGGGAGCTTTCACTGACCTTCTGCTAGGCACTGGGTGCTTTTCATTCATTATCATATTCGGCCCCAAACACGGGCCCTGAGGTGGGATTTGAAATTCCTGTTTTACAGATGAGAAAACGAGGCTCACAACACATTGCTACCAAGTGACAGAGCCAGAATTCAAAGCTTTAGGCGACTAAGATACCACATTTATGCTGTTTGCACTTTTCCAGCAATAAGAATGCAAAACGCATAAATACTAGGAAAGGCTGTACTTTACATAAAATGTATGACTTCACTTAAGCACCCCAATCACAAAATGTGAAACCTTTTATTACAAAGCAGTTGAAGGTTTTAGCACCTAAAAAGCTTTGTCTATTTCTCTAGAGCCTCCCATGTCTTGATGATCTTTCTCTTATGTTACAAGCTTTCAGGTTGCAGAGTAATCAGGGAAAAGGTTTGCCCCAAAACAATTTACTAATGTTTAAAACCATTCCTCATTCATTTTTAATGGGCATGCAGCAACATAATCTAAGAGTGTGAAGCCGTATCAAATAATTACTCAAAGTACAGAACACACAGAGACTTGCCACCTGACCATTTTAATTCACTGAACATTCCCCTGAATTAGTCAGTGCAAACATGGGGTCAGCCTTCTCTTTGGTTTTCCATGCTTCTGCCACCACTGACTGAGCCTCTGCTAACAAGATCCAGTAAAGAAGAGCGCAGGATATGCGGACTATTTAGTACAGAAGAGAGGATAAGTCTCTGTGTGTACCAATGCAGACACATATCCCCTCTCAAAATATAAATTTAAGTTCATATTAAATTTCATTTCAACTTAAGTTTTAGGGCAGAAGATAAACCTATTAAGCCATTCGAAAGGAGAAAACCAACGGATGGGAACAGAGAAACTCTGGAATCAGAACTTCCCCACCTACCCCACCACACCACTACCACCTGACTGTTACCAGAACCAGGCCATCCCTCGGGGCTTTCTGAGTTTTGACTAATTATCAGCGAGCTGAGGGCGGGGACATGTGCCCATGCACAGCATAGGCCGATCTCATGGTACTGGATGGGAAAGGAGTAAATGTCCATGTATGCACCTGCTGGAAAAGGAAGTCTTTTAATTGGCAAAGGGATAGTAAGAAGATAAAGTAGAGGTTGGGAAGAAAAAAACTTAACATTACTGTGGAACATAACAGATTAAAGACTGGATAGTTTATCCAATTTATTTCATGTATAGTCTCCCCTCATGGAAAGAAAGAAAGAAAGAAAAAGAAAGAGTGGGCCCAAGCCCAAGGCTTAAGGAATAATCAGCTTGGTCTCCGTTTTGCCCGAAGACCAGAATGACAACAGAAGCGCCAGGATGCACGACTCTGTCCAAGCCCCAAAGATCCTGTGCTCCTCTCCTGCTGCTCAGAGATAACTATAATAGAAATAGGTGTTTGAGCAGCATTTTGGCCTTTCCAATCAATTTATGCCCCTTCTTTGCTGCATTTAGCAGTAACGATGGGCCCGCGATCTCAAGTTACTAGTGGGTTAGTGAGCACAGCCCACGGCAGTTTCAGTGCAAAATGGACAAGAGCTGAAGTCTGCTTACGTACGAGGGCATCGGTGCCAAAGCCGACCCTCGACTTTTTCTGGAAATAGACAACAAAACCCTCAAGATTTACAATCAGAAAGTTTCACTAAGAACAAATTTCAAAGTCAAAAAGATGGGGTGGGGGGGCCTGGGTGGCTCAGTTGGTTAAACATCTATCTGCCTTCGGCTCAGGTCGTAACGGGATCGAGCCCCACATCCAGCTCCCTGTTCTGCGGGGAACCTGCTTCTCCCTCTCCTTCCCGTTTGTACTCTGTCTCTCTCTCATGAATGAATGAATGAATGAATGATTAATACCACCTTAAAAAAAAAAGACGGGGCGAAGGTCTTACAAAGCTCTCACTGTGCATGTTTGTTACGGTGAACCCGCGCCCCTGTGAACAGTTGCCGGGTCTGGGCCTGGCGAGGAGCTCCATCTACCCGCCGGTCACTGGCCTTGGGGCATGTGAACCACCTAGCAAGCTGCGATGTTACAATTTTCCCTTACCTCCACTGCCACATGGGAATTTTTGAGAAATCAGCTTCAAGTTTTACTCAAAAGTCAGTATCCTAAAGTTACAAAATCAGCGCTAAAGATAGTTGGACCTGCTCCATGAGAAGCTGTGAAAAGGCGTCTGGTGTCTGCACATGAAACATTAACCAGGGCTTTAAAACCCAGGGAAAACTGGGCTTGTTACTTACCTAACTAGCTAATGTTATCCATTAGGATCTGTTTATATACATAGAGTATATACATATATATATGTATTTTCACAACAGAGTTCTTCCTAACACAAATTTAATATTTATAAAAATTTACTCATACATGTACAGATCTGAATCTAAAATTCCACACCCAATCCTGAAATAAAATTAATGAAATATAGCCCATGATATCATATTATTAGATATACTATCCCATTAACTTAGATATATTTAACATCTGATGTCTTCTGTATTTGTATATGATCTTGTTTAGAGGTAAACATATAGTCTTTTTTCACAGTAAACATATTTTTGTAATAGGAAAACCACGAAAGTAAAATTGAGACGAATGAAAGCATCAATTTTGATTACAAAGCCACCCTCTACAGAGTAACAGAATTGCTCTTTGAAATTTGTTTTCTTGCTATGGATACTTCCCAACCAATGGTGGATTATTTCTGTCTTCTGAGTATCAATGCGCTCTGAATACAGAAGCACTGAGAGAGCCCCGCCCTATGTTACAAACTAGACAATGCAATGTCTTCATTTCTGGTGAATTTCGATCCCGAAGAAGACAGATTAAAAACAGACATTGTTTATTGATGTGTGTTCCTTAGCTTTTGAGAAGGGACTCATGTTTGGATAGTCTGCACCATTACCTCGATCTCTACATATTCTCAGAAAACAAAGCAGTGCAGAGTTCCCTTTAGAAAGCGTTACAGGCCGTTTTGCCCCTAACTTGTCATCAATAACATGAAAGATATGACATAAAAGGAAAAACAAAACTATAAATCTCAAACCATTTAAAAGAGCAAAATTATATTCCATATCCTACAAATGGCAGGGTTGTGTCACATATAAACATGTCAGGAGACAGATAGCACATAAGAGTGTGTGCCGACTGGATCATAAATTCCACAGAGATACAGACGAGGAATTCAGAGATCTGCTCCATCCCCCATCTGCCCTGTGAGGGGCTGGTTGCTTCCTCCTGCTCTCCTGATTCCTGGTGGGACGATCTCAGTTTAACTCCCGAGCCTCTCTCAGCCCCTTACTCCCTTCTTACCTGGGCGGGAGGAAGGACGTCTCTGAGTCGGGAGGATGACAGAGGGAAATGACCAGGTGTATACCGTCCGGCCCTCTAGGCCCCCACACTGCACTCGCATTCAGCTCTGCTCGCCAGTGTGGTCTACGATAACTGGGGCCATGCACACGCAGAGAGGCCAGAGGCTGCCTGATTCTGTCAATGCCGGCCTAACTGTCAGGCTGCCAGAGGACTTCCTGAGGATCCTCCCAGAGGACTCACACCTTCTTGGAAGAGAAACCAGATGCCACTTTCTCCAGCCTTGACTAATGGTAATAAAGCTGCTTCTTCTCCAGCTTGATTCCTGTGTCTACTTCTCAGGATGCCACACTGGGTGGGGGAAAGTAGATTACCCATTACACCAATGGGTCAGTTAGTTCTTGCTGCATAACAAACTGTCCCGACACTTGGCCGCTCAGAATGACACCGTTGATTAGTTCATGAGTCTGAGCTTCAGCTTGGTAGTTCTGGTGTGAGCCAGCCCAGCTGACCTCTCCTGGACGTGCTCATCAGCTCGTGACCGGCAGCTGGCTGATCTCAGGTGCCCTCATTCCTAAATCTGGGGGTTCCCTTCATGTTGTCTCTCACCATCCAGCGGCCTCGCCTAGGTTTGTTCACATGGTGTTAAGGACGGTGTTCCCAAGAGGAGCACGAGATAACAAGCTCCAACATGTAACCAACTTTTAAGTCTCCTGCTGTGCCTTGTCTAATAATTGTTCTATGGACCAAAATAAATCCCATGGCTGAACTCTTGAGGCACTGAGACAGAGGGCTACCCAAGGGTGTAGACACAAGGGGACCATTATTGTGACCATTTCTGAAGACAATCCTTCATATTGTGGCTGTTTAAAATGAAACGGTCACAAATTATTTGATACTCTTCCCACTGAGTGGTGGAATCTTTGTGCTCCACCGTGACTCTGGGAAAGCTTGTGCCAATTTTGACTTAACAGAACATAGCAGAAGTGACACTGTCTGATCTCCCAGGCTACTGCAGGCTTCCTCTTGGTTCTCTGTCAGGCTGTTTCCTCTTGGAACATTCTCTCTCAGAACCTAGCCAACTGTAAGAAACCCAAACCACATGGAACTACATACAGGTTGCTCTAGTCAACAGTCTGAACTCAGCACATGCTTTGAATCATCCTAGCCCAGGAACCTGGTATGTGACATAGGATGATAAAGCTTCCAGAAGACTCCAGCATTCATACACGTAAGTCACCCCCAGCCATATGTCTTCTCTGCTAAAGCCCCATATATCATGGAGATAAGCCAACCCTACTGTGCCCCACCGGAATTCTTGGCCCACAGTATCCAACAGGATTTAAGAGAGCCATTGTTTGATCCTATTAAGTTTGGGGTGGTTTAATGGGCCATAATAATAGGGGGATCATACACTAACTTCATCACTTGCTTTCCTTCATTATTCACAAGATATTATTTCTTTCAAGCTGAAAAGAGAAGGCAGTGACAGATGAAGTCTGAATACCAATAATTCTGCTGTCTTTCTGGGATTTAGAAAAAGCATTTTAAAATGATTAGCATAGAATATTCAGACATATAAAATAAATCAGTCATGGGGATGTACTGTGTAGCATATCAAGTATAATTAGTAATACTCTGCTGCATATTCCAAAGTTGCTAAGAGAGTAGACCTTAAAAGTTCTCGTTGCAAGAAAAAAAAGTTCCTCCAACTATGAATGGTGATGGATGGTAACCAGACTTATTATGGTGATGGTTCTGCAATGTATACAAATACAAAACCATGATGTTGTGCACCTGAAACTCACATCATGCTGCACATAAACTACACTTCAATGAAAATTGTTTTAAATGTTCAGATAAAATTATCCAATAAGGCAAAAGTTTTATTTCTCAATAAAGTTTTCTACGTCGCAGTTATGTCACTTATTATTCATTGTGTACTTGTGTAGGTACTAATAGTTCAAGAAACATATTGCAGGAGTCAGACACTATTTTTGTTGCTGTCATTCAACAAAGACCCACACAAACTAAATCTCTGTCCTTATAGAACATATATTTGGCAAGGCGCTGGAGACCATAAACACGTAAGTATATAATAATGAAAAAAAAGCCAACATTTATTCATTGTTTACTAGGTACCTGGCACCATTACAAGCACTTCAGATGTAAACAAATAATTTATACCTTTTCATAACCCTGTAAAATCAGTCCTATTATTACCCCATTTTGAAGACCAGCAAAACGAGTCCTTTGCTGTCTTGTTTAGACATTTAAAACCCTGTGGAAGAGTTACTTATGCAAGTCTTCTACTATGCATTTAGGTATGCCCCAAATAATGGAGCAGGGAAAGGGAGGGCTTGCCTACACACCACCAATTCCAGCCCCATCAGCATTTACTGAGCACTTACTGTGTATCGGGTGTCCCACTAGGCTCTGGATATACCACCATGAACAGGAAAGCCGTACCTCCTGCCTAAACCGGAAGGACAGGTATATAGGCACACCTAAAATCAGAAGCCTTTTTCACAGCATTTCTGCCTCCGTGCTGTTCTCTTTTTAGGACATAAGATCCCTACAGACTTGTACCACGTTTTCTCCACAGTGAAAACTACCATCAAGTGCCACAGCCATCAGAAAGTGCCTGCAACTATAAATCAAGGCAACAGGTGTCCAAGGTGTCCAGCTCAGAGCGTGAGGCCCCAAATCCTCAAATACAAACGCACATATCTTATGAGACTTATAAGCATTAACAAAGTAGCAGCAGTATTATCTCACAGAACCCAATACCTGCTAGATGTGTTCCCCATTTTATCTTCTCTACGGACGTGTGCATGCCATTTTCTATTTCCGCTACACCCCTGGCCGAAGGAGACCAACCTCAGGGATATACGGTTAGCAGGTGAAGTCCAGACTCTTTTCCAGCATACCTCTTTTAGAAAGAGAGAGAAAAGTCCCTGGGCTTTCTCTTTCTCTTCTACTTACTGGGAGCCCAGCTGGCTTGACTGATCACGTGTCTTCTTCCAGGTGATCAGTACAACTGACAATGATCAATGCTGTTACTACACGGCTGCTAGAAACTGAGGCAAAATACACTTCCCACAATACGGCAAATCCTTTCTTCTTTTCTAGACTCCAAGAGGCTGACTTTTGGCAGTGTGGAGAACAAGAACGGGTCTGCCCATTGCTCTACACCCTTGAAGCCAGCAGCCTGCAACTCCCACTGACCACCCATGAGTCAGTCCTATATCTACATAGGGTGAAATTTCCTGCTCTCACTGTGAACGTATTCCTTTCATTCCCAAAGCAAAGGGTACTCTAAAATACAGGGTGTTCCCACTACCACAAATTTCCATATAATTTCGTTGTGGGAATAAATGGTAACGAACACCATATGAAATCCATTCATGATGATATTTTAATCTTAACTGGAAAAGAACAGAGTGTTTAATATTTATTCTCCATGGATACTGCAAGAATTAGTTAAGGGGCAGGAAGGCATTTGTACTTGGAACTTAAACTTTGAAATGTAAGACCCAAGTTATTTTCTAATACTTAAAGTAATCCTTACATATTTTCCTAGAGTCCTCAAAAGCAGTTTTGATTCAATCATTCCACAATGTTTAGATGCATTACCTCATTTTAAAACAGTGTATTAAAATAATAAGGAGAGCTAATCCCTCTTGCAAAAAGTAAGTGCTAACGACTTACGAGTATCTTTCAGAATAAAAGCTAATCCTTCGTCAAAATGGCGTCTTAAAACTGAGGCCCACCTCTTTCCTCACACTTGATCATTAGCTGCCCCAAAACCATGCAGGAAGCTTGGCGGGGTGATCCTTGGTGCTCTGAGTTACGTCAAACACGGTGTGCAGGAGAGCTTTTCCTTCCATATTTGACACATAACCTAGGCAGAACCACCCCAGGCAATTTCATTTCATAATAAAGCTTTCTCTTCAAATTTCTCGAATAATTATATATTTTTACAAATATGGCTAATCCCAAAGCATGGCACCATGCAGAAACGAAAATGGAAAATTAAACTATTTAAGAATTACAGAAGAGTGGAAACAGGAAGAACCACAGAATTCATCCAGTTCAATCCCACTGTTTCAGAGATGAAGACACTCTAGCCCTAGATTTCTCTATGAATTGTTTTAAAAACTTAAAAAAAAGTCAGCTGCATACTTGCTCCAAATCACTTAAAACACTGATTTTCCAATGGCAGTCCTCTATTTCTAGAGTTCATCAGCAAAGATCTCAGGGGCCCCCTGGGGGCAGAGGGCTTCTGGCTACTCATCTTCAACTACGTCAGATCTTGTTTTCTCTATTTCCTCTTTGGGGTTCAGCATGAAATTTCATTTGAAGAAGGAATGCCACTGCTTTACCAAATCTAATAAGCACCGCTTTAGATACCTGAGCCAATCTATTATTTTCTTTCTAATGCAAACTTAAGATTTTTTTTCGATCCCATCAGCACCACTGGGTGGTGAGGAGGCCAGAGGTGATGGGAGATTCCATGGTGTGGCTTCAAGAATCGCAGGAGAATTCAAGAGGATGACTAGGCTGTGGTTCCAGGAGGAAATGCACAAACCCTAGGATGTCATATTCGATCTTCTAAACAATCAACCACAAAATCAACATGAACAGAAACAGGGCAGGCTACACTAAGTGCAGGTCCAAAGTGCTGGTGACGGCCATTTTTACAAATACCATCACGCCCACTTTAGAAAACTGGACCTCAGCTCAGAAGACTCACCCGACACTGTTCATTTTTTCAGCTTTGACAAGAACATTTCATTTCCATAACCACCAATCACGACTAAAGGAGACAAATCTGTCTTTCTACCTACCAGGTTTATCACATTTCAATGATGTAAATATACCAAGACAAAAAAAACTTCCCAAAATAAATTGTGAAATACAGGTCTACTCATTTTGTTGAGTATATGTTACCCAAAAAGTTACTAAAAAGTTATCAAATTAAAATAAACTATTTATATTTCATTTTTAATCATAAAATAATTTTGTTAAAGAAAATAACCACTGGAGGATCCTTTATTAATGAATTGACTTAAAAACCTACAGAATATAAAATACAGTTGGACTAATTCTTATTCATTTAGCAAACCTTTAAAGATTTGCAATGGTAAAGACTTAAGTGATATTTATTTATTCATTTTATTGTGTTATGTTAGTCACCATAAAATCTAGTCACATCTAGGAGGGGCACTTGGGTGGCTCAGTTGGTTAAGCCTCCAGCTCCTGATTTCAGCTCAGGTCATGATCCCAGGGTCATGAGATCAAGCCCTGTGTAGGGTTCTGCGCTCAGCAGGGAGTCTGTTTTATGTTCTCTCTCCCTCTCCCTCCACCACCCACTCATGCACGTGCTCGCTCTCTCTCCCTCAAAAAAAAAAAAAAGATTTAGGAATTATAAAACAATCTGTAATCATAGTCTAACATAGTCTGAAACACATTATCTAAGAAAAAGAAATTGTAGTGTTATGCTTATCTCTTAAAGACTCAGGTATCTAAAATATTCTAATACATGTTTTGAACTTCTTGAAAAGGATTCAAGGAAAATACTCACAGTTACTTATCACTCCTCCCAGTGGATCGCCTTTAAAATCAAATTCAATATCCATATATTTGCCCTGCCAAAGAAAGATTTCGTGAGTTTTCAAGTTCACCTCAAAATAGTCAGTGTATCTTCTTAAAGAATAGCATGCTAAGCCCTTCATACATTTGTTTAAATGTAATTAACACATAATTTATGTAACCATGAGGCAAAACAATATGCCTCCATAAATAATTCATACTAAGTACCACATTAGCTAACATATCATGTTGCTAATTCAGGAACAGATGCTCTTAGCCAGCATGTGACTTTTTCATTTCAGATACCTGTTTCAAGTGTCTAAAGAGTGTGTGTGTATTCAAAAATTAAAACTGGGAAAAGTTAAGTATTCCTTGTTTATGCACTAGTTGGGAATATAAATTATTTCATTTTTATAAGCAAAATGTGTTTTAAGCCATGGCTAGAAACTCCAAGTATACTGGACAGTGGACAAAATGGAACACATAAAGTCCTATTTTTGTGTCCACTCAAATCAAATGCATGATTATATGTTGTAAATGATCTGGAATTAAAGACTGATCATTATTACTCTCTGTGGCTTTTGATCTAGATTATACAGCAATAGACATATCCCAGGTTCCTATTACACTTTATAGATAGTATCGTTACACACAGAAACACACATGGAGTTTCATACAGTGACTTTTAAAGAATTGGCCTATAACTGTCTAGTTAAAGAGTAACAGGCATTAACTGAATAAACCAGACAGCTGGTTTTTGTTTGAAAATGGTGTGTTGGTCTAATAAGTGGTCTTTCCTTTTGTTTCATGTTCTACTTCAGTAAGAGTCACATAGATGGCTTGTAAATAAGTCTCCCAAAGAATGACTACTTTAATGCCTTCTATTTTCAAAATAATAGTAGAGGGTCAGAAACGTGATCAGAGGGCTCTCAATCAACAGTGCAGTCTGTGACTTTTCACTAGCTTATACATGCTCTCTTGCCTTTCCTTTATTGTCAAGGGTCACCTGGCCCTTTTAAAAGTCTTCTCTCATTTATTAAGCAAATGTCTATCGAACATTTCTTAGATACTAATGTAGGCACAAGGAAAAGCAAGGCATCGTTCCTGCCCTCAAGGAAGTTCCAGCACCAGGGGAGTGGAGCCAGATAAACAGGACATTACTGTGCACGGAAACATATTCTACAGTGGGGCAGGATGCTATGCACCAAGAACAGGAGACAAAAGTTGAGGTCGGCCCTAGATCAAACGTGAAGTATCAGGGTTAAGACAGGGAGCAAGGAGGCGAGAGAGCAGGGAGGAGTGGCCCTACGAACAGGCATCTGTGAGGCTGGTGAGGGAGGCTGGCACACCTCATGGCACCGAGACACTTTCTTGACAGCAAAGTCCTGTCATTAAAGATTTCTTAATAAGAAGCCATGATCAGACCTGCGTATTTACAAGATCACCCTAGGTAACGTGGGATGGATTGGAAAGGAGTAAAACCAGAGTCGACAGGAGGCGGCAGGAGTCACGGGAGAAATGCTGATGGCTTTGAGCAGGAGTCCGCAAAATCGGGAAGAGTAAGCGAGCTGAGAGCTCCGAGAGTCACCATGACGGATCCCGGGTGCATGTAGGCTTTAAAGAAAGGAGGGCAGTGATTAGAAAGTCCAGGAATGTGGCCCAGGCAAGCGAGTAGATAGCTGTGCTCTCCACGCTGGCAGGGACAGCAGCAGTGCAGCAGCCACAAAGGAAGGTGAAAGAGTAACGTCACAGGAGAGTCAGAGGTTGACCACAGGAGAGGGGGTGATTTTGATGGAAGGTGCTTCCTGACACAGGAAGTAACCAGATCAGAGCGCAGGCGGAGCGATCAGCAAAAGATGCGTGACAGGAGGGTGTCTCTACGGATTCTGGCACAGGTGAGGCCCCAAAGCTGAGGATGCAGATGAGGAGGAGGAGTGAGGTGATGACGACAATGACCTCCAGGAAGTAACAACTTGCCCTCCGTTGAGAGTAAGGGATGGGATGGGGGTCTGCGGACAGTACCGAAAACCCGTGCAAAGTGGGAAAGGAAGCTGACCCGGGATAAACGAAAGGACAGCGCTGACAATTCAGGTGACCTTGGAGCGGAATTCTCCTCATTAGCTCATCATGAGTCTACTCAGAGAAGACCAATGCCTCCCACTACCTAGAAAATAAAGGCTAAGACCATGAGCCTGATGATATTCCAAGCCTCCAGGTGAGGCCCCGAACCATCTCTCCAGGCCTTTGGCCCACAGCTCCCTTCACAGACCCTCTCGTCCAGCCCCTGACTGGGACAGGAGCAGGCCCTCTCTGGTCTCTATCCTCCGCTTCCCCACGCCAGCTCCTCCTGCTTTCTACTCAATTTTGGCACATTTCAATCTTACAGGCCCACTCAGAACTGTCCCCTGCCCCAGACTCCTCCAGCTTCGCTATTCGGAATGTCCATAAAGCTATGTTGGGAACTTACTATTTTCTGCCTTGTGTTATAATTATTTTTGAACAAGTCCATTTTTTATGACTTGTTTATAAGCGTCTTAAAAATATTCATTCATCAGTGTTTTCTGAGTCTCTACTCTGACGCCAGGCACTCTTCTAGGTCTTGGGGTCCCCACAGTGACCAAGGCCGAGCGACTTGCTCCCATGGCTTCTCCTCTCTAAGGTCCATGATCAGAGAGAGACAGAGAAGGTGAATCTAATCATTCCAGAGCCTAAGGAACGCCCGAAAAAAGTAAAAGCACGATGAAGTCAGAGTCTAGAAAAGGCATCAGGAAGTGACGTTTGAGGTGAGACCTAAATGACGCGAGGCGGTGGCCACGCGGAGACCTGGACGCGAGCACATCACGCAGAAAGACCAGCAACTTCGAGGATCTGAGGCAAGCCGGCGCTCAGCAGCCCTGCCCATCGCAAAGGCCGTGCTGCGAGGCCAGGCAGGCCAGGGCCCGGAGCAGGCCGCAGCTCGCGCCGGCAGGCAGGGGAGGCTTCGGGAGGGGCCTCCGGTGCACGCCAGGGGCAGGGGGAGCCACTGAGGGCTTTCAGCTTGTAAAGACCGTTCCGGATGCCAGCAGGGAACGGTCTGTCGGCCGCAAGAGGAGACGCGGGGAGACCCATGCTGAATTAACTATTAAAAAAAAAAAAAAAGGAAAGAAAAAGAAACCAAACCCCCAATCAGAGATTTCAAACAAACGAATACTTCCGACGGGCTTTTTTATTGCTCCGAATGAAAGGTTCGTAATGGAATTTCCGGGCCCTCTGCGCGCTCCTCGCTGGGCTCTCTGCAGACAGGACGGGTCCTCGGGGCTCCCTCGTCTCTCCTCTTCCCCGCCCTGAAGCCGTGGTTGCGAAGAGCCACTTCCACCGTCTTACGGGTCTCTTTTCAGCAGAAGTTCCGTATGTGGAACTAGAGGGACTTGGGGCAGGGCGCCCTGCGGGGCCGCCCCAGACCGCGGGCCGGGTACGGCGGCAGCCGCGGGCGCGCACAGCTACCCCGCGGCGCCGAGCAGCTCCTCGGACACACGCGGGTTCGGGGCGCGGAACGCGGCCTGCAGAGACCCGCGCCACGCACGGCGCCACGCACGGCGCAGCAGCGGCTGTGAACGCCGCAGAGTCGATCGAGTGACGGCGCGGACGGGGGAGGTCGCGGGTCCAGGCGCCGGCGAGCAAGCAGAGGAGTTCCTGAGAACCCGGCTGAAAGGATTCGGCCTCTGGCCACGCGGTCACCGCCCGCCCCGACACCCGCTAAGGGGACCTCTCGGAGTCACTCGTTAAGGCCAGTCACCCGCCAAGCCTTTCACTAGGTCTCAGACCCCACCCGAGGGCCGGTCTCCCGCATTTTTACAGTCTACAGACTAAACCTATTTAGACATTTTCTAAGCGTACGTGTATAACCTGCAAACAGCAAAAAAAAGAAACAGGCCCCATAAAGGAGCTCAATCGCTTGGAAGGACTCCTATCTGCCCGCACCCGCTTCTGTTTCCGTCATGAGATCAGCCCGTCCGCACGACAGGAAAGGGCACTGCTCAAACCCGCGTAACCACGGGCGGCGCTGATCCCACGGAAAATCTCACAGCCTGGAGCCAGGAGCCTCCGCCTCCCACTTCCCAGGCTACCAGAACCGCCGCTACCTGGGTCACGGTCCTGCCTTGAGCACTGGACGGCGCTCACGAGAGAAAAGCCAAAAGCGCGACAGAAAGACGTGACGGGGAGAAAGGGGGAGGGGTGTCTGGCAGAGAAGCACCAAAACCTCCCCAAATCGTCCCAAGGAACGTATATGAGGAAACTGCTTATAAAATAAATAACCTTTTATGAAATTTATAAGATTGGTTAAACCCTACAAGAAAGGGGCCAATTTCGAAACGTCCCCATCACGGTCAACTCCCTTCCCGGCGGCCATCAGGTAGCGTCCGGGTCTCCACAAAAACGACAGGCAGGACGGCGCATGCTCAGCTGGGGAGACCACAGCGGGCCTCCGAGCGCGGGGCATGCCGGGGAGAGCCGAGCGCGGGGCATGCCGGGGAGAGCCGAGCGCGGGGCATGCCGGGGAGAGCCGAGCGCGGGGCATGCCGGGGAGAGCCGGGAGATGAAGCCAGGAAGGCGTGTCTTCTGCCCTCAGCACTTTTCGAGTGAACCAAACTCGAAACCTCAATTAGCAGCAGTTTTTACTATTACTACTACTGGTATTACTGGTACAACTAGTACTACTAGTACCTCCTCCCCACCTCCTGCCAAGGGTCAAATCTAATGATTCGCCTCTGTGAGGTTTCAGCGGACCCTTGCGTGGCTCCTCGTCCCACGGGATGAAGGGCAGAGCCGTAGTTTTTCCTCCCTTCCCCGTCACCGCGGACTCCTAACTGTGCTTCCTAAATTTAGCCAAAACTCAGACGAGTGAAGAGCTCTTCCGAAGACTCCTTTCCACAGCCCTCGGAATTCGGTGGGTGACAGATGACGAAGTACGAAAGAAAAGGCTATCACTCCAAAAAGAATTAAAAAGAAAAATCCCAGAAAGCAGAAAATAGTTCTTAGAGAACGTTCGGTGTCTCAACAGCAGCGCGTTCTTATTTTCCAAATGTGTGTATTAAGAAATACTAAACATCTACTGGTTGTTTAAACACACATGAGCTAAATATTAGTGTTAGCACTTACGCTTATACAAATACTTACAAATCTAGAGGAGTTGTCGTTCCTTACAGTCTTGGCATTTCCAAAAGCTATGAAGAAAGAAACAGATGCATGGGTAAGATTGACAGAAAAATCACTTCAAGCAGAAATCTAAAGCAAATGGAATATTTGATAGCTATAAATCCTAGAAAATACAACTTGTAGCAGTGACATTTCTGTCCAAGCTTCCCATCGAAACATACTGAGTGCAAGTCTTAAGAAAGCTTCCATGTCTTTTCACAGGTTCATAGAAAAAGAGTCATTCCTACGATTTGTGGAATTTTTTCAAATATTACTATAAATGTAATCTTGTCTAATCAAATACCTTTTACTGTTTTAAGAGAAGTCAGTTGGGTGTACAGCAAGTAAGCCTTGTATTCTCCACCATTATTATCGGTGTAAATATGATTATTTCAGAAATGACTACTTAATATTATCAAAGGCTTCATGGAACTTGATGAGGTTTCCAGATGGAAAAAGGCACACGAAATGTTAAATTATCTAATTAATTTTAAAATAAAGCCACTAAAATGTGATTACATATGTAACTGTGAAATACAGAAAGAGTAAGAGATCTGGAAACAAACAATTTCCAATAGGCTAAAAATACTACATAGTTTCTTTAGCTTATCCCCTCAAACCTAAGTGAAACTTTCCAGAAAAGAAACAAAATCAAACTGGCGCATAATGCAGAATCCAAGTTTATTCCAAACTGAGCTGCTGTGAGGAGCTGAGTCTCCCACAGGAGTCCCTTTTAAGAAACTGAGGGCACCTAAGTACCATGAGTAAGGCCATCCTATCCCAGGGACAGAATGTTCCTCTTCAATGTAGATATTTCATGGTGTCATAAAGAAAAAGGTCTGTTTCACCAAGCTTGTGCACAAAGTAGGGGCAAATTAATCTAGGCCACCATAGTAGAAAATTAAGTGGAATAAATATAAGACTATATATAAGGAGGAAGGACCCCTGTTTGATGCTTTAGAAGGAGCCCATCAGTGTACCCCAGACCTCGATGTGCAAACCAGTCACCCAAAGATCTTGTTCAATGGGTCTAGGGATGGTCATGAAATTTTGCATTTCTCCCAATACTCCCCACCCCACCGACCCTGTTACTAGGATCCCTGGGCCAGCTGCAGCTCACAAGGACTGAAATAATGTGGCAACCAGAAAAATGAACCTTGAGATTAAGAGGCCAGGCATCAAATCCCTGGAGGCCTCCATAACTTCATAAATTAAACAGAGGGAACATTCTAGTAAAGAAGCTCAAATGATTACTAAGGGCTAAAGGCTGATCCAGGTTTTGAAAGCAGTCACGTGATCAAGGCACGACAGTGGGTTTCTGTCGATGTTCACTTGGGATATTCAGTAGCCAAACCCGATGCATTGTATTTCTCCTTAGCTGGCTTTTTTACGGTTTTGATTTTTTAAAAATAGTTGGTCCCAGCTCAGTTCAGTTGAAATTTACAAAGTCTACACAAGGAAATTTCTCTGTATCAGCGATTAGGCCTGGGAGGGGTGCAGTGTGGTAGGTCCCTCATGCCAAATTCTCTCCTTAGTAGAAAAGTCAACTGAGAGACTCTACGGAGTGCAGAAACATGCACACAGGAAATACTAAAAAAGGATGCTTACTGAAAAGGCTCACATCATCCTCTAGCTCCGCCGCCAGCTAAGAGGTTTCAACAAATGCAACCCTGAAAATGCAGTGTTGCCCCAACGGTCATGAAGACCATGACATTTCTCATGTTTTCACAGGCTAGTCTTCCTGGTGGGTGTGAACATGCTGGGGGTCCAAGTTAACTAACTTGCGTAGCCTCGAAGTCCAACTTGAGATGCTGATGCATAAAAGACAGTTTACTGTGGCTTGAAGGTCAAGGGCAAGTGAAGGAATTGCTTCAAAAAAACTTTATTCAGGGCGCCATTTGCACGCCATAAACCATCTTTTCATCAAACAAATCTCAGTTGCACGCACACAGCTCTAAACACTAAAGTCTTTTATTGTGGGCCACGGAATCAAAAACAAGTGTTTCATTATAGAACACTTGAGACACATTCCTCAATTGTTTTTTTAAGCTCATTGTTCTCAATGTTCATTTACAGTAGCAGTTCCAGTTAAAAAGTAAAACATTCCCATAAAAGATAATACATGCCCACAGCAGACATTTCTTCCATTTCCTGCACTGGGGCCTAGTTCCAAATACCATCAAATAAAGGGCCAAATTCTCATCGCAGATGCGAGAGCATTCCACAGTCCTTCTCTAGATCGCAGCATTCTTAAAATAAGCATATACAGAAATACACGTACAGCGCCCTAACTCAAAAGCAAAAGACAAACAAAACAAAAAGTGAAATACTGGGGCAATAAAATGAAGATACAGCACTTTCTATAATAGCTTCCTTCGTCATTAAGGTGCCAAAGGGGACAAAAAGATTGGGAACAATGGCATAGATGTTTCAGCCTTTGCTTTTTGCAAGTTAGAGTATTTTCACTTGTCTTATCTAACTATCTGGGGGATGAAGGAGGGGCTAGGTCTAGGTAACACGGGCAGCAGAGTTCTGTCCTTCCACACTGGGGGGGCAACCTACTCACCCCAAAGCAGCTCTGTTTCAATCACCATTAAATCTTGACCTTCCATGACCTTGAATAAAGAGCTAAACTACTCTTCTAGACCAAAGACTCTAATCAGGGCTGGTCCTGACTCTGCCCTACCAGGGACATTTGGAAGCGTCCAGACACATTTTCAATTATTACCAACCAGGGGCAGGGGTGCCTTTGGCAACCAGTGGGAAGAGGCTACAGATGTGGGTAAACATCTCATGAGGGAGGCACAGGACAGCACTCCACAGCGGAGATTCATCCAGTCCGAAATGGGGTCGAGAAACCCTACCCTACCCCAATGACTGCACAAGTGACAATAAAGACAGGCTTATAATATAAAGCAAAACTAAGGGCTTGCCATCAATAGGGAAAGGCTGACTTCCTGTTTCCGAAGGCAAAGAATGGTTAATGCCTATGGTTTCTGCCAACCTCCATGGCATTAGGGGGACTCACCTCTGGCTTTTTCTGATGGTGCTATGGACTGCATGTGTATGTCCCCCACCAATTTTTATGTTGAAGTCCTAACCCCAGTGTGACTGTATTTAGAGCTGGGGCCCTTGGAAAGTAATGAGAGTTCTATGAGGTCATGAACCAACGAGGGTTCCTGCCCCCACCCACCACACACAAAGAACAGGTCATGTGATCATATAGCAAGATGGTGGCTACCTGTAAGCCAAGAGACCTCCCTTGCCAGCATCTTCACTGAAGGCTTCTGAGCCTCCAGAAGAGTAAGAAAATAAATTTCTGTGATTTAAGGCAACTGGCCTATGGTATTTTGTTAGAGCAGCCCAAGCTAGCTAACACAGATGGCCAACCACGGAATCTGAACTCCAAAGTCAGGTTTAGGCTTTCTGGGACCCTGAAAAAGACTGTCCTTTAGGTGTTTTTCTGGCATGGCCTTTCTGACAACAGAAATAAGCAGCCAGAGTTGTTACCTGAACGATAGACTAGCACGGCACTCACACGGCACCTTTTCTCCCAGTTCTTCTAGCCATCAAATCAAATGCAAATGTCAAGTGATTATTTTTAGGCAAAATTAGAGTGATTCAAAGAAAAATCGAAAGGGAAAAAAAATGAACATAAGCAGGAAAGCTCCTTTTAGATGAGTGAACTCTTTCCTCCTTTAAGCACCTGAAGGCAAGAGTTCTTACGACAGAGCTCATTTGCTCAGCATGTCTGGGCCTGAAGCCTCCTTCTTTCCCGGCTCCCCTCAGCCCCACTTCCAGCCCACCAGACGAGCTCTGCGAACTAGATCCATTGTACGAGTCACACTGACCCGAGGCACACAGGAAATCCTACCTTCCAGGACTGGGTTGGACTGTAAAAGCTGTTCTTTGACTTGGTTCACTTCTGCTCCTTTTCCACAAACGGCTGCTACGTAGGACATAACAAGCTTGCTGGCCTCTGTGAATGAACAGAGATCATACCGATAAATCAGACAGACACCGGGAAACAAATTCTTGAGGAAGGAAATAGGGTACAGGGTGCAGAAGATCCACTCATAATGCTTTCGAATGGCTTCGTACCCGAGACCAAATAGTGTTGAGGAAAGCTTTTAACATACGTGTGCTTTCCACCAGTCAGAACGGCTAAAATTAACAACCCAGGAAACAACAGGTGTTGGTGAGGATGCAACAAAGGGGAACCCTCCTACACTGCTGGTAGGGACGCAAGCTGGTGCAGTCACTCTGGAAAACAGCATGGAGGTTCCTCATGAAGTTAAAAACAGAACAACCTTACGACCCAGCAACTGCATTACTACGTATTTCCCAAAGGACAGAGAAACCCTGAATTGAAGGGGCACGTGCATCCTGATGTTTACAGCAGCAGTGTCCACAACAGCCTAATTGTGGAGAGAGCCCAAGTGTCCACTGACAGACGAATGGATAAAGAAGATGAGGTGTATACACCCAACGGAATATTATTTGGCCATCAAAAATAATCAAATCTTGCCATTTTGCAATGACGTGCATGGAACTGGAGAGTATTATGCTGAGTGAAATAAGTCAGTCAGGGAAAGACAACTACCACATGATTTCACTTGTATGTGGAATCTAAGAAACAAAACAAATGATCATGGGGGGGAAAGAGAAAGGAAAACCAAGACACAGTCTCTTAACTACAGAAAACAAAGTGACGGTCACCAGAGGGCATGGGGCTTAGGTGACAGGGATTAAGGAGTGAACATGTTGTAATGGGCACTGGGTATTGTATCGAAGTGTTGAATCACTAAATTCTCTACCTAAAACTAATATTGTGTGTTAACTGGAATCTAAATAAAAACCAAAAAAAAGAAAAAAATTTTTTAAGTATTTATGCTTTCTACTCAATGACATGTCATTAATTCAGATGTAATAGGAATGGTGCTTAAAGATTAGCACCAGGATGAAAAAAAAAAAATGTGCTGCGTAATATAGCCAATAACATATCCGGAGAATGATCTTCTTAAAGCAATCACTCACACATAATTACAGTATTATACACAGATAATTCCAGCTAAAAATAAGCTGGTAACCTGGTAACCTGGGTAGCTTTACGGAAGTATTTTTAAAGCTTAAAAGAACTGTCCTTGTCAAAAATACTTTCTAAATCAAACCAGTTTGCTCACAACTACACTAAATTAGTTACTTTTCAGCTCAACTGAAAAACTAAGCGGCTAATGTAAGAATTCAGTCCTTCTTCAGGACATAGTTGTTTCCAAAGGTTTCACCGGTAACTCTGAAAGGTAAGCTGCTAAAAGTAGACGGCCGCCCGAGGCACACAAAGAATTCTTAGCTCAAAGGCAGGCAAGATTTGGTTTGGTGGTTTTGTCTGCTGGTTTCCATGAGCCCTTGTCCCCTCTCAGCACCTGCCTCTTAGGACCTGAGCTTCGGAGTACTGCCTTCCAAGGAATAATAGATATTCAGGGAAAATGAGGTCCAAAGTCAAATGAATTAGAAGAAGTGAAATAGGTTTCTTTTTAAAGGGCTTCTGGGAGGATCCTGTATGTGGCAGAATTCTAGAAAAGGCTCTAGAATGCTATACTTCCCAGACAGGTCAGCCATGGAACCTGTTTCTCATTGAGTTGTCCTTGCCCTGATTTTCCATAACCAGGGAAGGGCTCGACGGTTAACTGTCGGCAGAATTGAACTCTCACCTTCATTTGGGCAGTCGAGGTAGGGAGACTCATTACAAATCTTTCTTTCTCTAAAGTCTGTGCACGGGTATCACCGTCTGAGAGCAAGAAGCCTTCCTCAGAGCTGAGTGCGAATCCCTCTGCCCACAGTCACAAGGGCGCAGATCCCAACACTGCCATTTCTCACAGAGACCTTCAGGGAACTTCCAGTCCCACTGCCCGCCCCAAAAAAGTAATAAACGAGCAACTGGAATGCCACCTTGGGCACACGGCCCGACCCTTGCTTTAGGGCTTTACAGCAACCCTGAAGCATTGACTAAATGAGCCACTGAGCACCAAGAATCTACATAACGTCACATACGGTTCTCCAAGCCTGACACAGGAGCAAATAGGGTATAGGGGGAGGTAACAATCCCACGGAGCTCTGAGAAACGAGGTGGGAGGCTGGGTACTTCGGCAGCTCAGTCCTCCAATGTGCTTTCTGGGTAATGGAAATGAGTCCTCGCAGGTTCTCTGGTGGTCTCTTTTCTGTTGTCTGTGACTTTCTATGGCTGATTTCTGTTGTCTCCTTTTAGGGACTGCAAATGAGAAGTGCCAATCTTTTCATTTTTGTGATTCCCTTCCTCCCTCCCTTCATACAGCTTCCACTGTGTGACGTTTCCTCAGTGCATTTCCCATGGTCCCCAGGGTTTCAGTGTCTAAAAGCTGGTGAATTATATATGGGCAAAGAGTTTACATGCTTTCACATGTCATTCAACTTCCTGGCGCCACAATTCCCTATCCATGGGTCTGCGCTAGAACTCTTCTTCTGGTCACCTCAGAATGTTTCTTTCTCAGCTCTCTGGCTTTCAAGTCCAGGTGAGGCTCCCCCCCCCCCCACAGGAAAGTCCCGGCATGCTGTGCTGTTGGTCTCCAACTCTGGGCCACCTCTCCTGAGTTACCCACACATCCCGACTCCGCAGTCCGGCCTCTGAAGCAACTCATCCCCAGGCCTGCTTTCTCACCACTCCACCTTCTCACAGGCACTCCGCTCCCCACCCTCTCCTCCAGCTTCACATGTTATCATATCCCTGACGAGAACATCTGGCCTTTCTACCCATTATACTATGACAACAGTGAAGCATTTATAAGCACAATAATGGTCTCAGATAGTGGCAAATACACACACACACACACACACTTTAGGTGAAAAGATAAGTTTCATTTTAGGTAAACTGACAATAAATATCAAAAGTCCAGGCCAACCTGTTTTGCTTATTCCAGTGACTATGGGCCTCAAACTTCAGACACATAATGATGCTGAGATCTGGAAATTCTGTTCTGGACTAGGATGGACTCACAGACAAAATGCTGGGCGTGGGGTGGGGGTGGGGGCAGGAATCAACTGAGAATCAACATTCTCTGGCAGCTGCTGGAATTGATTTGGCCTCTAAGAGACTTTTAATGGCCAGTATGAAAAGAGTCAGTTTTCTCAGTGTCAAGCCTGTTAAAAACGGTCTAAGGAGGGGCGCCCGGGTGGCTCAATGGGTTAGGCCTGTGCCTTTGGCTTGGCTCATGGTCCCGGGGTCCTAGGATCGAGCCCTGCATCGGGCTCTCTGCTCAGCGGGTAGACTGCTTCCCCCCACGCCCCCTCTCTGCCTACTTGTGATCTCTGTCAAGTAAATAAATAAAATCTTTTAAAAAAAATGGTACAAGGAGCAGATCTTTAGGAATTCGGATTGAACTTATATCTGGCTGTTAAAGTGCATATAATCCCACATATCTATGGAGATAGAAAGAGGGAGTTAACCTGGTTGAAATTAGGAGTGATTTTTATTAACTTTATAATCTATTTAAGTAATTCAAATAAAATTCTTTTTTTTTTTTTAAGATTTTATTCATTTATTTGACAGACAGAGATCACAAGTAGGCAGAGAGGCAGGCAGAGAGAGAGAGAGGAGGAAGCAAGCTCCCCGTTGAGCAGAGAGCCTGATGCAGGGCTCAATCCTAGGACCCTGAGATCATGACCTGAGCCGAAGGCAGAGGCTTAATCCACTGAGCCACCCAGGCGCCCCTCAAATAAAATTCTTAAATATAGTTCAAGGATACTTATTCCCAAGTTGTTAAAAAGTTTGTAACATTCGATTCTTCAGTATCTTCAGGAAATCTAATCCTGGATTCATTTTGATAATTCATTTCTGGAAGCCAGGATTAAGACTAGTTTTCTTTCAACAGTCTCATTATCTTAAAGAGACAACTCTCATAAGTTTTTTCCCCTGACATAATACTTGACCTTTAACTTAAGCATCTCAGGAGATACTCGCTGCTTTAGACACGGAAGTAGAACAGTGAGGATAAGCCGCAAGGTCCAACACAGCTCAGAGACTGTTCTTGTAATGTTGCACCATACTGGAAACAGGAGATAATAGTTATCTCAAGAAGCTTTCTGCTTCATTTCCTTTTGGCTCTTCTGTGCTAAAGTTCAAATAAATTTTTAACTTTATTCAAGTATTTAGATACTTATCCAAATCAAAACCTCATGTAATGACCTCTATGAATGAAATATATTTCTAAGAATCAAGAATTATCATCTTCCGTATTTCAAAGTCCAGCTTTTGGATTATATTGACTGTTATAGAAACCAACTAAACATGACCTTGGCAATCACAGCACACAATTATAAGCACTTTCCAAAACAACACTCTTGAACAGACTGTGGACTGGTGACAATGCCTCTCATGTACATTGTAAAAATAGAAAAACGATTCTACTTGAGACAAAAAGGTGTATTCTTCATGTGTACTCAAATCTTTGAAAAGCACAGCTGGTTTAGACCTAAGAACACCGGGATTTAAAATTGGCAAAACATAACAGCATTTGCTTAGAATCAAATCTTAGTTCATCATTTTCTCTCTTATAGATAGTACACATATGTGAATTTATGTACACGTATATGTTTGAATGTAACGTGAATCCTAAAATTCATCAACAGACAAAAAAAATATTAAGTTTTCCAAGTAAAAGTGTTTTCTCTTCTCCCCAGAAAATGGTAGAACATCCAGGGTTTAACAGAGAGTCTGGGCCATGGGCAAACGGTGGTCACCCAATACTTCCAAATCAGAGTGCCTAGATCAGAATTCATCCCAACAAAGAACAGACAGGGGTTACAGAAGGTAGATTCTGGGCATTTTAAATTCCTGATAAGGGAAAAATGAGAACTAATTTAACTCCATATTCTCTGGTACCGTGTAAAGGATTGTGAACAATATATATCATGTTGTTATGCAATTATTACATAATCCTATAATCCCATAGCAGTGTTTTTTATGAAAGAAAGCACTGCAAAGTAGCAGAAGGTGAATGACAAGGAAAAACAAACATTTCCGTGAACAACAAACAGGATGGGAAACTGCTGCTAAGACAGTAAAAACGGTCTTACTGTGCGTGTTAACTGAGCAGGCTCACAGTATTAGGAAAAATGCCCAAAACGTATGGCTCTAAGCAAGGCTTATTCGCATTTTCTTCACAGAACGCATAAATGTATCCAGGAGTTAAAGGCATCTGTGTATTCATTCAATGCCTTCCATGCCCTGTACAGATCATACAATACACACATGTATGTCATGCAGCAAATACAGCCACACACGTACACACATACACATACTGACATATTTATCTGCTTCTATACTTCTCTCTCCCCTTGGTTAAACTATCCAAGATTTTCCAGGTGCCCAGGTGGGTAAGTAGGTTGAACTTCTGCCTTCAGCTCAGGCCACGGGGATCCCATGTCCTGGGAATGAGCCCCACCTCAGGCTCCCTGCTCAGCGGGGAGCCGCTTCTCCCTCTCACTCTGCCCCTCCCTATGCTCATGCTTCCCCCGCCCCAAATAAATAAATAGAATCTAAAAACAAAAAAATCCAAGTTTTTTTAGGGACTGCACTTATAAGGGTCTCACAGTCCAGAGACCTGAAGGGTAAGACTGCCTAAATCAATGAGGCCTCCTTTGGGTACAATGAAAGACGGATTCTGCAACATAGAGGAACAGGCTTTCTAGCAGCCGCAGTCTACAAGGCCGTGTAGTAAGCCAGCTGCACCATCTCCAAATTCATCAGACAGGTGGCCTTAAACTGCTCCAGTCATGGTACAAAAAGCCTGGGTCTCACAAGAAATGCAGCATTTACTCCAAGAGGAGTCCTGAGGGCTGTGTTTTTACCAAAATACAACACTATGTACGAGCTGCTTCTGAAAGTTGGCCACGAGATCCCTGATAATTAATATAAAACATGTGGATCAAGAGAGGCCTTTCTCACACGGGGAAGAAACAAAACAAAAGCCCACTCTCTTCCGGGCTTCCATGTGCTTAGCTGCTCTGCTTCCCTAGGACACCGCTGTAAGGAGACGTCAAGTTGTACAAGGTCATTTGGGGTTCAAAACCAAAGGTCTTAATGAGCACGGCAGGCTTCACAACAGCCTTAGCAGATAGCTAGAGAGTTCCCAGACACCGATGTTACTGTAAAATTAGAAACCAAAGAATTTATACCATTTCCTTAGGACAGGATCATCTTCGCAGACCCACAGATTTATTCTGATGTCTTTGAAAAAATGCCGTTCTCATGGGTCCTTCATGTTCTGCCTACCCTGCTCCCGTCAGCGCTTGAATGATTCTCCACAAACTATCTGTATTCACAATAGTGAATTCTGAGTTCACTGCCTAAAAATACTTGGGCACTTTTATGAGGCATGATGAATTTTTTATTCAGCACAGCAATAATGAATTAAATAGGACCCCAAAGGACTCAAAGAGTTCACGCCTCTCCCTGAGCGCCCACATTACAGAAGCACACGGCAGAAGACTATCTCCACTGCTTAAGGCCAATAACATCATCATCTGCCAAGGGGGTTTACAACCTCGTTAAATTAATTACTTCTTGTAAAGTAAGCCCTCTGATCCTGCAGGGTAGTCCTGTATAAGCTACCAGGAAAGGTTCTTACCGAAAAGAGATACTGTGAGCAAACCATTCAGCACATTCTGAACCCTCCATAAATGTCACTGTTCTTCTTTCATTTAATCACCAACAAAATCTTTAGTAACGATATTAACTCAAAAACAATTTCAGTGGACAACATAATGCGCCATTGCAAGTGGCCTGGCATCCCTCCTCCCCACAGAACTGACGAAACCCCCTCCCAATTCCTCCCCTGACCATGCCGCCATCTCCATATTGTTTTCCATCATTTCATTTTCCCGTAAGTAATCTCCATGGAACGGAGACATTAATCAACACACAAATTCTATGCTTGATCACATGGAGAGTCTAATGACAAAAGCATTAATAAAACCTGAGGCAACTTTTGTATCCCTGTTTTTGAAATGAAAGAAAAGTAGAAAAAGATGGAATAAGTAAGTGAAGCACGAAATGTCCCTGGAGAGAGAGAGAAGGCAGGAGATGCTGCTGGGATCCATAAATGAACAGGAAGAACTTACCAGCAGCAACCAGAGAGTAACTGAGCAGATATTCTAGAACGGCAGCTCTCACTCAGGACGAGGGTCCACTTCCCAGCACTAGGGTTAATGCTAATGGACAGCTGAAGCGCCACAAGTTTGGGAATCACAGTGGCTCAAAAAGAAGACAGATGCATCAAAAGACCTCGCACCAGTGCTGTTCAAAGTCAGACCCAAAAACCGGAACCACCCAAAGCTGGTAGGTCCATGGCCTACTACCAGTCTACACAGGAAAATAGGCTTTTATAAGTTTTTTTATAGCAATTTGGTCATTTACCTTGTCTGTTTAAACTAAAAACAGGGGCGTCCAGGTGGCTCAGTGGGTTAAGCATCTGCCTTCAGCTCAGGTCATGATCCCAGGGTCCTAGGATTGAGCCCCACATCTGGAGCCCTGCTCAGCGGGGAGTCTGCTTCTCCCTCGCCTCTCCCCCGTGCTCAAGTTCTCACGCACGTGCGCTCTCACTCTCACTCTCTCAAATGAGTAAATAATACCTTTTTTAAAAATGTTAAAAAATAAACTAAAAACAACTAGAGATTGGTTGTTCTATGTGTTCCTTTCATTTTTCTGGTATCAGTCAGGAACAGGTTTGGGGAGTTTCAGGATGGAAGGTGTGAGAGGCACTGGTCTAGAGTGGCGATGAGGCCCTCCTCCAGCCTCCTCCTGAAACAGCACCGAGTCGTGGGTGCCTTAAACACAATGGCCCTACCACAGGGAAAAAAGCAAAGGCCGAGAAGCAGCTGTCCTTCTTATGACCGAGGGCAAAGGGATCCTAAGAAGGACAAAATCCGGGGAGGATGAGAGGGAAAAAAGGATTCCAAGTAGTGAGTGGTCTACTGAAACCCAAAGGCCACGTTATTATGTAACAAAATATCAAGAGAAGAGAAAACTACAGGAAAGAAGAATGGACTCCATCCCACCAGATTTCTACCAGAGGAATGAGGTGTTTTTGTTTTCCTCAGAAAAACTGAACACCAACCCCTCTGAAACAGTACCAGCAACCTCCACTTAGCTTTTCAATATGGAAGACACGTGAGCCCCCCAGGAGATGGACTCTCACTGCAGGAGGGAGCAGTGTGGTTTGCAACTCTGTGAGAAGGAGGAGGCCATGCACTGGCATGGCTAATTAGTGGATGCGCTGTCTTCTTGGAATGTATGTTCCGGGGGAGATGAAGACGTGGCCAACACCAATCAAGCCAGTGACCACAGCCCACTTCTGATGACTCACTGAGGAACAAAGTGATACAATCAGACCCTCAAAAATGTATCGTTAGTCATGATGAAGAATGAGTAAAGCCTAAAAAAATTAATAGCCATAGGAATAATTTCATCTAGTCCTCCCTCCTGCTTAAATAAAAAGGAAGGTGTGAAGTGACTAGGCTTGTAGGTACAGTCGAAAGGACCGGAGTAAGGAGTACGGGCATGAGACACACCGATACAAACGCCTCCTGTCAAGGGACATAGTTTTTAACTTGCCTTGCTACCATTTCCACTGGTCAGCTTGGAAAGAAACAAGAAACTGTACTACTTCTAAGAATTCAATTATTTCACCAGAAAGAACTGGTTAGTGACAGAAGAGAGGAAAAAACTTGCTCCCAAGACACCAGTGTCCCCTTAAATTACCTACTATAAAGAGGGAGTTGTGAATAGTGAAAGATCTCCCAAATTTCTGAGCAAACAGAGGTCTAGAGCCCACACCCAGAGATTCAATGAATGCTCTAAAGAGGGATGGGAAACTAAACGATGAAATACTGTCTA
The DNA here is from genome assembly GCF_964662115.1 of Mustela nivalis. NCBI lineage: Eukaryota > Metazoa > Chordata > Mammalia > Carnivora > Mustelidae > Mustela > Mustela nivalis. The sequence goes on from NC_139030.1 coordinate 110,190,420, forward strand.
CACATAAATAGAGAGCAGAAGCTTTAATGAAAAGTAGCCCAAGCTGCGATTACTGGACTGGAGAAAAGCAGGAGAGCGGGCTACAGAAGCAGGTGGGGACCAGATCACACAGCACCTACGCAGCAAGCACAAGGGACTTGAAATTTATTTTAGCGCAAGAGAAACCAGTAAAATGTTTATATAAAAAATATCCTGAGACAAATGAAATCAGAAAAACAATATATCAAAACTTAGGAGATGCAACTTTTAGGAGGAAAGTTTACAGTCACAAATGTATATATTAAGAATAAAGAAATATCTCAAACAAACCTAATATTACACCTCAAGGAACCAGAAAAAGGAGAACAAACTAAGCTCAAAGTTAGCAGAAGGAAGAAAATAGTACCAATTAAGGCAGAAATAAATGAAACATAGAACTGGAAAATAACAAAAGATTAATAAAACTAAGAGATGGTTTCCTGGAAAGATAAACCAAATTGACAAACCTTCAAACTAAGCAAGAAAAAAGAGATGTCTCAAAAAAATAAAATTATAAATGAAAGAGGGGACATTCAACAAATACCATATAAATACAAAGAACCTTAAGAGGTTACTATGAACAATTACATGCCAACAGATTGGACAACCTAGAAGAAATGGTTAAGTTCCTAGAAACATACAAACTACCAAGAGTGAATGGTGGTAAACAGAATAGTAACAAGGAAGATTGAATCAATAATCAAAAACCTCCCCAAAAAGAAAAACCCCAAACTAGATGGTTTCACTATTGAATTCTACCAAACATTTAGGGGAGAATTAACACCAATCCCTCTCACTCTTCCAAAACATTGAAGAAGAGGTAACATTTCCGAACTCCTTTTATAAAGCCAAACTTACCCTGATACCAAAGCCAGATAAAGATACTACAAGGAAACTACAGATCAATATCTGTGATGAACGAAGAAGTTAAATTTTCAATAAAATACTACCAAACTGAAATCAAAGGCTTATTCAAAGGATCATACCCTGGGGTGCCTGGGTGGGTCAGTCAGTTGAGCGTCCCACTCTTGATTTTGGCTTAGGTCATGATCTCAGGGTCCTGGGATCAAGTCCTGCCTGCACAGTGGGAAGTCGGCTTCAGGGTTCCGTCCCTCTCTTTCCACCCCTCCCATCCCCCTGCTCACAGAAATGTTCTCTCTCTCAAAATAAATAAATCTTAAAAAAACAACAACAGGGATCATACTCCGTGATCAAGTGGTATCATCCCTAAGATGCAAGGATGGTTTAACATACGCAAATCAATAAATGTGACACATCACATTAAGAGAATAAAAGATAAAAATCATATGAACATCTCAACAGATACAAAAAGGCATCTGATGAAATTCCATATCCTTTCGCGATAAAAACTCTCAACCAGCTGGGTAGAGAAGGAATGCACCTCCGAAAAGGACATAAAGGACTGGCCCACAGCGAACATCATACTTGGTGAAAGGCTGAGAGCTTTTCCTCTAAGATAAGAACAAAGCTGCCCACTCTCACCCTCCTATTTGGCATAGCAGTGCAAGTCCTAGCCAGAGAAACTATACAAGGAAAAGAAATAAAAGATACCACAATCAGAAGTAAAATTGTCTCTGTGTTCACAGACTGGAAGAATTAACACCATTAAAATGTCTGCACTACCCAAAGTAATCTACAGATTCAATGTAATACCTAGCAAAATTCCGAAGGCATTTTTCACAGAAAAAGACAAAAAAATCCTAAAATTCATACAGAACTACAAAGAGAATGCAAATAGCCAACGCAATCCTCAGAAAGAAGAATGAACCTGGGAGTACTACACTTCCTGATTTCAAAACACTAAAAGCTATAGTCATCAAAATAGTATGGTACTTGGATAAAAACAGACACATAGACCAAAAAAACACAATAGAGGAGCCCAGAAATAAAACCATGCTAACGCAGTCGACTAACATTTAACAAGGGCAGCAAGAATACTCAGTGGGGAAAAGACAGTCTTTTCAATAAATGGTGTTGGCAAAATGGGGTACTCACATGCAAAAGAAAAAAACTGAACCCTACCTTAGACCACTCAAAAAGTAACTCAGAGCGGATTATAGACTTAACTGTAAACACCTAAAGCTATAAAAATCCTAAAAGAAAACATAGGCTCTGGATATTGGTCTTAGCAATGATCTCTTGGCTATGACTCGCAAAATACAAACAGCAAAAGCAAAAATAAATAAGTGGGATTGCCTCAAACTAAAAAGCTTCTGTAGAGCAGAAGAAACAATCAATAAATGAAAAGGTAACCTTCAAAATGCAGGAATACTTGACAAGTCATGTATGCGATAAACTGTTAATATCTAAAATATATAAGTAACTCATACAACTCAACAGCAATAAGGAATAATAGTAATCAGATGTAAAAATAGGCAAAGGACTTGAATAGACGTTTTTCCAAATAAAACACTGAAATGGCTAACAGGAACCTGAGGATGTGGTCCACGTCACCAATCATCAGGGAAACGCAATGCAAAGTAAGTGAGCCATCACCTCGCACTGGTGAGGATGGTTATTACCAAGGAAAACAAGAGATAACAAGTGCTGGAAAAAATGTGGTGAAAAGGAAAGCCCCGTGTACTTCCGGTGGGAATGTCAGTTAGTACAACCACCATGCAGAATAGTGCAGAGGCTCCTCAAAAACTCAGAAACTTCCAATGATGGGATTAGTGTCCTTATCTTGCTCTGACTCATTTCCTCTCCCTGTGTGTCTCTGTCTCTCCCACCTGAGGACACAGATAGGAGGTTTTCACCCAGCACCAAGTCAGCAGGCACCTTGATCTTGGACTTCCCAGCCTCCAGGACTATGAGAAATAAATATCCATTGTTTAAGCCCCCAGTCTATGGTATTTTGTTAAATCGGGTTGAACTGATGAAAACAAGTGGGGACTCTAGAGCTTAGATATATTACCTATGTTCAAAATCCCAGCTCTGCCACTTGCTCACTGGGAAGTTCGGACAAGTTGGTTAACCTTTCTGGGACTCAATTTTCCCATGATTAAAACGGGGGTAAGAAGAGTACTTATGCATGTAATTTGCTAAAGCACAATGCCCAGCACAATGTGTACTTATGTCCGGAGCTACTGTTTTTTTGTTTGTTTGTTTTTTTAAGATTATTTATTTATTTATTTGACAGACAGAGATCACAAGCAGGCAGAGAGGCAGGCAAAGAGAAAGGAGGAAGCAGGCTCCCCACAGAGCAGAGAGCCCAATGTGGGGCTCGATCCAGGACTCCGGGATCATGACCTGAGCCGAAGGCAGAGGCTTTAACCCACTGAACCACCCAGGCGCCCCGGGAGCTACTGTTTTTACCCAACGGCATGGCAGTGGTTCTGTGGGAGGGAAGAGAATCAGAATTTGTCACTTTTGCAAGAGGCTCTAACAGTGGTGTAAAATTTATAAAAATAAGTTAAAGATTCTAAATTTAAGCTTACAATAACTTGGTCGGACAATACTAGATTGAGCGTATCTGACCTAACAGAAGTAGACATACAAAAGACCTACAGTCCTTGCTTGGTGAAAAGACCGGAATGACTCCACAGACGTGTTACATGAACAGAAGCCTGGTATCCATATGAAGAGGGGGAATCGTTCCAACACAACCAAGACCAAACCTGGAGTATATACTGCATCTTTCTCTCTTCTTGGGATGTAATTTTGTGAGGCACATAGACAAAATGGAATCATTCCAGAATAAGAGGACCATGACAGTGAGGGTTTGGGAATGAGATCCTATCCTCCTCGTACACGCTGTAAAACGCTGTATTTCTCCTTCACGACACTGAACACTCTGTATATAAACTACATGTGTACATGCAGACATACAATACAGTGCCTGTGTAGTACACATTCCATGCACATATAAAACACAGAGCTACTGTCCATCTTCTCCACGAGTCTACAAATTCTGTAAGGACAAGGGTGGTAACTGGCTCACCAGTATATCACCAGTACTTAGGACAGTACCTTTCACCTTATTAGTATTCCTATAGGTACTCAAAAATTATCTCCTGAGGGCTCACGGGTGGCTCAGTCCACACAGTGGCTGACTTGGTCTAGGAGCAGGGAGCCGGGCCCCTTGTCAGAGAGTCTGCTTGAGGGTCTCTCCTTCTGCCCCTCCCTAGACCTCAACAATAAACAAATACATCTTAGAAAAAATTATTTCCCGGATGAACGAATAAACGACTACGCATGACACAGGAAATTTTTGAAGACAAGGGAGGTTTAGCCCTAGGAAGGTACACATTGGTGGCTTCAAATAACTGAGTGACTGCCCCGCAGAAAACAAAGTACACTAACTGGATAGGGCTCCAGACCGCAGAGGTTAAGATCACTAGGTAGAGGCAGAATTCAACTCTAGGTAAGAAAGAACTTGTGTTGGAGAACCTGTATGGCGAATGTAGCAGTCGGCTTTCCAAATCCGTGAGCTCCCCATCAGTACGAAAGAAGGGAGTGTGGCTGCTCCATGATATGATATGGAACATATCATATGTTATGATATGAGCGTATACTTCATATACTTTCAATGATATGAGAGTATGCTTCCTGTTACTCTCCATTCTTTTTTTTTCTTTTTTTTAAGGATTTTGCTTATTCATTTGAGAGAGAGCAAGTGAGCACAAACGGGGTGGGGCAGAGGGAGAGGGAAAAGCAGGCTCCCCGCTGGGCTGGGACCCCGACACTGGGCTCCATCCCAGGACCCCGGGATCACGGCCTGAGCCAAAGGCAGACGCTCAACAGACTGAGCCACCCAGGCATCCCCACACTTTCCATTCTTACACGCGAATCAATAAGACTTTAAAGGCACAAATTTTAAGGGGGGCTTATGAACAAAATATTCATTTCAGTCAGTTGACTGAAATATCCCTGGGCAATTTTCTTCTCTTAATAATCAGAGGCCTGAGGTATGCTAATCTGATCACTTAATAGCCCAGCAAAGTAGGAAAGTTTAAATTCCTTTTTGGCAAACTAGTAGAATCATTAGAGTCTGGTGTCTACAACAAGAGCATTTTATAGATAAAATAGCTGTGGAAATACCATCTCCCTCCTCTCCTCCTCCCTCGGGGACTTACCGTTCCATCAAAGAAACTCAGCTAAGAAATTAACCTGCCCAAGCGTGGACTCAGAGAGCACAGTTCTTCTCAATTTTTTCCCAGTTAGCTGGGCATCATGTGCAAAATTGTATTTTTACTCAAAAGCATCATCAATCATACGAATTACCTTTATTAAAAGCACAAGGAAAAAAAAGAAAACCTCTCCATTCAAGGGTCTGTTTTATGGGGAGGTTGCTAGCCCACCTAAAAATATATAGAAAAATCTCAATTCCTTAGGCTTCAAAGACTAGAGGGAAACTAAACATTTTTTCCTCCTCACTCTTTAGCTGAGGTAAGATGTGCCTGTGGCCTCTCAAAGCCCAAACAATTTGTCATTCATCAAGGAAATGGTAAGACCTCACAGGTCTGAGGCCTTGGAGGAAAAGTAAAAGACCTTGAAGTAGATCCGGAATCCAGAAACAGACTCCCATATTGGCTGAAATCCCGTTTCCTCATGTGAGAGATGTTAAGTCCTTCCCAGAGAACATTCCGTGATCGGAATCAGCAGCCTCCTGCGAAGGAGCCCTCGCAGCGGCCTGTGCAGCTGCGTGGTAGTGAGGCCCCACCCGCCCTCTCTCCTCAGCATCAGCGCAGAGTGTACCTTCCACAGAGAAGGAAGGTTGTCCCAGGCTGGCCTTACCTGTTTTTCCTGCTCCGCTCTCCCCGGTAATGAGAATACACTGGTCCTTATCTTGATCTCTTAGGGATCTGTATGCTTCGTCAGACAGGGCAAAGCTGCAGGGGATAATGGGAGAAAAGTCCTTAAAATTCAGCTCATTATCATGTGTTTATCAGATGTAGCCACAGGCTCTTTAAAGGATTGGGAAATACTTTAGATAGGAAGCTGAGACATCAGACTTTATTTCCTTCCAAGTCTTAAAGGAAATAAATAAACCCAACCATCCTTGTGGCCCAAGTAACTTTTCCTTCGCATTCTCTAGGAAACAAAATAGTACCAATTTACCAGACTCTGAAGATTTGCTTTATTAAACCCAATGTGACCCTTAAGGTTCATCGTATTAGAATCTGGGAAAGTCAGAGAACCAAGGAGAAAATGTCACAGCCCATGTCCAAAACTGGGATGCAGAGGTTTTTAGAACAATACACTAGTTTCAAAACAATGAGAAAAAAATTTTTCAAACGCTATCTGAAAATCGCTATCTGAAAAACGCTATCAAATACCAAATAGCTGGTGTTAGCATCATTCAGCTAAAGACAGAACTGCTGTCTTCCCAGACAGCAAGTGAAGCTGTACCACCACCCGAGGCCCGCAGTACCACGTGTCTGCCGTGGGCCTTCTGCAGTCCCTCAAGGTCCTCACTGGGCCCTGTGATGACAAAGGACCCCCCATCAAGACCAAGTCGGTTGGCAGGTTGATCTTCCCTGCCTTGAAGCTTACAAACAAGGTAAAATGTGCCCCGAGCTAACGGAAAAATAATTCTGACAATATGGTCCTGTGTTTAAAATAGGTAATTCCTTTGTCAACAAGGACTTACCGAGAGTCTCTGTCGTAGAAGGAACATGCTGGGAATGGAAAGGTAAGTCAGGCTCGGCTCTGGCTCAGGAATTCTCAGTCAAAAGCAGGGGAGGAAGACAGGAATAGAAAACAGCAACCCAACAGGTTAAAAGCAAGAGAGAGATCCGTGCAAACACTGCAGAACAAGACAGAGGCCTTGGGGGACGGGGAATGGAAGGGCACAATCTTCAGGGGCAGAAAAACAAGTCCTAAAGATTATAGTAGCAAGATTAAGGGCTTCTAGGCAACAAAGGAAAAGACAAAATAACCCAGAGTGCAGGGTGGAGGGGTAGCCACGAGCCGTTGTTCACTGCTGGAAGGCAAAGCCTAAGAAGGGCCAGATGAGCGATAAGCCAGAGAAGGAGATGGGCAGACTCGGAATCAGAACAGAGCCGGTAAGGGAGCCACACTCCAGGACGGTAAGCAGGGAGTGGCAGGATCAGGTACAAATTAGACAAAAATAGCAACATCTACCAGCACTGTCTCCAAGCCTTTCCTATTTAATCACTTTAAACCTCAACAACAAAACTACCAAGAATAAATTATTATTAATCCCATTTTCAGACTATGAAACTGTGGTAGGGAAGATGTGATGTGCCAAGGTCACACAGCCAATGGGACACGGCAGAGCTGGCCTGGAGCCCTGTTACTGGCCACCAGGATACACGGCCACTGCATGTGGTACAGGGCCAGGGAGTACACAGGAGACCAGGCTGGAGACCAGGAGGCCAGGGCAGGGCGGGGCTCTAGGGAGAGGTCAAACTTGGCTAACCAGACCACAGACGGCCTTTCATTCAATGACTTTGGCTCTTCTTGAGGAAGTGTGCGGCGCCATTCATGCTGACAATTTACAGAGCTGATGTGCCAGGAGGAGATGCTCACATACTCACAATCAGATCTGACCCTTCCAACAGTCGATGAAACAAAGGTTAGCCTCCTCAAAGAAAAATGACCCAACTCAGACTGAGACATGACATGACATGTCTGTGAGCCCTTTCCCAGGGAAGGCGTAACTCGCACCCAGAACAACCGCGTACCACATTCTTCGCCTCCTGTCACATCCTCTTCGGACTGTAATCTTGTCTTCTGGCTGGACTACTGTGGGGCCCTCAAAGAGCCACCATGAGCCTTACTCTAGAACCGTGATTTTAACAAGCCCAGTGCCCAGCCCATAGTAAGTGAACCCTACATCCAGCTGCTCAACCAATGCATGAAGAAGACAGAATGGAAATATCTAGCACAAGGGGCTTTTTTCTGTGACCAGCGCACAGTGATCTCCTTCTGCCCACCAAGGTCTTACTCACCTCTCAAATCCTTCTCAGTCGTTCCCTGTGAACCAGCACCTTGCTCACCCACCCCCCAGACCGCTCAGCATCCTTCTCTCCTGTTCTCTGATGCCCCCGGGTGAAAATAAGCAGGGCCAGGTGTGCACGGCTACATATCAGGGCAAGTGTGGGACACATCCTGGGCTGGATTCTCTACACGGAGACCCACAGCTCACCACCGACCTGACCTTGAGCCTGCCGCTCACTCCTGGCCGAACGGCAGTTTCTTCCCATACCGACTGGGAGTGGAACCACATCCTTGAGCTGGCCAGCTGTAGAAGAGCTCTGTACGCGTTGTAAAGCCGGAAATAAATGTGTGAAATCTTTCTGTGTTACAATCAGTTACGCCCACATCTTCTTATCCCTTCCCCGAAGGCAAGCTCCTCTAGGGCAGAGTCTTTCTGTCTAGTTCATCTCTGTGCCGTCCTGCATAGTTATAAACACAAGACCCTATAATACCAAAATACGAAAGAATGAAGAGTGAATTCTCTCCAAGCTTTGACAGTCACTACTGGCGTGAGGCCCATGGAACAGTAATTAGGAGATTTGTTTCTTCTTCGTTTCTTTTCATGGACTTCCCGCGGGAAAGAAAAGCGGCGTTTCGATTGCTCACCTGCCTCACTAACACATCACAGCAAATGCAAATGAATCTTTCCCAATCCATACACTGACTGCTTGGGTGAACATACACCTTCCCTGCGCTCCTGAGACCACCCGTTACTTATGTGCCGCACCATTCACAGACCCCGAGTGATGCGGAAGTACTCCTCGCATGAGGAACGACAGAAGACTGTGTGTGTGCATGTGTATATGTATACTGCACACACACACGCACACACGAGGCTTTAGAAGATCACCAAGAGACCCCACCAAGAGTTTATTTCACATCAAAACACTGACGTTAAACACTTGGTTTTACTTAACTGCCATCCCCCCAAACTGGGCTTGATTCATCTAGTGCGGTATATTTTCATGCAAGATAAAAGCTAAAAGGGAAAACTATTCTTTCTCTGGACAGCCACGGAGTTCAAAGTGCCCTGAAATATACCAGCTGAGGCACGTGAGCACGGGAAAAACTGGGTCGGACATACTGACACACCCAACCCCAGCACGGCACCCCCGTGATCATCCGCTGACCTCGTATAAACTCCGATCGGGACTTGCACTTACTTAAAACAGTGACCGAGGGGCAGCCACGAAGGACGCGCGCCCCGCTCCCGGTCTTGTGCTTCTCTCTGGCAACACCGGCACGCACCCGGCACCGAGGCCAACACTTACAACTACAGACTGAAGCCACATGCCGGTCCTCCAAACCACTCTGTAATTAAGGAACCTAAATAAATCTTTAGAGAAGTTTTTACTTAAAAACCCTTGCGATCCATATGCTTTGCATTATTTTGTGAGTGTGTCAGCACTTGACTCACCGCACGCAGAAATGAACGGTTTATTCTAGCAGCGGGGCGAGCACAGGTTCTGGGCCCCGCCACATCAAGGGCGCGGTTTTCTCCACCTCTCAGTCCTCTAGTTGAGCTCTAAGAATAGAGACGGCCTGACATGTGAAAGCCAGTCTTGATCCCCCTTCATTTCCAGATCAGCTACACGGCTGTTCTGCTCGTGGAGTGAACTTTCCTCAGCACCAGGGATGCTCGCTGCATCCCCAAATGGCTGTTATCTAACACTTTTCAATTTTAGGAGTTTGGTTTGGGGCTCGTGTTATTTCCCATCAGTGTGGAATGTAGGACTGCACGGTCACAATTATCTAACCAGTATTCCCGTTCCTCCCCCACCATCTTTCTGTTCAGAACGTTCATCTCCCCAGCAGCTCTGCTTTCACGGTCATCAAAGGTGACGGCAGGGCTTCTTTGCCCCAAACTCCGTGCTCTCCACGTCCTGCAATCTCCTTTCTAAGTTTATTTCATCTACGACGCAAAGTAGGAAAGACGACAGCAAATACGTCGCCACTACCTACAGTGTATGCGTTTCCCAGTAGACCTCAAGTTTTCACTCGCTCTGGATCTCCCAAAATGAGCTGCTTGAAATGTTCCCCACGAGCAGGCTAACCCACTTTCTTAGTCTGTCATCTCCACGAGCCAAAGTTTAACAGAACAAAATCCGTCGCAGGAAACTTCCCTGAATTTAGGTAACTGTTTCTAACAATTTATTTCATGACATTTTTCTTCAAAAGCTCTCAAAATGGTATTGCCTTTAATTCAATCCTGAAATCTAGAATATTTTCGAATCACACTAGGGAAATTCTGCTTCTGACTTTAATCCTCTGAGGATAGTCAGCCTCAAAATTCTCATCTGCAAGTCAGATCTACAAACCTCCGCTATTTTTTTTTTTTCTTTCTAGGTCTGGCTCAGCCCTAAAAACTAGGTTTTTCCAAAATCAGGTAACACACACAACAAAGTGTTTTTCAAAAATTCCTAATCTCCAAGTGTTCCACCAATTTCCAAGTTCATTTGAACCTAATCAAGGGCTGAGAGAGTCCACAAGAAGGACAGAGAAGAGAAGGAAAAAAAGGGATAATTATGTATGGTGTGTTTGGCGTGGAAACCAAGAGGGTTGTTTATTTGTCTGCTTATTTTTAAGGAGAGGCACAATGTTGGTCTTCCTTGTAAAACATTATTGCAGGTATCTGTACATCAATCACTGCCTCATATTCCTAAGTCAGAAAATGTTCACCCACTTGAAAAATATTACCTTGTTAAATTAGTATTATGCTCTACCACCAGACATTCACTGTATCACATCTGAAGGGAAAACTTCAGGGAAAGTAAGTCAGAGAAAGTCAGAAACTATACCTTTTTATCCTGGAAAGCTTTATTGCATTCTTCTCCTATGCTGGCATAAACATGGTAAATTAACACATTTTTCACAATATTGTTATCCCCTCACAGCCACATTATTGGTAAGCATTTCTTACAATCCAAGCCTCAGAGCAACAGAAGATGGAGAACAAAAATAAGTTTCTCCTCAAAATAAACATCAATGAGCAAGATGGTCACTAGAACACAAAAAGGGAAGACTATGAAAATAAGCATAAAGAACAGGATTGAGGGGAGAGGGATGGTAAATGGACCTACATTTCTTCAAGATTCCCTTATTTTATAATTAAGTGGGACAAAATTAACTCAATAAAGGTCCTGAAAATTATAATACCTGGAATAAGACAAGAGCTACAAAGTAATTAAAATAGAATAAAAAAAAAAAAAAGCCAGGAAAGAAGAATAAACACAGAGGGGACAAACATACTGATAACTACATTAAATATGAATGGACAAAATACTCCAATTAAAAGGCAGAGGATGTTAGAATGGATCTAAGAGCAAAATCCGGGGCGCCTGGGTGGCTCAGTGGGTTAAAGCGTCTGCCTTCGGCTCAGGTCATGATCCCAGGGTCCTGGGATCAAGCCCCACATCAGGCTCTCTGCTCAGCAGGGAGCCTGCTTCCTCTTCTCTCTGTCTCTGCCTGCCTCTCTACCTACTTCTCTGTCAAATAAGTAAATAAAATCTTAAAAAAAAAAAAAAAAGCAAAATCCAACTATAGGCTGCCCATAGGAGTCACATGTAAAATATGAAAATATAGATAGGATGAATGAAAATAACATGAAAAAAGATATACTAGGCCAAAATGACTGGTTAAAAAAATGACATCATACTTTTAAAAAATACATTTAAATCTGAAGAGGTCTCTAGTTGCCACATAAGAGGGATGCTATGTGGTGACACAGCATATGGCATGGAGCAGATGAGACTTAATTATCTTAAAAAATGAGCTACAATCATTTTTGAATATTATATCAACATTTAATTTTCTAAATTCATAGACATTTGTATATCCTAAACATAAGTAGCCACACTGCTTTCTTTTCAATACATAATTGAAAAGGGCTTGTTTCTATTAGCTACAAAGCAGAAATAATCTCATCAGGGATGAATCATTTTAAGATGACATCTGTTCTGAAATGACAAAAGTAAAGCATCAAATAAAGCTCAAAAGTCAGGCTTTAAAATAGGGTATGACAAATACGCACAAAAAGTTTCTTCTTCCTTTAGAATTACATTAGTTTTTGAAAAACGGACTCTCACACAGTATTTTTGTGAAATTCCATAGACCGCCTGCATTAACTTCAATGTATACCTGGCCTTCAATATTTCTTAATGTGTCACACAAAAATATTTTTTAATCTTTAACAATCAAATGTAACCATCAGGGTGACAAAACTCACAGTATTTAATGTTTTGTATATATAAAATCATTTGCTTGTGTTATAATGTTTTAAGGAACAGTAGAAATCCCTGTGGATAAGAAACTCTTCCTAGAACTTACAAAGCTCTTTATTTCAAATATTCACATGCTAATTATGAAATATAATCCAAAACAAACAGCAAAGAGCACTGAAGAGGTCATCTTTCAAGATGTTAGAAATCTTATTTACAATCCTCTTGTGATGAAGAAACTTTGGAGTGTACCCAAATTCTTCTGACCCTATGCACCTGACCATTATCAAAATCACAATGGAGAGCCCACATGCACCCCATCCCCGGCCAGCCAGCCGAGAGTCACTTCTTCTAGATAGCGCTATCAATGGGGACTGGGCCAAGAGGTACTACTTTTTCAAAGGTGGGTTGCCAAAGCCAGGTCCTGGAGATATGCATTAGGAAGAGACAAAAGGTTTAGAGAGACTAAATTAGGCCAGGAAGGAAAAGGACCAGACTCAAGATACGAAAGCAGCGAGGAGGAAACATCTGCTTTCAGGGCCTGGAAGCTGCTCTTTGGAATTTAGCACTGATCTCTCATGGGGCTCAGGACTTCCTTCTGAAAATGGTGCCCAGAGCATGCGATGCCACAGGGGGAAAGCCCCACAGCGGCGCGGCATCCTGCCCGGGGTTTGCAAGCGTCCAGAAGCAAAGAGGCTGACTCCAGTCGTGAGTGTTTGCTGCTGCAGGGCCTCAGCTCACAGAGTAATGAAGAACGAACGGCTTCTCCCCATCGAGATCGAATCGGTCCCCTAATAAGTAAAATGGAAGAGTGTGTGGAAGATAGAAAACAGCCACAGGCCAGGGCTCCCAGGGAGCTCACGGGTACCCGGGAGAGAAGAGACATACTCTCGGTGTGGGTTCTGAGGGTGACGATTAGGAAAATCTGTCCTCTAGAAGCTTAACATAAAGTCCCCCAAAACGGACGTAAGAGAAGGTAATGAACACATCTGCAATCTACAGACATTCGGAAAAGGAGAAAAATGACTTTTATTGAGAAAGTTATGTCACGGGAAGGTGCAAAATTCCACAGCATAAGCAAGGGCAGAGGCTGGGGGCGTGCAGATGGCAAGGAGGAAATTACGATATTTCCCCTGTTCAGTAATTAACAAAACACACCTGATTTGGAGGAAAGAACAGAGACAATTGGGCTTCTAATTCAAATTCGGTAAGCCCTTTAAGTATTTTTAGGATCCCTTTTAACAAAAGAATACTAACAATCCCCCTATGCTCATAAAAATAATTACACAGTCATAAATCTATAAAAATAGCCTTTTCTGCTCAAGAGAAACGCAATTTAAACAAATTCCCAACACAATGGTTTCCAAGCTTTTTGGAAAAATAGATTATTTCAACTAATTTCGTAGTTCTTTTTTTTTGTTTTTTAAAGATTTTATTTATTTATTAGACAGAATCACAAGTAGTCAGAGAGGCAGGCAGAGAGAGAGGAGGAAGCAGGCTCCCTGCTGAGCAGAGAGCCCGATGTGGGGCTCAATCCCAGGACCCTGGGATCATGACCTGAGCCAAAGGCAGAGGCTTTAACTCACTGAGCCCACCCAGGTGCCCCTCATAGTTCGTTTTTATGACTTTCTTACAAGCAACCAAATTCTGGAAAAACGTCCCCCAAGGGAAAATATTCCAAAGACCTTCCCAATTACTCTTAGGAGTTCACGTTTTACTCATTAAAGTAAACAGAATGACTTCAAATTCACATGTTGCTGATTTTTCAGGTAGATATTCCTTCCTGAGTAAAAGCCTGAAGACAGGCCACTTCCTATGTGGCTCCGTGCATCTTTGTCTGGCTCGGCACAGATATTCTGATTTAAGGTACCTCACATCGACATCCCGCAGAGGTAAGTCTGTTCAGTAAACGGAACCTTTCAGGTTTATAACCTTTAAATATAAACCCGTATCATCGGACTTAGCTAGCCCCTCATTGCCTGCCCTGTGCGCGGGATTCCATGAAGCTGACCCCAGCCTTCCTCCAACAGAAGGCAGAGATACGCGATGCTGGCCTGCAGGAGAAGACACTGGGCTGGGGACCTCAGTCAAGGAAGGGCAGAGAAATCTGCCTGCACTTCTCACAGAAGGCATGGAAATGGGAACCCTAAGGACACCCTGCTTCGGTTTATTTATTTATTTTCATTAATGCACAAAGCAGAGGGAGTGGGCAGTCGTGGAAGGCTAGTACCAACTTCTTCCAGCTCTGGTCTGTGCCTGCAGTCCACGGAGCAGCGAGGCGGCAGCTTACACAGCACCGTGTTTGGGGTCTGACATGCAGCAGGTACTTGACAAGGGACTGAAAGGCCGGCGGGGCCGAGGTTTGCGCAGTTACATTACAGAATCAGGGTCACGAATCAATTCACATCTTGGGAAGTGAGATCTGCCACCATGTCACAGGGTGGATGCAGAATTCAAGGAAATCAACAGGATTTCAATTTTAACAGGATGCCTGATAATAAGTAGACACGTGCACATAGGCACACACACAGACACACCTCTGTGTATACACAGTGCAACACTATGGAGGGAGGGAAGTGACCAGGGAAAAAGAAGAAGAGGAGGAGGAGGAAGACGACAAAGAGGGTGACTTCGATTATTAGCTAAACCCACATCATGATTCCATAAGAGAAACATTTTGGAAATAGTTTTAAGAGAATCCAGTATTCGTTTATTCAGTAAGAGCACTCTGTGTGTCCGGCAGAGGAATACCAATGATTCTGTCTCCACCCCACACTCCCAGTGTAGAGAAACCATGTACTATCTAACTAGATAATCATCCAGTCCTGTGAGGACAAGTCCTGTGGTCTGTGTGGCTTGCTTCAAAACAACATAACCTTCCCCTGAGACATGGGGGGGACTGGTACTAGGAAAAAACTTTTGAATCAAAACTTTGCTTGACTCTTTCATCCAGGTACCCCATAGCTTTCAAACCCACCCCTTCGTCTCCTCCCCATCCTCAGTTTTTTACTGTCTTAGACAAGTTCCTCAGTCCTGGTCCGAGCTTCAGAAACTCTTAAAGGGGTCAATATCCAGGCAAGACTTTTCATGAGTAATCTTAATATAATACTGTCAAAATACAACGTCATTTTTCTGCCATGACTCTTTCTCCATCCCTAACCTTGGCCTAGCTTTAGCCAGATTTGAGTTCTTGCTTTTATGTTACTGTAACAAAGTTTATTAAAACCTGCTTCTGTAAAGAAAAACTTGTGAAAGCTCAAAGCACGGTCCTAGATTCCTGTCTTCCAAAACTAGGGTTCTATAAAATACTTTCAATTTTAAGTATCACACACTTACAGTGTTCAGGCATCAGAGAGAAGTGTTAGACACGTGTTCGAGGATTTCCTAGGGGACTGGATAGAACTGAAGTGATCCTCGTAGCCCACAGGCTCCCCTCCCTCCCAACTCCCCCCACCCAGGGTTTTAATATGGGGTTGAAAATCTATTCAAATGGGGGTGCCGGGTGGCTCAGTGGGTTAAGCTCTGCCTTCAGCTCAGGTCATGATCTCAGGGTCCTGGGATCGAGCCCCGCATCAGGTTCTCTGCTCAGCGGGGAGCCTGCTTCCTCCTCTCTGCCTGCCTCTCTGCCTACTTGTGATCTCTATAAATAAACAAAATCTTAAAAAAAAAAATAAAATCAATTCAAATGAAGTTTGTAAATTCAGGACATTGATAAAATGCAGAAACCTTTCCTCTCAATTTCCCTAAAGAAAACAAATAAGCCCATTATTACATAGCCAAATCCTTGTCTTAATTTAAAAAAAGAAAAAAAAAAACTCAGTGATTGGAGCACTGGGTGGCACAGCTGGTTAATGTCCAACTCTTGGTTTCGGCTCAGGTCATGATCTCGGGGTCTGAGACAGCCTGCTCTGGGCTCTGCGCTCAGGAGTCTGCTTGAGCTTGAGCTTCTTGCCCTCCGCCCCTCCCAGTGTACTCTCTCTCCCTAAAATAAAGAAATAAATCTTTAAAAAAAAAAAAAAAAAAGGAACTCAATGATTGAAGGGAACAAGTCAGAGGACTGCAAATCAGACCATGGAGATAGAAACCCCCCACCCCACCCCCCTCCCTTCCAACCCCTCTAATCCAAAGAGCAGGCTCTGGGCTTGGGATGACTGACAGCCCTCTCTGAGAAGACGGAAGGATGACTACTTCTTACTGGGTGTGTCTTCCAGATGGTTCTCACTCCCGCTCCCTCCCATACCCGGGTTCTGTTCTTCACCCAAGGGAAAGGACTTCATGGGAAGGTCAGGAAGGCTCAAGATGCCAGGAGGGCTGTTTTGTACAGTAGTTACTGCTTTCTACATGTTGTTTGTTTCTTTTAATGTGAAAATGTTTGCCTTTTTAAAATGGCTTCAAAGTGGCCACATAAGAAGGGGTGATCCAAAAATACCAAACGCCACTCAGCCCGCGGCCGGCTTCCCTGCAACCCTCCCGCGAATGCGCCGCTCCCTCCTGGACAAGCTTCCCTGGCTCTCCGCCACCGGCAGAGCGTGGCCCAGCACTTTCGCAGGAAACGATGCAACAGCAAGAAGATTCAACACTGACCCAGAGAGAGGGCCCTGAGGCTCCAAAGGGCTCTGACCCGTCTCCTGTACCATGCCATCCCAAAAAGCACAACTCCAAGGTGACCTCAAAGACAGAGCACTCAAACATATGCCTTCAAGCACTTCAAGCCATTTCACGCAGTCGAGAAGGGGCTGCAGGGAAGCGGCTGCAGTGACACGTCACATGCACTGATCACATATTTGAGAGAAACACTCGGATCTTTGAGCGGGAGGGGAGTGTTTATTGCCAAATGTCCGCATCTGACAAGGCATGGCCCTTAGAGACCAAACTTTGAGAAACTAAGAATAAAGTCCTTAAAATCAGCAGTCACCGTCCCATAGGAGCTGGGGAGGGGCGAGAGACCCACAGGAGAACCCACTATGCGGAAGGCACTCAGGATACAAACACGGGTCCCTGAGAACGAGGCACAGTGCCGGTGGATGTTTTTGCTACAGAATATAAGGCCAAGACCAGCTTCTATCTTCAACACAAAACCTTCAACTCAAAAACTTCCTTCATGTGTCTCTTGACTGGTCGCTGCTTACCCCGAGAAGTAAAAATAAGGCAGGCCTCCCACAGAATGCAGTCTCTAGGAGCTTGCTTTCTCCCGGGTGTGCTGCTCGTTACCGACCAAGCAAGGCTCGTTCCAGGAGCGGGTCTAGCTCTCTTCCCTGGTTCACCTCCCTGCCAGTTCCCCTCCGCTTCGCTGCCCCCACCAAACACCCTCTTCCCGCGGAGCTTCCTGCCTACATACCTTTAAAATCCCACTCACACGTCTATTATATCCCTAGCATATGGACTTTCAATTTTTGGACTTTTTTTTTTAAACTACAGTTTCTCTCCCTTGAGAGCAGGAATTATGACTCACCATCTCCATGCCTGACATATAAATTTCTATAATGAATTCTAACAGTCTTTTCTCCTGGTCATGCAGGAAATTGACAAAATTAATTTATGGTGTTTTCAAAGCCTGTGTTTGCTTACCAACTATTTAATTAAAAAATAAATAAATAAACCTAATAGTGGAGAAATCCAAAGAAATATTACGACTCAAGTATGCATATGTAAGTACACATTCATGTATTTACAAGAAAGAGCTCCATGGATTTAAAATACTCAAAGAAGAAAGTCAAAGAGAGATAGGATTCTGCTTTACACTTGCTAGCTGAAATTCTTCCTTTAGGTTATGCTTTAGTATTCAGCAATTCTCTCTAATGCTGGTCTGTATACGTTCTATTTGAAGACACAGGCAAATGATCACCTAAAATCTTCTGCCTTAGAAAGGCTAAGTGTGATGGTACTTGCACTAGTAACACTCCAGATCCCTGCGAGTTCCTCAACGAGGAGGCAGAAGCAATTAGTCCTCTCCAGGCCCCGCTGCTGAGAATATCCCGCCCCCATCCTTCCTAGAGACCCACCTGAGACAACCTCTCTTCTCCAAAAGAGCTTTACAGGCACTTCTCTGCGTTCCCAGAGCAAATTACCGCTTTTATCTTTAATTTCCTTCCAGAGTCTGGTAACCCCTAGCTCTGGAGTGCCTACAATCCACCCGCCGGGAACCGGCCTGGCAGCAGAGGGTGTCAGAGCGAAAATGAGGCTGTCTCTGTTCTCCGGACTCTCAAGTTCAAGCCCCCACCCCCCACGGGCTTGGAAGAGTCACGCTCATCACAGACCCCTTATGCCGCGCAAACCAAAACCTCCGCCTGCAAGAAGGTACAGAGTCAATGTCCCGCAATCTATGGTCTTCAGGACGGATTTTCTGCACCAAGAAAATCACTGGGACTGGCAGAGGCAGGGCACACGACATTTTTGTCAGATGAAACCAGTACATGTCTGTAATTCAAATGGATAAAAACGCGGCAACAGCCCTCTGCTCTGCGCCCTATGTCTTTCTCGCCCAGGCCCAGCATGCCACGGAACCCACCTGCTTCATGACAGTTCTAGAATCACGCCCGGTTACCATCCCTGGAGCTTCCTATATGCCAGGACAGGCCTAGTGGTAGAGAAGGAAAGTCGACAGAACTTGGAACAAAGGCGGACTTTTCAGTGGTTCTAGCACGGAGCACTCACTGGAGGAGGATCTCCCCGCAACCCAAATAAAACAGGCATTCGAGTAGGGACCCCTGAATCCCAAAACTACCTTCTGGTTCCTAACCTTAGTGATAAGGTTTTAAAAAAAGAAAACACACACATGTGCAGGAGCATATATAACTGCTCTCCCCTAACGGGCATTCGTCAGAGCCCTGCTGATTGAGAAAATACCAGAGTCTGCAATCGCTCCCCAGGTGACAGACGGGCCATCCCCTGCCCCACTTAACTGCCTAATCACCATGATAAACTAGCGCAGGTCCAGAGAATCGTCTTTTTTTTTTTTTTTAATTTTTTTAAACTTCTTTTTAAGATTTTATTTATTTATTTGACAGAGAGAGACAGCGAGAGAGAAAACCCAAGCAGGGCGAGTAGGAGAGGGAGAAGCAGGCCCCCCGCTGAGCAGGGAGCCCAACGCAGGCTTGATCCTGAGCCTCAGGCAGATGCTCAATGACTGAGCCACTCGCGCTCCCGAGAATCTTCTATTTATCTCATCTTACAGCCCACATCTCTATAGAGAGGAGGGGGCCGTCTATTCGAACAATTCTCCACTTGCTGCATTAATATTCTTAAATTGATGAGAGCCCCACCCATCACTCCGTGGATTTAAAATTAAGCCTCTGGGGACGCTTGGGTGGCTCAGTTGGTTAAGAGTCTACCTTTCGCTCGGGTCGTGATCCCGGGGTCCTGGGATAGAGTCCTGCACTGGGCTCCCTGCTCAGTGGGGAGCCTGCTTCTCTCTCTCTCTGCCTGCTGTTCCCCCTGCTTGTACTCTCTCTCTCACAAATAAATTTTTTTTAAATCACATAAATTCTTAAAAAAAAAAATCAAGGCTCTGTCTTTTCTTGATGACAGAGTGTGGACTCTAGGACACATTCAGAGAACACAACCTCTAAATGTCAGCAGAACACCTTTCATTCAAAGCCCAGCAATGAGGAAACAGAAACCAAACAAAGGGAACACAAAAACTGTCCCCGCTGATCACCGGAAGGAGAAAGTGCGCTCTCCCTGTTCCCTGCGCTCCCTGCGTCAGCACCAGCCACCAAGAAGCCAGGTCCCCATTCCACGCTTCTTAACCTCCATGCACACGGGGGCACCCCCGGCGCGGATGCCTTGCTCCTCGGTGCCCCACAACTCCACGGGCTCCGGTCAGGTCCACAGTGGTCCCGCAGAGCACCCAGGATGACAACCAGTGCCTTACGTGTCCCATGGACTTCCTCTGGCTCACCCGTGCTCCGGGTGGGACCCTTTAGAGGCTGAAGCTTCCTTAGCTTCCAGGCAAGCAGCGTAAGAAGCAGCGATATAAAATTCACCGCCCTGTTTTCTGCAGAGAAATTTTGTTGTTCAAGACGACATTCTTGACCTGCTCAGTCCCAGAAGAGAAATGTCTTTCAAATCTAA
This sequence comes from Mustela nivalis, assembly GCF_964662115.1. NCBI lineage: Eukaryota > Metazoa > Chordata > Mammalia > Carnivora > Mustelidae > Mustela > Mustela nivalis. The sequence continues at coordinate 110,210,693 of NC_139030.1, forward strand.
CTGGTAAGGCAAACTTGAGCAACTCAAGTGCTTTGATCTTACGTGCAAAAATGATTTTGTAACTGATATTTTCCTTTTGGTTCTGACTACCAGGAAATGAAACTCCAAGTTCAATAACCATACAGGACATCAGGGTATTAACTTTTGCTTAGGTTTCCTTTACTTTGTTTCTTTTACTATGACTTTAAAAAAGTTAGTCATTTTATAGTATTGCCTATAAACTGGTAAGCTGTCTCCTGTCAACTTCCAATGTGGGGAGGGATATAATAATTAACTCCCAGTCATATTCCTCACACATTCCTGAACTATAAAAAAGCCAAATAATGCAATAGTGTAACTAAAATTGATGCAAACAGTAATAGCTCTTCTTTGGGTTTTGTTCTTTTTTTTTTTTTTTGATGGGGGAGATGATACATTGATAAGTGGAGGGATAAGTAGTTAGGTAGACAGACAGACAGATAATCTGCTTCAGAATATATGAGCCCTTGGGGTGCCTGGGTGGTGCACTGGGTTAAAGCCTCTGCCTTAGGCTCAGGTCATGATGTCAGCGTCCCGGGATGGAGCCCCACATCGGGCTCTCTGCTCAGCGGGGAGCCTGCTTCCTGCCTCTCTCTGCCTACTTGTGATTTCCATCTGTCAAATAAATAAATAAAATCTTTAAAAAAAAAAAAAAAGAAAGAAAAGACTATATGAGCCCTCTTATAAGCACAACTAAGAAAGGCTATGTCTCAGAAATTTTTCATGTATTCACTTAAAACTCTGACATTCAAAACTATTCACAAGTCTTCAGCATCAAGCAGAACAAATTATATCAACACTGAGTGTAGAGAAACTTCGAAAGGATTTTGCTCTGCCACATGTTTTGGAAACAGGAATTCTGAATGCACGACTGTTGACATGGATTCCGTATCTGCTGAAATCATTCGCACATCCCTAATTTTGTGCTTTCTCCCTTATTCCTCACCCAACTATATGAAACCTCCTCAGCTTTTCTGTAAAAATCCAATATTCTTCTTTCTTGCTCATTCCAAGAGGACTCTTGCCTTAAATGCTTTTGTGAAGGTACTAACAAGGACGCATAAACTTACGCAAATGTATCATCCTGTTCACTGAGGTCTCCAATGTAAACCAACTCTCAGCTACCAATAACTCAAAAACAGTGAAGATTTATTTCCAGAGAGTCACCTCTAAAAAGAGAACTGGAAAATACCTGCCTTCTCTTTAGTGTAAATAAGACCTCTCAGTGACATCTCCAAGTTGACTGAGGAGTTTCTGTCCCAAGTGCCCAGTGGACAATGAAGCTGGAAAAGGGCAAACGCGAGCTTCAAATCTAGATTTGTCAGCAGACTTTGATAACTCTAATGTAGATCAGGACCTCTGGTGCAGAAACTCCAAACAATGAAACGGCCCCACGTATGCACCACGAACTATTCAAGACAACTGAGGCAAACCTTACATTCACTAACGTTAAAAAAATATTTCTAGCAACTTGTTTTCCTAAAATATCCCCGATAAAGAGAATCATACACCCATAGAATCTTCCACTTGAAAGGAACCCTAGAATTAAATATTTCCCATTCATTAATTTTTTGTTGACATCCACAACTCAAAGAGCACAACTGTACTGTCGGTACAAGTTAATCTGTGAATATTCTCAACATACACTCAAACCTCATCCTTGAAAAACTTCATTATTTTGTTCTCTATTATGACTATTTAATGGAGTTGTTTCCTATACTGTAAAAACTGTACTAGGGGCGTCTGGGTGGCTCAGTGGGTTAAGCCTCTGCCTTCGGCCCAGGTCATGATCTCAGGGTCCTGGGATCGAGCCCCGCATCGGGCTCTCTGCTCAGCGGGGAGTGTGCTTCTCCCTCTCTCTCTGCCTGCCTCTGCCTACTTGTGATCTCTGTCAAATAAATAAATAAAATCTTTAAAAAATAAAAATAAAAATAAAAACTGTACTAGACCATCTGGAACTCCTCCCTCCTCCCTCCTCCTTTGCTGGCAGCAGTCCCTGACTATCAAGCTAAGACAAAGTCTTTACAATTTGGCTTCGTCTTTTGATATGAATTCCTGGAACATGAGGTATTTTTTAACATGTGATTAAGGCTTATTGGACCTAGTTACATGATATTACAGACTCTGCCACGGGCCAGCCGCTCTCTGGGCACTGGGAACGCACTGAACGTCTGCGGGGCGAGGTGCAGGGGGAAGGCAGGCCGTGAGGAGAGTAAGTAAATACCGCTCGCCGGGAGGGGTGAGAAGAGAAAGAAAGCAGGGAGGAGAAAGAGCGAGCGCTGAGACAGGGCAGAAGGGGAGAAAGGGGCGCAGGCTGCAGCCCTTGGAGAGGACACAGTGAGAGGGTGACATCTGAGCCAAGACCTGAAGGAGGTGGGGACGGAGGCCGTGCGGAGATGACAGACAGGTAGAGACATCCCAAGACAGGTAGGGAGATGGGCAGATGACTGACACCCCCACACCCACACCCCCACACACCCACACACCCACAGAGGCTGAGGGGCTAGGACGTTCCAAGCAGAGAGAACACTAAGTACGAAGTTCCCAACATCCAAGTGCGCATCTGGCTTAACAGCCGAACAGAATCCTGTTCTAACGACGTGGTACGTCACTGCTCTGGTTCATGCTTTCCAAAGAGCTGGTTGGCAATGATTTTTAACCATACCTTCGGGTACACTGACCTACCCATATTAATAGTGACAATGAGTGAGATACTTAATTTGGCGCTCTTGTACCATTCAAAGGCAACAGAAAATTTAGTCTACTCCCAAAAGGAGACATTGTGCTGTAGGTAAAACACAATGTGCACACATGAGATAGCCTGCTTCTTTTTAGTAAGTGCTTAGAGATATATATATAAACTGGAGCTTGCTTTTCATATTCAATAAAAGCATTTACAAAAAAAAAGGGGGATATTTTTCCAGATTAAGAGGATGCAAGAAAAGTATATAAAGGATATACTTCAAATATGTTTACAAATACTTGATGAGGACCAAAATTAACAAGAGAATCGTATAAACTTGGAAGTAAAATTCAGAAGTAACGTACTATCTACATTATATAAGATGAAAATACAGAGTGACATTAAATATTGGGGGTGAAGAGGTAGGTTTTGGTTTTCCCACCATGAAAATTAAGATTATTGCCTTAAAATTAGAATTTGGTGGTCAGAAATAATATTACAATACTTCTGTAATCATTTCTAAAATTTTAATACTTCTTCACCTTCTATCTTTGACTATATCCACATTTGGAAAAAGAAATTAACTAAAATTGTCCTTAAGCACAGCTTAAGCTCCCCAGCGTGGGGGAAATTCAGTTTTAGTTATTCACCACCCATCTGGGAAGGGTTGAATTCAAAAAAATTAACATTGCACTGGCTTAAATTTCAAAGCTGTTTAGAACTATTTTGCCACAATTCCCAAAAGATGAATACATAAATTCATACAGATGAGGTCACCATCAAATTTTCTAAAACTCCCAGTAAACATATTGTTTGCAAGAAAATCAATAATATGGGAGTTGCACCAAAAGCAGATATATTGCCACAAACTATCAAAGCATTTAAACGCATCTTCAATGTTCACATATCAACTATTCCTGTAAACAAGAACAATGAAATGTGACACTACTGAAACCTTTGTTCATAATAAACCAATAAGCGACTAGCCTCTATGCTGAACAGCAGTGTGCAGAAAAAATAAACATGAAAAATGAGTGAATGGTTTTACTCTTTTGTTTTAAAAAGGATCTTATTTATTTATTTATTTATTTGGGAGGGGGGAGAGAGCACTCAGGAGCGGGAAGGCGGGTAAATGGGGAAGGAGAAGCAGACTCCCCGCTGAGCAAGGTACCCCATGCTGGGCTCAGGGCTGGACCCCAGGACCCCAAGATCATGACCGGAGTTTAAGGCAGACACTCAACAGAATGAACCACCCAGGCGCCCTGAAAAGTTTTACTTTTATAGTTTAAACTGCATTCAGAGGGGGAGATGGACCATGAGACTATGGACTCCAGGAATCAAACTCAGGGTTTTCCAGGAGGGCGGGGAATGGGTGAGCCTGGTGATGGGTATTAAGGAGGGCACTGACTGCAGGGAGCACTGGGGGTTATACACAAACGATGAATCACGGAACACGACATCAAAAACCAATGATGTTCCCTATGACCCTGCAATTGCTCTCCTGGGTATTTACCCCAAAGATACAGATATAGTGAAAAGAAGGGCCATCTATACCCCAATGTTCATAGCAGCAATGGCCACAGTTGCCAAACTGTGCAAAGAATCAAGATGCCCTTCAACGGACGAATGGCTAAGGAAGATGTGGTCCATATACACTATGGAGTATTATGCCTCCCTCAGAAAGGATGAATACCCAACTTTTGTAGCAACATGGACGGGACTGGAGGAGATTATGCTGAGTGAAATAAGTCAAGCAGAGAGAGTCAATTATCATATGGTTTGACTTATTTGTGGAGCATAACAAATAGCATGGAGGACAAGGGGAGATGGAGAGGAGAAGGGAGTTGAGGGAAATTGGAAGGGGAGGTGAACCATGAGAGGCTATGGATGCTGAAAAACAATCTGAGGGTCCTGAAGGGGCGGGGGGTGGGAGGTTGGGGTACCAGGTGGTGGGTATTAGGGAGGGCACGGATTGTATGGAGCACTGGGTGTGGTGCAAAAACAATGAATACTGTTACAATGAAAAGAAATAAAACAAACAAACGAACATAAAAAATACAGTGATATACTGTATGGTGACTAACTTAACATAATAAAAAAAATTATGAAAAAATAAAATGCATTCACCCCACAATGAGTGTAGAGATTACTTAAAAATTTTTAAAAAATTAAAAAAAGAAAAAAATCTTTAAGAAAGTTAAAATGCATTCAAATAAGAATAGTGAAAATACACTGTGATTACAGTCATGATGAGGAAAAAATATCTGAAAGTACTTCACGAGGACCTTTTTTCTTTCAAAATTACACTACTGACCTCGTGCGTAAATTCACGCAGAGGCGTCCTTTACACAGCACCGCGGGGCCCAGCAAGCAGGAGGCCCTACAACACACGGACTAAATCCCCACTCCCGTCCCCTGCCCTGGCACAGGGGGAGCATGTATTTCCCAGCAACCTCTGCAGTTGGCTTGAGTGCACATGACCTCGCACCGACCAAAGAACAAGGCCTGACCACACTCTCTGTTCACCTGCGGAAGCAAACCGAAAAGCCATGTGTCACAGCGATTACAACTGCGAGACAGAAACAGCTGGGGTACGTGTCACACCTTGGAGCAGAGCCTCTGAGGAAACTGATGTGACCCTCATCAGATTGTACCATCCGGGAGAAACAAGCCCTCAGGTAGCCCACCTGTTGATGTAAAGGCTTGTTACCTCAGCATGACCAACGTCGATCAGCCTCTGATGATTCAGATTTTCACCAGGACAGCCAGAAATGTTGTTAGCAACCAGCACAGAACTGCTGAAGGTTAAAAATAAGTATTTCCTGGGGCCCCTGGGTGGCTCAGTGGGTTAAAGCCTCTGCCTTCAGCTCAGGTCATGATCCCAGGGTCCTGGGATCGAGCCCCACATTGGGCTCTATGCTAGGTGGGGATCCTGCTTCCTCCTCTCCCTGCCTGCCTCTCTGCCTAGTTGGGATCTCTGTCTTTCAAATAAATAAATAAAATCTTTAAAAAATAAAAAAAGTGTTTCCTGAGTCCTTAATACTAGGCCTCTGAAGTGAGGTTTGGGCCCAGGACATGCCACGATAAACCACTGGAGTACGGATGGAAAAGAGAACTAGGGCGCCTGGGGGGCTCATTCGATTAAGCATCTGCCTTCAGCTCAGTCATGATCCCAGAGTCCTGGGATCGAGCCCCGCATCGGGCTCTCTGCTCAGGGGGGAGCCTGCTTCCCCTTCTCCCTCTGCCTGCCTCTCTGCTTACTTATTCTATCTGTCAGATAAGCAAGATCTTAAAAAAGAAACTTCTTTTTTGAGGTCTTTATTCATCTCCCCCCCATGCTTGTGTATATTTTATGATGTGCACAGTATATTACTGTGCTATTACTTGAAGTTAATTATAAACAAACACCCTGGACGGACTTTAAGAGCACTGAGGTCTGAAGGTAACAAAATGAGTGTAACGTAAAGCTTGTGTCCCAAAGATGCTTCCTCCTGCACAAATCCAATCCATAAAAAGGAAACAATTAATGCGATCTGTAAGACAGCCCGCGTACCCTGGCAAACAATCGTGACATAACACGTGCTGTGGGAAATATGCATTAGGGCCATGAGAGGAGCTGCTGGGAAGAAGCTTCAAAAGGCGGGTGTGCGCCTCTGACCCACGCAAGATGAGAAGCACGTGAAGAGCTGGCGGAGCATGGAATGCGGGACAGCATGCAAGGTCGGGGGGGGGTGTGTGAAAGAAACAGGGGAGCAGGCAGGAAGGGGCCAAGCAAAGAGAGCTCACGCCCAGCGGGTCGCCAACTACAACTTGACTCAAACACCACTTCTCTATTTCCACAGCCAAAGTGTTTACCTCGGGCTGATTTTAACCCTATAGCCCCTGAAAGTCCTATTCAAGATCCAGGCCAGACATACTCAAACAGCCGCAGAAGAGTTCAAGTCCCTACATATAAAAAAATGACGGGGATTTCCAAGTTTTCAGATTCCTTTATGCTGCCATTAACCAATCCAGCAAGGCAAAGAATGGCGTTCACGATCACAGACACAAGCCCATGATGGTGAACATCGTGTCACAGTATGGAAAGGAAACAAATATGCAAAGCATGACACAGTGGTTTCTATTTGTTTTAGGAACAATGCCCAACAAACACCCGTACACACGTCCGCACTTCCTCCTTCCTCACAGCCGCGTCCCAGGTAAGGAGCCACCAGATGGCAATGCCTCACCCGGGTCCCTGTTGTCTTAAATAACCACATGTGCTCACAGTGTCAGTTATGTCTTAACATCCTGATACCTCAGGAACACTTTTTTTTTAAAGATTTTATTTATTTATTTGACAGAAATCACAAGTAGGCAGAGAGGCAGGCAGAGAGAGAAGGGGAAGCAGGCTCCTTGCTGAGCAGAGAGTGGGTGAGCCCAAACCGACCTGCTGAGCCTCATGTGGGGCTCGATCCCAGAACCCTGGGATGATGACCTGAGTCGAAGGCAGAGGCTTTAACCCATTGAGCCACCCAGGCGCCCCCCTCAGGCACACTTTTCATACAGTCCTGTGACCTCTGAGGGGATTCTGCCATCTTCCACGTCCTTCCTGGGTTTTATCAGTAATGTTATTCCCATGAGCAAATTGTCCTTAATAGTGGCCTAACCTACCCCTAACAGTGGCCAAGGTAATTATAAACACAGACAGAATGGGAGGGGGGGTCCATGAGTACGAGAACATCTTCTGAAAGCAATCACAGCAACAGATTAAAACCAAGCAACACCGAAAGACCATCCAAGGGTCCTCAGAGACGCGTACTTGGTGAAAATAGAAAATGAAAGTGCAAATGGGCTCTTCCGATGGCAATGTTAGGTCTTAGGAAGGTCCAAAGCACACGCGCGCTGTCCAAAGGGAACCCAACAAATCCTTCCCCTGTCCAGGTGCCTGCTTGTCTTTCGCTGTTGAGGTGGACTGAAGGGAAAAGATTAGTAGAAAACATGCATTCTAATGTATTCTGCTGCTATTTTTTTTTTTAATTAGGCTGAGCCATCTATAAGGATTAGGATGTTGCTAATGTAACTGAGGATGTGATTTGCAGACCTCAAGCTGAACCCCCATGCATCCAGACACCGAACCCTATCCTGAGGGAAGGGCTTCCAACCCAAAGGAAGTCAATACCGGCCCCAAATCGCTATACTGATTTTGATGGAATCACACGTTCCTCTTCCCGAATAACCCGATTCATCACCAACAGCAACGGGAGGTTCTGTCATAAAACATAATGAATAAACATCTGTTTCCACTTACAAGTCATTTCAACATTCAGTCATTCACCACTCATTCATTAAAACATTGCATTCAAACACATACACATTTAGGCATATTTAATGAGTCTGAAATTTTTTCCCAGTTGGTGACTAAAAACGCAAGGTGACAATTTTCCCGTACTTACAAGCTTGGGATCTGAAGTGCCACCCGCACCTCAAACTCTCCTCCTATTACGTGGGAGTAACCTTCATAATCCTTCAGTCCTCCTAAGAATTCAAGGACGCTGGTATCTAAATGCTTTATTCAGGAAAAGAAAAAAAGTTCTCTATGTAGCTCTCCTCTCAAGTGCCTCTTCCCCCTTCCTAAGAGCCCTGGTCCACTGGGCTGTAGCCCAAACCGACCTTTTGCTGTATCTTCTCCCTAGCCGCTTACTACACCACAGCAACCACCTATTTCTGGAATTTCCTTCCGAAAGACTCAGCACAGGAGGTGCCTTCAGCATCTCCAAACCCACCAGTTCTCCTGCACTTCTCGGTCGCTGCAAGGATGCTCTATGAAAATGACTCATTTATGTAGCTATTCCCTGCTCCCTCCAACTAGCGTGGAAAACTCTTGAGGACAAAGACCATGGGTGTCTTTCAGACACAGCTTCTGCACAGAGTGGGCCCCCAAATTCATTCACCCAACAAATATTTATGGAGGGGCTGCTCCCCACCACGCATGATTCCATCGCGGTGGCTACGTGGATATGCCAAGTAAACAGAGCCCCTGCTCTCATGGAGACGGCAGTCCTGTCCAGGGGCCAAATGGACACCAGTGAATGAACACGCAGAGAAACATCAGATAACGACTAAGGAGGAAAGTACAAGTCTAGAGATGATGCGTGACCCGGGCGGGGTCTGCTAGTTCAGGCAGTGTCCTCACTGACAAGACATTCCCCCGGACGCCTGGTGGCTCGGCCGGTTAAGGGTCTGCCTTCGGCTCAGGTCATGATCCTGGGGTCCTGGGATCGAGCCCCGCATCGGTCTCCCTGCTCCGTGGGGGGCCTGCTTCTCCCTCTGCCTCTGCCCCTCCCCCTGCTTGTGCTCGCTCGCTCGCTTTCTCTCAAATAAATAAAAAAGTTGTTTCTTTAAAGGACACTTCCTAACGGGAGCGAGAGAACAATCACTCATCGATGCGAGCACAGGAACGCAGCGTCCGGCATGCTGGGGGCAGCCGCGGGGGCGGTGTGGCCGCAGCCCAGGACGCGGGGGGAGGGGCAGCGGGTCACGCCCGCAGCACGGGGCCCGCAGCACGGACGGAGCCCGCAGCACGGACGGGGCCCGCAGCACCGACGGAGCCCGCAGCATGGACGGAGCCCACAGCACGGATGGGGCCCGCAGCACCGGGCCCGCAGCACCGACGGAGCCCGCAGCACGGACGGGGCCCGCAGCACGGACGGGGCCCGCAGCACGGACGGGCCCGCAGCACGGACGGGGCCCGCAGCACCGACGGGGCCCGCAGCACCGACGGGGCCCGCAGCACACGCGTGCGCCGCCACCGGCTTTTTTTTTTTTTTTTTTAAAGATTTTATTTATTTATTTGACAGAGAGAGATCACAAGTAGGCAGAGAGGCAGAGAGAGAGAGGGAAGCAGGCTCCCTGCCGAGCAGAGAGCCCGATGCGGGGCTCGATCCCAGGACCCTGAGATCATGACCTGAGCCGAAGGCAGAGGCTTAACCCACTGAGCCACCCAGGCGCCCCCCATCCAGCCCTTCTTGTGGTCCTTAAGGCTCTCACTCTGCCATGGTCTCCGTCCTCCACTGTATTCTCTTTCCTCCCTCTTCCTGGGTAGAAGTGTGGGGCGCCTGGGCAGGGAGCCTGCTTCCCTCTCTCTCTCTCTCTGCCTGTCTCTTCATCTGCTTGTGATATCTCTCTGTCAAATAAATAAATAAAATCTTTAAAAAAAAAAAAAAGAAAAGAAAAAAGAAGGGCTGGGTGGGATCCAGGGCCCATGTGGAGGGGGTGCCTAAGAGGGGAGCTGACAATCGGGTCTTTATGACACTCAGTGTTTACTGAATTGAACTGGTGAACTACCCTTAGGATAGCTCTGGGAAAAAGGAGGCCCACTAGCCCCGGTTTCCAGCGCACCATACAGAAACCCCAACACTGACTTGGCTTCAGGAAGCTAACACTCAAGACTGAAGTGTGCACGTGTCCAGATCTGTGGTATAAGAAATGTACTGGGTCTCTGTGTCAGACTCCTACCAGAGAGCTCCTGAACCCCTTGGAATTTCCTGAGTAACAGGAATGTTCTCTGTTCTTCCTAACAAGTGCCTTTCATGCACACCTGAGTCTTTGCTACTGAGGCGACCCATGGCGGGACCCTGCACGGTGCCAGGATGAGGGCTGGTCACGAGAAAGACCAAAGGCATGACTACAGAGTGGGAACTTCCAGTCCCATCTCCCCACTCCCAGGAAGGGAAGGAAGAGCTTCTGGCTGGATTATAAAAACTTTTGAACAAGGAGACTCCAGTGAAAGCCGCGAAGGGCTGGCAAGCTGGCGAACCCAGTGCCCAGAGAGGGCCGGGGGCTGTGCGCCCTCCTCCCCCACACCTAGCCCTCTGCATTGCTTCCATTTGGTTGTTCCTGAGTTGTAGCCTTTATAATAAATCAGTGAATGGAAATAAGGTGTTTTCCGAGTTCTAGGAGTCATTCTAGAAAATTACTGAACCCGAGCAAGACTGTGGGGAACCCCAAATTTGTAATCAGCTGGGTAGAAGTGTGGGGCGCCTGGGCACTCCGCTCACTGCAGGCATCCAGAGCAGGGCCGTCCGCTGGGACCGAGCCCTTGGCCTGGGGAATCTGCACCAGCTCTGGGTAGTGTCAGAACTGAAGAGAATCGTTGGACACCCAGCTGGTGGCAGAGAATTAGCTGGTGTGAGGAAAACACACACATCTGGTGTCAGAAAATGCACAACATCTGCTCTTGAGCCAACGCGGTAAAAACAAACAAGAGATAAGGGACATGGAAAATGATGGCAAGAGTGAATGTCTCAATGTTGACATTTTAAGCAATCAGGTTTAAGGAATAAAAAACAAGAATTCAAAAAAAAAAAAAAAAAGCCAACTGCACTCTCTTAGTAATATACACATGTAGGGGTTCCTGGGAGGCTCAGTCGGTTGAGCGTCTCTTGATTTTGGCTAAGGTCACATCTCGGGGGCATGGGATGGAGCCCCACATGCTCAGTGGGGAGTCAGGTTGCGGATTCTCTCTCCCTCGGCCCCTCCCCACGCCCCATGCATGCATGTGCTCTCTAATAAATAAATCTTAAAAGTAAAAAAATAAATAATAGGAGACATATCTACCCAAGGACCCTGAATACAGGAAACGTGCAAATTCCACATGCAAAATACATAACATAACATAGGGAATTAGCACAGAGCAAAGCTGCTCTATCTGCT